>NC_080066.1:48133710-49333710 GCF_949987535.1 Balaenoptera acutorostrata | reverse complement strand
AAATCAAGTCTCTGCAAATTTAAGAAAATTGGAACCGCATCAAGCATCTTTTCTGACAACAACGTTATGAGATCAGAAATCAATTACAGGAAAAAAACTGTAAAAAACACAAACACATGGAGGCTAAACAATATGCTACTAAATAACCAAGAGATCATTGAAGAAATCAAAGAGAAAATAAAAAAATACCTAGAAACAAATGACAATGAAAATACAACAACCCAAAACCTACGGGATGCAGCAAAAGCAGTTCTAAAAGGAAAGTTTATAGCAATACAATCCTATCTCAAGAAACAAGAAAAATCTCAAATAAACAATCTAGAGCAGGAGCCATTTCTTACTTATCTCATATCTTCAAAACCTATCACTGTGTCTGGCCCAAAGTGAGCTCTCTATAAAAGCTAAATGGTATAGTAGGTGATCAACACAATCTTCAATAGTAGGTTTTTGAGAGATATTAAACAATTTGAATGTTTATCTTTAAAACTGTGGGGGGCTTCCCTGGTGGCGCAGTGGTTAAGAATCTGCCTGCCAATGCAGGGGACATGGGTTCGAGCCCTGGTCTGGGAAGATCCCACATGCCACGGAGCAACTAGGCCCGTGAGCCACAACTACTGAGCCTGTGCGTCTGGAGCCTGTGCTCCGCAACAAGAGAGGCCACGATAGTGAGAGGCCCGCGCACCGCGATGAAGAGTGGCCCCCGCTCGCCGCAACTAGAGAAAGCCCTCGCACAGAAACGAAGGCCCAACACAGCCAAAAATAAATAAATAAATAAATAAATTTATTAAAAAAAAACTGTGGGAACTTTTCACAGTTCTTCATGGAGTGTGGAGCCAAAATGAAATGGAATCTCCATGTGTGATATGACTTTTAATTTGGATAAGACTAGCACATTCCTTCTGGGAAACGCTACATCACTCTTAATGCAGCATAGGATGGTGTTAGCATTTTGAGTGCCTGATTATACTGCTGACTCATGCCAAAATTAGGAGAAACAAAGCTCTAGATCTTTTTGTATGGATTGTTCATAACCCATGTTGTGCTAGAACAGTAGCTCTCAGATCTAAGGGCAGGACTTTATCCCTGGTAAAGTTTATGCTAAGTCCATGGTCTAGCCTGCTAGGATGTTTTAGGATCCTGCAGTCAATCATGGAAAAGAGCCATTACTCTTTCTGCCTTTTGTTTTATGCTTGAACTTCTGACGCCAGACATCCATGATCTTACTCCTACCATGGAAGAAAGACCTTCCATGGCTGGTTTTCCTTTTAAGCCCTCTTTTCCTACAAAATGAAATCCTCTTGACTCCACATCAGCTGATGTTTCTTGTCTCTTCATCTAGAATTAATCCTGATCCTTGAAAAGAGATTGTTAAGGAGCTTCATACTCAGGATCTGAGGATCAAGTCACTCTATTTCATCCAGTTCTGATCTCCTTGGTACTCTGGTTCCTGGGTTGGTAATTAATTTAGTACATTAGTTGCATGAGGGCCATGTAAGTTCAATTAAACTAGCTATGTGCAGGAACAAACAAATTCCTAAAGCTATCAATAACACTCGCAGATTTGTTTCACACTCATGCAAAGTTGGAGAGTTTATTTCCAGGCTAGTTCCGTCTTACAGTGCTACCATTTCCACATGTAGCCGCCACAGTCACCATGGCAAGAGAAGGAACACAGGAAGCCTACACTTGCTCTTGGGTGCTGCCTCCCAGAAGATGCACAAGCCATTTCCCATGGGATCAGTGGTCAGAACTTGGAAAAAGGCCCCCACCTAACAACAGGGTGATGCTGTTAGAAAACTTTTGTGTGCCTTGGAAGAAAAAAATGACACCGGACTTGATGGGCACAGAGAATTGTTTCTGCTGCAACTGTTGTCTTACATTCCCCCTTTCATCTTTTCTTCTGGGATTAATTCCTCCCCAAACCAAATATGGTGATTAGAACTATACTTTTCTGATGCTTTCTGCCTGCCATAATTCTTTTTTAAAAAATTTTATTGAAATATAGTTGCTTTACAATGTTTCAGGTGTACAGCAAAGTGATTCAGTTATATATGTGTATATATATGTATATATACACATATATATATGGAGAGACAGATTTTTTCAGATTCTTTTCCATTATAGCTTATTACTCTGCCATAGTTCTTATCATCACCTCCTCTTTGATTTCTCACTGACATGCTCAGAAGATCCCATGCATCAATCAGGACTCCTGTCACAAATAACAGAAAATTCCACACACAGAGATTTAAGCAAGAAAAGGAATTTACTATCTCACGTAACAACGTAGATTAGATGTAGATTTAGTTCTGAATTCACAGCTCAGATGATGTCATCAGGACTTGTCTACTCTCCATTTCTTGGGCTCTGTCTATCCCCATATTGGCTTCATTCTCAGGCTCCACATGTTAGGCACTGAGGACACAGACTCACATTATCACATCAAAGCATGTTCTGGGGCAGAGGGAGTATGTGAGCCCAATTCCTACACAGATCAGTCAAAATTGCTGGGTATATATCTCCTAGTTTCTGATTAACCAGCCCAAACAGGTGCACGTTCCTGAACCAACCACTGTCTCTCATGAGATGGGCTGCTTTAATTGGGCAGACTGGGTCACGTGATATTTCCTGGAGCTAGATGTGGGATTCTGCAGGAGTCATATTCACATAAAATAGGAATAAGGTGGATCCTCAAATGGAAACTTGGGCTGTTTCATAAAATGAGTAAATAGGTTCTGGCAACCACAGACATTGACTATCCACTAACCATTACTTACCTTTGTGTAAACTAGCCTCCGAGAGCAGAGTTTAACACCTGCCTGGCCTGAGCCTCAGTCGCCATAGCCTTTGCCAGCTGACCTACTCCTCCTCCAGCCCCTGTGAGTGGATCTGCTTGCCAGGACCAGATTTCATCTCAGCAGGAGGTTTAATTTTAGATCAAATGACCAGTTTAACCATTCTCACCAATAGAAACTAACCAGGCCTGATCTGTATCCTATGACAATGGATTGAAAAGAGCCTTGTGTCATACTATTAAAGACCACTTCAAGGTGAATAGTGATACTTCTTCATGCAACACTCTAAAAAGCAATCAATCCTTCAGCCCCCAATTTTACTACTATCTGATTTGCATTTCTCCATTTTATTTTATAAGGCTTTGGTGAGAGACTGCATCAGTTGTCTTTCTGAAGTCCTTACACACTTCATCTTTCTGACTTGTAACTATATCCAAAAAGGAAATGAAGTTATTAATCTGGCATGATTTATTCTCAGCAAATCCATCTAGTTTCTAAGACCACTACTTCTTTTTGTCAAGGGCTCACAAACCATCCTCTTAATAATCCATTCTAGAATTTCAGTCAGGATTGACATTAAACTCACAGGTCTATAGTTTGCAAAATCCCCTCTCCCCCTTTTCAAAGCCAGGGCTGTGCATGTCAGCCTCCTGTCTCTCAGCGCCTCCTCCTCTTTATGAGCAGGAGCTAATGGAGGATTTGCCTAATGTGTCTTAATGAGCCAGGATTAGAAGTCAGCAGACCGTGAGGGTCCAGCCTTTTGCTTCTCCTTTGCAGCCGTGATGATTTCCCCATCCTGTTTTTCCCTGAGATGAGAGCTCTGCATCAGAACTGCCAAATGCAAGATTTCTTTACAGAAATTGGTCAACCTTCCCTCTCCCTTTTACATGCCTCTCCCAGGGCATTGGAACAGGGGGTCAAATGAGGGAACTGTGGCCTGAGGCTTCTGTGCCCAGTGCAGACCTAATCTCTAGTGAGGAACGATCTATATCACTGTCACTGCTGTAACTGATTAGCATTTCCCCTGCTCATTTATGAATTGACTATTATGAAGTGATTTCACCTGGAGATCCTCTGGAACTGAATGTAAAAACTGGGGGGTTGCTGCATAGCACAGGGAGATCAGTTCGGTGCTTTGTGTCCACCTAGAGGGGGATAGGGAGGGTGGGAGGGAGACACAAGAGGGAGGAGATATGGGGATATATGTATATGTATAGCTGATTCACTTTGTTATACCACAGAAACTAACACACCATTGTAAGGCAATTATACTCCAATAAAGATGTTAAAAAAAAATTGGGGGGTTGGGGGGGTTAGGATCACATCTGTGTAAATGGCCGGTTGGAAATGCCTAGTAATTCCCACCACGCAGGCAACCACATTTTTCTGAAAATCTACCTTCCCTGAGTTGGTTTAATTGGGTGAACTGCCTTCTTTTTAACTTTCTTTCCATTATCTTATGTGGATAACTTTACCTTTAAATATTAGCCCAATTTCCATTTCACATTTAAAAATCTCAAATAACTTAGCATGAGTTAATAAGAAAATCAACATTACACCACAATTTAGAGCTCAACTACCCCAATATCAGAGTGGCATTGGTCATATGTCTGGGCAGAATAGATTTCCAAATTGGTGTAAAGTGTACTTAATATTGATAGCTCTGTAATTTCCATAAGAGTTCAGAATCAGAGTGATGTAGTTAGGTTTTATTTGATATTTTTCTTTAGATTTAAAGGGAAAGAGGGGGAAAATCAATATATTACCTTGCTATGAAGCAAAAATAAATGAATTGCCCGCCTGTTTTAATTTATCCCTTTAACTGAGGAGAATAATATTCACCTCTCTGGATGATTTTTTGTCACATCATGCGTAGATACTGTGCTAATTTTTAAAGGCTAAATTCAATATTTCCACAAAATAGAGAAGTCGTTTTTCACTCCTGACTCACAATATGATTGAGTGTAGAAATGACACATAAAAGTTGTAGTTAATCTTTTATATCAATCTGTACACATAACACTTCATTTACTTTGTGCCACAGTGTGTTCTTATGAGAAAAAAAAAATACCTTGTAAGAAATAACACCACCAACAACAACAAAACAGACCAAATGATAAAATTTCTTCCTCTCTTCATATGCGGGAGGGGAGGAAGCACAGTTTGTTGAAGGAAGAGGGCACAAAAGTTTGAAGGGGTCAAGTTAACCTAAGCACCCTACCAGTGGGTGAACTGAGGCAGGCCATTAACATCTCCAGTCTAACCATATATGACATGGGAGTAACAGCACACAATGTATTAGTCAGCTGTTGTTGTGGTGATAGTGTTCTGTAACAAATATTCCCTAATTCCCAGTAGCTCACAGAACAATATTTTATTTCACACTCATGGGTCTATGTATTGGCTGAGATGTTGCTGCTTCTAGGTGGCCATGACTGGGCTCAGCTGGACTGCAGACTTGGATGAGTTGGAGGTTTGCCCTCCATGTTTTCATTCTGGGACGTGGGCACACTCTTCTCATGGAAGGGGTCAGAAACTCAAGCGGGATAAAGTGAAACACATAAGGCCTCTTACAGACTTTGTGCCTAAGGGGAAGATTGACACTTCTATGCACATTCCATTGACCAAAGCAAGTTTTTTGGCCAAGCCCAACATCAAAGGGATGGAAAAGTATATTCCAACCATAGTAAACATAACAAGTATGTAACAGAGGGAAAACATGAGCAAATGTTTCATCCTTTCCCCCTCCACATGGCTATTATAAGGATGTTCAAATGAGTTAAGGTGTATAAAGCACAAGAACATAATAGGCATGCACAATGTGGTAGCTATTATTGATCATCTCATTATGTGATTAAGGGATCTTAAAATTATCAACACATTTCTCAACCCTGATTCCAATGAGCCCTTACAGACTGGCATTTTAATCACTTGATACTCAGCCATAAAGTGAGTGATTCTTTGCCAGAGAAATGTTTTGCCCATTTGACATCATATATATCAATACTCGGGATTTGGCCAAGCTACAAACAGAAGAATGTGTCTGGAATTGGCATAGCTTGGTTACAAGTGGAGTCAACTTGTTTCCACTTTCTACATTTATCTGAGCAGATATGAACAGGCACCTGCCCTCTTCCTGGTAAGCTGGTGAAACTGTTACAATTTGTGTTACTGAATAAAGGAATCAATACAAATTGTTAAGATTTTTGGAGTGCCTGGCAGAGCTACTAGTAGATGCAATTCCATAAAATTCAGAACCTGTTTTTCTTGAGTTGTTGTTTTCAGTTTGTTTTTTAAATTTCAATGCTGTTTCCTGCTTGAGAATGAAGGATCAGTTTAGAAAACACATCTTTATGGTTAAAAAAATATCCCCATAGAATATTCTGTGCAGGAAAGGCAACCCTGAGATCCTGTCCAACTCTGACTCATTTCTCCTATAAGTACAACTCTTAATCTCTCTGCTCCTACCTCTTCTCAACTGTAAAGTAAGAGGATCTGCTTGGAAAACCTTTGCTATCTTTTCAAGATCAAAAATTCTGTGGTGCTAACCTAACTCTCACTTAAGTTGGAAAGAGTCTCAACCGAGATTTGGCTTAGATGCAGAGGTGATGTCAGTTGTCAGGGACACCCACAAGCAAAATCTTGATGAAGCATTCAGTCCAAAGGGTTTTGCTGAAGCTAAAAAACTGTGTCATCATTGATCTCTTTCCCCTCTTTTCCACCGCCAACACTCAACCTCCCACACATGTCCCAAATCTGCCCACAACTCACCATTTCCACTGTGACCACCTGAGTCCAAGTTCTCACCTGAACATGGCAGGGCCTCCTCCCTGGCCTCCTGATTTCACTTCTGCCTCAATCCAGTTTGTTCTCCACCCAGTGGCCAGAATGCTATCTGTAAAATCAAAATCAGACCATCCTTACTTTTGGAACTCAATGTCCACTTCTTATTCCTGGAATAAAATCTCAAGCCCTTCCATGGACGTTCAGGCCCGATAGCCCCTGGCCCCTGCCTACCCCTTCCTTCTGACTTCTTCTCAGTTCCATCTCCTCATTCTCTGTACCCCATCCACATGGGTTTTCTTTTGGTCCTTGATCATGCCGAACTCACTCCCCATGTCTTTTCTCCACCATTCTTTCTATCTGGACATTCCCCCAGATTGTAGGGTCTCAGCTCCAGTACCACTTCCTCAGAGAACTTTCCTGAACATCACATCCAAAGTGCCCCCCTCTCCACCTCCAGTCCCTATTTTTCATAGTACATTTTTTAGACCCTTTATCATTATGTGAAATGGTCTTATTCATTTGCCTACTTGCTTTTTACCTCACGCTAACATACAAGCTCTTACTGGTCCCTGCTGGATCCACAGCAGCTACAATAGTGTCTGGAACATAGTTGGGACTCAACAAATAATTTTTAAATCAGTGATGGAAGTTATGAGGTGAGCTGGCATACGCTCTATCCCAGCAGCTCAGAGAAAGGGAGAATGGGTCTTCCAGTGGCCCTTTGAGTGGTTGGGACTATGTTCTCCCTAGAATAATAAAGTAAAAGTTGTTAACACCAAGGATCTCTATCTCATGAGGTGAGTGAAGACTCCAGAAGGCTCTGAGAGGGAGAGGTGGGGTCCAGGTACACTTCACAGAGGTCAACACCCAAATCATTCAATGATTGATTGGATCAATCATTGTCAGGATGACTTTCTTGACCCAAGAAAGAGGAAAGCCCAGGATCCAAAGATCTAAGCAGTGAATATGAAGAGAAACCACAAGCTGTCCTGGGCATGACCACAGCCTAGCCTTGAACCTCAGAACCTCTCTCTCTCTCTCTCCCTCAGTCTTGGGTTTCTTGTCTGTGAAATGGAAAGGGTGACAATGATTGTCACCCAGTGGGCTTATTGGAAGAACTACATCAAACGTGTGAGAAAAGGCTCTAGCACATAACATGCACTCAGGAAAGAATAGTCTCCTTACTTCCTTTTAGGAAATCACATCAATGATGATACTTTTGGCAACATGTAAACCCATACCTAAAACGGGTTTACACAGCAGGAGCTTATTGTCCTCACATGACGTGGTACTGGAGGAGGTGGTCCAGGGCCCAGCCACCCCAGGCCTATTTGCATGTGATTCTGTCCACCTTCCCCACACAGGGACAAATCACCACCTTGGCTTCCATCATCCGGTCTCCCAGGACAACAGTTGAAGGATAGAGAAAGAGGAAGGGACTTCCTTCTCCCTGTCTCTCTCTCTCTTTCAGAACCTAAGATGTGTCTTTTATCCCTTTGAATCTACCATCCCTCCTCCACCTTCTCCACTCCCTGGAGGCTGATCTTCCTGGACCTGGGTAGCTTCCCTTGGCCTCTGGCTTTCAGTTGCATTTGGATCCCTCCCTGCTGAGTCCCACTTCCAGTGGGCTGCATACCTCAACCAAAGGCCACAGCTCCTGTCGGGTGGCCCTTTCCCACAGTAAGAGACAGTCTCTCTGGGTTCTGGTAACCACTACCCACATGCTCTTGCAGTCCCCAAGTGCTAATGACTCCGCACCGACTCTAACCCCACAGTTGGTCCCCTTAACCATCCCTTGTAAGCTTCCCTTAACCCTGCTTAGATCTGTGTAAATAGCACTTTATTAAAATCTCCTTAATTATCCTGTCTGAATCAGCCATCTGTTTCCTGCTGGGACCCTGACTAGTACAAGAAAAATAATCTTTCTCAGAAGCTGACCAATGCTCCCATCCCTCCTCCTGCCTAACCCAACCAAAACAAAACAAAAAAAATTCTTTTCTCTAGATCTCGCTCTAGGATTGGATCATGCAATGGAGCTTGGGAAAACAAGTATCTGACATTTCCCAATAACCACCATGGGATGGTTATTGCTTGACAACAAATAATGTTTGCCTCAAGGGTACTCCAACTCTTTACCAAAAGAAGAAAAAATGTCCATGTGCAGAGTAGGAGAGAAAGGCCAGACAGGTGGTCCCACACCCAGTTTTCTGGCAGCCAGCAGGAACTCTTCTCGCTCTCCGTTTGCCAAGTTACTGTGGTCATGGTGGTGGTGAGCAGCAAGAAACTGTTCCAGAGGGCAACCAAGGAGAGCCGCAGAAGCCTGCCAGCCACCTGCTCTTGGATGCTCACTCGCATTACTAGCAATGATGAGAGGAACTTTTAGCTGGGAAATAAGAGGGATTTTCAGATCCTCATGAGTAAGCCTTGCTTTTCAGACTGAGACTCAACAAGGAAGTGTGTGTTGCTATTGTCGTTTTGCCCCAGATTCTTTCCTTTGGGTTTCCACACAGACAAAACAAAAAATTCGTGGGCCAGTGACGGAAAGTGTATCACCTGCATTTACACACACAACATATGATTAACTTTTAACCAGCCTGAGCTGATGGAGACATCGGAGATAAATTGGGACCTGGAGGGGATATTCAGATGGCCACCTATTTTGATCAGGTGTGGTCCTGAATGTCTTTTTACTTTGTATCACATACAGTGTCACATGTCTTTTTTGAATGGCCAGGATAAAAAAGTCACCATGTCCTCTGCCTTAATAAGTAATTTGTTGTTGTTGTTATTTGTTTTTCATTTTGTGTTTGTGTGTCTTTGTTTTGTTTTTTAGAAAAAATAGTCCTGGCTTTTAGCCATATGGAAATGAAGAGAAAAGGTTTTAATATAAAATAAGAATGTGTTTAGCCGTTGAACATGTATTATCTGTCCAGCCACCACGGATGTTGCATGTAAATTTGATTTTCATGGCTTTTCCTTTGTTCACAAGCCTCTTACGACAGCAACCAAAGTTGATAAATATACACAATATATTATATGTATTTATCTTGATTATTGAGTATGTCACTTTCTAGAATGCAAAGCCAGGGATTTCTGACTGTCATGCCCCCTGCTGTATCTCTAATACCTATAATGGTAGCTGGAACATAGTAGATGCTCAATAAACATTTGTTGACTATAGGATTGTATTAGTGGATGTGCGAATGGCTAAACGTAACCTCTGACATTGCCTGCTGTCTGGAGTTCAGGCAATAGCTCTCTCACCATCTCACTCCACCCTTTTCCAGAGAAGATGCTCAGACTGTCCAGTGAATAAGTAAGAGGCTTGGGTGCCATATGGCAATTCCCACATACCTGAGGTCCCACAAGTCCCTGGGTGGAGAGATCTAGCCAGCAGCTTCTCTATTTTGAAAACTCTCAGATGTCTCAGAGTGATGCCTGAGCAGGTGAATATACAGTCATGAGTGGAGAAGGTATCTCAGAATAGTCCTCTGGAAAAACACCTTCTACTGGTACAAAGGGTTTGGCTGCTATTGACCAGTGTCTGGGATCATCACCACCATATTTAACAAATCTTTTTTTTTTTTTTTTAAACGTCTTTATTGGAGTATAATTGCTTTACAATGGTGTGTTAGTTTCTGCTTTATAACAAAGTGAATCAGTTATACATATACATATGTCCCCATATCTCTTCCCTCTTGCAACTCCCTCCCTCCCACCATCCCTATCCCACCCCTCTAGGTGGTCACAAAGCACCAAGCTGATCTCCCTCTGCTGTGCGGCTGCTTTCCACTAGCTATCTATTTTACATTTGGTAGTGTTTATATGTCCATGCCACTCTCTCACTTTGTCCCAGCTTACCCTTCCCCCTCCCTGTATCCTCAAGTCCATTCTCTAGTAGGTCTGTGTCTTTTTGTTTTTTTTTTTTTTTTTGATTGATTGATTGATTGATTGATTTTGGCTGTGTTGGGTCTTCGTTTCTGTGCGAGGGCTTTCTCCAGTTGTGGCAAGCGGGGGCCACTCTTCATCGCGATGCGCGGGCCTCTCACCGCCGCGGCCTCTCTCGCCGCGGAGCACAGGCTCCAGACGCGCAGGCTCAGCAGTTGTGGCTCACGGGCCCAGCCGCTCCGCGGCATGTGGGATCTTCCCAGGCCAGGGCTCGAACCCGTGTCCCCTGCATTAGCAGGCAGACTCCCAACCACTGCGCCACCAGGGAAGCCCAGGTCTGTGTCTTTATTCCCGCCTTGCCCCTAGGTTCTTCATGACCATTTTTTTTTTTTTTTAGATTCCATATATATGTGTTAGCATACGATATTTGTTTTTCTCTTTCTGACTTACTTCACTCTGTATGACAGTCTCTAGGTCCATCCACCTCACTACAAATAACTAAATTTTGTTTCTTTTTAT
Source organism: Balaenoptera acutorostrata (assembly GCF_949987535.1). Taxonomy (NCBI): domain Eukaryota; kingdom Metazoa; phylum Chordata; class Mammalia; order Artiodactyla; family Balaenopteridae; genus Balaenoptera; species Balaenoptera acutorostrata. The sequence goes on along the minus strand of NC_080066.1, from coordinate 49,322,722 downwards.
GGCTGAGTAATATTCCATTGTATATATGTGCCACATCTTCTTTATCCATTCATCTGTTGATGGACACTTAGGTTGCTTCCATGTCCTGGCTATTGTAAATAGAGCTGCAATGAACATTTTGGTACATGACTCTTTTTGAATTATGGTTTTCTCAGGGTATATGCCCAGTAGTGGGATTGCTGGGTCGTATGGTAGTTCTATTTTTAGTTTTTTAAGGAACCTCCATACTGTTCTCCATAGTGGCTGTATCAATTTACATTCCCACCAACAGTGCAAGAGGGTTCCCTTTTCTCCACACCCTCTCCAGCAATTATTGTTTGTAGATTTTTTGACGATGGCCATTCTGACTGGTATGAGATGATATCTCATTGTAGTTTTGATTTGCATTTCTCTAATGATTAATGATGTTGAGCATTCTTTCATGTGTTTGTTTAACAAATCCTTGAGGCAGATAATTGAATCTATTTTTTTTCCAGAGGGAGGCAATGTTTCAAAGACTAAGTTAAGGAGTTAAACCCAGTAAGAACTGCTCATTATGAGTTACAAAAAGAGGCCAAGATGAAGGAGAGAAGCCTCTATTCCCTCCCTACCACTGACCTCAGGAAGACTGGACAGATGTTCAGAACACCTGCAGCTTTATACCACATGCAGGACCCTGTATTCACATGCTCACTGCCTTGGAGGACACCATATTGCATCATTCAGAACCAGAAGTGTTGTTATCAAATGTTCTCCTCATTAGAAGCATGCTTCATGTCTATTACCCTAGATGCCTCTTTCTGATCAATGCCACCATCTGGGAGCTCTGTGCATTGCACAGCAGCAATCACTTAGGTGAAACTCAAAGCCAAGCATTTGACGAGAGGATCCCAATCTCTCTCCACTAAAAGCCTGGCAGTAAGTTTCTAGTCTCTTTTTATTAGATCAAAGCCTCTCAAATTATTTGTCTCATGACCTCTTTACACTCTTAAAAACTATTAAGAACCCAAAGAACTTTTGTTTATGTAGGTTATATGTGTCAATATTTACAGAATTAGACAATAAAATTGAGAAGGGTTTAAAATATTAATTTTAAATCTGTTAAATTTTAAACCTATATTAGAATAACCAGATAAACCATTACATGTTAACATAAATAACACATTTTTAATGAAAGATAATATTCGGCAAAACAAAACAAAAACAATGAGAAGAGTAGGATTGTTTTACATTTTTACAAATCTATTTAAAGTTCAGCTTAATACAAAAACAGCCGGTTCTCATATCTGCTTCTGCATTTTATGTAATGTGATATCACACAGCTTGCAGCCTCTGGAAAGTCCCACTGTACACTCATGAGAGAATGAAAATTAAAAAGGAAACAAAAACAAAAACAAACAAACAAAGAAAAAAACTCATTATTATGAGAGTCATTTTGACCAATTCCCATCTTATTCTTTTGGGTCTATTGTCTCCCTCCCCATTGAGGCTCTGGCCCAAAGGAATGGGTAATCTTCTCTGGTGGAAGACTAAAGAAATTCATTTTCACGGTGACCACAATGCTCAGGACACAGAGGGACAGCTTTCTAGATCATGACATGCTGGAGTCCATTCAATGTTAGTCTTCAACATACTCAATCCTTGAAATAGCTTTTGCCAGGTGAAGTGGGAGTGGGGTTGGGGACAATGGATATACCACTCCAACCAAGAGCTGACCTCCAGGGAATTCTCTGGTGGTCCAGTGGTTGGGACTCTGCACTCTCACTGTCAAGGCCCCGGGTTCGATCCCTGGTAGGGGAATTAAGACCTCTCATGCAGCACGGCACAGCCAAATAAATAAATAATAAATTTTTAAAAATAATTTAAATAAATTTAAATTTAAATTTAAATAAATAATAAATTTTTTGAAAAAGAATAGAAGTCTTTTTCCTCCCTCTGGAATATCAGATTGCTGCCCAATCTGAGTTCCCTATCTCCCAATCTGCCCACCCACCATAAGTGAAATAATAACATTGTATGAAATCCCTGGCAGGCGACCTGCAGTGTAGCTGGCATCGTAAAAGTAATTACTTCAGCCTCAAGACAAAGTATTTTTCAGGACTGTACTCCTTTCAGAAATGATACTGAATAAAGCAATAATAATAAAGCAAGTATCATGCTGATACTTGTTTCATTTTAAGAATCAATCAGAAGTCTGCAACAAATAGCTGGCATCATAAAAGTATCCATTTCAACCCCAAGGCAAAGTATTTTTAAGGACTGTGCTTCTTTTAGAAATGATACTAAATAAAGAAATATGGCAGATGTTTGTTTCATTTTAAGAATAAATCAGAAGTTCTCAACATTACACATTTGGGGAGCATTAATCCTCGTTCACACCTCTGTTAAAGTGGAGAAGGAAGAGGTGGCTTCCTCAGAAGTGTGCTTAACACTTCACTGCTTACCCTAAAATGGAATTTCACAGAGCTTCAAGGGACTAAGAGTGTCACCAGCCTCCAAATGGCCACAATCCAGCTTTATGATCTAGGAGAGGAAGTAGCTGCTTTCTGGAACTCTGAGTGAATCCTGCTTTACGAAACTATCTGCCTCTCCAACAAGAAAATTTACCTTTAAAAATATCTTTTATTCAAATAGAACAAAATTATAATGAATATTCTTATGGTTAAATTTTTGTGCACATTCATGATTGTTTATAATAGTGGTTCTACCTCCATAAAAAAGAAAAAAAAAAGGAAAGGAAATTGTCCAGCCAAAGAGAATTATCTAAGTTCATGATAGCATAAAAAAAGCAAGTGAGTGTGAAGTGCTTAGTGCAGGCATGGGACATAGCAGGTTCTCAACAAAACACTTTTTTTTTTTTTTTTTTTTTATTGCAACAATAGTGCAGTGATCCAGGTCATATGTGGATACAGTATTTTTATAGATTGGGAAAATAAAAAGGAATGCCATTGAAAAATGTCCACAATATACTATGAAGTCAAAATAACCATTACAAAATACTATGTGTTTGAGATCTCATATGGTTTTTAATATGTTAAAAGCATTACAATTTTCTCTATGTATTTTTTCTTCCAGTAATTTTCTATATATTTTTGTAACTTTTTAATAAAAATTTCTAAAATACAAGACATTTGAAAGAATTTTACAGTAAACACCCATACACCCAAACCTAGATTCTCCCATTAAGATTGTACTATACTTCTGTTGTCACATGTACTTCTGTTGTCACATGTCTAGGCATTTACTTATCACACATCTAGGCATTTGCTTATCCTCTATCCATCAAAAATCTACCTAATTTTTGAACTTTATTTCAAAGTACTTGCAGATATTACCGTGTGTCTCCCTATTTAATTATTTAATTCAGCATGCAGATTGTTAATTAAGACTTCAGTATTTCAAGTTTATTATTTTGAGGTAAAATTTATACACAATGAAATACAAATCTTAGGTATACAGTAGTTAAGTTTTGACAAAGACCTACACTCATGTAACCCAACCTCTACCAAATTTCATTTTTGATTAATTTTGTTACAATATTTTCCAGAATTAAAGCCCATTGATTTTTTTTTTTTTAATATTTATTTATTTATTTATTTTTGGCTGTGTTGGGTCTTCGTTTCTGTGCAAGGGCTTTCTCTAGTTGCGGCAAGCGGGGGCCACTCTTCATCGCGGTGCGTGGGCCTCTCACTATCGCGGCCTCTCTTATTGCGGAACACAAGCTCCAGACGCGCAGGCTCCGCGGCATGTGGGATCTTCCCAGACCAGGGCTCGAACCCGTGTCCCATGCATTGGCAGGCGGATTCTCAACCACTGCGCCACCAGGGAAGCCCAAAGCCCATTGATTTTTAAAGGAAGGAAAATGTTCTATGTTCAAAACACTTAATTTGCCAATGTTACTAAAGTTTTCTGCCTTTTAGGCTCCCTCCCTCAAGTAAAATGCCATGACCCCCATGAGAGGTGGCACTTGGAGCCTTCTTGGTAGCTTTAGTTGCAGACCAAGGCGCCACTGAGGTATGAGGTGGACTGGTGAAAAGATCTGATCAAACTGGACAGACTCATGGTTTTACCCAAGAGTGTTTCTGAAGGTATCATGTTGATTTTCAGCAGAGAAGTCTTTTTCCTCCCTCTGGAATATCAGTTATACTAGGAGAGACAGAACATAAGCAGGATCTCAATAGAAAGTCAAGAGCATAAAAGGAGCTGTCTCTCCTCCACACCTCACCTGCCATGAGTCCTGGTGATTTGGGGTGAGGAAGACCAGAATTGGGTCTGTACTCTGCTGCTGACCAGATAAGGAACCATGGCCAGACCCAGACATTCCCTGAGTCCATTTCCTCACTTACCAAGTGGGAATCATAATATTATCAAACTTCCTAGAGTTTTGTGAGCACTAAATGAGATAATATACCTAAAAGCCTTTAGCACAATGTCTGATGCTCAATAAATGTCAGATACTGTTATATTTATTTGCCAGGGTCAAGGGGAAAAGTGAGCTATTTTCATGCTTAAGACTATTAAATAAGTTAAATTATATCATGCTTAGTATTTATATAGCATTTCCACAATTTCCTTTTTATTCTAGAAAATTCAGGCACCCGACAAATTTCCTATTTTGGAAATCCACCTTCATCAAACTTTTCTTTTAGCCTGAAGGCTACAGTGTTTGAGGTTCAGAAGTTCACCATGTCTATTTTTATCTTTAGTTAGTCTGATAGCTGTTCTTTAATAGGAAACTTCTGGGAAAGAATAAGAAGATTATAACAGTACTATTCTAAAATAAACTATAAGGACTGAACACATAGCCCGCTTCATTTAAGAAAGATCTATATCCCAGAAATTGAAAGTTACAATAATAATCTTTAATGGTTTTTGAGAATAAGTATCTATGCATTCCTGGTTTTGTTTGTTTTTGACTTTTAGAAATCCAGTGAACTATAGTCAGGGCCTCTTCAAAGTTGTGTGTGTGTGTATGTGTGTCTGTGTGTCTGTGTGTTAGCACTTAAAAATAGATGTACTGGGTTACTTATTAGGGAGAATGATGCTGGAATAAAATTAGATGAGAAGTCACTTTGCACTTTTATCCAAGTTAAAAATATAAGATGCCTCAGAGAAGCTCCATACCATAAGTTAGTGAATATGCCCAAAAAAATATCTATGTTGATGTAGTAATAGAACTTCCTGGAAGATTTGACTTCAAGTATTCTACTCTTGGGTATCCATAGGCACATTATTATTGTAAGACTAGGCATCTCAATTTGGGATTTGGAACATCTGACCCTTGAGCACACAATAGATCTGTCTCCATTGGACCCCCACTGTGACCCCCAAGTTGGCCAGTTGAATTCTGTATGACGTTCCCTTTTCACTCAGCCAATACATTTCGTCTTCAACCAATTCTATTTTAGGTTTCTCAATGTAGGAATCAAGGTGATTTGATGGCCCCTGCCATGCCCAAGTCTTGCTCATAGCTACATCTTTCTAATTTCCCCAGTAATAGTAGGTGACCCACCATTCTTCTGCAAACTTCCAGGGATGGGATGGTGGCAAATGTCAGTACACATTTGCTACTGGTTACCTATTTGATATCACCTAGATTATTTTAAGTTTTTGTAAAAAATATGAATAATAAACTATGTATTAAATGCTTCCTCTGTGGCAATCATCATACTAAGTGCTTCACATGCATGATATCATTCAATCCTCACAACACCCCTATTTACATATGAAGAATCTGAGACTCAGAGGCCTTAGGGAATTTGACCAAATGACACAGCTCATGAGGAGCACATCAGATAGATTTTATCTGGTCCTGATGCTTATTTATCCAGATGTCTTATTTGAAAGCCTCTTCTCTACTCCATTGAAAACTCTGCTGAGGAAGTGGGAATGCAAGCTGTAGACAAGTCCAGAGAAGGCCCAGATGGAGCAAATCATTGAGTTTGTCAGTTGGAGAAGAAAGCTGCTGACACTGATGGCTTCCTTTGGTCTCATGGGGTGATGAGGAAGAGAAAGCAGGAGTCAGCTGAGCATATTGTACCTTGCTGGCTACGTGAAGCAGTTTCCTTTGCCTGACAGGAGGGAGAGTGCTAGCAGGAGAAGGGGAACACATTACCTTAAACTGTACTTCATACCTTTAGGACATTATTGTGACCTACACCTGAGTCTTAGGAGTTTTTCTGCTCCCCAGACTGTGTTACATTTAAAGACCCTATGTCACAACACTACACTGAATTGTGTGACATACTCATTGGCTTCCCCAGTAAGGTCATAGCAACCTGAGGGTGGTGACTGTGTTTTTTTCCACTTTGAATCTAGGACATGGCCTGACATTCAGGAGGAAACCCAAAATGGTGAATAAATGAACAGATGGATCTTAGATTAAAACACAACTGAGCCACATATACACACACATAGACTTGCTATGCCATCTGCATCTCAGCCACCTTACTTATGCCAGTATCTCTGCCTAGAATCTTTGCTGCTTTCCTCTTACCTCTAAAAATAATCTCATCCTTCAAGGCCTCAATTCATAATTTCAGCTCTTCTGTGAAGATTTTGCTATGCCATTTTCTCAATGTTGCTTTGACTGTGTATATTTCTGTTACTTATACTTCATAGTTTAACACGTGGGGTTCTTTGTTTGTTTCTTGACTGGTCTTCTCAGTAAGACTATACATTCCTAAAGGATAGATAGACTGTATTTTAGACTTTAATAAAAGACTCCCAAACAACCAGAAACGCTACATACTGCTGGTAAGTGGGTATAACACTTTTGAAAACTCTTTGGTAGTATCTATTAAAGATAAATATGTGCATATCCTATGACCCAGCAAGTAAACTTCTAAGTGTGTGTTCATCAGAAATGCATATCTCTGTTCACCAAAACACATAACCTATAGTGTTCTGGTAGTACTATTGTCATAGCTAAAACCCAACAATCATGCAAATTCCCTCAATTTTAATATGTCAACATAGGAATACTGTACAGCAATGATAATGAATGAATTCAAATACATACAACATGAAAAATCTTTTACAAAAATAATACTTAGCAAAAGCAGCCAGACACTAAATACTGCAATGTTTCATTTATATAAAGTTCAAAAACAGGCAAAATACAATCTACATAATTAGCAGTCAGGATTATAGTTAACATTGGGGCAGGTGTAAAGCTAGCAGGAAACCAAAAATGTGACTGGAGCACTGATAATGCTCTGATTATTGATCTGGGTGCTAATTTCACATATGTGTTCAATTTGTGAAAATCCACTAAAGTGAAAACTCACAGGCTCTATTCTGCATGTATGTTATATTTCTATAAAGAGATGTTATGATTTGCTTTTTAAGTATCCCAAGGAAACTTTCAGTTCAGGCCAAGATGGAGTAAAAGGGACCAGATTTACTCACCTATCTTAAACAATTAGAAAACCAAACGAAATACATGAAACAATGGTTTTCAGAAATTGAATAACAAGCAACACAGGACTATCATGCCTGAAAGAAGGGGAACAAGTAAGGAACTAACAATGTTCCAGCCTGCAACATGGGGAAGGGGAAACCAAAGACAATCCAACTGTCTCACTAAACTGACTAGAGAGAGATTAGCATACAGAACCATTTTAAGAAGGCAAAGACAGCTATAATAGGGGTGGGGGACAGAATGCTAGAGATGGGGGAGCTACTATAAAGAGGGCTCTGGAAAACTGCTGTGGTGTCTCCATGAGTTTTTAGTTGAATACTGTTTGGCATGTGCATGAAACTACCAAACGACAGGGGAAGAACCACTAAAAATAAATTGGCTGGCTGAGCAGTCTCCATGGCTCACACGGGGTTGGAGATAAGTTTTGCTTCTACCAGTCATAGTGAAAGACCTAATGATGCATAGGGAATTGGGTAGAGCTCTCAGAAATGTATCACTTAATAGTGGAGTAAATTAGCCCTAAACTAAAGAGGGCTCCAGATCACTCAAAAGTCTTAAATGCAAGCCTTGAAAAGATCAATCTGATCTCAAGTAAATTAACTGGTGCCACACAAAATCTGACACTATTTAAAACAACACATCAAAGTCCAGCACCCAACAATGTAAAATTCACAATGCCTAACATCCAATTAAAAAAAAATAGGCATTCAAAGAAGCATAAGAATATGACCCCCATAATCAGTAGAAAACTCAATCAATAAAAACAGATCCAGATTTGACAAAGAGAATTAACAGACATGGAAGTCAAAACAGGTTTTACAAATATACTCCAGAAGTTCAAAAAAGTAGAAGATCATATGCTCATATGAGCATAATAAGGATTAAAATGTAAGGTAATTTAAAAGATCCAAATGGAACTTCTAGAGATGAAAAATAAAACATCTCAAATGAAAAAAATACCACACTGACCAGTATTAATAGTAGATTAGACACTATGGAGAAAAAAATCAGTGAACTTGAAGCACAAAGAGAAAAATTTTTTAATGAACAGAACATCAGACATATAAAGCAATCTAACATAAATATAAATGGATTCCCTAGAAGAGGGAGTAAGGAACAAATATTTTGAAAAATAATTATCAAAATGTTCAAAATATGAGGAAATTATAAAACAACAGATACAAGAAACTCAAAAAGTCAAGCAGAAGGAACGTAAAGTAAATGTATCAAGGCACACTGTAACTAAACTTCTGAAAACGAGTTTAGAGGAAAATGACATATTATGTAAAGGAACAAAGAAGAATGGCAACAGACTTCTGATCAGAAGCTATAAGGAACACCATCTTTAAAGTAATGGAAGAAAAAGTATCTGTCAATCTAGAATTCTATACCAAGTGAAAATATCTTTTAAAATTAAGGCAAAATGAAGACTTTTTCAGACAATAAGAAGCTGAGAGAATTCATCACCAGCAGCCATGCACTATTGTTAAAAAGTTCTTCAGGCAGAAGGAAAATAATAATAGATGGAAATTTGGATCTACACTAAAGAAATGAAAAGAGCAAAAACTGGTAAGTATGTGGGTAAATATAAAACACATTTTCTCATGCTTTAAATAGCATTTAAAAGCAAATTAATAAAACATTGTATTTGGGGGATTAAAACATACATAAAAATAAAATGTATAATAATCTTACAAAGAGCAAGAGAGTGCAAGTGGAAGCATACTGTTACAAGGTTTTTACACTAAACATGAAGTGGTACAACATTATTTGAAGGCAGTCTGTGATAAGACAACATATATACAGTAAACACTATAGCAACCACTAAAAAGTAAAACTAAAAAAAGAAAAAGCTAATAAGTCAATAACAGAGAAGAAATAGAATCATAGCAAGACTAAGTAGAAAAAAAAAAAAAAGAAGGTAAGGGTAAAAGGGAAAATATAAAACAAATAGCATGATCATGATTAAACCCAAACCATATGATAATTATATTAATTTTAATAGTTTAAACACATTAAGTAAAAGGCAAATTTTGCAAATTTGATTAACATGCAAGACCCAACCATATGCCAACTATAAGAAAGATAATTTAAATATAAAGATTGTGATGGGCTAAAAGTAATAGAATGGGAAAATATATATATGCAAATACTAAACAAAAGAAAGTTGATTGGATATAGTAATATCAGACAAAGTATATTTCATAACAATATTACCAGGATAAAGGGGATATTTCATAATGATTCAGCAAAGGGACATAACAATTCTATATGTGTATGTACCCATTAACTGAACTTCAAAATACATGAAGCAAACCTGATAGAACTAAGAAGAGAAATGAGCAAATTCAAAATTCGGCTTGAAATTTCAAAATTCCTCTCTCAGTAATTGACAGAACAATTAGAAAGAAAATCAGGAGATTTAGAAGACTTAGACAACATTATCAATCAACTTGACCTAAATGACATTTACAGAACACTTCACCTATCAACAGCAGAATACACAGTCTTTTCAAGTATAAAAAGAACATTTACTAAGACACACCATATATTTACTAAGACTATATATTGACTCAATAATTTTAGAAATATTGAAATGATGTAAAGTATGCTCTCTGAAAACAGAATTAAGCTAGAAAACAATAGCAGAAAGATATCTGCAAAATCTGAAAACATTTGGAAATTAACAATGCACTCCTCAAAACCCCAGTGTCAAAGAGGAAATTATCATGGAAATTAGAAAAAAAATACAGTTAATAAAAATAAAAGCAAAACATATCAAATTGAAGAAGATTGAAGAAGATTAAATTAAACCCTAATGAATGAAAAAATGAAATGACAAAGATAAGAAGAGAACCATGAAATGGGAAACAGGAAAACTGTTAGTTGTTTGAAAAGTCAGTTTGCTTAAAAAGAGCAGCGCTAGCCAAAATAAACAGGAAAAAAATAGAGACTGCACAAATTATTTTTGTCAGAAATAAAAGAGTGGACTTCACTACAAATCCTAAAGATGTTAAAAGATCAGTAAGAGAATATTATAAACACCTCTATGTCAAGATAGCCAACAGCTTAGATAATATGGACAAATTCCTGAAAAATACAAACTACCAAACTTATTTACTCAAGAAGAATTAGATAATGTCAATAGCCCTATATCTATTTTTTAAATTAAGTTTATGATTAAAAAACTTTTCCACAACCAAAGAAAAAAATCCAGAGACAGATGGCTTCACTGGTGAATTCTACAAAATATTTAAGTAGTAAATAATAGCAGATTATACAAACACTTCCAGAAAATAAAGAGAAAACTCATACCAACTCATTTTATGAGGTCATCATGACCCTGGTTTTGGCCAAAAATCCAGACCAAAAATTATGAGAAAATATACTTGCAGACCAGTGTCTCTCATGAACATGAATACAAAATTATCAAATTTTTTTAGAAAATAAAATCCAGAAATATATAAATAGGATATTACATCAAGACTAAGTGGAGTTGATCCCAGGAATGCAAGATTGGTTTAACATTTGAAAATCAAGGTGTGTAACTCATCATATTAACAGTCTAAGGAAGAAAAACCACGATTACCTCAAGAGATGCCAAAAAAGCATTCAACAAAATCCAACATCTACTCATCACTCATTAAACTTCCTCAACCTGAGAAAGAGAACTTAAAAAACAAAAACAAAACTACAACTAACATCATACTTATTGATGAAAGACTGAAAAATTTCCCCTTCACAACAATAATAAGAATCAATCCCCATTCTCACTAATCCTAATCCAACATTCTACTAGAGGTCCTAACAAGTGCAATAAGGCAAGAAAAAAAACTAATAAAAGGCATATATATTGAAAAAGAAAGAAGTAATTTTTCTTTATTTACAAACAACATGATCATCTACATGAATATTTTAAATATTTACTTATTTTATTTATGGCTGTGTTGGGTCTTCGTTTCTGTGCGAGGGCTTTCTCTAGTTGTGGCAAGTGGGGACCACTCTTCATCGCGATGCGTGGACCTCTCACTATCGCGACCTCTCTTATTGTGGAACACAAGCTCCAGACGCGCAGGCTCAGTAATTGTGGCTCACAGGCCTAGTTGCTCCGCGGCATGTGGGATCCTCCCAGACCAGGGCTCAAACCCGTGTCCCCTGCATTGGCAGGCAGATTCTCAACCACTGCGCCACCAGGGAAGCCCTACATGAATATTTTAAGAAATTATTTGTTAAAGTTACTAGAAATCATAGTGAGTTAGCAAAGTTATAGTCTACAAGGTCAATATTTTAAAAATCAATTATGTTTTCATATACTAAAATAAACAATTGTAAATGGAAATATAAAAGATGTAATATCTGCAACAGCACAAAAACATAAGATACTTTGGGACAAATTTAACAAAATATGTGCAAAACCTTGATGAGAAATTAAAGAGTACCTAAATAAATGAAGCAATATACCATGTTCATGTACTCAATCTTGTTAAGATACCATTCTCCCCAAATTAATATATAGCTCAATGAAATTCTCATCAAAATCCAAAAAAGGTATGTTTGGAGAAATAGACAAGTTATTCTAAAATTTATATGGAAAGTCAAAGAACCAAGAATGCCCAAAACAATTTTGAAAAAAATAAATTTAGAAAACTTATACTACCTCTTTTTAAGACTTATTATAAAGGTACAATAATCATAACAACATGGTATTGACATAAAGTTATACAAATAGCTCAATGGAATAGAAATGAGTGTTCAAAAACAGATCCAGATATATATAATGAATTAGTTTTCAAGAGAGATGCCAAGACAATTTATTAGAGAATGGATAGTCTTCTCAACAAGTGGCATTGGAACAACTGGACAGCCATATGTGAAACATGAACTTCAATGCTTCTCTCATACTATCAATAAAATTAACTAAAGCTGATAGTGGTAGACCTAAATGTACAGGCTAAAACAAATTTCTAGAAGAAAACATAAGAGAAAATCTTTGTGATATTTGGTTAGGCTAAATTTTTTGGACAGGACAAGGAAGCATTAACTATTAATGAAAAAAATTAATGAATTAGTTTTCATAAAAAATTTTAAACTGTTGTTCTTCAAAAGACTCTTAAAAATCAAAAGGCAAACCACAGACTAGGGTAAAATTTGTCCAAAACCCAAATCTGAAAAAGAACTTTTATCCAAAATATATAAGAACTTTTACAACTCAATAGTAAGAAGAGAAACAATCCAATTTAAAAAAAATAGAAAATAACTGAAGAAGATATATGGATGAAAAATAAGCACATGAAAAGATGTTCTACATCATTTGTCATTTGAAATGCAAATCAAAACCACCATGAAATATCACTACACACTCATTAGAATAGCTAAAATTAAAAAGACTAATAATAGCAAGTGTTAGCAAGTATGTAAAACAACTGGAAGTATCTTACATTGCTGTTGGAAGGTAAAAATGGTACAGCCACTTTGGAAAAGAGTTTAGCAGTTTCTTATAAAGTTACATATACATCTACCATATGAGCCAGCAATCATCGTCTTTGCTATTAATCCAAGAGAATGAAAACAAACTTCCACACAAAGACTGGTATTCAAATGTTCATAGCAGTTTCATGTATTGTAGCCAAAACTTGAAAACAATCCAAGTATTCATCAATTGGTGAATGGATAAATAAACTATGATGCATCTATGCAATGAAATATTACTCAGCAATAAAAAAGAAAAATGACTGATACACAGAAGATCATGAATTAATCTCAAAAACATTAAACTGAGTGGAAAAAGCCAGATAGAAACGACTATACAAGCTATGATTCCATTTACATGAAATTCTAGAAAAGGTAAAACTTTATTGACAGAGAATAAATATCAGTGGTTGCCACAGGCTGGAAGGGAAGGAGACTAATGACATCAGAGCATGAAGGAACATTTGGGTGTAAAGGGAATGCCCTACATCATGATTATGGTGGTGGTCCCATGACTGTGTGAATTTCTCAAAATTCATCAAATTATCTCTTAAAAATAGTGACTTTCATTGTGTGTAAATTATATTTCAATAAAGTTGATTAAAAAGCCGTCAAAGAGAAAAATTATATATATAGACACACACACATATATATATACATTCCTACCAGACATACTCATATATATACTTTTTAAATTAAATCTTTACATCCATAGACAACCTATAGAATGGAAGAAAATATTTGCAAATGATGTGACCAATAAGGTGTTAATATCAAAAATATACAAACATCACATACAACTCAATATCAAAAAAGCAAACAACCCCATCAAAATATGTACAGAAGACGTAAATAGACATTTCTCCAAAGAAGACACACTGATGTCCAACGGGCACATAAAAGATGCTCAACATCACTAATTACTAGAGAAATGCAAATCAAAACCACAATGAGGTATTACCTCACACCAGTCAGAATGGCTATCATCAAAAAGCCTACAAATAATAAATGCTGGAGAGGGTGTGGAGAAAAGGGAACCCTCCTACACTGTTGGTAGGAACATATATTGGTGCAGCCACTAGGGAAAACAGTAAGGAGTTTCCTTAAAAAACTAAAAATAGAGCTACCATATGATCCAGCAATCTCACTCCTGGGTATATATCTGGAAAAAAAAGAAAAAAAACCTGGAGTTCAAAAAGATACATGTACCCCAGTGTTCACAGCAGTACTGTTTACAGTAGCCAAGATATGGAAACAACCCAAGTGCCCATCAACAGACAATTGGCTTAAGAAGATGCGAGATTATACATATATATATATATATTTATTTATATGTTGGAATATTAGCTATAAAAAAGAATCAAATACTGCCATTTGCAGCACCATGGATGGACCTAGATAATATTACACTTAGTGGAGTAAGTCAAGCAGAGAAAGTTAAATATGATATCACTTACATGTGTAATCTAAAAAATTTACAAATGAATCTATATACAAAACAGAAACAGACTCACAGGCATAGAAAACAAACTTAGGGTTACCAAAGGGGAAAGGGAGGGGGAAAGGGATAAATTAGGAGTATGGGATTAACAGATACTAACTACTATACATAAAATAGATAAGCAACAAGGATTTGCTATATAGCACAGGGAGTATATTAGATATTTTGTAATAAACTACAAAGGAAAGTAATCTCAAATATATATATATATATATATATATATATATATATATATATATATATATATATATATATATAACTGATCACTTTGCTGTATACCTGAAACTAACACAGCATTGTAAATCAACTATACTTCAATTAAAAAACCTTTACATTCATGCAGAATAAAATGCTAATTATCTAAAGTAGGATAACAACTTTTAAAATGGCAAGTCTTTGATAATATTTTCATGTATTTGCTTGCTCCCTTTCCACCCTGAAGAATATACCTACATATTTTCTGTACACCCAAAGCATATGAAATAGTATTGTAAGTTTCCCTGAAAATCCACCCCCAAACATTTATTAACTCTAGTCCCTGATGTAAGCTTTCTATTTATTAGAGCACAAAATGAGAGTATGGTTGATGAAAAACTAATTCTTAATCCTTATTCAGATCTATTTTATCAGACTATTTCATTTAACAATGTTTATGAAGAGGTTTTCCATCTGTTTGGAAACATTTTCCTAGAGAAAAACTCAAAGCCATAGTGACTCTATGACAAACATTTACTATTTTTCTTACAACATACAGAGCAGGATTCAAGGATAAGGGTAGAATACCAAAGATTTTCTCCATGAGCAATTTTAATGGCAACGGAACCTTGACTTTTGCTTATTATATAATTTCAACTAAAACTGACCTTCATCATATGAAGATTTCATTTTCACAAATAAATGGTTGGACTGATGTCTTTTAGATTCACAAACAGTAATCAGCATAGATGCTTTCAAGGCTACAATCTTTCTTTTAATTCAAACTACACATAACAGAACGGAAGTCACAGGAGGCACTAAAAGCTAAAGTAATCTTTGTTTCTTAAGAACACATAGCTATTTACTTAGGGATCTCATTCTGCCACTTTCCAACATTATCAACAGTTATCATATTTATCCTGTTAATGGGATGGATTTATTGTTTGTGTATAATAATTTGGGCCCAAGCTGCGTTGATGTGTTTTATGGTGTGTAGTCAACGCCGATATATTGCGGGTCTATAACCGCTCCATAAACTGCAGATGCCATCATTGAAATGAATGAGCCCAAGTATCTACTGAGCTGTTTTTAATTATATGTTTATCTTTCCTCATTCCTTTGACTCACATTTTGTTTATACCACATGTGGTTACATGTGGTTACATGTGGTATAGAAGCAATTTTAGAGGGTTTTGGAAACCCTAAGCAATCATCTTATTTTACTCAGCAAAGCCACATTACTTACATTGACAGCAATTATGTCTCTATATATCGTAACATTCATACAATTTCTGGTCCCTTCCAACCACACTATTTCCATTTGATTTCTCATAAAGACAAGACTTTAAATGAAGCTTATTCATTGTTCTTGAAATTCCTAATGATTCATTCCATTGTGTTTGTAGTTATAACCATGCCATAATGCCTAAGCCTAATTAATTATTGAATTATTCTATGATATCCTACACTAAAAAAAAATACAAAATATACTGAAAATTTTAAATTGTCAGAGGAAATAATTACTTGTAGGTCCAATTTAAACTATTTTGATTAATAGAGTTTATCTAGGCATGCATTACCTTTGTTTTGAATTAACAGGGTCTCAACAGACTAAAATTATCCTGCTGCCCAGAGCCAGACATTTTTATTTTCTACCTGTGTAGCTTCAGCTCACACTTTCCAACCTCACCCCACACTAATTGCAGTGATATGTGAATAACTTCTGGCCTTTGACTTGCTGTCCATAAAATGAGAGTGGTGACTAGAGCCCTTCCTGACCTCTGCCCTGAAGGCCAGAACTCATGCCCTTCAGATATTTTGCATTTATGCCTATGTTCCCTACTGCCTGGTCCAAACTTCCTACTTCTCCAAGAGTACTTTGCATTCAAGTCCACTCAGATTATGACAGTGGCTTTGAAATATTAAACTGCATTTTCCTTTTTCTATGGGCTGTTCATTTCTGCATATAATTACTGTTTGAATTTTTTTCCATGCTTCTTCTGCTGCTTAGTAGCATGAATAAAATCTCACTGGGATGACTTTATTAAGGGGAGAAGGAATGTTCTCTCACTCTATAACTCAGCTTCATCTAACTGGTCAGATTATCTGATTCAACAGAACTTTGAGACTGTGAGTTTTATCATCAGGATTGGGCTCTTAGAAAAAGTTGACAGGTTGTCTAGAGATAGCAGAGATTGGAAAAGAGTATTGAGATGTTCAGAATAATTACCATTACAAACCCACTTACATACTTGCCACTTTGGACAGGTGAAGGGTCAAGGGCTTATCAAACAATTGTATTCAGTGCATCCAGACAGCCAGTTAGAGCTAGGCTCACATGCACAATTTAGTCTCCATCAGACTGACTGTCACTTACACTTACAACATTGGCTCAAGATCTGTCTACTTCAGCTAACTTGCTATAAACCAGATATACACACCCAGCAAAGCACAAGGGGAGGTAGGCTCCTCCTGGGACATATTTCATCACAAAGTAGAAGCCATACATGCCTTCTGATAAACATCCTTGACTCTTTAGAGAAGGAAGCTCAAAAGGCCAATGGTTTGTTTCAAAGCAGGGAAAGCAGCCAGTTGAAGGCATTAGTTCTGTTCCATTTTTTTTTTTTAAGAGTTTAGTCTGTGCTTAAATCTGAATTTATACTTCAAGGGGGTGAGTTTTTAAACTTAGAAGCATGTGTAGGACCTTTTGCTGCCTAGAGCATTTCTGAGAGCTCATTTTAACCTTATAAAAGATTGCAATATTTAGGCTTTGAAGTTGATTAATTCATTGGTTTGTTCATTGAACAACTATCTAATTGCTGCATCAGACACTGTCCTAGGTGTTGGGGATATGCAGGGAGAAAAACATAAAATACTGTCCTCATGGACCTTCCGTTCTGGTCAGGAAGACTGACAGTAAAACAAAGAATTAACATGTGGCTGAACTCCAGGCAATAATAAGTATCATGAAGAAATAAAAAGAGAGTACAGTCTAAACACAGAAGAGGGGAGAGAAATTTATAGGTAGAACAGTCAGGAAAGGTCCCCCTGAGGAGCTAAGACCCTACATGTCTGAGAAGTGAGACCCAGATCAATATCCGGCAGAGGAGTCAGAGGAGTCTTCCAGCAAAAGGAAGAGAAAGTCCAAAGTCCCTGAGGCAGAGAAAAATAGCCTTGGTCTGTTCAAGGAGCAGCAAGAGGCCAATGTGCCTGGAGCTACGGAAGCAAGGAAGACAGGTTAATATTCTCCAGCTTGGTCATTTCATATCATGTTAAATATTTTTCTCCGTAGCGTGCCAAGTAAACACTGCTTTAAATCAAGACTTTTTTTTTTTTCCTGACCCCAACCTGACTCAGAAGTCACCTTTGTTTGAATTAATTATTTAATCACTTTCATCACACATGACTTCAAGAACCGTCTTGTGTTCAATTCAAGACAGTTGGCTTTCTCTTTGAAGATAGATTAAAAATGGAGTGGCAGAATGGAGAGGTGGTGTCTTAAGCTTAGGGCTGATTCAGAGAAGAGCCGGGGGGTGGGTGTCCATAGTACTTTTCTTTGATTCACAAGAGCCATTTAGATTCTGGCAGTGACAACCTCCAAATTTACCCAAGCGACAATGTTCACAGAATAGGGAGCTAATATAATAAATAAACCCAGTGTAGGAGCCGCACCTGCCTGACGCCCGTCATTATGTAACCAAGGGGTTCTGAAAACAAGAGAATGGACGGGGGTTAAGCTGAGTTAGAAAGAGGGCAGAACCCCATCACGCCAAGCCTCCTACACTGGCCGGTGTGTGATCTTCTGGTAGCAACACTGTCTGTTTTATCTGATTTTTTTTTTAGACAGCTGTGATCTTCTCCCTTCAAACCCTTGTCACTGCCATTCGCAGGAATGTAAGTGATATGATTAGGGAACATGGCATCTTGTGTAATCGGTCATAATCACCATCTGAGGGTTTCGGGAACATGACACACACTTCTAGGGCTGCCTGAGAGCAGGCACACAGGATGACAGGAGACACACTCGTGTCCCCACCCCATACGTGCACACTTCCTTTTGGCCAATGCATGGAACTCCTCACCCTCCTACGCATTGGGGAACCCTTTCTTGTTTTTATTTGTTAGATGAAAAATTTGCACTTCCTCTGTCAACGTGTTCTGCCTAAGAGGATTTTCCAGATAAATGAAGGATTTGCCTTTAAGTGTGCAAATAATTCATCTTTCAATGCAATTTTTAAAATTCTTTTAAAACAGGTTTTAATTCTGTTACTTAAAAATTATATGGCAAACCTCCCTCTTTTCTCTAAAATAAATATTATTTAGCAGTACCTTGAGGTCAAAGGAGCCTCATTTTTATTGTCTGAAATGATATAATGAAGTCCTTAGGCTTTGTAAAAGTTTATGGCTGTTCATTCCTTATATGATGTCCTATGTGAAAAACACCTGGTGGGGGACCCTAGCTCTGCTACTCTCTAGCTCTGTGATCTTGGGCAAGTTGCTTACTCTCTCTGAATTTGTTTCCTCATTTCTAAGAAGAGACATAGAGACATTTCTAAGAAGAGACATAAGCCTCACTGAGTTGTCCTGAGCATTTGTGCTAGTTAGGGTTCTTAGTTGCAAAAAAGAGAATGGGACTCTGGCTCATTTACATGGAAAGTAAACATTTGGAAAGATATCAGGTAACTCATGGAACTGAAGGAAAATATGGAAAACTAGGCCAAGAAAATGAGTGGGAACCAAGAAGCCAGGCAGCAGAAAACACAGGAGAAGTCATGCTCCAGGCTATACAGTTAGATGACCTCACAGGACACACCACCACACATTTTGCTACCACAACTGGGGCATCAACATAAACAGTCTCTGGTTGCCTCTCTGCCATCTCATTACTCCTTCCACAGCTGAAGACCACCTGTTGATGGAGAATGGGGAAAAGAGACCTCTTCTTCTTGGCATTCTTAGGGGGAGGCAGGGTCCTACCACCTCAAAACCCACACCCCAGGGATCTCCCAAAGGAAGACTGGGTTTAGAAGTTGAAGTGTGCTATTAGTAAGATCTGGACATGTGAGCTATCAATTTTTATTCTTCTCTTTTATTCCCTTAAAAACAATGATTGGAGAGTCAGAGCTTGCAAAACTTCTTGCGTCCCCCCTTCTTTCAGAATCTCGATCTGGAGTTAGTGAGTCCTTCCCCCAGAGAACAGTTGTGAGTATTGCACAAGATAATATTGATACAAACCCCCCACCCAGTAATAAGCAGGTAATAGGTTAATGTTTATCAGAGGCTTCCCACTCTTCAGAATGTATGGAGATCTTCATCTTTTCTTTGCTCTCTATACCCATGGGAGTCTAGAAATCCCCATGACGAGACTGCACCCCAGACCAATTATATCAGAACCATACAGGGAAGAAACTAAGCATCAGTATTTTCAACACTACTCAGGGGACTGTCACATGCAGCCAGGTTGGGGAGCACAGCTCTCTACTTTTACCCCTTCTTATAGCTTCACTGACATCTGCATAGAGAGACCCAAGTCCTCCCTCTCTAGCTTTCACAATCAATGGAATTAATCAGTTTCATATTTTTAGCTACTTGTAGGCAATCGATATGCCATCCATTACCTGAAATTCTATAGTTTCACATCTAAGTTTGCTTCCTCCCCGGTCCTACCTTAGATAACATCGGTTCATCTCCATACCTCCCCTTTCTATGCTTGCCGCCACCAATCTCCTGGCCACCAGAGCTCAGAATCATGAGTATATAGTTTCTCTCCATCATCTAAGGAGTCCTCAAGTTCTCTCTTTGTCATCTCTCTCTGATTAAACCTTGCTTTCAATACTATATCCCACCTCTAGTATATCACACTTAGAGTTTCCCTACAGCTTAATTTTTCCCTAGCTCAAATCCATGAATCCTGCCTCCAGATTAATCTTCCTAAAACTTCACTTCCTTTTTCACACCTCCTACTGTTAATCTGTCATGAGCCTTCATTTCCCATTGGATAAATTCCAAATTACCAGTCCTGGTCTTTGTAATTTACAAAAAACCCTATCTTACTCAACCTATGAGTACTCAATCAGTTAATCAATCAGCGGTCATTGATTAGTAGATACTAACCAATAATCCCCAATTATGTACCAGCATAGTGAGAGGGTTCAGAGATTCTTGGCAGCCAAAATAGGAATATAATCCTACCGTGAGTGGATTGACCTGTATGTGTGAGCTGCTCACCCAGCTGAGGGGAATCAGCTCTCCAGGGACACTAACCCCCTTCTAGAAATAATCTCTAGCACCCTACAATGGAATTCCAAAGTTAACTGAATGCATCTTACCCTGGTTTGCTACTGAATCAGATATCCTTTGGGGGAAAAAAAAATCATTCTTCACAGAATTTGCAAACTCACTAACTTGTTCTAGGCACCTACTATATGCCAAGGATATTTACTTTTTTCATCCTCTGTCATGCCATTGTTGTCCCCATTGCATAGATAAGTTAACTGAGAATTTCAGTGTTTAAAAAACTAGTTCTCACACTTAGTTAAAGCCAGAACTAGAACTCAGTTCTCTCTGACTCCAGACCCCAAATCAGAACCACTTAGCATCAAGGCCCACTGAGTTTTAGAGCTGGGAAGAACCTTGGAGATGCTGCTCTGATGCTCTCATTTTACTCATAAAAGAAATACATTAATTAAATGTTTCATGTTCTTGCAGGATGGACGTGTCAGTGCCAGGACAGGAACTGGGGTCTCCTGCCTTCCATGTTATTTTGCTTACTAAGCTCATGAAATCTTGAACAAAACCAGGCCCATTGCCCCCCTTGATCTCATGTTTTCTTGCCACCTAAAATGCCCTTGTCTTCTTTCTTTTCTTACCCATATCCTACCCTTTCCTCCAAAGCCATCCTAGAGGTTCATTCCCCAAGGACATTGAGCTCCACCAATTCTTCCCAGTTTTGATCTGTAGCGTGTCTGCCTGTATTTGCCACTTCATCATTTAATCATGAGTCTTCTGGTATTGTTTCCTACTTGTTTCTCATGAAGACGTTGTATCCCTAATGAGATTTTACAGGCTTTCAGCACAAGTTATCTGATTCTTCTTGAGGTTATCCACAACATCAGTAATCCCAGAGACCTTGTGAGGGACAGGGCAGGTGCTCAATAAATGTATGATTGAATTAAATTTCTGTAATACAAACAGCCCCTGATCATCAATAATAGATGCTTCAACCCCCTGCATTTATTTTTTGAATTGTATTTACATCTGGGTGTTTCTCAGCATATTCAATGAAGACAGAAGACTAAAGTTAAGACTTTGTATTCTCAGTGGTGTTGGGTGACCAGAAGGCCAGGGATAGCTGACAGGTCTGTTTTCTTAAGTCCTCTTCTTACAATTGCCTTAAATTATTAATGTTGTTTTATTTTCAAATATAAGTGAGCCAATGTTTTTGTATCAATTCCAAGATGGATGGTTTAAAATGTACTTTTCTGAATTGGGTTGATTCAGGTCAAGGCTTAAAAGAAAAATGTGTGTATGGATAAGTAGTTAGAGATTAAATCTGTAAACAGCCCTCCATTTGCTAAGGCTCTTTTGTCCTTCTTGTTTTCTATTTTGCAACAAAATAACTTGAAGAATGTGTTGACATCTAAATATACAAATGCAACCTATAAAATTGATTTAAGTGAAAAATATGTTTCAGGGTAAGAATTAGAGTAAGAGTCAACAGATAATGTAGAAAACACAAGGGAAAAGACTCAAACTTAACAGCAAAACTCTGCAAATACCAGCGTCTACATTTTTTTTCTATTAGAAACTTGACATGCTTCATCTTTCTGTTTAGACAACAGCTTGTATATCCTCCCTGTGTGTGTCTCTAGCTCTTCACAAAAAGTATTAACTACCTGCCTCAAGCTTGTACTAGGAAATTAACATAAGATATTTTCATTTGACGGTGATCACATGAAGCCCTCTCTAATCTCATTTGGCACATTAACCATCAGATTTATGGAAATTCTCAATGAACTCTGACACTGAAGTGTAACTGTTGCATAAACTGTATGTGAGATGCAGCTGTGATGTTCACAAGGTATACCCTTGACCTTGGCTACTGGCTAAGTCTTCACCTAGAATCCACAGTGAAATGTGCAATAAAACTAGGCTTCCAAATACATGACACTGGGGCTGATTAAGAGGAGTGGGGTAAGAGGAATTTATAATGAGGGGGATAAAGATAGCCAGAAACTGCAAACAGCAGGGATCCTATTTCCACAGAACTTGAAAATAAAGTAACAATAGAAAGGATAGTCATCTAATTAAATATTTTTTTCCTCTTTAATGGTGCTTATGTTATTTAATGTCTTGATTTCTTTAATTGTTGGAACCATAATTTCAGTATAATTATCAAAAGGAAAGTTGTCAAACTTAACAAGCTCATGATCAACCATAGTGAGTAACACGTCACAGATGGAAAGAAAAATTTTTGATCCATTTGGCAGCAAGGTGCACTATAAAAAGACTGATACTTGAAACAAAGTTGGTAAACTTCAAACAAGGCATGGTTTTCAAACCTTATCATCTCCCAGAGTTCTGAAGTATTAAAAAGGGGGTGGGGAGAGGGGAAATTTAGAAAAAATAATTATGTATTTCCTTCAAAATAAGCAGTATCACCTTCTGAAGGGAGCATAAGGCAGTGTCTCTAGTTATCTGTTGAATCCAATCTACAATGTCAAATGTATGTATTTTTGATGCCAAAAGATAATGTGGTTCAGAGCACAGTGTCATCCTTCCTGGTTTGAATTCCCACTCTGTCATTCATTAGCATGTGTCCTTAGGAACACAGATTAACCTTACTACACCTTGGTTTTCTCATTTTATAGATCCACCTAATCTCATAGGGTCTGCATGGAGATTAAAATTAATTTAAGCAAGGAGCTTACTACTGGACCTGGCATATAGTTAGTGCTCAATACACTGTTAGCATACTCCTCTTTCTCTCCTCTTCTTCTTCCTCCTCCTTCTCCTCCTCCTCCTTCACCTCTCCCTCTTCCTTCTTCTTCTTCTTAAGGCATTTTCTCTTCAAAATTGGAACGTCTTCTTCCAATCTGAGCCTGGGTAAATTCAGCCACTATTTTACATTTTTCCATCATTAAAAAAATATGTTATTGTCAACCCCTAGAATCATTGTTGGTTGGTGTCAGAAGAAGACCAACCTCCTCCCAATAGATGAGGAAACTGAAACTCAGGGGAAAAAATGGTATACCCAAGCAGTAACCCGACAACTTACTGCTTTCTAAATTAACAAACAACTCATGTCACTCACACCTAGATATCATACCAAGCGTAATTTCACTGGTCACTATAAATAACTACTTTGCTATTCTGAGGATCTCTTGAAATAGATTTTCCAAGCTTCATGAAGTCCTTTGTTAAACAAATATAACCACCTAATTTTCTTATTGAACAACCTTGCTTAGATTGACTTTGCTTTTGAATTTTTTGGTGGCAAGAGGCAAGACCCAGAATTGTTGAGCCCAACTGTATATCAGAACCATCATTTTTAGAACTTTCTAAAAACATGCCCATTTCCCAATCTCATCCCATCTACTGAGTCAGGATTTCCAAGACATGTGGTGCCCGTGACTCTGAATCTTTAGAGCAGTCTCTGGTGATTCCAGATCTTGGGCAATCTTTGGAAATGTTGGTATTATAAAACATCATTTTTTAACCCTGGTGGAGTACCATTGTGTAATGCAATGGAAGGTAGGAAATCTTATAGGCTCTGAGTAGTTTTCCTTTGTTATTATTAACTCCTCTTAATAAATATTCTAAAGATGTGTCTTATTTTTTCATAGCATAAAAATATATGCATATATGTTTAAATAGTATTTTTCCACTCACAGTATTTTTAATTCCATTTCACACTTCTGAAGCCATAGTAAAACCAAACAGGTGTTTTTAGCATGAGCTACCTGCTCTCCTTACTTGGTCCTGCAATAAACCTTTCTCCGCTCCAAATTCTGACGTTTCGGTTTGTTTAACCTCACTGTGTGCCAGGCACACAAACTTGCATTCAGTAACAATAGCACCATTGAAATCTGTAATTGCCTACTGCAGTCCTGGTTTTGTCACCATTTCAATAATCTCTCTATATCAGAACTACTTGTTATGCAGTTTTTATGATGCCACCATGACTTATCAGTCTTAGATGGCTTTAAAAGAATAGCTCCTTCTAGAATATGATTAAGAGCACACAGGGATATATATATACATTATATAGATAATGTATTAAGGAATTTTAATTTACTTTAAGAATTTCACAGCATGCTTGCAATAAAATAAAGACAATTTTTAGGATGTCACAAAGCCAGAGTCTCTGAACCAGAAATCACAGAAGCTTAAAATAATAAATGTGGCAATTTCCAAAAATGCGCTTCTACAGAGATGTTTAGAGAGTGGAAGAGTCTGTGGACATACCTCCTATGGCTTGTAACCCCTTGAACTACCATGCACCTTTTTCCCTTTTCATCTTCATTATAATCTCTTTTCTACCGAGTCTCCATATAACTTAAGAAAAACCCCCCTTATGCACCAGCATAGCGAGATGGTTCAGAGAGTCTTGGCAGCCAAAATAGAAACCTAATCCTACTGTGAGTGAATTGACCTGTATTTGTGAGCTGCTCACCCTGCTGAGGGGAATCAGCTCTACAAGGACCCTAAGACCCTTCTAGAAATAATCTCTTGCACCTCACAACAGAATTCCAGAGTTAACTGAATGCATCTTACCCAGGTTTGTTACTGAAGGATCAGCCCAATGTAGCTCTACAGGCAAGACAGCCTCCTCCCTACTGTTGAAATCATTGATTAGAAAAATAGTTGCACATATCAATGCTAAATATTACCCACATGGAAACAAGAAAGTTTCCTCTTTGATTGTCCAAGGGAAATATTAAATGAAGACTTTGTCTTGTACTTTGTGCTAGCCATTTACTATTACTTTTTAATACAATGAAACAAAGAAACATGGATGGAACATTGTAATGGAGTTTGAGTGAGTATCCTGGGAATGCAGGGTTTCTTTTCTGCTATAATTGCATTACTGGTGCTGCTCCATTCTGCATAAATGTGGCTACTAGTATTCATCTAAAAGATGCCCTAAGGCTTAAACCTTCCCCAAGTGGTGAGTAAGGATGGTGGGAATGTGGTTAGGGGAATTTAAAACCCACTAAAACATCATTAATTAGAAATTCCCTGATGAAATTAAACCTTTGTATTTTGTTGGGACCATTTCTCAGCATTCTGAGTGATTCTGGGGTTTTTTTGTTTGTTTGTTTGTTTGTTTATTTTAATTTCAGTATACTCAGAGCCATGTTTTAAGTGTACTGATTTTCTAAGAAAACTTGCCAAGTTCGCAATGTTTTTCCAAACATCCAAAACGAATGGATAAATAAGTTGAAAGATTTAAGAATTTCATACTCAAGTGACTTCAGTGCATCTAGCTCCAAGGCCTGAGGCAAGATTTGCAACCTCCAAATCCAATGTCATCACTGAATCCTCTTATCAGGCAAATGGGTGGAAGTGTGTGCTGTGAGCACTCACAGATGTCTGGGCCATTAGTGATCTGAAAGCATAGCAGAGTAGAGGGCCACTATGCTTAGAAAAGAAAAATAATTATTTCAGCTAACTTTAATTATAATTTAGCTTCTGTAAATTTCAAACACAAAAAAAATGGAGGGAGAGAATAGAGACTGGAAGTTTCAGTATTCCATACCAAAAAGGGCAGCAACAACCCATTAATCCCACAGATGATAGAATCAATAGGAAGTTGGTCCCTATGATCAGTTTTCAGCCTAAAACATTTTTCCACCGGTGTCTCCATAGTAAGTTGCAGTCTGGAGTTGTTTCATATATCCTAATACTTAATGGTATTACTACTAGTTATTGGCTATCCTGAGCCACCCATTGTTATTTATTAGTAGCTACTGTGAATTGAGTGAAAAATATATGGAAGGAACTGTACTGAGCATTTTATACACCATATCTCACTTAATCTTCACCATAACTCTCTGACTTGGGTATCATTAATCTCCCACTTTGCAGGTGAGGAACCTGAGACTTAGGGAATCTGAGTAACCCTCTCAGGTCACACATCTAGTATGAGAAAAAGCTAGGAGGTCCAGGACCATCACAAAGACTCATTCAGCAACTCCTGAAATAGTATGTTCAGAACCAGGCTTAACACGTTAGAGTAAAGTGATTCCTTTTGAACTGAATTTTTTATTTGAGTCTACAAATCCAGATTAATACATTATAGAATATTATAAATGACTCACTCAAATATTATGGAATTGTGTGGGGGTGTGTGGTCACAGGGAAGTTGATGAGGCTAAGGTTATAAAAAGATGTTCATCTCATTGCACAACTGATAAACTACAGTTACTGATGACAAAAGTAGTCCAATCTGTTGGGTTTTGACACACACACAAAATTGTAGAATTTACTTAATAAAAGGAATATCTTTTTAACAGCATTAAACTTGTCAGCCAGTTTAATCCTTTTCTCAAATGGGTTCATGAGGATACTTAGCTTGGGACCACAGCCTACGTTAGAGAACCTGATGATGGATCCAGGAATTTTCAAGGCTTAGTTAACAACCATTACCTATGCAACTAGTCCAGTGGTGGAGTCAAAAGTGCAATCGTCTGGGAGCCAGGAGAGTTGGGTCCTAATCTTGGTTGGGTGACCTTAGACAAATCACTTAGCCTCTTGAGGTTCTAGAAGATTGTACGGTTTTATTTTCCAGGTAGATATTTCCTTGTGGGGCAAATTTAAAACCTTGTTTTTTTTCAAGCAACTGTTCATTCAATAAAATAGTAATTAGAAAATGTTTTTCTATATCGACCTCTGACACTATAGTTTGAGAATAAGGATTGCTGTCTTTATTAGATAACTAATTAAAGAAGCAAGCTAATTTTAAGTGTCAAAGTGTTGTACATATGTGTTCTAGTTTGCATAATATAGAGAGATCTTGGGTATAACATCTACCACAAAAACTACTTATTTCATTTAACAAAACTAAAAAGAGAATTTATTGTACCAATATCAAATCCAAGATCCACCAAAGTGATTATATCAATTGGATTTCATATCTTTTTTAATTATTAGTTTTATTATTCAGTGTTCTTTCCAGAGAAGCACATTGATTGAAAAATAATGTTTTTTTCTTTAGTAGAAAAAGAGTATTTGTACAAATGAAATATTAGGGTCAGAAAAAGCAAGTGAGGAGCCTGAGGTTTGTGTCCAGGCCAAGCAACTGGGCCAAAAGTTTCCTAGGTGCTTTGGCAGTGATCTATTCTCTGACCCAAAGACCCTGAGATGAGATGTCAAAGCCAGTGGGTTCATGCAAAAGTCCTGCTGGTGAACTTGGGTAGCCATGGCTACCCAGATGCTCAGAGCTAAAAATGTGTGGCTCTTAGGGACACCTCTTTTAGTTAGTGGAAAAAATTAAAAGAAATGAAACAAAAGCATTCACAATGATTCAGTTTTACAGGTATTTTCACCTTCTGAGTTAATATGTTTGTACTGTTTGAAATTTGGCAATCAATATACTTTAATATTACCATTAAAAAGAGGATAATAAAGATATCAACAGCACTTTACAAATGATGTTTTATTTGACTCATTCATTTCAATAAATATATATCGAGCCAGGTTTCACCTAAGTCCTGGGAATACAAAAGTGAAAATGACCAGTTGTTGCCTTAAAGAACATTGTAGATTTTTTTTAATTTTAAAAAATATAATACATCTTATAATTTTCTCAAAAAAAAAGCTATGTCTAAAAAAAAAAAAAAAAACACAATCCAATAATGACTCAACAGCTTGATGAAAGGTGCTAAGAGAATCATTAGACAAAAAAAAAAAAAAAAAATCCCAATCACGAAAAAGAATTACCTTGAGGATAGACTGTCTAATTTCACTGCCAAAGAATGTGAGTCATGATTTTCTGCAGTTTTAAGTCTCATATTGTATAGCCATTTCATTAGTTTTTTTTTAATTGAAAAGATAAATAAACTACCTGTTGGAAATATTTCTGTCACTTAGCCCTTCTTCATGTCATCTCTGAGTAGGACTCATGGATTTTGCTGTACAAATGATGCTTAAACATTTCTATATAAGGTATGTTCTCCTTTACAGCTCAAATAATTTATATATATGTACACATATGTATATATATGTAAATATACACAACACAAAATGTCTGGAATGGCATATATAAAATGTAAATAATAATTATTATGTTGAGTGGAATTCAAAATGATTTTTATGTTTGTTTTTATAAAATATTCCAATATCTATAATGATTATGTGCAACTTTTATAACTAAAAACATGGATTTATAAGTTCTTTCACTTATTTTCCAAATTTTATACAATAATTATGTATTATTTTTATAATCAGAAAAAGTAAATGTTATTTTCTCTTCTCTTATATATGTCTCATAAGATCACAATTATGTTTCAAATACATAGCAAAAATAAGAATCAGAAATATACATCTTTATTAATAGTGATTATCTACATATAGTGAGACTAAATGGAACTAATCCTTCTATTTTCTGATTTTTGGCTTTTTTTCTAAAATGAGCATGTATTGAATTTCATAGTGAAACATGAACTTTATTTTTTAAATGCAAGTCAAAAGAGAAGTACCAAGATGAACCAACTGAAATACATTGTCCTCTGAATTTTTAAAGTCCCTGGAAAACTATGATCTTTCATTTACAATCAAAATATACTTTAATGTTTATGGACAAACTTTTAGAGTGAAAACAAGTAATAGTATATTTTATGATAGATTTAGAGCAAGAATCTGCCCAAATATGCACTAATAAAGAAAAATTAAGTACTAAACATTGTACATGGATGCCATACCATGACTGCCTCAATCAAGGCTAACATTGGAACCCTATAAGGGAGGTTAAAAATCCAAGCGTATTTTCATATTTCTCTAACTGGATGGAAGTGAGATCCATCAATGTAAAAGTCTAACCATATGGAAACATAAAGCCAGGTAGAGAGACACACAAACAACTAAGGCTAACAAGTCTGAACTGCTCTACTGGGCTGGAGTGTGAGAAGCTGATCTGCTCAGTTCATAGAGCAAGTCTATTGCCCATCTGACCAGACAGAAAAGAGAATCCAGGTTCACAGCATCACAAATTCAAGAGGGTTTGAAATCAAGGGTCAGGAGGCAGAGCCTGAGTGGTTTTCAAGGCTGTGAAGCCAGAGTAGCTACAGGGGCTCTTTCCTGGGTATCCAGAGCCTCAGTTCCTGTGCCAGGGCTTAGATTGAGCCCATCAAGGCAGAAAAGGTAAGTGCATAGTAAGCTTTTCTGTAATACAAAAACTTCAGGGAGGTTTCAACCACTGTGTATAGTAATTTCTTCTCCTCTAACTTGGCAATCGTTCAGTTATTCATTTAACGTATATTTATTTAGCACATACTACATTCCAGACACTATTCTAGGTACTAGAGTTGTAAGAATAGACAAAAAGGTAACGTGATAAATATCATAAAGAAAATGAAGCACAGTAAGAGGATGGACTAAAGAGGGAATGGTCTGGCCTTGTGCACTGTTGCTGGGAATGTAAATTGGTGCAGCCACTATGGAAAAGAGTATGGAGGTTCTTCAAAAAACTAAAAATAGAACTACTATATGTTCTGGCAATCCCACTTTGGGGTATATATCCAAAGGAAATGAAAACAAGATCTCAAAGAGCTATCTACACTCCCATGTTCATTGCAGTGTTATTCACAATAGCCAAGATATGGAAACAACTTAAGTCGGCCAGTGGATGAATGGACAAAGAAAATGGAAAACACAAATTAACCTTGAGGTCATTACACTAAGTGAAATAAGTCAGACAGAGAAAGACAAACACTATATGATTCCACTGTTCACTTACATGTGGAATCTAAAAAAATTGAACTCAGAGAACCAGAGAGTAGAGTGGTAATTACCAGAGGCTGGGATGGGGGAAATGGGGAGATGTTGTTCAAAGTGTACAAAATTCCAGTTATAACATGAGTAAGTTCTAGGCTTCTAATGTACAACGTGATTATAGTTAATAATACTGTACCATATATTTGAAAGTTGCTAAGAGAACAGATCTTAAATGTTTTCACCACAAAAAAGAAATGGTGGGGCTTCCCTGGTGGCACAGTGGTTGAGAATCTGCCTGCCAATGCAGGGGACACGGGTTCGAGCCCTGGTCTGGGAAGATCCCACATGCCGCGGAGCAACTGGGCCCGTGAACCACAATTACTGAGCCTGCGCGTCTGGAGCCTGTGCTCCACAAAAAGAGAGGCCGCGATAGTGCGAGGCCCGTGCACCACGATGAAGAGTGGCCCCCGCTTGCCACAACTAGAGAAAGCCCTTGCACAGAAACGAAGACCCAACACAGCCATAAGTAAATAAATTAATTTATTTTTTTAAAAAAAGCACATATATTATTTTTTTTAAAAAAGAAATGGTAATTATATGCAGTGAGGAAGGTGTTAGCTAATGCTAAGGCGGTAATCATTTTGCAATATATCAGCATATCAAATCAATGTGTTGTACACCTTAAACTTACACAGTGTTATATGTCAATTATATCTCAATAAAGCTTGGGGTGGAGAGGAAATAGTCTGGGGACTCCCTGGGGAAATGAGCAGATTTCTGAGCGGTAGGAAAGAGTGGGCAAGAAGAAAGACTACAAGAGTCACCTGAGCAGAGGTTGGTAAGTTTGACCAACACACAGAAATACCGTCACAAGGCTAGAGTACAGCAATCACTGGGCAAGTGGTGGGAGAAATTGGAGGGGTTAAGAAGGGATGCTCCGCAGGTGATAGGAAGCCATCGGAGAAGAAGCTGAAACCTGAACTAATTTGCATCTTTAAGAGTTAATTCTTTTATATGAAGAAAAGATTATAGAATGACAAAAGTGGAAGCTGGAAATTAAGGCCAAAGAGGCACTGTAGTTGCTTGCTTCTGGTCCAGGTTGGGAAGCTAGTAGTTAGCGTGGCAAGAAGTGGCCCAATTCTGGGGGAATTTTGAAGGTAGAGGGGATAGGGCTTGCTGGACAGATCGGATATGGAGAAAAGTGAAGGAGAGGAGAGAATCAAGGATGATATAATTTTTGTCTAATCCATTCAGTGGTTGGTGGTACCATTTATTACCACAGGGAAGATTGGAGAAGGATAGGGTGGCGGCTGTCGAGGATGGAGGCAGAAAGTCAAGATTTGTGTTTTAGACACATTAATTTTGAGATCCTTATTAGACAGCCGGGAGAAGATTTGTAATCCAAGCATCTAGATAATGCACCTGGAGCTCAGAAGACAGGTCAAGGTTGGAGAGAAAAACCTGGAAATAATAATGGTTTAGATAGTACCTAGTGACATGGCAGTAAATGAGATCACCTAAGGAAAGTGTATATAAAAAGAAAGAGGGCTAAGAACTGAGCCCTTACTGGGCACACCAACATTTAGAAGTGAGGAAGAGAAAAAGAGAACCAACAGAGAGTGGTGGCCTGGAAGCCAAAGAAAGTGTTTCAAGGAGAGAGAATGATTAGTTGTGTCAAACACTGCCAAGAGGTCAAGAAAAACAAAGGCAGGTAGAGACACAGAGAGTCAGACATTGTCTTGTGGAGTTCATCAGTGATCCTAAGAAGAGCAGTTGAATAGAATGGTAGGAATGGAGAGAAAAAAGAAGAGAGGAAAATTAATTAGCTAAAGTTGTTTTAGGGTGATCATTGATAGAGGCTGCCAGCAGTAAGGAAATACACTAATGTGTTGTAACCACCCGAAACTGAACTCTACAAAAGGGCAACGGACCAGATGCCCACTTTGAAGCATATGCTTTCTTCTCATTCAAGCTACTCATTTTAGATTTTATAAAGTCAAATAGAAAACATTATAAGATTGGGACATAGGATTTCAGAATAGTCATTTCTCCTCTTATGATTGCAAAAAATAAATAAATAAATCCTACTTCAAAATAAATAAAATAAAAAGACCTTTTGTCCTTTAGAAAAAGACATGATATGTCGCTTATGAAGTTTTACCTGTTAAGTTTAAAAGGAGTTGGTGGTTTATATCAGGACCCTCTTGAAACAGTAGTAGAAAAATCTGTATCCCGCCTTTTTTGCACCACCAATATCAACATTTTTTAAAAATTGAGATCTATACTAGGGTGCCTTTTTCTTGGGTCTTTTGAAATGTGTCCCTCCCTTGAAGCTTTCATCAATTATTGATAGTTTCTTAACCCATTTTGTGGCTTCTATATTTGTTTTTGTAAGAAATATAAATAGGTATCTTAGAGTCTGAAGACATTTTGTTCCTGCCTGAAATATTTATCATGATATTAGACATATATTTTATCCCATAAGATGTAAAAAACAATAATTTTATGTTTTAGCCAAAATATTTGGAGGAGAAAATCTCTCTTGACATAGTATACCTATCCATTTATAGTGACATAAAATTTGTACATATTTTGTGATCTTTAAGCTTCAGATTTTTAGATTTTTGATATTCATAGATCATAAATTTAGATATCTCAGATCCTTCTATTTACAGAACATATTGATTTATTGATTAGTTTTAGTTGTTATTTTCCTATTTCTTGTCATAAACTGATGTAAGAATGATGAGGTTTAAAACATGACTCATGGTTAGTTGTAGGCTATTCTGAACACTTGCTTCTGCTCAGAACATCAGTGAATTCTTTTTCTGGATGCATATGGAAAGCTGTACGTAGTGCAATGAACACGGGCTTTAAAACTCAGAGCTGGGTCTAAGTGATCTCAGACACTTCACCTAAACTCCCTGAGCCTCCATTTTTGTGTGTACGGTAGTGATGCATATATTCCCCCCTTCACAGGATAGCTGGCAGACTAAGGAGTTGATATGTGTGAAGTGTGAGGCACATGGCAGGCACTCAGGAAACGGACTGTATTTCTATGATGCTCATCTATGTGAATGAAGATGTTTGTGTTGTGATTAATCCGATGATGGTATTTAGGCTCTATAAAATATAGCCAGAGTTTAGAAACAGTTTCTGGACTTTATTAACACATAAAACCTTTCGTTAAATCTACACTAGGTAATATTAACTTTTACTTAATTAAAAACCTGGCTGGTTATTAAAATGTCTTACTGTTTGATTAATGGAAATAGATTAGAAGGCAATGTTTTGTCATACTAAAGGTGCATTCGATTGCACAACCAGAGAGAGAGCAAATGACATGGGACACCATCTAAACAAAAATCAGCAGCTACTAATGAGGCTTGTTAGTGATGCTAATCTATGTAAATGTTATTAATTGAGAACATCTATCTTTTATCTCCAACATTTGGTAATCAGGCAATTAAAAAACAATGACATTCCCGGTGGTTGTTCTTCCTGGGTTTTTTTCTTTTTTTCTTTTTTTAAGTGATCAAAGAGTTCAGAATAAGAAAAAAGAAAGTCCCTTATCAAGAGGTAGGCCTTGCCTTGGGCTACTAGGCCTCATTAAAGGCAGAAAAGCTCTGTTGATCACCAATTAACCTGATTTGTAGGAACTCTGATAAAGACCTGGAATAACAGGAGTTTTCTTACTATGGTAAATGACACAGTTTGTTGACAAAAATAAAAGAAATGCATTGAAGAAAATAAAAGAAGACTATAAAGGAGTCATTGGAATTGAAAATCATTCTACATACAGGGAGAGAGGAGGTTTTGCCCCTCTGGTGGCTTAATACCACATCAAGGGAATCACTCCCACTTTTAGTCAGGTAGAACCAGAGCCCAAAGTTGCCTTTCCCTTTCCACCATCTTGTAAAATCTCTGCCTGCTCCTCCAGTTATAGCAGACAACAGACTCAATTTTTTTAAGGGTGGGTGGGCACCCCATTCCTGCAACAATGGAGTTCAAATCCAGGGTTGCCTTGAGAGCCAATAGTTGAAGTTTTCAGGTATTCAGTTTTGAAATCCAACACAGTTGTAAATTACACTAGACAATTGATACTGTGTTTTTGTACATTGAAGATGTAGTTAATAGTAGAAATAGCAGTAAAGATGGCAATAATAGGAACTGTTGTCTGTTGGTCACTACATACCATGTACAGTGCTAAGCACTTTTCACTGGATTATCCCTATTGATATTGACAATATAACCTCATGATGTGTATACCATTCCAAAGACAGGTAAGTAGGGAGCTAGATAGATATCCTGCATTTGGCACTTCACTCAGAAAGTTCATAATTCATCAAATATACTTTAAAACCATTTATTTTAAGCAGCTGTATTTGGCTCTGCCTTTCTCTTTCTCCAAGGCTTTAAAGGTCTTTGAGAAACCCTTAAATAGACAGAGTTAAACTTCAGTAAATTCAGTAGCAAACTGAATTTCCCAGTTGGGTGGTCAACATGCAATGTAAATGCCCAATAAGCGTGTCAGCTCTCCAGGGAGGGGTTAGGCAGCCAAAGCATAGGATGGCTGTGTCACATGTAGGCTACAGGACTCTCTAAGGGGTATAAAGCTTTAGTGAAGTCATTGACAAGGTGTTAAGAGGAAATATGTGTGACTGTGGTGTTTTGGGCTTCTTTTTCTTTCCCAACTGATTCTCCCAGTGGTACCTCCACTATGTGGAATGGTCCCAGGTGGCCCAACATAGGCCAGAAAGCAAACAAGATAAGCACTGCCCCCTATGGGTATAAAGATGGTACATTTGCTCTATCATGATCCACTTAGAACAACATAAAAATGAACATTTTATCAGAACAATCAGAATCCTTATTCTCATCCTTAATATTAATGCTTATTATATTGTA
Organism: Balaenoptera acutorostrata; assembly: GCF_949987535.1. NCBI lineage: Eukaryota > Metazoa > Chordata > Mammalia > Artiodactyla > Balaenopteridae > Balaenoptera > Balaenoptera acutorostrata. The sequence goes on along the minus strand of NC_080066.1, from coordinate 49,287,311 downwards.
GTTGTTGGTAGTTGTTACTTCAAATCAGTATACCTTTGAATGTATTGTCATTTATATATATTGTTTTTTAAAATATGAAGTCTCTATGAACTAAAAATTGTTTAAAATACTCGGTATTGTATGCTGTTTGATTTCTTTCACTTGATGGTCAAGGATAGGATGTCAGGATTGAAAGAGAACTAAAGATACAAGTTAGCTCACTCACAGTCTGGACCACACTGGAAGTGACTCTGATTTTATTCCTGAATGTAATTACATTACATTTCTGTAATGTAATCAGTGACTCTGATTTTATTCCTATAATGTGATGAATGGTGAAGATTTAGGTACAAGATTAATTTCTCAGAGTCTTAGTAACTGCATATTATAGGATGTCGGTGGAGATGCAAAATGTAGGAAAAGGCTTTAATTAGATACCCATTTTACCTAAGTTGATAAATTATGAATACAATTTATAACAGAGTATATCTGAATATTATCCTAAAGCAGTGGTTTTCAAACATTAGTGTACATAAAAATTCCTCAGCGGATGTTAAAATTCAGTAAATCTCGTGTGAAGCCCCATAGCCTGAGCTTTAACAGACATGCCCTACACACACACACACACACACACAAACACACACACACACAAACACACAAACACACACACACAAACACACACACACAAACACACAAACACACACACACAAACACACACACACACACATACAATCCTTAACCAGTGATCCTGTTACCAGTAGTCCAAGGGACAAAAAAAAGTTTAAAGGATGGTTCTGCTTCATCCCCCAAAAATGTATTAAATGCTTACTATGTGTAAGGAAAGATGTCCAGAGGCTACTTGATATGTAAGATGAATTTCTTTCTTCCCCTTTTATCTAAGGGACAATTTGGAAACAAACTCAAAACAGGAAACGTGGTGACCCATTGTCAATTGCATTTGGAAACTAGAAAATCCATCTCAGGAGATTTGAATTGATGTTACAATAACAATTTGGTTCTTGGATCCCTTTTTGACATATCTTGCAACAAGAAATTAATCACATTAGACCCAAACCTAGGGCATTGGATTCTATTTCCATTTTAAAGACTTACTGAGTAGTGGTAAGGAAACATATGCAAGAGGAGAGTGAGGACAATTGATTTATTGATTAATGATTTGGGGGAACCACCAAGTGACCTGGATAGAGTTCAGAGAATACAAATGACGCCATTTGTGCTTTTTAAATCCCTTTCTCTGTTTGGTCACCTCTACATGTTTTGAGTTCGACGGGTCCATGAACAATTGCCCACTGACTTTCTGACTTTCCTCACGCCAGCAAAACCCAGTCATATGATTATAAAGCACCAGTAGGTAGCTGAGGTTTTCCAGAAGAGTGAAACACTAGGATGATGGAAAGGATGGCTGAAGACAGGTGGGCATAACCTGGAGAGTTTTCTCCAATAGGCTGAAGCAAGCAGTTGTTCAGAAGAGAGAAAGTAACAAGGATTGCTTGTTGAAGATGGTTCTGATGGCCACAAAAGGAGCAGGAAGGGGAGAGATTAAAAGTAACATGCAAAGGCTTCCCTGGTAGCGCAGTGGTTGAGAATCTGCCTGCCAATGCAGGGAACACGGGTTCGAGCCCTGGTCTGGGAAAATCCCACATGCCGCGGAGCAACTAGGCCCGTGAGCTGCAATTACTGAGCCTGCGCGTCTGGAGCCTGTGCTCCGCAACAAAAGAGGCCGCGATAGTGAGAGGCCCGCGCACCGCGATGAAGAGTGGCCTCCGCTTGCTGCAACTATAGAAAGCCCTCGCACAGAAACGAAGACCCAACACAGCCAAAAATAAATTAATTAATTAATTAATTAATTTTTTAAAAACAGAAAAGAAAAAAAAAACTGCTCAGAAAAATGCTAACTTGCAGCTAGGGTCAAAAACCAGCTTTCCAAAGGCAGCAAAAGAAACAGACGCTCTCACACCCTTGAGAGGCTCAGCATGGATGACAAATTAGAGACAGCTTCCTGGTAGCTGAGGTCCAACAGGACATGCACTGGCCAAACCGTTTTCCTTTTCTGCTAAAAGAAAGGGTAAGCATCAATTTTCAGTGGCAAAACTTCTTCTGGAAACTAAACTCGTCAGAAAGTAGTGCAGGTTCTTTTTAAATGGTCTTTGTGAAAAAGTCACTATCCATTACAGTTTTAAAAAAGCAGGACACACACTTTGTCCAAATGTTCCCCTGTAGGTATGCATACATGACTAGGTTCACACCATTAATGGGCAACTCAGGGAAGGTGTGACTCTAGGAAGATGGACAAAATGGCCTGGCTAATTTTATTTTTTAATTCTAACATTCTAGAGGAATGTGAGATGTTTGAACAAACCTCTAGCAGATGCTGAATTGCCAACATCTCATGAAATAATTCTCTAACAAGAACCTAGAGTGAGGATATTTTATGATCTTATTTAAGCTAAGAACTGTATGCTTTAAACACCAGACACAAAGAAGGAAAGATTATTAATCCATTGCTTGTGTTTGAAGGGTAAGATTTTTTCTTCAAGTTCAGCAGGAGGCCAACCCTATTCGGACAAAGACCAAGGGCTCTTTCTTCAGGGAGATTCAATATTTTCATCTGAAAGTAGGTCTAGTTCTTTTTGAGAAAAGCAGATACCTGGTTGAGATCTAAAGTAGTATGTCCCACAGCATAAAGACACAACTAACTAGAAACCAAGCCAGAACCACCACTCTGCTCAGAGCTCATTCCCACAATGGTGCTTCCCATTCTGCCCCTCCCTGCCTTCCATCCCACAATTTCATAGTAGATGTTAGGATTGGAAGTGCAACACGAACACAGAGAAGAAGAAGGGGAAGAAAAACAAAGAGACTGAAAGATTGGATAACAGAGTGGAAAACAGGACAGAGGGGCAGAAGTCGGAAATTGAATGGGTTGCCTAATGCCAAACACCCTGATGAAAAATAATTGCGTTTAAGTCAGTGATCTGGATGCTTTGCCTACATGCTACTAACATCTGATCATCTGGGACGTCTGTAAGGTTGTCCGAATTCTTCATTTTCCATCTGAATGTTTGGTGTCACTTGGACACAACCAGACACCATTTATGGAGAGCATAGCTGAGAAGATGTCTAGAAAAAGGAAAGAAGATACAGCTTCCTTTGTCAGAATCAAATTAATCTTATGAATAAGGTAGTAAAGTTGAAATCCAAAAAGGGTCTATCTGGTTAAATCTGGATCAACGGAAAATATGCCACGAAAAACCCTAAACAAAGAACAGCAGTAATTATGCCCACATGAAAGAGAGGCATGAATTAGAATTACACCAGCAGACCAGAAAGCATGGCTCGCAATATGGCGAGATTGCTATAGTTGTATTAAGACGTCTTAATTATATGATTGATGTGGGCTTCAAAAGAAAACTCAGAAGCCACATTGACTCTGAGGGCATGAGTATTATCGAAAGGATAAAGACAGCTTCCCCAGAAGAAAACCACTCTACGAGGAAGCCTGGGAGGTTTCCATGGCAGAACTAATCAATAATGTCTTGGTTTTATCTATATTAAGTTTAATAAAATTTGATGACATCCGTGATTGAAGATCACACACACAATTATGGCAACATCAAAGGTATTCAGTAGCATACGTTCAGCCTGAGAAGTATAGCAAATCAGAGCCTGAATGTATATGACACTGCACACCCCGGGGACACGCAGACAAGGGGACAAGGACTGGCTGAGTGACTTCTCTTTCCATGTTTACCAAAAGCAGTATAAGCTTTCTCACCAGCCAAAACCAAGCACACTTGCCTCTCATTCTGCAGGCTTTCTGATCTCAGGATTTTTTTAAAACAATACGTGAAAGAGCATGCCTTCCAGGGTAGTTCCTAAATCTGCCAAGTAAACAAAAGTCTACACTGGATTGGTTTTCCCTTTATCTCATTTCATGAGCCAAAGGAAACCAGAGCATTTCAAAGGAGACACAGCAGAGTGGAAAGGGGGAAATCTGGTGAAATTTCCACCTAGTCTCCTGCAAAAAAAAAAAAAAAAAAAAAAAAGTGGGAGGGAGAGAAGACTTTCTTGTCAAATTTCAAATGCGGCTCTGCAGAACAAAAGAGGAAAATGAGACCTGCAATTACCTCAGCTTTAAGAGATCAGTACAAATCACCTTAATCCCCCAGACTCTGTACCACTGTCATATTTTATCTTCTTTTCAACAGGTGTACAAATTGTTTGGACTGGAGCTGGAAAACACTATTCAGACTCTATTGGCTGAACCAAAAGTAGAGTATTTCATCACTTTAGTTGTTGTTGGTCATCTGGTATTTCCTCCAGCAAAGAGGACTTTATTTGTGTCACCCTGATTTATTTTAATCAGATTGGCAGCAGAAAATACTCTGACTTTCCTCACAAAAGTGATTCAATTAGCTGAGCATTCCCTGAGTTTAGATCTGAGAGGTAAAGCAACTGTTGCTAGCTCTAATTTGACTTTAACAGTTCGACTGAGGAAAATAATAAAGTTCAGCACAGTCTGTCCTATACCCGTGTTGGATGCTGTTTTATACTTGAGGACCTCTTTATAAACTGGATACCTGACATGATGCATGATGGAAGCTGGGTTTTTCTTTTTTTACTTTGCTTTTTAAAAAGCAACAAGTTTCAGACAAAAAAAAAGTAATAGTCATAAGAAGCTATTAACAAATCAAAAAGTAACTTTGCTTCTGAAAGTAATTATTTTCCTAAAACTCCGATTTGATTCCATTTTCCTCTCCTAACTTACAGCAGATGAAAATTTTCTACACAAATGTGAAGTGGTCTGTTTTTACCAAGTACCACAGCCTCATTTCCCTATCAAATAAGTAGAAGGTCCAGAACTCTGAAAATAGGTCTTTTGACTCAAAAGCTGTGTTGTTTCTGTCATACCACACTACCTTTAGTTGAAGAAATCAACACAATATCATATTTGAAATACCTTCATTTTACTAGATTTATCTGTGGTATTTCCTACAGCTATTTAACAGAAACTTTCTGAGGTCGTTAAGAGACCAAGGGGAAAGGGGACCCTCTCCTACACCACAGCCATTGCCCACACTGAGAGCCAATATTCACCGTAGTAAAAAGAATCTGCATCAGATTCTGCATCAGATCAGGTCCTCTGAGAAGCAGAAACTGAGACGAGATTAGCCATACAAGAGACTTGAACGGTTAAGTTTGCCAAGTCAGGGGCTACTTCAGTAGAAGCAGGTCAGATCCCGAGAAGGTCACCACCAATCTGAGTGTTGCTTCACCGAGAAGACTTGCATCTCTCTGTCCCCAAAAGAAGTCGGCTGCATATTGCATTTCCTCGGCATGTTTGAAAACTGTATTTTGAACTCTCTGGAGCCGTATCCCCAGTGAAGAGGGATATGATTACCTCTGATTGACCAGGTCTGATGGTAAGAGAGTGAGAGTTAGTGCCCCATGAATTACACAGAGTGTGTATCAAGATGAAAATAAAAGCTGCAATGTGCAGACAGGAGGGGTGAAGGGTCCATTGAAAATCAGAGAGATTAGCAACTCATCACATTATTTGTGGGTTATCAGGAGACAGAGGTAATGAAAGTGAGACCTATATTCTTGATCAATAAGAGTTTGACTGCATTTTGAGTTCATTTTCCCCTGCCGAGAGAGACAGCAGGCTTTACTATCGATCACCATGTTAATCCATAACCAGACTGGGCCTTAGCCTGGTGGAGCAAGCAGGAAAAATAAGATAATAAGCAGGAACTCTTGATCTTTTATTATGGTGCGCTAGATAAAGAGAGTGTGGGAGTTCAAGGTGGAATACTTTATAGTTAACCCTTACATTCCCTCTTAATTTGGAATGCATGAGAAGAAAAATTGCAGCCCGCCTTACTCTGACTTTTATTTGACCTTATTTTGCCTGCTTCCTAACTAACAGACACCAAGGACCCTTTTTAAAGATTGGAGGCAGATAGTAACAGGGCCAAGGGACATTTGCAACCATTTTAGGCCCTTAGTAAGGAGGATGCATGCCCAGACTCCACTCACAAAAGTCAAATCAGATGAAGTGTTAATTGTACCTTTTACATTTTGGGTTATATTTTCTATATTTGTCATGATATTTCAGAATCACTGAATCTCAGCATCCTTATATAAGTGAATTGGCAATAATATGTTTCACGCTGCTAACTCAAGAGTGAGCATAATTTAGCTTGTGTTTAAGGAAACAAGAAAAATGAAGACATTAGAGTTCTGTTGCCGTGACTCCGTGACCTCAAAGAAGTCTGCTGGGTCCCTAAAACCGGCATTATAGAGGATCTAGAACCATCTCGGAAAGATAGCAGTCCACCTTTTCTTTCAAAACCTCCGGATACACCTCCTTAATCTAACTTAAACCCCTGTTATAATTTAGGTATTTCCTGCCCTGCTTAATCTACAGCAAAAATCAACTCTTTGTCAGTGACTCAATATTAACTCACAGTTGTTTTTGCTGAAATGTAGACTAGCTCTACCACTAACCCATCTGATACCTTTGTACAAATTAGGAAAATGTGACCCCTCTCACAAGCACAGGCACAAGCAAAGGGGTAGATTTCAGCCTTCCTTCCTCTCCTCTCTTCCCAGGATCCTTGCACACAATCCTAAGAGGTGGCCTTGATATGCACACAACAGCAAAGAAAGCAGGCTGATGATGTGAATTTAACCAATCCTCTTGAACCTTACACAGACACCATTTAGTTTTCACTCTGTGTTCTTGTCCCAACTCGGCTGTTTCTCATTTTGATATTTCCTGTGCTTTTCCAACTGAGTTTCCATCTGGTTCTTAAAAGATGCTCATCCTTCCACCTAATATGCACCTATTAAGAATGGCAGCATGTCACCCTAGAGTTAAATACGTATTCATAACAAGAGGAGGAGTGGTGTGTGTCAGCGTGTCAGTATGTGAGAAAGAGGGCAAAGGAAACAAAGTGTTCTACTTCAGAAGCATAATACTTAAGCTGCTCTAATTAAAATAACTGGGAGATCCATTTGAAAATAACAAATATAAGTATAAAACTTTTTAAAAATGAAATGCCTTGTGATTATTTAGCCCTTTACTGTTGGATAACCAGGGAAGTTAAACAACTTGAACAAGTTCATACCATTATTATGTGGGGAAAATGGACCCTAACCCAGGACTTCTGAATCTGGAACCGGAGTTATCTTTATAAGAGTAAATTAGGTGGGATAGGGAGGGGGAGGAAGTTGCAAGAGGAAGGAGATATGGGGATATATGTTTATGTATAGCTGATTCACTTTGTTATACAGCAGAAATTAACACGTCATTGTAAAGCAATTATACTCCAATAAAGATGTTAAAAAAATAGAATAAAATAAAATAGCAAGAGCTGGTCCTGGAAAGAAAAAAATTTTTTTTTAACTGAAACAGCATAGGTTACTAAGGAACTCATTTTCAGAATTAAAAACACTGGCTTTGAACTACCATACTCACTGCTTATGATAAATAAGTAGGTAACTCCCTCTGAAGTGGACAAGACACTGAAAATTCTCCTCCTGTCTGAGAGTTAGTATTAATTTACATTTCGTATGAAAAAAAAAAGACTGTTGAGGAAAGATTTCCCTCCATCTTAAAATGACAAAAGTCAGCCACTATTTACCTGAAACCTCAACTAAACAAGTCCTTCAAGTCATGTCACATGATTTGGGGATGTGGAAATAGAGTAAATGGTTTGTGGAGTCAGTTTGGAATAACAGACGCTGGAATAGCTCAGGTAGGTCAGCTGATGACTAGTCATGAGGCCTTGGGCAACTTTTCTAAGCTTTTCTCTCCTCTGGAATGATTCACATGATCATTTTAGCTTTAATATTCCATCATCTCCCACAATAAAATAATCCTAGCCGGCTCTTCAGCACCATGTGTAACCACAGCACTGGTTCTTGGTCTTTGCAGCAACATGATCAAAATCATTTTGATTGCCTCCAAAATAAGAAAATGAAGTTTGTTTTCTGATCCAATGGGATGTTCCCATGGGATTGAGTTGACTCCTGTTTTTTGGGTTTTTTTTTAAATTTGTTTATTTATTTATTTTTTGGCCGCATTGGGTCCTCGTTGCTGTGCACGGGCTTTCTCTAGTTGTGGCGAGTAGGGGCTACTCTTCATTGCAGTGCTTGGGCTTCTCACTGAGGTGGCTTCTCTTGTTGTAGAGCATGGGTTCTAGGCATGCAGGTTTCAGTAGTTATGGAGCACGGGCTCAGTCATTGTGGCTCACGGGCTCTACAGCGCAGGCTCAGTAGTTGTGGCGAATGGGCTTAGCTGCTCCGTGGCATGTGGGATCTTCCCGGACCAGGGGTGGAACCCACGTCTCCTGCACTGGCAGGCAGATTCTTAACCACTGCACCACCAGGGAAGCCCTGGTTCTTATTTTAAGAAATCAAGAATAATTTAACAGAGTAGATGTCACCCAAAGGAGAATTTATGAAAGCAAGGGACAACTTATAATGGCTTTATGAAAATCTTTGTTTCTAATTTAATAAAAATCAGGACCCAACTTAAAATGGAAAAATAATGTGTTTGAAGATGGATGCAGAAACTGAGAGAGAAAATTCTCTTATAAACAACATTTTTCCTGGTTATAAAGAAAAAATATGTTCCTTATAGAAAATATGACAAATACAAAAAACATTGTATTCATCAAAGCCATGTACACAGTTTGTAGCACAAACTCTCAGCTTTTCCCTCTATGCTCATATGTAAATGCAGATTCTTGACAAAATTGGAATCATATTCTAGATAATAATTAAGTTGATTTTTCCCTTAACTTATATGCCTACTTCTCCACATTCTTAAATATTGTTTAAAAACTAAAGAATAGAGTCTTCTAAAATATAGTCTCTCTCTCCTCTAAATCAAAGATAAAGTCTACTTTCCTTATTTGTAAACAGGCTAGTGTCACTGGACCAAATTCTGAAAGACAAAGAAGATTAATTATCATGTAGCCAGCATCACTTTAGTAATTAGAACATTCATTTCTTTAAACTTAGCAATGAAATGATAATTTCCAATTTTTTAATCTAATAATAATTTCAAGTGATTCAGAATATAAAAAATATATATTCAGGCTGGAAATATTGCTATATGCTCTATCTTTGGGTATTGTCTTTGTCCATTCAGAGTGATATAACAGAATTCCATAGACTTATAAACAACAGAAATTTATTTCACACAGTTCTGGAGGCTGAGAAGTAAAAGATCAAGGCACTGGCAAATTCAGTGTCTGGTGAGAGCCTGATTCCTGATTCATATTGTATCTTTACATGGTGGAAGGGGTGAGGGAGCTCTCTGGGGTCTCTTTTATAAGGGCACTAATCCCGTTCATGAGGATCCCACCCTCACAACCGAATTACCTCCCAAAGGCTCCACCTCCTAATACCATCACATTGGGGGTGAATATTTCAACATCTGAATTTTGGGAGGACAAAAACATTCAATCTATTACAGGGGTAATAAGACACTCTCTTATTCACTCCATGTAAATGTGCAGAGACACCTCCAGAGCAAATAAAATAACCCATCTGATGGATTTTTGGCTTCTCTTTTTACTTAGCAGTTTTTCCCGGATATATAACAACCTGATTTCAAGTGCCTAATTTATTTTATTGTTTTTCCTATACTTGTAAAAAGACAGACTCAAGATTGATTAAAATGTTTACCTTTGCATTTGATCTCCAAGAATGAAAATATGGGTCACATCAAGTATTTCTGAAAGTAAAAGAGAGGAAAGGAGAGGAGATTAAAACAGTAAAATAACAGAAATTGGTTGAAAAAACGCCTTAAGAATAAGTCAGTTTTCTAGATCTTCTCCCCAGATCACATAACCAAAAATATTCCACACTAACCCTAGGAAAAAAAAGACTAGAAGTTTATTCTCTGGAGTAGTTTTCAAAAATTTTAAGGCAACTGATTTCTAACTTAGACTTCTATACCCAGTCAAACTAAATATAAAGTTAAAGGCTAGAATAAAGACATTTTTAGATATGTCTCTAAAACTTTCCTCCTGCACTCTTTCTCAGAAAGCTATCAGAGAATGTGTTCCATTGAAATGAAGGAGTAAACAAATGTAAAAGATGTGAGATACAGGAAGCAAGAAATACTCCAAACTGCAATGACTTTAAGAATGAAGATTTTTATTTATCTTTTCCATAACAATATTGAGTTGGGGGGGAGGGCTGTTGAGCTCCATTTGGCCATTTGGAGACCCAAATTCCTTTCCCCTTTCATAGTCATTATTTCAAGGCCAAAGCTCAGTCACAGCTACATCAGTTTTTCAGCCCCTGGGAAGAGAAAAGAAAAATAAGAGGAGTGTAGGTACAGTGTTTTAAGGCCCCAGCATGGAAGTGGCATAATATCACTTCTGTCCTACTCTGTTACTCACATGGGCATATCTACCTGCAAAGGACCACTGGAAAATTAAGTCCCCTCTGGGCAGCCACATGCCTAACATGCTTACTAGCAAAGAAGAGGAAAATGAATTGGGGTCACATTTTGAGGTCAAGAGCAAATACCTAAGACTAAATATTCCAACAGAGAACACAGGAATACTACTCCAAAAGAACCAAATGGGAACAAAGACCACTAAGGATATAGAGGATGTCATGTAAAGCCCCCCTCCCATCCCTGGCCACCACAAAGTCATCCTAGATGCTATGTTGGAAAGGAGCTGAAAGAAAGGAAAGAAACTCAAAAGACTTGCCATTGGCCCAAAAGAGGCAGAGTTTTCCAGACAGTTCAAAAAAGCGGATAAGACTGTAAGTCCATTCAATGGTACATTGAAAGTCCAATCACCCACCACTAACCCCACTACTACCTTTGCCCTCCAGTAAGTTAGGGCCTCATGAAAACATCCAATTAGCTACCAAGAAATTAAAAGGCTGCATTTTCTTTGCCTATCAGTGGTAAGTGTATATCAGAACCAGTACCCGTTGATGGACATTCAGTATGCTTCCAATTTATTGCTGTTTTAAACAATGCTATGATAAATACGCGTGTGTGTATATGTGTGTGTACCTGTGTGTGTGCATTTCTCAGGAGTTTTTTTCCCCCTTTGAATAGCATCCTAGAAATGGAGCTACTGGATTGAAGGGAATGAATTTTTTAAGATTGTTGATAACTTATACTAAACCCTCTCCAATAAGGTTGTACCAGCTTACAATTCTGCAGCAGTATATGAGAGAACTGAGCTCTCCTCATCCTGAGTGTTGGAAATGCCTCATATATTTCACAGGATTCTTATCCTAAAAGAATCTACTAGATAATTTTGTTTTCATTATGCATTCTATACATTGAATCAGGGTCTAAATTGAGAGAGTAGTCAGGGAGTTTTAAACTCAATAATGAGTAATACTTCTTTTCTAACCATTTAATACATTCTGTGGTAGATGCAGTAGAAGGAATACTGAACTGAGTCCCAGAGTCACTACATTCAATAGCCACTTCAAGCAGTAGCTAGCTGTGTGATATTAGTAAATGACTCAACCTCTCTGGGTTTTGATTTCTTTGTCCTTACAAAAATAGAAGATAGAGTTAAATTTATTAATTTCTTGCCCCATAAAATAACAGAAATCTTAATGAGAAAAAATTCTATACTTTTCATTTGCATCAAAGACACTTGCCTAAAGACTGAGCCATGCATGACTGAAACAGGAAACTCAAAGGAGAAGGAATATTTCATTTTGTACTGTCACCAAAATAATCTCACCAAAAACATTATTAATGATTCCCCTGTGCAAGATAGCAACTGCTGGCTAAAATTCAGATGAATGTCTATAGCTAATGTAAAATTTTCAGCATCATTTCACTTAAATTCAAAATTCAAATTCAACATACATTCATTGTGCCAGGAGCTATTCCACATGAAGATTATAAAACAATGACCCTGTCCTAAAGAAGCTGACAACATAGTTAAGTCATTTTCTCCCAGTAGGTTTTCAACCTAGAATCATTTCTGCTTACACAAAAGGACCAAGACTAAGACCAAGAAATGCTAAAATAAAATAACAAACTTTCCAAACTTATCTCAAAATTGAGGCTCACGTTTAGAAGTTATTTTCAGGTTTTTCTTAATATTTAATATATTTTGCATATATTGTAAATAAATGTTTTAAGAGATATGAGCTATGTGTGTGGTGTGTATAATCTTACTAATAACCTATACTAATTTTAGTATTAAAATTAACTAGTTATACATTTAATAATGCTTGAGTCAAAGTTTCAAAATTAGCAAAGAAATATGATTGACATCAGAACTGTAACATGTTATAAAATACAATTACTTAATTTTAAAAATTAACTCCATATAATTAACTAATACACCAATTAAGCAACATGTAATTAAGTAAGCTATAGTCCCTGCCACTTAGTCATTTAATCATAAAAGCGAAGCATATTTTTATAAACAAATGAAATAAATATGAAATCTATTAATTAAATGTGTGGTTGGAGCTAAGAATAAACATTAAGAATAAAATTATTTCCACAACCTGTATAATCAGAAAACAGGTCTTATGATCCAGTGCATAATTATTATATTAGTGTAGCATAGTTGGTGTATAAAGTGTGGCTTGGTACCTTACTTTGGATGCTGGCTCCGACACATACCAGCAACTCACTTAACCTCTCTGAGTATATTTCTTCATCAGTAAAATGAAGATAATAATATTACTTCACTGTGTTGTTTTCAGAATTAAATGAGATAATGAACGGATAGTGTTTACCATAACACTGGTTATGACACCTGGAAAATCCTAGGTACGATTATTATCTAGACGATTTGGGAAATGGTCAGTTTCATGCATTATTTGATATTAAATCAGAATTCTGGGATATCCTGTATATATACAACCTAGTTCTTTTTTATGATTGGTAGGGAAACTTTAAGAATGGAAGTGGGGCTTCCCTGGTGGCGCCATGGTTAAGAATCCACCTGCCAATGCAGGGGACACGGGTTCGATCCCTGGTCCGGGAAGATCCCACATACTGCAGAGCAACTAGGCCCGTGAGCCACAACTACTGAGCCTGTGCTCTAGAGCCCACGAGCCACAACTACTGAGCCCAGGTGCCACAACTACTGAAGCCTGCACACCTAGAGCCCGTGCTCCGCAACAAGAGAAGTCACTGCAGTGAGAAGCGCGTGCACCGCAACGAAGAGTAGTCCCCGCTCACCGCAGCTAGAGAAAGCCCACATGCAGCAACGAAGATCCAACTCAGCCAAAAATAAATAAATAAATAAAATTAAAAAAAAAAAAAAGAATGGAAGTGAAAATATCCTTACTTTAGTAAAAAATCCTAGACTCCTCTCCTCCAACAAATTACCCCTTTCTCCTCAGGGGAATCAGGATATTGTTATGAAAGTTCCTCTCAGTCCAACTAGCAAACTACTTCAATAAACTTGGTCTGGTGACTGTGGGTTCATGTTTCTAAAAGAGAACTTACATAGATGGGTCCTTTGAGGGAGACAACAAAAAAATTACTCTGGCTAATGTCAAGTGAAAAAACTCTGTTGGAAGGAGATTAGGAGCACAGGATATTTTCAGGAGGGTTGTAGAACCAGGTTTGGAAGCAGACGGGAGCAGAGGTAGCTCTGGACAGTAGAAGCAGGCCCACGAGGACCACCCTCACTGTAGGAATCACCCGGCCAGAGGCAGCCTCTGGGGAGGAAGAAGTCTTACCTCTTCTTCCATCTGTCTGCAAGGCTTGGGACACATGCCCAAGCCTGTCTGTCCTGGGACAGAGAAAAGGAAGATCTGTCCCTTTGGACTTCTCTGGCAGGATACCAGTTCCAGAACACTGCCTAGGATGGATACTTGAGGTCTGTGAATGGATTCTGGACAACCTCAGACATGGGGTGGTCGCAGTCAAATACATGAAGAATCCACAGAGCTTCATGAAGCTAAAGTATAATTGCATCAATGTTACTGGGGGGAAAATCAGAATAAGCTCCCACTTGGGGGGCTTTAGCAATCACAATATTTTGAAGGATTTACATGGGAAGAAGGTACATAAAACCAGAAGATAATTATAAACTAGCAGAATTCTAACATTTTTATAGGATTGAATAATGCCATGTCTGTGAAAATCCTTCATAAAACACAGCCCACCATGAGGATGCAAAGTGATAGCAGTGTCAGCAAATTCCTGTTAGAAAAGCAGATGCCATACTTACCTACCATCGGTGGGAGACAAGACATTCTCTTTCCTCACCTATTATTCCCTTATCTGCTAGCTCTCTTTCCTTTTAACATTATTATGTTTTAATCACAGCAAAGGTAGAATTTTAAGAATTTTTTTTAATTTTAAGAAATTTTATTTGGAAAGAATATGTATCTTCTGGCTGTGCTAAATACAGGCCCCATTTCTTAAAGCTATTCATAAAGTATCCTCCTACAGGTTTAATTGGCAATGTTCAGGTATTGCAAAGAAAGAACCTAAGGACAGAAAATACTTTCCAATGAGGCCTGTCTCGGAAGCAGCAATCAAATAGGAATTCAGAGGATGTTCTGATATCAAGATTAGAAGGACTAGTTTGTTTGCATCTGTTAAATTTATGGTGCTTAACTTTTCAACACCAAGACTGTCAGATTTCCAGGAAGTGTTTTATTCTCTCAGGTTCCTTTGTCTGCAAAATGAAGCCATCACTGAAATATTTCCAAGGAAATCCCAGTGGAGATCTTTACAGACAGAGAGGTAATTGCATAGATGGAATGAACTGGCTCTGAGTCTTCTTACATGTAGAAAGGAAAATAATATTCTGATGATACTGAAGTTAGCAAATCTGGGGTTTTAGAGGTAAAAGCCACAGAGTAATGTTTATGCTTAATAGTGAAAAAGAAAGCAAAAGAGAGAAAACAAGTTAAAGTACACCTTTTTGAAGCAAGGTTCAAAAACTTCTACATTTTGCTAAATATTAAAGAGTCCAAATTATGCCAAAGTTTTGTAAAATGGAGACCAAAAAATTCCATTCATTTTCCTAGAAATGTCTCTTGATATACAGGCCTTGTATTTTGATGAAGTAATTTATTTTTTATAATTAATTTTTATCTTTTTTTAAAAGACTTTATAGTCTAAGAAAATTTGCCTACCCCATATTCTTAAAGATAGTCTCTTCTTCTCTGGAAGTTCATACTTTTTGCTTTTACTGTAGATTTACGATCCATCTGGAATTATTGTTTGTATATGATGTATTACCATATTTTTACTTGGATATCCAATTGTTCCAGAACTATTCATGGAAAACACTTTCCTTTTTTTTTTCTACTGAATTGTTTTGTGTCCTTGTGTAAAATTTACTGACTTCATAAGTGTGGGACTCTTTCTGGACTCTACTTTGTCTCATTGGTCTATTGGTCCCATTAGTTTATCCCACACAACACTACTTAATTATTGTGATTTTATAGTAAGTCTTGAAGTCAGTAAAAATCGGTAGCATAAGCCCTCCATCTTTATTCTTCTTCCACAAAATGTTCTTGGCTATTCTAGGCTTTTTGCATTGTCATATAAATTTTAGAATCAGTATGCCAATTTCTTTTTTAAAACAATCTGGAGCAGAGCTTGCATATCAGCCCTAAACAGTCTACCTCAGGACTTTTCCATGAGGGAGAAATAAACTGTATCTTGCTGAAGCCACTCTCATTTTGGATGTCTTTCACTGAAAAACAAACAATCTAACTGATAAAAGCATTTGTTGGCTCTGATGGACCACTTGCCAAGCCCTGGACCAACTGCCATGGACAGGAATTATGATGGAGGCAGCTCCACCAGAGCCCCAAGAACCGATTGTGGAGAAGAGATGGATCTCCAGGGAAATCAGGGTGTAAGCTAGAATTAAAAGTGGCTGGAAGATTAAGGGGTGGGTACCACAGGGTATATCTACCACCCACCAACACAGCCCCCAGACTAAACAGGCTGGAGGATACATATATGCCTTGATTGGTTTTGTGTTTGATACCATCTCTTTTTGAAAAGACTCATTTTGTTTGTTTTTGAAAAAACTCATTTGGTTAAAATGTGCTTCTAGCTATTGAGTTGCTTATACATTCTGAAATACAAACAATAGCACCCAGAACAAAGTATGTGGAAGAGCCCTAACTGCATAGTGTTCCCAGAGATCCCAAAGCACGTTCTGCTGAAGAATTGGCAAGCTGCTGAGCTAGCCTATCGGAGAAGCCAGAAGTCAATCTTGTGAGAACTACGGCACCCACCAAATGAGGAAGCCTCAAAAGGTACTTCGTTTGTTTGTTTCTTTGCCTGTTTTTACTTGATTTGCACTAGCCAAACAAGTTTCAACAAAAATCTGAAGGGACATATTTTCAGATTGGGAAGTTACTATTGCAATCTTAATTTAAAAAGCAAGTGCTGATGGGATGGCCTCTGCCAAATATTTTCTAAAACCCAGAAGAAGTTAGGAAACATGGATGTGGCAGATGTACAAAGCCCAGAGCAAAACCGAGGCCAGTCTCCTTATTAATGCCTGACAACACTGCATGAACATTATAACTGGAATGTGCTGTTGAGAGATGACTCACGTAATCCAGTTGGCAGAAGATCTAAATTCCTTGGAAATGCCTTCCAGCCTGGGTTGAACTCCTTGCTAGAAGCTAGCTGGCTGGGCTTCGCAGTGTACATCTACAGGATGAGAATGAGAGATGTCGCCAACCTATGAAATGCAAGGCTGCTGCGGAAGATGCTTGGCGACCTCGGGTGTATGCTTGGCTATAGCATTCTGAGGATCATGCCCTCCTCTTTCTCCTTTGCCCATCTCTATTCCTTCAAACACCAGTAGTACACCAAACCCCTCACTTTCAGATAAGGAAACTTGCAAATAAACCCTCTGGGAATTTTTTAAAGTGTGAGATAACTTCCTTGCCCTTGAACAAAAAAAAACTTCTTGTTTTGTGTTTATTTTGTTTCTTTCCCATGGTTCTTTTTATTTCTTCCTCTTCCGAAATCATCCACCCTAAAGCCTTCCCTATGTTTCAACCAACCAAATTTAATGAACCTTAAAACAAACGAAAAATCAAAGAAGGACTTTCAGTGTGTGATGGACATGATCGTACATTTGATTTAAGGCAATTCACCTGAAGCACTATCATCAATTTGATGACATTGTTTTAACTAAAAATCTGTCTATAGTGCTGTGCCAGATAAATTATAAATGGAATCAAATAGACAAGATCCCAGGCTTCAGATTATAATCCCATGCAGGTTGCTTTAGGTTACTAGCAACAAATGTTCTTCTTAGGTATCACCCATCACTTCTCCATGTCTCAGGTGCAGATAGATCTGTTAACACCTCAGCATTCAGGAGTCACAAACCCAAAAGGACATCCTGTAGTAAGGATAGAGACAAGGTCAGAGCCTCATTTCGGAAATGAGACCGTTTCATCCACTTTGCTTCCTTTCTGCCTTCACATGGCCCATGTCACCCTGTAACATGGTACCCTTAGAGCCTAAGAGACTACCTTTCCTTTATGAGCTCAGAGTCAAGTTCATAACCCAATACTAGTAAGGGAATAGGACTTTATGGAATGCTATTTTGTACTCCATCTGCCTTTCCTTCTTGCTTTATTGTATTTGCTTCTAATTTGTTTTACTTAGCAATATAATGTGTATTTTTGCTAATCCCTTTGAATCCTTTATGGAGCAAGGTATGATTTATATTATATTATATTATATTATATTATATTATATTATATTATATTATAATGTGTGTGCATATTAATTTGGGAGTATCACCAAAAGAGGCTTTGGAATCATACCTTTCTGCTTTAAATTTCTCTTCTGCCACTTAGTGCCTGTGTGACCTAGGATGAGTTATTTAACCTCTTTGAGATTCAATTTCTTTACTTGTGAATTAGGACTGAGAATATCTACCTCAGAAAAGGTTGTCAGGACTGAAGGTAGCATAGGTAAAATGCCTTGCACATTGCCTGGCACCCAGTATTCACCCATGTATCATTAGATAAACTTATTTATGAAACAAGTTATCTAAAAAGTATTTAGAGATGAATCTATCTTCCAAACAGGACTGAGTACAAGCAAGAAAAGCAAAAAACAAGTGGGACTACATCAAACTAAAAAGCTTCTGCACAGCAAAAGAAACAGCAAAATGAAAAGACAACCTATGGAATGGGAGAAAATATTTGCACACTACATATCTGATAAAGGGTTAATATCCAAAATATATAAAGAATTCATACAACTCAATAACCAAAAAAAAAGTCCCACAAATAATCCTATTTAAAAATGGGCAGAGGAACTGAGTTGACATTTTTCCAAATAAGATAACTAAACGGCTAACAGGTAGATGAAAAGATGCTCAATATCACTAATCATCAGGGAAATGCACACCTGTTAGAATAGCTATCATCAAGAAGACAAGAGATAACAAGTATTTGTGAGGATGTGGAGAAAGTGAAATCTTGTATACTGTTGGTAGGAATATAAATTTGTTCAGCCACTATGGAAATCAGTATGGAAGTCCCTCAAAAAATTAAAAATACAACTACCATTCAATCCAGCAATCCCACTTTTGGATATTTATCCAAAGAAAATGAAAACACTAATTCAAAAAGATAGATGTACTCCTATGTTCGTTGCAGCCTTATGTACAATAGCCAAGATATAGAAACAACCTAAGTGTCTACCGATAGATGAATGGATAAAGATATAGTATATGTATATACAATGGAATATTACTCAACCATTAGAAAAAGTGAAATTTTGCCATTTGTGACAATGCGGATGGACCTAAAGGGTATTATGCTATGTGAAATGTCAGACAGAGAAAGGCAAATAACTGTATGATTTCACTTTTTGTGAAAACTAGAACAAACAACAAAACAAACAGAATCAGACGCATAGCTACTGAGAACAAACTGGTGGTTGCCAGAGGGGAGGGGAGTGGGGGGGATGGGCAATATAGGTAAAGGAGATTAAGAGGTGCAAACTTTCAGTTCTGAAATAAATGTCACAAGAATATAATGTACAGTGTATAGAATATAGTCAATAATCTTGTAATAACTTTGTATGGTGACAGATGGTAACTAGACTTATTATGGTGATTATTTTATAATGAATAAAAGTACTGAATTACTATGTTGTATGCCTGAAACTAACATGTTATGTCAATTATAATTTTTTAAAAAGTTAAAAACAGAACTACCATGTGACCTAGCAATCTCACTTCTAGGTGTATATAAAAAGGAAATGAAATCGTGATCTCAAAGAGATGTCCACACTCCCATGTTTACTGTGGTCATTGACCAGGGTATGGAAACAACCTAAGTGTCTGCCAACAGATGAATAGATAAGACATGATATATGTATGTGTATCTGTGTGTGTTTGTGTGTGTGTATAAAATTCCATTGTGTGCATGTACATATAGACACACACATATATATATATATATATATTTATGAATATTATTCAGCCATGAGAAAGAAGGAAATCCTGCCATTTGTGACAACATGGATGGGCCTTGAGGACATTGCGCTGAGATAAATCAGACAGCAAAGGACAAATACTGTTTGATTTCACTTATATGTGAAATCTAAAAAAGCCTAACTTGTAGAGACAGAGAGAAGAATAGTGGTCACCAGGGTCTGGGGATGGTGAGGAGTGGGGGGGTGTGAGAGAATTGAGGAGATGTTGGCAAAAGGGTACAAACTTGCAGTTAACATATGAACAAATTCTGGAGAGTTAATCTGATTATAGTTAACAATACTGTATTCTATACTTCAAAGCCGCTAAGAGACTAGATCTTAAATGTTCTCTCCACAATAAAGAAATGATAACTATGTGCCGTGATAGAGGTGTTAGCTAATGCTATGGCTGTAACCATATTGCAACATATAAGTGTTGTACACCTTAACCTTATACAATGTTATGTGTCAATTATATATCAATCTTAAAATAATTGATGATTGATTAATAGGATTGAGCATTTCCTACCAAGATAGCAAGGTTGAATCCAACAATATCAATACTGCCCTGCTTCCTCTGTCCCACTGCAGAAGTGTCAGCTACGTCCATCCCTAAGATCTCATGTTGATACAGGGAGGGAGGGAAATAAAAGAAACAGAGGAAGAGGAGTCAGGGACACTCCCTGAATTAATCCACAAGTGAATACCCAACAATTACTAAGCCAGTGGGGGCAGCACTATGACCGGCTCCCCACTTGCACGTTCACTGGCCAAAGTCAGTCTCAGTATCAGCTGGGAACTTGTAAGAAGTGCCGATCAGAATCTCTTACTGTGGAGGCCAGAAGTCTGTGATGTAACGTGCTCTCCAGGTGATTCTTAAACATGGTAAAGCTTGAGAAGTGCTGCTGGAGAATATAATGATAGAAGGTACCTGTAGCTATCAGCCAGTCCAAATGGAACAAGCCAGTGACCCACAGGCCAGATCTAGCCTCCAGGATTATTTGTTTGGAACTGCAAAATAAGTTTTTAAATGGTTGCTTTCGCATTTTGAAATTTTGAATTTCCACATCATCTTGAAAAATCAAAAACTGTGGTAAAACTGAATCCTGCATTTCCACAAGGCCACATTTAACAAGCGTCAAATAGCGGTGCCACGCTTTAGAACCTCTCTCTCCATTTTACCATGGTCCCCACCACTCCCAATTATCGCACCTGGTCCATATTATCCATCTATAGTCCCCATCAGGTCCCTATGGGCATTTGGTTTGACCAATCCTGGTCTAGTCCAACTCCTCCACCCCCTGTTCAGAAAAGTAAGTGTCAGAGAGTTTAAGCAAATTCAGTTTGCAATTTAGGAACAGAATACTGTATTATATAAATGGTAGCCATTATTACAATATCACTCGTTAAAAGAAAAAAATAATTTGGTCCAGGATGCTAGTTTTGAGATGGTATCTGTATTATGGTTCTGCATATTTTTCTTCTGTGACTTTCCTTGATATTCACTTCTATCAGATTCCTCCCATATCAGAGTGCTATTTGGAAAAGTATACACAATGTGATTTGCTGAGTTTCACAGGGAACAATCAAAAAGGCCAACAATTTTGCTCTCACACTGACTGCATTTCATCTTGGTATTAGACAAAGTGTCTCATTTCTGACAAATACCATGAAATTACACGTGTAAATGCTGTGCTTATGTCTGTGCAAAAAGACGAGACATTTCTAATATATTTCTAATGTGGATATTTAAAGTGTCCCAGGTGATTCCATTTTACGCAACCAGTTTTAGGAAGCACTGATTTGTGCGGCCCCAACATAATCCAATTATCCTCCCTCTGCCACCCCTGATGGACGACATGGTCATTTTTTTAATGTTTTTAAACTGATGTAATTATTGGATAGTCCTTCCTTATGAAGCCGAAATCCACTACCTGCAATGCCTGTTTTCTACCCATTTCCCTTTGAAAGCTCTTTGGGGACATTTTGCACATCCCACCCAATAGTACCTGAACTGATCTTTAAATCATTTTGTTTCTGAACTGAGATCTATTTTGGCCATCATCCTTAGGAGTCATAATGAGATTTGTCATTTATGAAAACCTTATTCTGTGTCAGGTATAGGACTAGGAACTTTGGATCCCTTCTCTCACATTCTCAACAAGACAGAAAAGTGGATTCTATCACCCATTTTTCAACTGGCAAAGCCAGAACTGGGATTGAGGCAGTCCCACTAGTAAAAACTTTACTGGCCTGGAACAATTTGGTGGCCAGATCTGGGCACAATATTTTTTAAATTGGGAGATTCCTGGTCTAGAACACTGTATTTTCAGGTTTAAAGTTAATAAACAAAGCATTGCATAATTTGGTTTAGACTCAGTCTCATATCTGACTGATTGGAAGATGAACCTTGGGAGATGTCAGGAGCAGCTTGCTAAATGCATAATCCATCGCACGCATCCACCTGAAAATGCGGGGGTTGGGAGATTAGCTTGTTAGATACTTAAACACAAGACAAGAGTCCTGACAGAATAGGGGGAAGGACAGCTAAGTATTCATTGGTGAGAAGCCTTCATGAGGGGCTGGGTAGCAGACACTATACATGACCTTTGACCATTAAAATGTGGGCTGTATTTGGGAATGTAAAAAAAAAAACAAACAAACAAAAAAAAAAAAAGTGGGGGAAGGGAAAAGAGCCTGGATTGTTTTGTTTGTTTTTTGGTTTGGGCTTTGATTTTGTTTTGTTTTTGCCAGTCCCTGTACTCCCTGCATTCCTCCTCCATCTTCATTTTAGAAATAGCTATAACTAAATGCAATTTTAATTTAAAAAAGAACATAGCCTATAATTCCAATGAGTACCCCTCAAAATAAAGAATAAGAACTACAAGGTGGTCTGGCATGGTCAACTAACCTTCATCATCTTTTGACATCTTACCTTATACGGGAGGTATCATGAGACCTTATACACTCCAGGTATGTGCTTGGAGTTTTATGTCTCTTTGTTAATGTAGTGACGAGTTAATCCCAGAGACCTCACAGATTTCTGCTAGAATTTTACTTTATGGTACTGCATCTTTGGGGACAGTAATTTTATTGGAAATGCATTTCTGAGATGTGAATTTTCACTGTTTAGAGAAAAGAGTCAAGCCTGTTGAACATTTACCTTCCATCGTAGATATTATTTCAAATTCTGTCCAATGACTGTTTCAAAAGAAAATTAAATATGAACTCCAATTTATGTTTTTATTTTTAAATGGCTTACACAAATTGATTCCTTTTTAATTGAAAGTTATTTGGCTTGATTATGCAACTTCCATAACAATAACAAAGTCAGTTCGCAATCACTTGATTTAATTCATGTTTTGCCACTCTGCCATTATTAAATTAATTCACCTTCTAATAAAAATAATTCCTAATGTTGAGAAAATACAGACAAGTAGAGAGAAGCTTTATTAAGATCATCTGTATTAAAACTAAATCCTTTTTTCTCATTAAAGAAGACACTGTCAATTTAATTAATTCACATTAATCCCCAGTTGACATTAAATTCATCTAAAAATCTACACTTATATAGATTATTAACACTAAGGCATAAAAATGTTTTAAATGATTAATATATAGAAGAAACACATTTCTAAAGATTCAAGTGATTATATTTTAAAATGTTCTACAGATGAACTAACCTTTTGAGGCCATTTTTTCAGTTTTTCAAATACTTTCAATTTAGAAATGTAAGAAATCAGAAACATATCTTTCCTAGAGAAAAAAATTAGAAAAATTTTACTAGGATATGATTTAGAGCTTATATTTCCTCCTAAATTAACTTACAGTAATCACAGCATAAAAATTGAGCCCCAAATTATCTTTATATTCACATCATTAAAATTCTTATTTTGAGAGACAGCTCTATTTTGTGAAACTTCTTGATATTTTTTTCCTTTACTTTTCTAGAAAAGGGAAATTATTATAAGGCAGTCAATAGTTCACCTCCAGCATTCTTTAATCATTCTAGATTGTAAAGCTATTTTATTTTAAAACATCTTTATGTATGAACTTATTTTAATTGGGCTTTTAGAACTGAGCCTAATTATAAGTACTGGATGTCAGGCGGCATATTTTTATTCTGGCTTTATCAATCTGCTTTCAGGCTATAGGTCACTTCACAAAGAATGTCATCATGTATGTTAACACTAATTTCAAACTGAGTTCTCATCTCAAGTCTATGCAAATCAGCCTTCTAAAAGTTTAACTTCAATTCATCAGCTCCTTTATACAGGGCTCAAAACTTCTACCAGGGCAAGACAAGCCAAACAAAATAACTGTCCTTCCAAAGTACACTGACTTAAAGAACTGAACTTTCACATCAAATAACAGCAAGAAATAGACTTGTATTTTATCCAGCTTTTCAATTTAATGATAAGCTCTAGACCTAATTAATAGACTACAAGATGCCAATTTTCTTTATTTACCTTTTTTGTCTTGATAAACATGAGTGTGCTTGAATGGACACCTCTATTTTCCTTGGGGTTTTAAAGCTTCCTTTCATGTGTGTGAAAAATAGCTAAATATGTCAGGGTTTATCAAACAGAGCCTTGCTTTTTTGGCTGGTCCCTTTCACCTTATCTAGCAAACACATTACCCTCTCCATCAAAATGTGGCAGTGCAAACACTGCAGTAGGCCCGCACACATAACCAGAGCTACCTTTAAACAGCCTCCAGACTCTTTAAACTCAGCTAGAAAGCTGATTAGGTCCCAGATCTTGGGCATTATCTTATTTTTGATAGCTGTGCTATGAAAAGGCAGTAAAGAAAAAGCTGTCTAATAGGAAGGCAAGTTAAAGTGTCTGCTTACTTAAGAGCTGCACTTGAAAGGAACATTAAAAAAGAGAACTGTGTAAACTAGTTTAACTATTTGCAAATCTCAAAGGGAGCAATGTTTAAAAAAGAATGTATATATGAGTTAAAGGAGAACCATGATATTCCCTTAGATGTCAGCATTCACATACAGGAAACAACAGATCACCACGTTGTGTTTTCCTTTCTGGGGACATTCTAATATCTTTGTTTGACCTTTTAGGCAACTTTGAAGCTATTATTAGTCCAAATATGAGAAAGTCACAGGATCCTTCTAGATCTATGGAACAATCATGAAAAAACATATAGGAAGCTGTGTTTATTTCACTAAAGTTATCTTTCTCTGATCTGAGAGTAAATTAATTAAAATGTGAAAAGATATTTAACACTGAAGCTGAGTTTAAACAACTGAGATTCACTTTTTTTTAATCAAATAGATCAATGACACATGATATTTAAGAGGAAATATTTTATGCAAATCAAAACTACAATGTGATATCATCTCACACCAGTCAGAATGGCCATCATCAAAAAATCTACAAACAATAAATGCTGGAGAGGGTGTGGAGAAAAGGGAACCCTCATACACTGTTGGTGGGAATGTAAATTGATACAGCCACTATGGAGAACAGTATGGAGGTTCCTTAAAAAACTAAAAATAGAACCACCATATGACCCAGCAATCCCACCACTGGGCATATACCCTGAGAAAACCATAATTCAAAAAGAGTCATGTACCACAATGTTCATTGCAGCTCTATTTACAATAGTCAGGACATGGAAGCAACCTAAGTGTCCATCGACAGATGAATGGATAAAGAAGATGTGGCACATATATACAATGGAATATTACTCAGCCATAAAAGGGAAGGAAATTGAGTTATTTGTAGTGAGGTGGATGGACCTAGAGTCTGTCACACAGAGTGAAGTAAGTCAGAAGGAGAAAATCAAATACTGTATGCTAACACATATATATGGAATCTAAGAAAAAAAAAACAGTCATGAAGAACGTAGGGGCAAGATGGGAATAAAGATGCAGACCTACTAGAGAATGGACTTGAGGACATGGGGAGGGGGAAGGGTAAGCTGGGACGAAGTGAGAGAGTGGCATGGACATATATACACTACCAAACGTAAAATAGATAGCTAGTGGGAAGCAGTTGCATAGCACAGGGAGATCAGCTCAGTGCTTTGTGACCAGCTAGAAGGGTGGGATAGGGAGGGTGTGAGGGAGGGAGATGCAAGAGGGAAGAGATATGGGGATATATGTATATGTATAACTGATTCACTTTGTTATAAAGCAGAAACTAACACACCATTGTAAAGCAATTATACTCCAATAAAAATGTTAAAAAAAAAAAAGAGGAAATATTTTAGTGGATGAGCAAAAACATGCCTGTTTTGGGGAATCTTAACCTTACAAAAAGTTCAGCTGCCAGAAGTTCATGGATTTTTGGTGTATGTACAGAGTGGAAACAGACTGTCTTACACCACGGGGCAGGTTGAAAAGAAAAGATGTGAAAGGGATATGGAATTCTGATTTAAAGAAATGAGGGGTGTGGTTCTAAGTGGCAAGGTCAATGTTAACACGTGTAAGAAAACACCAGCTCCTGTCCGGCCTTGTTTGCATGATTTAGTTTGGGGAGTGACATAAAATGAAAACTATTCATACCTGAGGTTCTGTGATCTAATTGTAACAAAAGCAAGTCGTATTCTGTATCCATGTCGGATAACCTAAAGGGAAGGGGGAAGTGCTGTTAGCAGCCTTTCAAGCGCTCTGGTTTCACTTTAGCTCTGATCTCAAGTTACTCTCTGAAGTGGCAACAGATCAGCTCAAAAACAAAAAGATATTCCAAAGTCAAGGTAAGGCTGATCCTATTCCCAATTGAAATTGGTTTTGTCTAAATTTCAAAAGTCAACATGTGGACAAATCCAACCCCCCCCAAACATTATTATTTAATTCCATTCATTTTCACATCAAGTTTCTAATTTTTAATTGATATTCTAACCTATTATCAGGAAACATGGCTTTCTCTTCGGCTTCAACAGTCTAACAGAGGACAGTGCCTAGCATATAAAAAAAAGCATATCATAAAACCCATAGTATGTTAACATATGCTATGAGGGACTTAGATACGTAAGACAAAAATGAGGAAGGGCGTGCTGGCATCCTTAGGAGCTGTTTGCCTTTTTACAGACTTTTGGTGGAGTCTTCCTGTGATTTGATGTACAAACACTTCAGTAGCATACCCACCATTCCCTGGAGTGGTATTTTAGCTTGGCATTTACATAGAAGGCTACTTAGTGTGTCTGGGGCCTAGGGAGACAGGGAGAAAGATAGTAATCGCTTTGCCCGTTTAGGGACAATTTTGCACTTCAGTACAATGCAGATTTGAGCACAATGCCTTAAAAGAATCACTTCAAATTTACAGTTTAAGTTTTGAGGTCTAGTCATAATATTCCAGGTGACCAGAATTAAAACTATTGTTGTCAATAGTGATATTAGTAAGACACTAATGCATACTATGGGCTATAATAATAGCAGATGCAAATCTAGATATAAGTACGTGGTGGGTACTGCTTTAAGAGCTTTGCATGTGTTAACATACTCCTTATGGCAACCCCTGAGGCAGGTACTATTATAATTTCACTAGATGAGGAAACTGAGGGAAGGAGAAATGAAGTAACTTGTCCAGGGCTGCACAGTTAAGAAGTGACTAAACTTCAAAGAAGTTCATTTGTATATGCGTCTGTGTGTGAGCATGTATTAATTATGGTAAAAAAGGGTCCCCTGGAAAGGAAATAGGATCTAATTTATTTGTCTCCTCAGAAGACAGGCAACATGTGAAAGTATTTTCTTCCTTATTAGGGGTAATGTACATTTTATTAAAGAAACCTGGTGGTGGATGGCTTTAAAAGGTTTATTTTCAATGCAAACCAGTGCAAAACTAAAACATTTTGGAAAAATGGTTGCAAGTTGATTCACAAGGTATCTCAAAACTCCTTAGCTCAAGCGATTAAAATGTGTAGATTTGTTTCATCACAAACAAATTGGCCTTTTCTTCGCCTTGCTTGATCTGCCTTACTACACCGTGCTGACCATTGAGTCACAGATAAATATTTCCTTTGTCGGCCTGCCCTTTCTCTTTCTCTCTGGGTATTGTGTCTGTACTGACTTTTGATAACGGCTGTTTTTCTCAGTAGAAAGATGCATCTCCTAGAGTTTTGCAAATATTTTGGTTTTTTGTCATCAAACACCATCTAAGGGTAAATAGCAACATCTAGGGATAAAAATAAGTTGCTGAATATGATATTATTAGCAATGAAGGTTTACCATCAGGGTCTCCAAAGCTGCTCCAAATATAAGGGGCATTTGATAAAAGGAAATATTAACTGGAATGGGAGGTGTTGATCACACTGGTTAATTTCTTTACCATCATTATAAAGTGCACAATCAAGCCAAAAGGTACACTTTTGTGAATAAAAATATGCAAGAATGAGGAAAAATGAATGATGGTTGGATGGATGGATGGATGGAGAAGAAAGTCTTAATTATAAATGTTGGAATCCCTGCCATCATCGGATATATAATTTTCCCCCAATATTAACCTGAGCTGAAGGGGAAAAAAACACTTTAAATGTGTTCAGTTATTGGGGGGCAACTATTCACTTAACAGCTCTTTTTTTAAATGCTATTAATCCCCACCACCACCCCCTTAGTGTAGCATTTTATATATATATGTAATTAACCACTTTGGTAAGGATCTTCCCGTCTAATCTAGAATGACAAAATGAAACTCTGATGGACAAAGAAATACATAATAGTGCTAAGATTGCCTTTCCAGGCTTCAGGAGTCATTCCAAGAGTTTCTAAAGGACAAATGTAAAAATAGCAAGCACAGTAAACAGCATCTCTATTACTGGAAAATAGCACACCTGTGAAACTTCACTTTTACACACACATACATACAGAAAAATCATTGCTAACCAGAATAATAATAATCCAAGAAGATGAACAAAAAATATATCCCATTTTTATTATAGCAAAAAATATATATTATTTTTCAAGCATAGTTTAGTTAGTACATATATATGTGTACTCTCTTGCTGTTAGTTTAAAAAAAAGTCAAGGGGAAGTCTCCTTTTTTAAAGAAATCTCATAGGAAGTAATTATTCATTGGTCTTTCAGTAGGTAATTCTAATTTCAGATCACAAATTTCAGAACCACAAGGATGTTCCCAGATCATTGAGATTATTTACTTGAAAAGACACAAATATTAAGAAGTTTATTCCACACACTGAACAGCGTATCACTTATTAAAAAAAAATCTTTCCTCACCCACAGGGGTACGGTGAGGGGGGCGGGATAGAGAGGTAGTAAAAGTCTAGTCTACTGCCAAAGGACATTATGAACTAATTCCCAAAGCAACCTCAGGAGAGTGCAAAAGAGCCACTTTGTCTGCCTTTCTACTGCTTCCACATTTCAAACCTGTTATTGAAGGAGAGAGAGCAAAAGAGAAGAAAAGAAAAGCCCACACTATTTGACATTTTCACCACTGCCATCCCACCCCCCGTGCCATCCTCAGTTAAGGAAATGTTGGTCCAGCCACAAATTAAAATGAATAATCTAATCACACTTAGGGAATCAGGGCAAATAAAGGTCGTGTGCCCTGTAATTATACAAACTGAACCATCTCAGGAGGTATTTAAAATATTTGGGAGTTGCAGGTTTCTTGGCAGTAGTTGTTCATTGAAATCTCTTACAGAATTTTTTTTTTTTTTGAAACCTAGTCTGTGATGCAAAACCTGCTGTGCTAAATTATGAACCAAAGGCTTTGGGGTGGGAACAATCAATCAAAATACCTGGGGTAGTGTGTAATGTGCATGCTCTTGTCAGCATGAACAGGCTGCCCCTGAACACAGTCCCCCAGCAGGTTAAATAAATATGATACTATAGACAAACCGACAGGATCACACGGCTGCATCAATCAGCTGTTGATAAAATACAATCTTCCTTTAATACACGCTGAGAAAGTTATTTAACACTTACAAAACCTATATCCATTTCTTGTCCTTTTTTTTTTTTTTTTTAATCTTCTTTGAAAGTGCAACTCTTAAAGGGCAAGGGGGAAGAAGATGCACGATCCCAGAGGAAGGAAGAAGACTTAATGGCACCAAAGAAACAGTGAGGCACAGCTATTAACTGGGGGGGGATGGGGGCTACAAGTAACAGCGGTTGGGGGTGGGAGAACTGGCCAGAGGGTCGGTGAGAATGCAAACCTCACTTGAAGCTTTTCCACGGATTTCGAAAAGGTGGATGCCTTGTGGAAACTATTCCCGCAGTGAAACCCCTGATGCAAAGCAAACCCACGTTATGGCAATTCCGTTCTTATTTCAGCTCATTTCAGCTCTGCAGTTTGCTGCATCTGGGGCACATGAGGAACTATTCTGGATTAATTGGGGAAAAAAATAACTGGGGAGGAAATCATTTAAAAGTGGGGAGCCCCCAGTGAACGGAAGAGAAAAGTGATCCCGTAGAGCTGGTGATAATGGGGAGGTGGTGGGTGACTCCACAGCGGTGACACTTGGGGGGTCAGTCAAAGGGAAATAGACAGTTGCCCGGAGTTCGCAGCCAGGGGGGTTCGCCTGCGTGCTTTGTGGCTTAACAAGCTCCCCACTCTGATCAAGTACTCCCCTCTCTCCACTTGCAAACAGGCAAAAATGACAGGGGGTGGTGCCAGGACCCAGGCTGGGCTGTCATTTCAGTCGATTTTGACTTTAACCTTCCTCGGGCGTCTCGCCCTGCCCCAGTTTAACCCCGGCTCGTCCCCTTGTCGCGAGTGGACCTGAGACACTGCGCGCCCGTGTCGGGCCAGGCGGGGAGTGGCGGGGTGCTGGGCATGGGGATGGCGTCGTCAGAGAGTGGGAAAACCCCGGGCCCACGCTGACAAGCTATCTCTTAACAAGTGAAGATTAATGTCCCATCTAAAACTAAGCTCTCCTAAGTGCTGTCGGTACAACATAAATACTGAAAGTGAGGAAAGGCGTCGCCTGCCACTCAAAATACCGATCTTTCCCAGCCTGTTGAAATAACTCGCCCGGGCAGCTGGAGGTGTTGACTGCCACGTTTGTCAGCGCGTCGCGCCTCCCCGGACCCTCCTCGGCGGCGACCGCAGCTCGGAAGTGATCCAACCTTGGCGGCGGCGGCCCGGGTCGCGCCACTCCTCCCGCGTCCACGCGCTCCCTCCCCTCCGGTTTTCCCAAGACCCACGCCCGGGCAGGGGCTGCACTGGCGATCCAGGGCCTGGAGTCCGAGCGACCTTAGATCACTGCAAACTGCCCCCTACGCCCCCAGCCCCACCTCGTCGCTGGATCGCCCGGGCGGCCTTTGCCACTTGAGTGCACGAGGGTACAAATCCAGACCCGAAACGCGCTGGGACGCGGCCAACCCGCCTGGGCCGGCCTCCCGAGTCCCCTCCCAGACGCCCTACCCAGCCCCAGGTCCAATGCTGAGGCCGGTCTTTTGGGCAGGGGGCGGGGAGGGATGGAGGTGAGGACGGAAGGTACGGATCCGGCCGCCCTTGACAGTGATTTCAATCCCCAAAACTTGCTTGGGGTTCCCTCTATCCCCGGGCGAAGACCCCCTCCTGCGGTGGCTGCACCGCGGCTGCGGGGACTTGAGGAGGCGCTGGAATCCTTGTAACCTTTTAGGAGACTTCGCGCTTTCAAGAGCTCTTTACCTGAAACTGACACCCGCAAGCAGTCTCCCGGGGCCTGCTGGGCAGACGGAGTGGCAGGGCCAGGCGGGGCCTGTTGGCGAGACACGGAGACATTTGTCATGGGTGACCCGGAACCTCGGCTTCTGAGCCCACGCCGGCACGGGGAGGCCCGCGCTAATGTAATAAAGCGAGAGAGACAAGAGGAAAGGCCTCTCTCGCCCCGGGGCCGCCACTTGCCCACTCGGTTTTACTGTCAGGGCTGGTCGAGGCTGTGGCTTCATTTCATATTCCATTAATATTTACAGCAGCTATTGAATTTCCTATTACAAAGTTCACCATACGCACAGCTAATATGAAATTTTAATAGTATTGTGCCCATGATGAAAAGTCCCACCATTAAGAAGGGAGGTGGGAGGGTCCTAGGGAGAAGTTGCCCTGGGAAGTTATCTGCCACTGAATGCTGGAAACGCCCCCCGAGTAGTTAAATGTATTCATTTGCAACTATTACCATAAAGATGTGAACTGGTGGGCATTTTATCAATATTGAAATCAAAAGTGAGGGAGGGAATGGAGTGGGTAAAAAAGCTCGCTGGTTAAATTGAGTTTGCAAAGTTGTGTGTGTTGGTGCTCTGTCCTCACTTAGAGATGCTTCTCCTCTTCCGCAGCTGGCGGCCTCGGGAGAAGGGAGGCAGGAACCAGCAGAACTTTGCAGGTGGTACTGGGTTCTGGCTGCAGCCAGTCCTAGGTGGAGGCTGCCAGGGCTGCAGGGCTGGCAGGGGTGTGTCTAGGGGGCCTCTCCTCCCAGCTTTCCCAACCCCCAGCCCGAAGTCCCCGGAGTTCCCAAAGCTGCAGTCTGGGGGGGGGGGGGAGGGCGGGGCGGGGAGGGAGGATGGCCCCAGGGGAACAAAGTCCGGCGAAGAGCTGTGAGAATCGCCTGTTTGAAACTTTTCAGGATTGCCATCCCTAAGGTCAGGTGGTTTTCCTGGGAGACAGATTGTCCTGGGAAACGAGGTTCCTTTTCCCTGTTAGGTGTGACCCAGCCGAGGGGGAGAAATGCTAATTTGGAGTGAAAAAGGGAGGAGGGAAAGGAAGATGGAGAGAGAGAGAGTTTGGCCTGGACAGTTGGAAGTGCTGGTGCACAAACCTGACCCCAAAGTCCAGCCGCCTAAAGTGGTCCAGAGAATAGCAAACCCAGAGGCTCCAGGGCGACCCACACTGATTCGTGGGGCCGGGTTTCTCTCACCGGCCTCTCAAGGGCCGCGCAGTGGAGCGGAGCGGCGGGGTCAGGCGTGTGACAAAAGCCGGCTTTGGCTGGAGGCGCGCCTTCCGACACCGACACGGAGGGAGAGCATCTTCCTCTGAAGCAGCTCACAGTCACGCCTCGTCGGGGGCGCGTGGGGCGGGGCGTGGCGTGGGATACATGCCCACCTACCTGCCTGTCCAGTCCAGGACCCACCCGTGGCCCTTCCACCACAGGTACCCAAGTGACGCCCGCGGAGGTGTGTCGGGCCTTCCGCCTTCATATAACTGTAAGGACAGTCAACTTCCTGGGAGAACCAACTGGTCTCCAAGCCTCTCACCTTATGCACTTAACCTTGTCCTAGGGTGGATAGTTAAAATGAAAGGAAAGGCATACTTACTTTATTAGTTGGGGAGGGGGCATGTGATGTAATTTGTCCGGTCTGCACCAGGCTTTCACACCCCCTGCCCACCCCCGTCACACCATCCCCTCCCCACACCCCTGGGGTGTAAATTAAGACACTATTTTGAGAGCCACGGTGGTGTCTTAATAAGCTTCATTTCTGCAACGAGAAGACAATTTCTGAATCTTTAGGTCACTTTTCAGCTAAAGGAAAATGACAGTGTCAGAAGGTAAAGATGGGTGACATTTCCACAGAAAGATCTGGTGTTGATTTTTCTCCCTGGTTTTTAAAAATTATGACTATTATTATTGTTCCCCCATTTTGTCTGCATGTGTGTGTGTGTGTTTTTACAGCCTCTAAATGTGTCATGCTTTGTCACATCCTCTGTGTGTGTTTTTAGAGAACATTTGAATAAAAGGCTCAATGCCAGGTATTGGTGACACAGGGGGTGGAATTTTCAGCCGTTCCACAAAGCGTTGGCCGCCTTTATTTGCATAAGGTCAGAGTAGTGCTTCTGATAGAACTTTAGCAGCATCCCTGTCTCTTAGCAACACCCTTGCACTCTTGGTCCCTGCATTAAATTGACTGGTCCCTTCCTTTTCTTCCTTTCATTGGGAGGCTTACAATAAAATGTCACCCTTCCAACCTGTGTCTGTCACCCAGTAGGTCATCTGTATCTTCCCCTCCCCCTCCTCTTCCCCTCCCCCTCCCCTTGCCTTCCCCTCCCCTCCTCCTCCCCTTTCTCTCCAGCTCCAATTAGACAATGAGAAGATTTATTTGGTGGATTTTCCAAACTGTTTCATTTTATTGTGTTAATTAATATTAATACCATTTCTCCCTTTGTTATTAATAAAAAGCCCTCATAAACAGAGGCGCGATAAGGAGCAAATTGCCAGCACCTGCCCAACAATGGGCCTGGAGAGGGGTAATAAGGCGAGTGGAGATAGAGGGAGCAAGGTTTGGGTCAGCCTCCCCATCCATTTAGTTGATGCAGGGTTGAGCGCAGCCTGGAAGCCCTTGAAGCGCTTGGAATATGCCAGGCAGCCCTCTTGGCTCTGGGATGGGACACAGTGACAGGATCCAGATGCTGATAGGTGGTGTTAATGGAGGGTCACGTTTGGACAATAGTATCCATCACTTGCCTCCTGGCTCTTCTGTCACATGGAGTCATTTATGACTACTCCATCACTCAGATTTGGGATAGATTCAATTATTGCCTTCACCCTGGCAACAGGATATACAAATGTATGCCCAAACACTAAATAATAATAAGCATTATTATTATCATTACTATTATTATTATTATTTTGACAGCAACTTTCCTCTTTTTCATTTTAAAAGAAGAAGAAACCCCTAAGTGTTCAAAAATCCCTTCCTATTTTAGCCTAACAACAGCTGCCGAGTTACTCAAGCCCCCCAGGATAATGGCTGCCCAATTAGCACAAAGAAACTTTGTTTGAATGCCTGAATGATTATTGCTGATTTTTATAATGTTATCAGTTACCTAAATTAAATAGTCCCTGGATGTTTTCAAAGTTTTGAAAGAGTTCAACTTAGAGAGGGTCTTTGAGCTATCTTTAAAAGTACATGGAAAACGTTTCTTCCCTTTTGAGAAGTGTTTGCAACAGAGTGAAAACAGGAGTTGTATCAAAAAAAAAAAGGGGGGGAAGTGGAGGAGGAAGAGGAGGCAGAGAAGAGCCCTTTATATGATTATTGTTCATAAAGTTAAAAATCCATTCAAATCGGATTGAAGATGACAAGAATTAAAATCCTGAGAAGCTCTGCCGGAAGGAACTGGGAATCAGAGGGATATAAGGAGGAGCGATGCTGAAGGTCCCTGAAATTCTGTCTGCTTTCTGGTACAGAAAAACTGACCCCCTTCTTAGACTAGGAGTGGTTTGTTTTCTGCAACATATTACTCATCCCCTTAAGTGGCACAAATAGGAAGGTAAAACATTCTGCTTTTCCCTGATATTTTCACAAAATCCCAGCTTTGCTTTCTCCTCCCTTCCTCCTCACTGGCACGCCCTGTAATTCTGGTAATATATTGCTAGATAAATTTGCAGGTAATGGGGTCTGAGAAAGGCAGTCAGGGTTAAAAGTCAACTAGCTCCTCTTTAATAAGTCACTTGTCATATTTCTTCCACGATGTCAAGTTTGCTAAAGAAGATGGACAGGAACTGACGGGCAGCCACTTGAGTTTATTATTCCAAACATCAGAAGTGAGGAAAACCGTAAAAAGAGATGCCCCTGCGCTTCTCACAAAGGGGCTGAAGCAGCCCCAGCCTTCCTCAGAGTTCCTCATTTCCTCTTCCTCGCCTCACTTTCTAGTTCTTCTCCAAGCTGCCTGGAAGATTTGTAAAGATAGAGGCGCAAAAAATATTTCTAGGGACTTTGCCGAGTTTTACTTAAACTCTCCTTACAAATTTGTCCCCTTTCCCCCCTCATCAGTACCTTCCTTCTTATTCACTGCCAAGTGGTGATTCCTTTCTCTTTTTTTTTTTTCTTTTTTCTTTTCTCCTCCCCCCCCCCACCCCCCCGCGTCCCCCGTCACAATACAGAACACCTCTGCAGGGCAATTTCACTTACAGGTGACGGCTCTGGTTTTAACTTTCTTAGAGATGACCTTTCTTATTTTTACAATTTTTTTTTTTCTGGGGTATTGCTGGTGACAGCTTCACATACCTTCTCCTTAAATCTCTCTATTCTCTTTCTTTTCAGAAGGATGTACAGGAAAGTTTGAGATGTGCGGTTTTTCTTTACTCTCAACAATTTGCTATTTTCACCACAGATAGAAAGGACAAGAACATGTAAAATCCATGAAGTTTTAAGCATATTTGAGCTTGATTCTGGAAGACAAATTGATATATAACCCAATTCTACAAAGGAAGAGAGAAGAAAAAAAGAAAGATTGATTCTTACCTGTTAAGACTTTGCCAAAGGCAAGAATGGGCACTGAGCTCAGTTCAGTTTGCGTTTTCCTATCACCCCAGCAGATGTGTAAGGATTCCCAATTTACACAGACCAAGCCAGGGGGGTGATTTCGTTTACAATTTCTCTCTCCCAATTTTTTTCAAAAACAGAACATTAGAGGAAGGTTTTCCATCCTGAAGGCTAAAAGTTTTTTATATGTTAATATTTTATGAAAAGAGTCCTATAATTCCACAAAATTTCTAGCTGATGCCTTGCCAATGGACAGGCATTTGAAGAACAATAATTTTGCTTTTTTAAAGTTCTGAAGCAGTTTAAAACAAAAATAACACAAATAAATGGATCTCTGGGGACATATGGTTTTATCTTCAAGGTACTATTATCACAAATGGCCCATCATGACAGAAAAATAAATAACATCTCTCATTCTATTCATCTTGTGACTTCATGCCACACAAATTTTCTATTTTCCAGGGGCCTATCCCACTCATTTTCACAGCTCTTTACATTTGATGTAAGTTTTGCAGGAGTTGCTCTGCACACAGTGAGCACTCAGGACTTGCTTTTCAGGCTCAGTTGTTTTTCTATGAACTTTCTCCAACTTCTGTCACAAATTTGCAGTAAAGGTCTGTTTATACATCTGAAACAAGTTGTTGGGGGGGAGGGGAGGGTTAACTGAGAGTTCCAGAGGGAGAGCAATTAAAGTTTATAAAAATCAGGCACACTTTGCCATGAGGGGATACATAGTTCTGCAAGAAACTTCTAGTAAGAGATTGGATTGAGGTTGGGAAAACAAAATGGGTTTGCACTAGTCTGTGGCACGGGGTGGCGGTGGAGGGGAAGGGGTCATATATGTTCAAGACCATCACTCCAAGAAACTGCCTCTCTATGAGTTTGGGGAGTTGTTACATTCATTGGATTCAACCATCAGGCAAGCACTTGAGCAACTTTTCATACACCTGGAAGGACCCAGCCCTCCTCCAAAGGATGGAAATAGTGAGTGACGAACACCAGCTATATATCTGCAGTTTATCTGCTCTGTCTACCTCCTCAGTAATAGAGGTCCAGAGAGTTGTTTGCTTTTTATTTCCATAGATTTTTTTTTTTAACCAGGAGGGGGAAGAGGGAAGAGAAAGACCTGTAGGTTTGTTTGTTTGATTGTTTTAAGTATTCGCCATAGTGTGCAAGGTATTACTGTTAGAAAGTTTCTTATTTCTGGCTTTGATTGAGCTCAAAACCTGCAAATTAATGAACTTTGTAGGGAGGCTTGCTTCTGAAACTACTAACGATGTCTTCTCTAGATCTGAGCGATAGGAATGGAATTTGGATAAACATCTCTCCCTTTTGGGAATCCATTGCCCCCCTCTCTTTTCCTCCTGCATTTCTCCAGATAACTGCCCCCCCTGGAACTCAACCGGCATCCTCAGACCAAGCTCCACTTCCATTTGGGGCGCTGGTTTTGTGTCTCTTGGGGGTCCTCCATCTCACTGCGAGTTCAGAGCAGGGCAAGGCTCTGCAGGTCTGAGCACTCACGGAGACAGAACTATTTTCCACTGGCGATGGGTGATGAAAAACATCTGAAAGGCTGCCAGGGAGAAGGGGGATGTGTTCCCCACTCTGCAAAATCAGCTCGTCAGCGGGACCCTGAGCAGCTGTTAAGACTGCGGGGCTGACTTAGCAGAAACCCCAAAAGGCGCACCTCCCACCTGGTGGAAAATAGAACTCTCTGCTTGATTTCCTTTTCCTTTTCGGCTTTAACTAGGTGAGAAGATGTAAACTCAGAAAAACTGAAAGTGGGAGTGTGTATGGGGCACAACACAGATTATAGGAGGAACATCCCTATTCTCACAGAGGTCCGGAGAGGAGAGGAAGGTGCAGATTTCCTGCAGATAATCAAAAAACGCAAAGTAGCAAATTTGGGCGGAGGGGGCTGGCGCGAAACGTCTGGGACGATCGGTCGCAGCAGTGGCTTGACTCTTGGAGGAGATGGAGGGAAGGTCGGAAGTGGGCGCGGGCGGCGCGGGGGGCGGGGGGCGGGGGCCTGGGCATCCCCATCCCCACGCGGCTGCTCCCACCCGGCCGAGCCCGCACATTCCATCCCGAGTCCGGCTAACACCTATCATTTGAAGCCGTCTTCGCTCTGTCTCCCAAACATCTCGAGCATTTTTTATTCCGCTCGCAGCTCTTTCTTATTGAGTTCTCCGTGTCTCTCGGCAACTTGTCATAACCTGTAATAAAATGCCCTTTCTGGCGGGAGTTAAAGTACAGAGGGCAGCCGTTCTATTTCCAACTGATAGCCGAGAAAAGGAGACGCGGCCGCCTCCCTTTTGCCTGCCTCCGGGTTTAACTCCTGCGGGGCCGGCCAGGGACACGCGCGGCCTCCTCTGGCCTCGGGCTCCGAGGTCTCCGGTCGGGGGATCCGCCTCCCCAGCTCCCGGGCTCGGCCCCGCGGCTCTGGGAGAAGGTTCTGGGTCTGGAGGCTGAGCGCATACGTGCTACTAAGGTGTGTTCCTCAAAATGAGAAGAGCCTCTTTGCACTTTTTGGTTATTTTTTTAATGGGTGGGGGGCTTGGCCAAGAGGAACAGAACAGGATGGGGACAGATAGAAGAAGGGTACCCAGGTCACTCCCGCCAGCATCCCATGAGCTCTTCACTAGGCTGGTTATTTAACTGGTTCAAACAATCTTTAATTAGTCAGTACCATCATATAATTGTTTTCATAAGCCTGAAATCAAAATAGGAAGATTTATTCGAGATTTCCTACCCTGCATGTGAACGTTAAGGGTTCACACGAACTGCCACTTCATCTCACCAGGAATGAGGGAGAGCAACAGGACCGGGTTCAGCATCCCACCCCCGCAAAAAGCAGGGAGTTGGCATGTCCCGTGTCCGGAAGGCCACCCAGGTGGCCAGGTACGAGGTCTTCCTAGCAAGAGTGAGTGCCCCTGAACATGACCTCCGGCTTCACATCCTTCTGAGGGATCCCTGATCCCCAGATCTCTGGAACACCCCTCTTTGCCACCATTATGTATTTAGAAAGAGCTGCTCCATTTCTTCTTACCTGACTACCCCCACCCAGAGAAGTCACCTTGGAATACCCCAAGGTGGCTGAGGGGAGCCAGGGTGTCTCCAGCTATTTTTCAATTTGTCTTCCTCCATTTGTGACAGAGGAGGATCAATGTCTGCGATGTCACCCAGTTGGAAAGAGGGGTTAGGAAAGAAGGTAAGGGGGAAAATGTAACTGGGAAAGGGGAACCAAAAACTCAGCAGCTGTCTCCCTGGTGCATTATTTTGTCCTGGGTTTATTTGTTTAAACAAGGAAGTAGGGAGTTCCCTCATGAAGATGGTGTCCCGTGTCCTCATGGAGATGGTCTCCTCCCTGACCTCTAGGGCCCCATGTCCAATCCCAGAACTCCTCTTCAAAGACCCACAAAGGAAGAGTGGCTGTGAGATTGTTCTCATCCAGCTGTAAGGCAGAAACATCCTATTCTTAACTTACCCCTAGGCATGCTACCCTAGCTCCTCAGAGCAACCCCAAGAGACAGGTGCCCTGACTCTGGCCTGTGTGACTGAGGTTCCAGACTTCCTGCACCCTTCCCTCTCCAACTCACACACTCTCTGCTAATTTCTTTCTACACTGGGAAGTTAGTAAAACCTTAGAAACAATGTTTTTAAAACTCAAAGTACATTTTGTTCCTTAAAAGAAACCTGCAGAAATCTGCAAGTGATTTCCTTTTTTTGGGGGGAGGGGGGCAGCGGTAGAGAGTTGGTGTCATAAACTGTGATAAGAGAGGGAAAGTAGAAAGATTTGATTTGAGAGTCTGGGTTATCTGATATTCCTCCACATAAAAGTCCATTCTGTTCAGTTAAGGAAGAAAATGTATTTCCGTCTTCTGCATCAGAAAGCACTGGTGGGACATAGTGGGGAGAAGTTTAATACATCTAGGAAAACTTAAGCAGTGGAGACTCTTTATCCCCCAAAGAATAAAAATTAAGAAAAACTTAGCAAGAATATAGACAAAAGTGCTTGTTTGAGCAATCATTTTAGGAATACTCTACTGCATTGTTTATTGCAATCTCCCATTTCTCTTTGTTTATTTCTCAAGGTTGATCTGTGGGTCTCTAGTATAACCTTTGATGTGGGCATCTTCAAGTGATAGTTTGCCATCAGCCGTTCAGGAGCTGCTGCCTTTATGAAGGTGAAGATTATTGTCCCTTTTAATCTCTGGACAAAGCCAGAATCCTTTTCCCCGGGTGTCCTACTTTTATAGAGACTATGAGGCTGTAGATCCTAGAAACGGTATTCGTTTAAACCCCTGTTCTGAAATCCTCAGGACATATTTGAGGATCCTGACAATTATAGCCCCATTCTCCCCAGTTAGCTCATAGACTCTATTCAGAAGGAAGCTATTTGGGGGCGTGTAAAAGCCAGTAAATTTCCTGATGCACAAAAGAAAATGGTGCTTTCTGCCCACTGCCTATTTCCACTCGAAAGTGAATAATGCCCCAGTTACCACCAGGCCTGACTTGATTTATCTTGGTTAATAGGATTAACGTGTCAGCCCCTCTCAAGAATTTCCAAATGCAATCCGGAGTGTCACTGACTCGCTGGTGTCTTTTTTCCTCTCTGATGGGCATAATGACGCACCTACAAGCAGAGGGCCTTTGTCCAGTGAGAGCAGACAGATTATCTGTCTCCAGTGAAATAAGGCATGTTGCGAGGCCACCTTTGCCAAGACTCAAAGCCAGAACCCAGTCACTATAAAATAATTGTGTCACTACCTCACCAGTGCAGTGTTCGTGTTTCATTTATCTTTTGACTGTAATTGAATGGTTGAAAAGCAAAAATGTAGACAAATTCCAGCTGTATTCAGATCTGTTTCTTCCTCCACTACCTCGACCCATCATTAGATACTTTCCCTCTCTGCGCAGGAGGTCAGAGTGTATAAATATAAATTGCATTTTGCATTACTTCTAGATGAGTGAAGCTGTCAAAGCAATAATATGAGCTTTCAGTTCCACATTCTACCACTTCTTTCCCATTTTTTGGCCAAGAGGTCATGTGCAAATTGAACGTGACAACCTGGAAGACATGTCCAACAGACTCATATTGTTACCCCGCTCAGCCGCCTGGCTCATAACAACATTAAACCCACATTAGTCTCCAGCCTCTGCCAGGGAGGAGCTCTTAAACTTGGGACCCAGCCTTCTCAAAAATTTCACTTCAATGGTGACATTTCATCTGAAAGTCGTAGGCAGCACTAACCTAAAATATTTTGCACCCAGGATTCATGAGGATGTCATACTTAGAAACACCAAGCCAGTGTCTTGCAAGACAAAGGACAATGAACAAGATAAAGAGCTAAGAGCCCTCCAACACACACACACACACACACATACACACACACACACACACACACACACACAGGAAAATGTACATGCTTCTATTTGAAATTATGCAAAATTTCCAGAATCCAATAGCCATGTGGTTAAAATCATGTTTGTTGTTGTTTAAACAATGAAGATGTCATTCAGGGAGTCACCTTAAAATATGGCTTGGCCTTATACCCTTATTTGCAAGTTCTGCTTAGCATTGTTTTAAAAACCCAATTGCTCAACAAAAATTAAAGTTTTGGCAGGTTATGATCACCATGATTAAAAGATAACCCTCCTCAAACTATATTGTAATGAAAGAATCAGGAACTTTCATCAATCTGAAGGAAGCCGAATGGCTCAGAGGATTGGTAATTGGCTATCGATGTGACCCGTTCATGTCTTGCCCAGATTGCAGTTAATGGAGAGCTGTTGTTCCCTGACAGGGTGTTTGATGGTTTCTAGGAAATGAGTGGCTGTTTTCATTCCTGTTCCAAATGGACAGGTGTCTACATCAGAATTGGCAACCTGGTTGACACGCTCAAAGAGTGGCCAAAGAGCGAATTGTTTGTGGAGAATAAACTTCCCTCCCTCCTGCAATGCCTGTGCACACGTGTGCGTAGGGAGGGGGCAAAATGGAGATGCTGGAGGAAGAAAGATTGATTCAAGTCCATGAAATGTAAGCAGGCTGAAGTCCTTTGGTTCTGAGTGGCGCGCTGTGCAACTGCATCTCTCCTGCAGCTTTTTCTTGCGCTTTAGTGCATTGTGCTCTAAATGCACAAATAAAAATCCATGAAAGACTCTTAAACTTATCAGTCTCAACAAATAAAATGAACCAAGAGTTTTTTTACACTTTGTTAAGTAAGCATTATTTTCATATATCTTTCTTTTCTTAATAAAATGGATCTTTTTTTGTTTTTCATCCCCTCCTCTATAGGTCAGATGAATTGCATGTGTTTAGTTCTGAATGTGAGGTAATAGAAACTCCAAGAATCATACCTGGTAATACCTGGTCCAAAGTAGGAAGTATTGCTCATCTCCTTAGTGGATAATATTATATTTTATTGTATTATACCTAAGAGAAGACCATCACACCTCTAAAAGTATTTATCTCTCCTTTCACTTTACACACAATCCCTACAACCCCAAGTTATTGTTCATGCAAATGATTTTTACTTCCTGAGTGTTATTATAAAGCAGTACATGAGTCATATTCTTAAGAAAAAAAAGTCACTGTAATACTCCAGAACTCTGATGTCCTTTTATTGTTTAATATTTTCTTTCACAAATATTAAAGTTGTTTTAAGTTTTGGAAAAAGATTTTTTTTTTTTAAAGAAAAAAAAGATAAAAGGCCTCTGACTATATAAGACTAAAGCAGTCACTGTTGTTGACACTGAAGAGATTTGCATTTAATGTGGTATAACGCTTATTAGTAAGAATGTTTAATTGTTCCAAACTTTAAAATTT
Source organism: Balaenoptera acutorostrata (assembly GCF_949987535.1). Taxonomy (NCBI): domain Eukaryota; kingdom Metazoa; phylum Chordata; class Mammalia; order Artiodactyla; family Balaenopteridae; genus Balaenoptera; species Balaenoptera acutorostrata. Next base: position 49,244,855 of record NC_080066.1, on the reverse strand, counting down.
AAGTTTCCAGTTGCAAGATTTTTTAATTCTTCTCTTTTGTCCTAACTTCCCTTTTCTTCTTAATGAAATATTTCTGTAATTAATTTTTAGTTCATTTTTACTCCACTGCATAGCCAGAAATTGTAGCAATGAAAGTGAAAAGCTTTGGAGTGAAGCTAACTGTTATACTTCTATGTGATGCATTCTATGACCTTGGGCACATCAGTTAATTTCCTGAGCCTCAGTTTCTTCATCTGTGATATGGGGGTATTAACAGTCCTTAATTTACAAACTTGTTTGAGGATTCAGGAAATAACATGGCTCTCCATGTTTCTGAAAAAGAGTTCATCAGTGTAAATCACCGTTATTGGTATTTATGATGATGATGATGATGATGATGATGATGATATAACACCTCTAAGTGTTAGAATCTTCATCTGTGGAACAGAAATAATAGTACCAGTAAGATTGTAGACAAAGTTTGTAGAGCATTTGGCATGGTGGCTGAATCAGAGCAGGCCTTCAGTAAATGGATGGTGGTTTATTGTTGCTTGAGAGCTTTGGAAATGTGTGAAATATTCACTTTTGGAAAGAAATCCGTTGTTCAAGAGTTCCTTGGTAGTACTTCATGTCTGGATCTAGAGGCTACATTAGTAGAGGATGGCATGAACAAAGCCAACTCTGAGAACGATGCCCAGTTAGTTTCCTTTGTCTTGTGACCATAACTCATGCCCATTGCTCTCACGATTTCATCCCACTGGGTGGAGGTGAGAAACCCCAACAAGAGTGGGTAGGGGTAGACAGCCCAAGTCCACCTCTTCTGATGAAGAAAATGGATGAAATAAAACTCAGGGAAGGTGCTTCACTATCCAAAATGAGTCTCGAAATCTGAAGGAGACTGTAGAGAGTTGGAATGTATGGTTTCCTTCCTGATATTATTAATTCACTTCTAGAAATAGAATCAAACCTTTCTGGAGTTTGCTTTTAAGCATAGACTGAGGTGCCATTTAAAGATTCATCCCGAAAGAACCCAAAGGAACCCTGAAGCCAGCCTCAAGCAGCAGCAGAAAGAGTCAAGCAGTTCTCAGAAAACTGCCTGGGAAGGAGCTGTTAAGTCCTGGTTTTCTGGGAACATCACATCGAGTCAATAATTCAACTTTATTGGAGCTTTTGGGGGTCCATATATTGAAATAAAATTTCATGTTGAAAATAATATTCCATAACTTGGGAGATTCCCTTACATATTAGAGTTCATGGGTATAACCTCCCTGGAAGATGGGGAGTCGGTAAGAACTGGAAATTTCCAGTCTTAAGTCATTTATGTGTAACACAACTAAATAAAATGCTTGTCCTAGATGATTCTGTATATAAAACCAAACATTCCTTGAATGACTATATAGAAAACTAGTTTGTTCAGATAACCCCTATTCTTGTTTCATTGTATTAGGTTTGGTATGTGTGTGTTTCTACTATATCAACTGCCCAGAGATATGTGAAACCTCTCATGTCCTCAGTTCAGCAAGGAAGCCAAATGGAGTTGGGTTCATTCCATTCTCTCTAAACATAACTGCCTCATTCTGCAGAGTAAATTAGAAAATTTAATGAATAATGAAAATTAAAATGTAAGCAGGGAGAAGTAACTTCTCTACCCAGAGTCACCACTGAAGACCACACAACCAAGAGTTTGGCATTTGCCTGTCATCTGCTTTTCTGACCACAGGGAGCAGCTCAGGTGACAGGCACACAGATGGACACATTGTATGATTAATGGCATCAACCAGGCCTGGTGGTGAATATGCAGGAAATGGCGACAGACATGAGCTAGTCCCCTTTTTGGTTTAATGCTCTTTCCAAGGTTTGAAGTTGAGAGGGATTAGGAAAAATTCCAACCTTCTTTGCTAGAAAATCTGAAGACACCCTTCCTTCTTTCTCCAGCATCACTTGCCAAGACCAAACCTTTAGTGGGAAGCTATATCAGCCTTCGGATTGGTCCACCGAAATTATTCTCCTTCCCTCCCTCCCTCCCTCCGTCCCTCCTTCTCTTCCTTCCTTCCTTTGTCTCTTTCTTTGTTCTTTTTCCCCCCTTGCCTTCTTCTTTTCTCTTCTTTCTCCCAAGCATTGTCTCATCTCAGCAAGCTCAGGGTGCAAACTGGTCCACCAGAATGGGCTCTCCGAAGAATCTCTGAGGAAGAGATGAATGTGCAGATTTGAGCAGGGTCAGAGCAGGCAGCACGAAGACCTATAGCAATTCCCAACCTAACACCCTTTGGCTCTACTCCAGCCACCTTCTGACCAAATAGGTTGTTCCTGAGCATGGCTCCTCTATTGCATCAAGAACACAGGAGATCAAGACTCCATCATTTAAAATGGACCAAACTTGGGAATTCCCTGGTGGCCTACTGGTTAGGATTCCAGGCTTTCACTGCAGTGGCCCAAGTTCAATTCCTCGTTGGGGAATTGAGATTCCGCAAGCCACAAAGCACAGCCAAAAAAATAAATTAAAAAATAAAACAGTGTTTAAGAAAAAAAAAAAGAATTGGTTTACACTAAAAAAAAAAAAAAAAAAAAGAACAAAACTTGAAGCCATAGCCTCAGGATCATGCCCAAAGCTGAGAATTCTTTCCTTTACTGGTTTTTAAATTTTAATTTATTTTAAATCGACATGTAAAAGGTAGGAAAGGGTAAAAACTCTTCCTCCAGTCCTATCTCCCAGCCCCTCCCATCCAAACTCACCAACATCCTTTCTTTAAATCAATAGACTTTTTTTTGGAGGAGTTTTAAATTTATAGGAAATTTGAGTTTCTGTATATCCCCTCACACCCCTCCCCACCTTGCCCACCTAATACCATCTTGCATTGGTGTGGTACATTTGTTACAATTGATGATCCAATACTGATACATTATTATTAGCTAAAGTTCACAGTTTACATTAGGGTTCATTTGGTGTTGTATGTTCTGTGGGTTTTCGCAAATATACAATGACATGTATCCACCATTAGGGTATCATATGAAATAGTTTCACTGTCCTAAAAATCCCCTGTGTTCTACCTATTCATCCCTCTCTCCCTATGAAACCTCTGGCAACAGCTGATCTTTTTACTGTCTCTATAGTTTTGCCTTTTCCATAATGTCATATAGTTGGAATTATATGCAGTGTATGTAAGTTTCCTCCATGTCTGTTCATGGCTCACTTCTTTTTATTTTCACGTAATATTCCACTGTCTGGTTGTACCAAGGTTTGTTTATCCATTCACCTACTGAAGGACATCTTGACAAGTACTAAGTTTTGCCAATTATGAATAAGGCTGCTATATACAGCCAGGTACAAAGTTTTGTGTGTACATAAATCTTCATGTCATATGAATACATATCAAGGAATGTGTGATTGCTAGATCATATGGGAAGAGTGTGTTTAGTTTTGTAAGAAATTGCCTAACTGTCTTCTAATCCAATGTGTTTCTTGGAGTTTTAAAGTACATATTAGTTAACACAATAGGTCCCTAGCAAATATGGAGAACCAGAACAAATCCTGGGGGACACCAAGGCAAGAGCTGGGGCCATTTGGAGGAACAAAGAGTCGCTCTTAAGAACCTGAACTTGATCAAGCTACAGAGGTTCACGCCTTGCCTTCGTGACTTACTTGCTCTGTGACCTCAGGCAACTTACTTAACCTTCCCATGCTTCTATTTCCTCAACTGAAATTAACTTGGTAATAGTACCCAGACTCTAGGGTTCTGAGCATTACCTGAGATATCCCATGCATGTCTTAGCACATCACTTGGTAAAAGTGCTCAGTAAAAGTTCATTATTATTATATCTTATAACAAAAACCAGCATCTCTTCCACCACCACATCCCCCCCCCACACACACGTATAGCCAGTATATTCTTTAGGGATGAATTTGTGTAACAATTCACTCAGGTACAGAATGATTTCGTACGTTGTGAAATCTGGTGAGAAAAAAATGTGCAGCAGCTAAAATAAAAAGAACCTAAACTAGAAAGGAAATGTCTTTAAGTGCGGAGGTTTTGGTCCACAGGATAAATTCTCTCACTCTGCTCTAGCCCTTGACCCTCAACAGTGTCTTTTTGGCTCAGAATCCTCTGGGGTAAGTCCTGGATTGTGAAATGCCCTCCCTCTGGTAGCCTGCCAAAGCCTGCTCCACAGACACCCAGGCTAACCCGGCACTGCTCATCAGCGAGAAGCCTCCTCACCCCGAGGGCCTGACTAAAGCGCCTGTATTTTCCTTTCTCAGACAGTTCCACAGGCAGGCAGGAGAGGGCCATTAAGCAATCCATATGGTAATTTTTTTTCTATTTCTTCGGGCAATTCTTCTAGGATGACATACTTATATGTGTTAACAATGAAAAATAAGTGCGCTGTAGCTGTATGTTTGTATTGGGTTTATTCTGGAAATTAACCAACAAATAAACAAAAATTCTCTCCTATGCTTTCCTGATTAATAATCTATGACTCCCACAGTGCCCTCACACCAGTGGAAAAGGAAACATTTGAGTGTTTCTACCAGCTGATTTACCTTCATGATATCAGATAACTATAGTTTTCCTGTTTTAACTGCATGAGCTGGGGTTTAGGTGTCATGAGGTCAGAGCATATGGAATTTTTTTTAAGCTAAGGGTAAACAATGAAACCCGATAAGTTATTCAGGGCATATGGCTCAAAAGCAAGCAGTCACTAATATGAGTCATATCTCATTAATAAAGCACGACATTAAGGGCACATTTGGATCAAAATATTTTGGAGTAACTGTAAAACTGAAATATGACAACAGAGCTCAGAATTCTACTTAGTAATTACAAAGAGGTAGGTTTGAAAAGTTGAACTGTAGGACATGTGGGTCTGCTGGAGTCTTCCAAAGGGATGGTGACAGCCAGGTATTAAGACTGTTTAGCCCATCAGTCCTGTGGGAAGAACAGGAAGAGGGCAGAGGGTCAGAATGAGCAGGGTCTTTCTCGCTCCGCTCTCCCGTACCGACACAAGTGTCTTGCAGTTCCTGGCACAGCTTAATAGAGTTGTGAGAAAAAGGAAGGAAGGACAAAGGAAAGAAGGAAAGAATCGGCCCCAAGGGGAGGTCTCCCACTCTAAATTTGCTTTGGATGTGCTAGGGCCCAGGAAAATCTATCTAGATTTTCTAGAACCTTCTGGGCTTTAAGGTCCAGCCTGCTGAGTTTGCATAATGATTAACAGCACAGTATCAAGAATCAGACAATAGTAACCAACTTGGACTTCTGGCTCCACCCTTTCCTAGTCCTATGAAATTGAGCAGTTCCTCTTTAAGCCTGAGCTCCCTTGGTTGTAAAACAGAAATAATAATAGCAACATACCTCCTCCAGCTGCTGTAAGGATCACAGAAAATCAGTGCTTGGCACAGTCTCTGATGCACAGTAAGTGCTCAGTCTAGGTCGTTACTGCACTATTGTCGTCATCATTGCTATTTTGAGTTGACTACCCCAGTTATGGATATTCTTCCATCTGGAACAGGAAATAGGCAGGAAAGAAATTAGTAGTATCAGGGTTCAGGCATGGACACTGGAGTTGAGTGTTTCAGCATCCTTAGATGCTACCAGCTGTGCTGCTCCGTTATTTAATTCAGTTCAACAAGTGTGTTTTGAGTCCCTTCTTTGTAGAAAACTCAGGAAAGGGTTCAGGGGAGTGTTCCAGGATCCAGGGGACATGGTGATATCCCTGCCTGACAAGCACTTTGCCTGCACAAGGAGATTCCACAAATGTGGCTATTCAGTTAGTGGTGTCACGTGAAGTTGGAGATAGTCTCTCAAAATATCAGATTGGCCTCTTTGAATCTGAATTAGCACACACATTATCCTGACCCCTATTCTCCTTCTCCCCCAAATATAGATGATAGATAGACAGATAGGTAAATAGATAGTATTTTAATAAAACAATTTCAGTTTAGAATCTCTTTTAAGTTAAAAATTTAATTATTAATACAAACTGTCTTAAAATATGTCTAAGCAAAAGAGTTTTGTCCTATATATCCCTTGAGGAAAACACGGTTTCAAATGTTTAAGCAACATATCAACCTAAAGCATGAAGACACTGGTCCCATGCTGTTTGTCTCTGCACCCAAAGCATTTCCCTGCCTCTGTGAGAACGTGGGTGAGTCATGGCTCTGTAATCATTTGGCATATAACTTCTGCTTCAACTTTAATTTTTTCTGGTATAAAAGAATATTAAGGCCAGAAACTGAATGATGGTCTAGGACCCTACACTGACTCCCCAACCAAGCTTCAAAATACATTCTTACATTTGCAAAAGAGCACCTATATCTTAGATATCTCTTCTGACCACTTGCCTTCGTTAGGCCAAACAAAAATAAAATTAGGGGATCAAATAAGATATATAAGCAGATAGACTAGTAAACTGAGATGTTAAACTCATTCATCAAGAATATTTGGAAGAAGGATGTGGGCTCAAATTGCCTTCTTGATGTCCAGTAAATCATGACTCCATGAGGCAGAAATATACTGGGCTCCAAGGAGCCCTATTCTAGCAAATTTTCTTCTCAACTTGAAGCTGAATGTCCCTTGGTCTCCTGTCAGTCATGGAGACATGGAGAGATGAATGGAGGGGCCCTGGGGCTTTTGTCTTCAGGTGCAGTCAGAGCCCTGCAATTATTTTTCTGTACCAGTGGGAGGATGGCCAGGGGGATCTTGACTCTGACCTTTAATTTCCACTCATTGTCAACAGTGATCCTCCCCCTGCAATGGGAAAGCTAAAACGTTGTTTAATTTTTATGATTTTCATGGTTTTGACTAAAAAAAAAAAAAAGTTTTGAGAGCTAGTATTAAAAGTACTACATATCTGGGACTTCCCTGGCAGTCCAGTGGTTAAGACTTCGCCTTCCATTGCAGGGTGGGTAGGTTCAATCTCTGATCAGGGAGCTAAGATCCCACATGGCTTGTGGCCAAAAAAACCCCAAAACATAAAACAGAAGCAGTATTGTAACAAATTCAATAAAGACTTTAATAATGATCCACATCAAAAAAAATCCTTAAAAAAAAATAGTTCTACATATCAGGAAAGGAGTTTTCTATGGTATCTCTAAGTTGTACGTGCCTGATGCTAAAAGGAGTACCCTTAAAGAAAAATATCTCTCCACACCAGGTGAGCCTCTGCCAGTTTACAGATACAGTAACCGCCATTATACCCAGCTAGTTCCCCAGTGCTGCCCATATCCCATATTCTGGTCCCCATATCCAGGGATGTGGAGGTTTGGTGTATTCTTGAATTTCTAATGGTCCTCTTTTCTGAAGTTCTAAAGTTACTTCAAAGTATTTTATTGTAATGATTTCAACTCTATCTAATCTTCACTAGATTTAGGGAAAAGAACATCAAATACTGTCCTTAGTTGTGTTTTCAAAGCAATAACTGGCACTCCAAGCCCTGATGTCCTCACTAGTGAACTCTTCCCTAGAACCCTGCCCTTCAACCTTCCACCCCTCCCCTGCCCTCCAGCCCTCCACCCCTCCTGCCCTCCAGGACTTCCTTCAGCTTGTCTGCCACAAACTCTGTTTGCTTTATGGATGACTTTTTCTCTTCCTAACTCCTTCTTCTCCTGGCTGACTTCCACCCATCCCTGATGCATCAGTTTGAACACGGCTTCCCACAGGAAATCTTCACAGCCCCCTCAACAAAGACGTGGGCTCTTTACCCACGCTCCGCTGGTTCCTGTACAATGACTTCTAAGGCACTTCATGCAATTGCTTTTTGATTGCATGTTTCTTGCTCTGAGTTCAGAGACTATTTCTGTCTTTACACATGGTAGGTGCTCGATAATCTTTGATGGAAGCACAATCTTTAAACATGGTAGGTGCTCGATAATCTTTGATGGAAGTAAAAGAGAGAGAAGATATGGAGAAAGAGAGAGAGGAAGGAAGGGAAGGAGGGAGGGAGGGAGGGAAGAACATGAGAAAAAGGGCAAAAAAAACATCACTGCGGAGGCATTCCTAATTTGTCATACCCCCCACCACGTGGTCTCTCCCCTCCTCTTTTTCTCTCCCTCCTCTATCATCTCCTCTTCATGGAAACACCATAATTAAACAAAATTAAAATCATCCTTGCCTCAGTGTGTACCCCAATTTGATGTGTCTTTTTTTTCTTTTTTTGGTCCTTCTGAGTCCTGCCTCCACAATTTAAATATACAATTCCAAAGCCAATTTACTCAACAAGCACAAAGCATCATATCTCTCTCACATACATCTCAATAAATAAATCACAAAACATGTTTTGTTAAAATATAATTTTTTCACTTAAGGTTTGAAAATCTTACACAAGTTTTGTCACCAAATAAGTCCAAATTGACAGTGACATTCCATAACTAAGAAAGACACTAGAAATAATATTCTTTGGGGGTGCAGATGGAGATGAGGTATATCTTGGCAAAAATCTAGAGAAAAATGTGGTGTTTGTATAGTTGGACATTTTATATATAATTTGATTTCATTAGTAACTAATGCTTGAGATCTCCATTTATTTAATGAAATAGATGTCTATTCTATTAAATAAAAAGAAGGCTTCACCCCACCCCCAGGGGATGTCAAAATTAGAACAATTAATGTCAAAGCCCCTTTAGGTCATTTTCTAAAGGATAAAAAATCCCCAACTGTATAATGCTGTAAAAGGGAACATTGCACTGTATGTGAATATGAACTAGATAAAAATTTTTCAAAGCAACTTTCCATTGTCTTCCATGAATTTTCCTTTTTTTTTGTTCAGAGAAATCGAGAAGATAAAAAAATAAGAGCAAGCATAGTACCATAGCATTATAGAGAAGATTAATCCATGTTCATCTGCATTATTGTCTCCATTTTTCACTTTCTCGCCTTAAAGAATGTAGTTCAGAGATTGCAGAGCTCCAGAGCAGGGCAAGCAATCGAGTAGTGTAGATTCACTCATGACGAGAGATTTCAAAAGTTAAAATTACTAAGTCAGGGCTGGAAAAAAAGAGATTTACTTAGGCATTAAAGATAGGTACTGGGCAGTGAAACTGATAGATCCTTATTACATTGTCCCATAAGAGACTGAGCCACTCGGAGAAGTTAATGTTAAGGAAATTTAAAACAAGTTATAGGAAATACTTCTTCACCTGGTAGAATTCATTCTGAGGAATTTGCTGCTACAGACAGTCATAAAATCAATCACTGAGTTGCATTTTTCAAAAGGGCAGAATAATGTATGACCCACTCTTCTGACTAGTTGGGGAAGATAAAAGCAATCAATTCACCTGCTTCTAGAAGATCACAGTTGATTACAAGTGGGATCAGCAAAAATATGTCCCCCACCCTTGATCAGGATAATTAAAAAGTGTTTGCCCACGCTCATATGTCCTGGAAGGAAAGTGGAAATAGGATGTAAAGCTCAAATGACCTGATCTAATATGGCAAACATTAGTTGACAGGGACAAAAAATTAAACAATACAAAAAAAAAAAAAAACTATTCCAGGAACTATAGATGTTCCTAAAATATTTTTCATAAAAACATTTTTTCTGATAATATAAATATTACATGATGTTTTTGTTTTTGAACCTGATTTTGGCCAGTATTCGTAGAGTAAATCTGCCAAACTTGGAAACAGTTAACAAGAATGACTTTTTCCCAATGGAGAGTAGAGTTTAGTCAGAAGTTATGCATGCACTGGAAATGTTAGCAAGGCAATGTTAATTCGGAGGTTGTCGTGTAGAAGGTCAGTAACAAACTCCCTGGATAAAGGCATCACAGTTTAAAATAAGCTTCTTTTTATTTAATCTGCCTCACCTCTTTAACTTTTTTTCTTGAAAATGTAGTGTATTCTCTAGAATTTCACTTTATGCTACTACACGTGCATCAAAAGCCATATTGCACCTTCAACATCCTAGTGTATGAGCTTCTGAAAGAGACACTCAAAAAGGCATTTCAGGGATGGTTGGAGCCTGCATTTTCATTTGGGGACAAAAGAATGTCACACCACCTACAAAAAAGAGAAATTTTGCTTTAAAAAATTACAAAGTAAAATAAAATCCTGAATAAGTCATAATAAAACCTAGTCCTTGAAGTTCAACAAAGTGTAGCAGCACTGAAAAGGCAAAGAAAAGTCATCATTGTCACCTCCTGGAAACCAGGAAGTGTTACTGACTTTAACGGACAGTGACCTGTCTAGTTTCATTACGCATGTTAAAGAAAAAGCAAAAGTAAAGATAAAAGGTGTCTGGAAGTTCTTTCATGGTAAACCTCCATAACTTGCAATAGTAGTTATAAGTTGAGCTTAAGGACATCTTTATTTTCATAAGCACATTTTACTAAAACATTGTCTTGCCCCAAAATTTTAAAAACAAAAGAGTAAATGTCTTATATTAATATATTAATTTCAGGAGAGTTTTCTATAGTTGCTATGGCACTGTGGAAGCTCTACAGGCATTCCTGAATCAGCTGATGGGACACCTCACTGCTACAAGCACTCCTTGTGGAAGGGATATTCCCTGGAGCCAAGCTCCCTGGGTTTCAGTCCAGAGATGACATCAGCTGAGTTCATTGGGCAGATCATTTCACTCTCCTTGCCTCAATATCCTCATCTATAAAATGGGTAGAACAATAGTGCTTATACCACAGGATTGTTTAAATCAATATAAAGTAACTAAAACTGTGCCAGGTATATAGTAGTGCTCAGGCATTGTTATTTTCCTTCAATACCCAGAAAGTCTGGGTTTTAAAGGCAATCATCTTTCCTCTAGGACAGAATGGGACAGCGGAGGTCATTTCCCATTTCGTGGAGTTGGGTGTAGGGATGGAAGAAGTTTCCATTGTTACACTCTCTACCCATTCTCGTCCCTACCCTTTCTTCTGCCTTCTCTCCTGCCAGGTTTCTCCTTAAATTCTGTGCTCCACAATCCAGCTAAGTTTGCTCACTCCTCACCGTCCTTGCATCTGCTCTTCCCTTGGCCTGGAATAGTTGCCTCCTCTCTCCCCACACCAAACCCTGCGTGGCTAATTCACAATCATCCATCAGCCCTCTCCCTGGATGTCATCATTTCTGAGAAACCCCCGCACCAAATCTGTACTAGGTGCTCCCCGTACACGTGCTCACAGCCTCCATCCTTCAGTTACCGTCTTTCATTTCCGGCTCTCTGTCTCTACCATTAGACCGCAAGCTCCTCTTGGCAGGGATTTGGATCTGCCCATGGGCCACTGCTCCCTATCGCTGAGCATCAATTCTGACACACTGAGATGAAAGAAACCCTCAAGACCAACAGGAAAGCCTGCCCTTTCTCAGGAACATGCTTTCTATTTCCATTTGCCTTTACTCTACAAAATCACCTGCTGATGAGGGTCTGTTCAAAAGAAATGGATGTTTTGGCTATTATATGCGAAGTCAGTGTTATAGAAGAACCATGTTGGGGCTGTGTGGAAATAATTGGTTTACTTTTTATAAAACAAACACTAAGAAAATCTATAATGCAGGCTGAATTGGCAAAAGTTCAAAACAAAGTAAAATGGAAGAAATACTTTCTTTGAGACTTATTTAGTCTAAAAAAAAAAAAAGACTCCAATAGGTGATGGTGATATTTATATAAGTCTAAACTTAATTGTTTAATCATATTGCAGAGTTTACACTTATCTCCTAGAATATGCAAAATAGTATTAACCTTATAATCTTTTGAGTACAAATAATATATACTTGGCTTTATGGTGGATGATCAGAAAGGAAAAAAAAATAGATCATTGGGATTGACATATATACACTAATATGTGTAAAACAGATAACTAATAAGAACCTGCTGTATTCAAAAAATAAAATTAAATTAAAAAAATAGATAAAGCAATTAGACGCAAGCATAGTGAGGTAGAAGACTGATTCAGGCAATTCACTCTCACATTTTACTCATACCTGAAAAATGCAGTTAATAGAGGCAGAAGCATGGAACAATCCAGATGAATGATTCAGTTCTTTATTTCTCTTTGTGAATGCAGGTTAAATATACACTTAGAGATATATGATAACAACAATATCTAGACTACTGAAGCACGGTCTACATACAGAGCTTTTGCTAAGCATTGTCCATGAATTATTTCATTTAATCATCACAAGATTCCTATGAGGTACGGAATGATTAAAACAATACAGTTGAGTAATTTGAGGTTAAATGATTAAGAAATTTGCCCAAGGTCATACAACTAACAATCAGCAGTCAATATTCAAACGCTTGTTCATTCATTCCTGAGTTTTTCCTCTTACATTCTAGCCTACACTACAGCCCTCACCCAAACTCAGATAACAGGATGTAGTTGGAAAAACCTGAGGTCTGGACTCCAAAAACTCACATTAGTTATCAGTTTGAGTAGATCGCTCCATCTCTGCTTCATCATTTTTGATAGGAGAATAATAATATTCTTATCTGCCTCGCCTGACTTCCAAAGTTCCCATGACGATCAGGTGAGATGGTTTACATGCAAGAACTTAGGAAGCAGGAATGTGCTATACAAATATCAGTTGGCAGGGTTTATTTACAATCATAATCTGTTGATGGATCTGCGTGAATTTAATTGGTATTTAGGGAATATTTTATATATGATGGTTGATATGGTAAATGGATATGATGAATGGATGAAAATGATGGACCAGATATGATAAATGGATGAAAATGATGGACTTCGCCCACACAGATAAACGGATGTGATTTGAAGAAGGACGTGGCTGTCCCCTAACTGCACTCCAGGCTTGAGGAAACAGTAATTGGCATCTATAGAAAATTAGAATATCAGAAACAAGGTTCCTCTTCTGAATGCAGTTGTGCTTGGGACCAGCACTGCTTACAAATTAAGCAAAGGTAAATCCATTTGAATAACAGGGATTTACTGGGGATTGAAAAGTGATCTTATCTAAAGAATAGACCAACATCTCCATGTTTATTTACTTGGAGAAAACTGATCACTTACAAGGTTTTAAAATCTTGTTTTATGGCCTATACACCTTCCCCCCAGTACATTTTTCTATAAGAAATGAAAATATAAAAGATGTTATTTACCTCTATTACGTGTGCAAAGCTCTGGGAAAAAGTAGTGTTAAAGAGAGGAAGGTAACTTGAGATCCAATTTCATCTATCAGATTTTTCCACCTGTCCTTAACATCATAACTCTCTTTGTTTTCAACATAAAATAACACCCTTGCCTATAATAATCTATTTTCTCTCCTGCATTTGTTGAGTACTCGAGGATAGAGTTGAGTACTAAAATAGATATCTGTAATTTTTCTCTGCCCAGCATCCATTCCCTCTTTATGTAATAGAAGCTTGATTTTCTGCTAAGATACCACCCCCTTTCTGTATTCTCAGTCCTTAAGGTTTAAATAGAGCTGACTCCACCCATTGGGTCCAGCAGTTGGCAGGTAACTGAGGCCTGACCAATCAAAATGATGGTGATGTTTCCAAGGCTGGGCATGTGACCCAATCAAGACCTATGGATGTTAACCCTGAAATGTTTGATGCAACTACTGAGAAAAAAACCTAAACTATGAAGCTATAATCTTTGAGGTACTAGTAGCCATCTTTGCTGTCACTTGAAGAGAATCTACTTGAGAATGAAGCCAACACAAAGAAAAGCAGAGCCAAAAGATAAAAAAATAATTTCCTAGGGGCGTCTTTACACATTTAGCTCTTCCCTGTTCTTTTCCACTGCCTGAAGCAATACATTCTTTTTTTGATCAAGCCAGCTTCTACTCAGGTTCTGTTAGTGGCAACTGAAAGCAACCTCACTAACCCAAGGAGATGTATCAGTTGTGCAAAGTTTCTGTGTATTACATATATTGTCTATCAGTACTCTGATGGCTTCTCAGGAATAGAAAGAGAATTTGTAGAGCTGGATTTACTCCTTTTGTTTCATTTTCCTCCTCTGTTCTTGATTATTCCAGAATATTGAGTAATAGTAAGAGCAAACATGCATATAGCACATGCAATATAAGAGGCACTCTTTTAAACCCATGTCTTAGTTGTAATTATTATTCCTAACTAAGGAAACCAAAAGGACCAAAAATTTTTTTTGTATTTCAAAAGAGCACTGGAGATTTAAGTTGAGGGTCAATGTAACACCTTCCAGATGTCAATGTGTGTTGTATTTTTCTCAACATAAGAATCTAGCAAAAGCATCCTAGATTAAGAGTCAAATTAGGTTCCTCATTCTGCCACTGAAAAGCTGTTGAAGCTTGGAGAAAGTAACCTAATTATTTCTGTCACACCAGGAAATCCACAATGCCAGGAAAAAGATGGAAGCAAACTAGCTTGTGCTCTAGTACTGGTTTTGAAAATCAAAGCTTTGAATTTTAGTCCCAAGGTCACCATTAACGGGTTATATGAGCTTGGACATATCATGTCATTGCCCTGGGTATATGTAAAATTAAGTCAGTGACACCCAACCTCCTTATTTCTGGTACATTATGTGTAAAGCACATGAGAAAAGATACTTGAAAATGATTTGTGAAGTTTGTGTCTAAGTATCAATACATGCAGGATATCGTTACTACTTCTAGTGTAAAAAATTCCCATTTGCTTGAGTAAGAGAGGGAAAACTCCCTTCATCATGGTACTAGAAGATATGGCCTGGAAATCCTCTAAGCCACAACCAGAAAATAAACTTTTCCTGAGGTAGGATAGAAAAAGATAATTTAAAATCACAGCAAGGTCATCATTCTTCATTCACACTTGACGATTTATTCTACATATTCTGTAGCTTTGCAATATTCTTGTGTCATTAATTCCCACAGAGGAAAGAGTTAACTACTGTCAAAATAACAGCAGAAATAATACTTGGTATCAAAAGAGCTGAGTTCTAGTATTGACTCTGCCACTAACTTATTTTGTGACCTAGGACAAAGCCCCTTCTAGTCCTTGGTTTTCTTGAAGGGATTGAATTATGTAATGTGGTAGACATCACTGGCACTCACCAATATTTGGCTTTCCTCTCCTTTCCAAACACATAGAAGACTATATTTCCCACATTCCTTGTAGTTATGCTTGGCCAGGTGACTAGCTCTGGTCAACAGGATATGAGAAGAAAGATTACACATTACTTCTGGTCATGAGACCTTCCAGTACTCTCTTCGCCTGCTATGGCCACAGAGGATGCCATTAATTCAAGATTATAGATGGTAGAGCCTCCATCATCTTGGGCCTATGAGTAGGTACATGGCATAGAATCCCCTTGCCAACCTGCAACTGAAATAAGCCTTTGTTCAGTTAAACCACTAATACTTTAGTGCTAATTTGTTACAGCTGCAAAACCTAGCTTATCCTGACTAATAAAATAATTTCCACATTTTCTCTCAACTCTCACTGCTACAATTGCCATGCATTTATGTTTGTTTTCTATGCCGAAATAATGGATTTAGAGCACAAAGAAGCTATGAACCCCCCAGATCTTCTAGGATATTTTTCTTTATAAGTTGCAAGGAGAGATAGAGATAAGGAGAGGCTTAATGGAGTTTCTCTACCCCCAAGAGGGGGCATGCTACAGAATTGTCTTGACTATATCTTCCAATTCCTCCCACCAGGACTTTTTAAAAAAAATTAAAAGATGTGTTTTATCTTACTAAATATCAAAAACAAATGGAAGTCAAACATGAAAGACACATGTTAATGTAAAAGTGAACAGAATAGAAATGTAGGTTTAATATAATTAATGTTACATTTAATTGTTGGTCATATTTATTTGCAGATGTGTCCTAAAGGACTTGAATAATGAGATATTTTAATAAATCTAATAAATAATTTCATATTCCTGGCTCTGCTCATTATATTTTTACTCTCGTAATAAAGGAATATGTTCAAACTGGTTGATGAATGGTAAATTTTACGTATTCATGTTTTGTTTTGTTTTGTTTTGTTTTCTTGGCCAGAAGGTCAGAAGACCCATTCAAGGAAAATACTAAAAAGTTGAGAATAGGAATAATGGTGTGTTTCTAGCCAAGGAGTAAGCCAAATGAGAAAGATCATTTTGTCCACTGTCCTAAAAGTCTTAAATATGTTTAATTGACCCTCACATAGCCCTAGATTTATATCTAAAATATAACTGGGATCTACCTAGAAACTCACTTGCTTGACAAATTCCAAAGTGCCTCTGCAGCAGAAGCACACAGCATGAGTAAGGAGAAGAGAGGAAAGGAAGGAACCAGAATGACTCCAGCCTCACTCCTGGTTTTCTTCTCTCCTACCTCACTGTGAGTGGGAGGTGGATAGAAGGGAAAGAGAGAGGGGAAAAATGAGGGAGATTATGGGGATGGGTGAGAGTAGAAGAAGAAACTGGCCAAGTGAGAAGGGTGAACAAGATAAAAAGAAAAGAGAAGAGAATATGAAGGGATATACAATTTCAAGTATGGCCAAGTCAAGGTGAAGCAGCTAAGTGATGAGTGAGAGAACCACTTCTTGACTTGTCTGCCACTAAACAGCCTTGAAATCTTCTGGCTGAACTACTTCTGCAATGGCCCAGGTAGCTCAAACCTCAGAATTGCAGCTTAGAGGTATGCAGGCAGGACCAACCATCAAGGCTACCTTAATGGTGCAAGAGGAGCCTCTAAATGCATTTGGTCTCTTTGAAAGACCAGTCAAAAGTTAGAACCGGGCTTCCCTGGTGGCGCAGTGGTTGAGAGTCTGCCTGCCAATGCAGGGGACATGGGTTTGAGCCCTGGTCTGGGAAGATCCCACATGCCGCAGAGCAGCTGGGCCCGTGAGCCACAGTTGCTGAGCCTGCGCGTCTGGAGCCTGTGCTCCGCACCGAGAGAGGGCGCGATAGTGAGAGGCCCACGCACTGCGATGAAGAGTGGCCCCCGCTTGCCGCAACTAGAGAAAGCCCTCGCACAGAAATGAAGACCCAACACAGCCATAAATAAAAATAAATAAATTTTAAAAAAAAGTTAGAGCCACACCTACAGAAAGCCACATGGAATAGAAAGAACAGTAGCATGAGTGTTCAGCATCTTCTCCAGAGTCCAGCCTTAAAGACTGTAAATGTGTCCATGCTACCTTTATTTCTTCTTACCAGGCTCCTCCTAGGGTAGCAGAGAAGTCCAACCATGTTCTAATTATTCTCCTTGACTCCAGATTTTCAGACAATCTCAACATATTGCACATGGGTACTGACAGAGAAGTTCATGTGAGCAGGAAAGTGGTCTAATCATGTAGAAAACATGACAACTCATCTTAAGAAAAGGAGCTAACAATTTTTGAAGTGTTTTACTTCAAAAATTTAGCCAGGGAGTAGCCTAAACCTTTTACACACCTTATCTGTTTAAAAATCCTATATCATACTATTTGCTTGCTTAATGTGTAGATGAAGAAAAAGAGGCTTCAAAGGATTAAATGAGTTCCTTAAGTTCTCACAGTTCGTAAGTGAAAGAGGGGAGATTCTGAACCAGATTATCTGACCCAAAAGCTAGCTCCAGTCACACGTCACACCACAGAGAGAACGAGAGAGCCACATTCCCCCACACTGTTCACATTCATTGTTGAATGTCTTGCACTATTCATATCCCTCAGTTCAGTGTTTGGTCTCATTCTCACCTATGAATACCTTGAGTATGTCAGTGTAGAGATAACTTCTGTCCTTCCACTAATCCTTCACTTTTGTTGGTCAGTTGTGTCTACCTAACCCCAAATATGATTTTTAACTTCTTTAAACAGAGAGAGCTTCCATAACTACTTCCTTATGAAAGCTTGGCAGATGCTCAAATGGGCTCACAAGTATTTCACAGTGGAAGAGTGGTTCATTGACAAATAATAACAGCAATAAATATTTGTTGCATGACAGAACTTTTAATAATTAAAGAGATCCTCTCCCAGAAACACTCTTCTGTGAAGCTAGTTTTTAAAAGGTTATAAAAAAATATGGAATGATATGGAAGGACATAAATTAAACTTTTCGGGGCTTCCCTGGTGGCGCAGTGGTTGAGAGTCTGCCTGCCAATGCAGGGGACACGGGTTCGAGCCCTGGTCTGGGAAGATCCCACATGCCGCAGAGCAACTAGGCCCGTGAGCCACAACTACTGAGTCTGCGCGTCTGGAGCCTGCGCTCCGCAACAAGAGAGGCCGCGATAGTGAGAAGGCCCGCACACCACGATGAAGAGTGGCCCCCGCTCGCCGCAACTGGAGAAAGCCCTCGCACAGAAACGAAGACCCAACACAACTATAAATAAATTAAAAAAAAAAAAAGTAAAACCTTTAAAAAAAAAAACTTTTCATTTATTCATTTTAATTCATTCACTCAACAATTATTTATTAGGCGTCTACCCAATGCCAGACATTGTGCAAGTTACTTCTTAGTGATGTACAAGTTATCTATTGTTGTATAAAATTAACCCTAAACTTGGCAAGTTAAAACAACAAACACTTGTGATCTCACAGTTTCTGAGGCTCAGGAATCTGAGAACAGCTTAGTAAATGCTTTTGCTTCTGGATCTCTAGTGAGGTTGCAGTCAAGCTATTGGCTGGAGCTGAGGTCATCTTAAGACTGACTGGGCTGCAGAATCTGGTTCCAAGTTCACTCTCCTACTTGTTGGCAGACCTCCATTCCTCACTGGTTCTTGGCAGAGACTTCAGTTCCTTGCCATGTGGACCTTTCTGTAAGGCTTCCCAGAGCCAGAGGTCCAAGAGAGAGAAAAAGAGAGCCTGCACCTAAATCAGAAGCCACAATTGCTTTTTATTACCTAGTCTCCAAAGTAATTCTATGTCATTTCTGGGAATTAGACTCCACCCCTTAAAGAGAGAGGCATCACAGAATCCATGTATACAATCTGAAAACCATGGAGGAGAGTTGATTAGAAAGGAAACTGTTAAATAATTTTTTCATACACTTTAATTGTTTGGCTTATTACAATTAACGTGTGCTATTTTGTAACTTAATTTTCTGTTAATAAGCTAGATATAACCATGTAGTTTTGACCTCCCCATAGGAGACCCAGAAAGCATCTACCCCTTATCACGATATTTTGTATCTTTAGATGAGGAATGTCATTTTCCATTCATGTGTCAGGTATTATGTCGACCCAAAGTTCTAGTTAGGTACCTTAGTAGCTTAAAGAGAATGAGGAAAACTTAAGATGACATGGAAAAGACTATCAAAAAACATTATCAGGGAACCCAGAAGCTGCCACCTAAATGCATTTCCCAATGATTTTCCACGTTGCAATTCATTTAACTTTTAATGGTCTGACTGTACTTTGACCTATTGCACTCTTTTGAAGATTCAAATTTTCACCATTGTCCTTCACATCGAATAATGAATTCTGAAGCAGAATTTCCATCTGTCAGTTTAGAGAATGCAGCATCTCATCTCCACGTTGAAATCAAGTTCCCCTCACCTTTCAACAGCCAAAGCACCACTTCATCATCAGCAATGTGGAAAGCCGCAAATCAATTAAACTTACCTTGCATTTATGAGTACCCATGAATTGCACTTACAATGGTCGTACAAAAAAAGATGGTAGCACAAGGTTCTCAACAAAAGCATGCAAGTCGGGTAATGGCACATTTGGGGTCAGTGACACCTTTCCTGTTTGTCCTGTCTGTGACTCAAACGTAGTTCTTCATTTTTTTCCTCGGGCCCGCTGCCACATCAACATTGCAATATTCCTTGTCACTTTATTTAAATCTAAGAAGCAAACCACGTGCAGGTTTCCGAAGAGCCTCGTGTGGCTAGGAACGCCTCAGGTTGGAAGGCACCCCCTCTAATCCCCTCACAGAGGTAGAGAGGAAACAACTTCAGAGAGGGTTCCAAACACAATAAATACCCCTTCAAGTTAAATTTTGCATTTTGTTTTCTGCTTTAAAATCTCTATTGGCTGCACATCTGAGAAGGCTTAAGAACATAATTTATTCCATATAAAGTTCCCAGTAATTTATGCTCACTAAATTGGCAACATAGGAAGAATTTTTTCATTGGCTACCATGGAAGATTATTACAGGCCATCTCGAGTGAGTAAAGATGGCACAGGCAGCCATGCTTTATTATTTTTTAAATTTATTTTATTGAAGTATAATTGATTTACAATGTTGCATTAATTTCTGCTGTACAGCAAAGTAACTCAGTTATACACATATATACTTTCTTTTTTATATTCTTTTCCATTATGGTTTATCCCAGGATATTGAATATAGTTTCCTGTGCTACAAAGTAGGACCATTCTATATGTAATAGTTTTCATCTACTAATCCCAAACCCCCAGTGCCTCCTCCCCTGACTCTCCCCTTGGCAACCACAAGTCTGCTCTCTATGTCTGTGAGCCTGTGTCTGGTTCATAGATAGGTTCATTTGAGGCAGCCGTACTTTAAACAAAAGGAAATGTACTAGCATCCCAAGTTTTAAATTCAAATAATTTTTACCTTTTTAGTCTATAAATGTATAATTTCCTTTCTTAATATTTCTCAGAAATATATGCATTGAGAATAATAAATTGATACATTAGTTGTAATAATATTTAGATTCCTAGTGAAGCAGGAGATAGATGGGCCCCTGGGGCAAACAGTTGGAGTTCATTCACTATGGACCAATACTCCAAGACCAGAATAACAGGTTGGGCCCTGCCCAGATAGAAGATAAAAGACCACATATCCCTCATTCTCAAAGTCAGCAGACACCCCCAACTACACATGCACAGAAAGGCTCCTTGGAAGTCAAAAGGGGAGTGATGCTAAGTGGCTAAGTCTACCCATAGGCCTCTTCAGTAGAATCCATCTTGGTGTAGAGATGCGCATGCACACATGGGAAGTTCCCAAGATATACCAAGTATGGACTTTGAAACAGGCAAATTAAAATGATTGGCTAAAGGAAACCCAGAAGAAACGCACCATATAAGTGATTTAAACTGCCACGAGGGCGCGACTCTCTCTCTGAGCCCGCCCATGTGTCTATACACACGTACTGTACTCTTTTTTTCTCTTAATAAATACGTTACTTGTTTCACTACTTTCTGTCTTTTGGGGAATTCTTTTTCTGCAAAGCCGTAGGGCCAGAGCTTTGTCACTGACCACTGGTCTAGTAGCTAGGATTTGGTGCTCTCACCGCTGGGACCCGACCTCAATCACTGGCTGGGAACTGAAACCCTGCTTCAAGATCACTACGTGTAGGAACGTGGGCATGAGTACAATTCTCCAAGATGGGAGAGGTTACTATATTGGTTTCCTATCAGAATCCTAAAAGTGAAGTCTCTACTTTTCATAGTCTTCACAGAGCCACTGGAACGCAGTAGGGCTGGCAATTGACCTAAAGCTGGATTTCCCATCTTTTGCATTTGTATCATCCAATCCCATTTGAATCTCTCATCATGGGCTCTCTGGAATCATATTTTGATATTGCTATAGAAGAGTTTGACTCTGTCCTTGCCCCGAGAGGCCCACAGCCCTCAAAGTTTTGCCTTTTTTTGAGTCATGTATTCATGGCTAGATGATACTTGTACAATACCTCAGCTGTCTGGATACCAAGACACAGTATCTCTGAGATGATTATCAAGGCTAACATGGCCTCCTCAACTCAAAGCAAACAAAAACTATAAACTTCTTTACTGAAAAATTCTGCTGCTCCCTAAAGCTAGGAACAATGAACACAGGGCTCCAAAATGTATTCTATTTCACTTGTGAATTTCTTTGCAATTTGAATTCTAAAAAGAGAATTCACAAGAGAGAGAAGGTGGTGGGCAGGAATTTTTTTAAGGAAGAGTGTTTTTAGAAAAGAATGAGAAGTTGTCTTGCCACTAAGCCAGTGGGAATTTGAAATTACTCCAAGCCAAGGAGCCAATAGACTTGCTAAAACATAAGGTAGAATTCAGAGGGAGCTGATCATGTTTTGATCTCATTTTATGCTTTTCTTCATGCTTGTTTCCAAGATCTAATTGGTGCCTATGTTGGAAAATGTTAACACCGAGCAGCGGTGCAAAAGAAGGGCATCAAAACATCTTAGATTAATCCCTCTTCTGACATAGATCTTGTCCTCTCCCTGGGTAAGTGGCCATAAGATATTAACTTTTAAGAACCCAGATTGTTGCTATTCCTTAGGTCATCCAAAAGTTATATAGAAGTCTTAGGAAGAAGAAGGTATCTTCTTAACCTCTCTTTAGCCCAACTAAGAAAGTATCTTGGCCAATGTCTAAATTATACATAAAATGACAACAACAACAGCAGAACGTATGCAAAAAGTGAGTTTTGGTTGTATGAAATTTTACTATGGTTCTGAATGGTAGGAAGACTACGACAGAGAGCACAGCTAAGCCTAACAATCATGCTGAGAATAACTAGAGCAACGAATTGGACAACATTGATTTGAAGCCTCTAGTACAATGGTTTTCAAACTTGTGGCTCTTGAGTGCCTTGGAGGTGACTGCCCAAGGTCAAGGCAAGGGATACAGTTTAAAAACTATTGTGCTCATGCCTTTCACTTAAACAGGCTAGTCGCACAGTGAATAAGGACTAGTTTTTATCAGAACTAGTTGTAACTGTGATTACTCTATGCAATCACAATTAAAAACCCAAAATGATAAACATAAAAAGATATTCTCTAACTATCATGAACACAAACTAAAAACCAACATTCTTACACTTGCAGCATTCATTCACTGAGAATGGACTGAGCTCTTATTATGTGCCTGGCACTGTGCCAGGAACTGGGACCATAAATGATACAGTTCTACTCCCAGCCTCTGAGGGGCTTCCAGCCCCAAGGGAGAGAGAGACACATAGCACTAACCAAAACAGCATGTTTCATCTGTTCTGAGAGAAGCATAAGCACTGAAGAGGAAGCCGATGGTACCCATACTTCTGGCACTCGTGCAAAGTTAAGAATACATTCTGGCAGGATTTTTTTTTTTTTTTTTTTGGCCACAGTGCTCCTTATACTAATCTCCTCTGATATTTCCACGACCTTGTCCACTTTTATGTGTTCTTCTCTCTGTCTTAAACCTTCAGGTAAATGCCCAAGACACAAGGAGCTCAATTTATTCACTCTAAAAGGAAATCCAAATGTGGCTCATCAGTTAGACTAAAAAGAAGCTCCATCCTCTTGGAAATCATTTCAAATCTACTCCTCCCCCCGCCCCATGAAAACGACAGGGAGGCAGAAGACACACTCTAATTAAGAACTATGTGAGTAACCTCTGGCTTCTTTACACAGCCCCAATAATCCAGGGAACAATGAACATGATTGTCCCCCCAGAGGAATAAGAACCTGGTCTGACCTTCCCTACCTTTACTCTGTGCCTCCCTCCAGCTGGAGTTCCCATTTCTCTCTCCTCTCCATCCTTATTCTGCCCCACCTCCCACACCTTCTGAGTCCCAGATCAAATCACCTTCACTCTGACATCTTTCCCAAGCAATTCTCCGAGGCAGAAAGAACCACCCTCTTTCAAGCTTCCAAAGCTCCTTGTACCCGTTATCAGAGAGTATTATGTCATGTTTGCTTGCCTTTCTCCCACAAACTTAAAAACTCTTAGAGGCCAGGGCCCATGACTTACTAATCTTTGTGTCCACAAGTGCCTTGTACCATGCTGGGAACATCCTACCTACTCAATAAGTGGGTGTTAAATAAATGCATAAGTGAGAAAGTTTCCATGGAGAGCAGGAAAATAATCACTCTTCCCCCTCCTACTAGATTCCTGTATTCTCCACGCTGTACCCACAGCCTCACCCACGCTTCCACCTCTTCCCAACATGCATGACCCACCTCTCAAGCTAGGAAGCTCTAAATGCAGAATAGGCTTGGGGTGTCACCAGGTAGGCTCAGCTGATCTTGACTTATAATATTCTCCGAGGACTGGCTGACCCAAACTGACCACCTCCTTCCAAATGAGTAACACACACAGGTGGTTCCTTCCTATGAGTTGAAGACTTGAATACTATCTGCCATGTCGCTGTTTTGAATTTTTTAAAAATGGCTAACTAGGTACACTGATTTTTTTTCCACATCAGCCTTAAAACTATTAGATGCTTAGACTCGTGGAGATGTAACTTGTGTCTGTATATTGAAAGAGAGAGAGAGAGAGAGCGAGATTCTAAGGAGAGTATTTTCTTAAATTCACTTCACCCTCATGAGAAAATTGAAAAAAAGAAAAACTAAAAAAGAAAAGAAAAAAGGTTAGGTCAGATACTACCCACACCAATTTGGTAGGAAAATTAATGATTCTCTATAATCACTATGACATAAGTCTGCTGCGGTTATGCTTAAGGCATAATCTGCTTTCCTAGTTGAAAAAAAAAGCAGTGCTAAAGTTTGATTCCTCATGAACTCCATGAAAAGACCATGGAAATAGATTAAAAGGAAAAAGCGGGGAGATGCCCTCCTTGTGTCCCTTAGCACCTGCAAACAGGTACTTCTGGTGATGTAAATGGATGACTCTCTGCTCTACCCTGAGAACATTTTCCTAGGGTCCTGTGGGGAATGGGACTTCTTAGTAAAAGGGAAGTTCTCTTGACTGGTTTGCATCAGAGTCTCTCCCCATCAGAACAGGGAGCATGTCAGAATGTTTGAAATGGAACTGTTTATTCTGTTGTGGCAAATCTCATTGTTTGCCGCTGCCAGTCTGTGCTCATCTCCCAGGATAAATATGCCCCAGTGTCACAGGTGCTTTCTTTCCTTTCTCCCTCTCCCCCACCCCCCTTACAAATCAAAGTGCTCTTTTAATGGGCTCTTTAAAAGGAATAATTATCCCATGCTTCTTTTGTGGGGGACACATGACACAGCAAGCATCTCTGGTTCATTTCTTTTTTTTTTTTGATAAATTTATTTATTATTTTTGGCTGTTGGGTCTTTGTTGCTGTGCACGGGCTTTCTCTAGATGCAGAGAGCGGGGGCTTCTCTCGTTGCAGTGCATGGGCTTCTCACTGCGGTGGCATCTCCTGTTGAGGAGCACATGCTCTAGAGCGTGTGGGCTTCAGTAGATGCGGCACGTGGGCTCAGTAGTTGTGGCTCGCAGACTCTAGAGCACAGGCTCAGTAGTTGTGGAGCACGGGCTTAGTTGCTCTGCGGCATGTGTGATCTTCCCAGACCAGGGCTTGAACCCCTGTCCCCTGCATTGGCAGGCAGACTCCCAACCACTGCGCCACCAGGGAAGCCCTCACCTCTGGTTCATTTCTGAAATACAGAAAGTGCAGGGTCATACTGACTCCCAGCCCTGGAAGCAGCAGGCTGAGCCGTGGAGGGGAATCGCTGGCCCATTTGCTTGCTGCTTCTCAGCTGAGTGGTACACTGGCTGGCGCCTGCTAGAAAACCCTTTCCTGGCTCCCTACGGGCTGAGACAGATCTCCAGGGAAAAGGACCACTTTGTCCCTTTGTTCCATTTAGACCTGCAAGTGAGCAGGTTTCTCTCCTGAGTCCAGTCTGGGATGGAAGCTGGCTTCCAGAAAAGTTGGCCTGGTTCCATCCAGGCCTGGCCTGTTGCTAGCTGGCTAAACTTAGTAAGGGTTCTTAACTTCCCTGAAGCTCAGTTACTTCAGCAGCAAAAAGGAGACAAGGGTAGCACCTATGTCTGGCGGTGGGGGGGGGGGGTGGGCAGCGTTGCGAGGATGTAAAGAGATAACGCTGTAAGGTTCTTAGCCTCAAGCAGGGCTCATGGCTCACTTCAGTCTTCTTATTTCTATTTTTGTCCATGTCTTTTCCTAGAGAATCTTTCTAGCTGTTGGCAATCAACTTTGTTGCGCAAAGGTTAATACCCGGCGAAAATCACTACTGAGCAAGGTCTAGTGATGGGAACGTCAAAACTGCAAGGATACGGATTTTGTCAGGGCTGCGGGAGTACCTGGAGCCCGGCAACGGAGCGGGAGACGAGCCGCTCACAAGCCCAGCCTTGGCTGCAGTCCCAAGTGAAGGGGAGTCTCATACCAGCCAGACCACCACACCCCAAGCCTCGCTACTAACACTGGGTGAGCGGAATGAGCTTTTGCCCTTGACTCCTTAACGCGCTCTGTAGTCCTGTCTCCCTGGGGCGACTTCCTCACCCTCGCCAAGAAGCGGAGCGACGCAGGCGCGAACCTGTTCTGTCTCCAAGCCTCCGAGGCGCAAACCGAAGAGCCCGCGGTTCCCGTCAAAGAAAACTGGGTCCAGATACCGGAGGATGGGACCTGCTTTTTTTCTCCTGTTCTCAACTGAGCCTTGAGGCAATTTACCCCCAACATTCCCGAGGCCTCCCCATTAAAGTCACTTTCCCGAGTTCTTGCAGATTTTATCGCCCTCCCGAACTCCACCCCTAATTGTTCAGGAGGCCACGGGAGACCAGGGGCAAGGTATCCTCCCCATCCCGTCTCCTGGCCACACCGGAAAGGCAAAGAACTTGGTTTTGCAGAAAAGCAGACGTAGGCGGCGAGGTGTTGTGCGTGGGTGGGGGAAGGGGTGAATGCACCCCAGCTCTCAGGACCGCAGAGCACATGCTTGCTCTCATTGCTGGATGCCTCCGAGAGCAATAGACTTTTTGGTTCTGAAGAAAACTTTATGTCTAGCAAGCCCCGGAGGAAGCTGAATATTCCCCAGGAAAAGAGAAGGTCAACTGGAGTCACATTGATGTGCGTGCATGCCAAGCCACCCCTTCCCCCTCCCCCCCCCAATGTGTCCCTCTCACCACCACCACCTCGCGTATGCAGTCACACACACACACACACACACATACACACACACACCGGTTAGGTGTATCTCAAACTAAGTTCATAAGGCTTCCCCACTCTGTCGCTGAGGGCCAAACCCCAGGACGTTCCTTCTCCCCTCGAGCCGTTGCTCCTTCTACCCTGTTCTGCCCTCTGGTTTCCGTCCCAATCCCCCTTGGACAGTTCTTTCTAGCCTCACTGACCCTCGCCCTGCGCACGGCACTGGGCGACTGGGGGAGCCCAGCGTGGCCACCGGTGCCTCAGCTTCTCTGGCCGACCTGCGTAGATGAGACTGAGGATGCTCAGATCCGCGGGTTATTCTCGCCGCCGAGCGCTCTGGTCCCAGAAGTTCTCTGCTCACCTCCCAGGGCCTGTGAAGCACGGTCTAGCCTCTAGTTGTCGCCTTTCTCTTTTCCTAGCCTCTCTAAACTAGCCATAGAGATCTTACTCGGGGCCGTAGGGTGGGGAGATCCCCTTGCACTCCCCTTACACACACACACTCACATACACTTCTCTCAACCTGCTACTCTCCTGGAGACCAAGCCAAAGGCTGCGCTGAAGGCTGGGAGACCTTGACTGTCCTGGGGCTGGGGTGTGGCAGGAGGGATACGCATATGAATAAAGTTTGCTCTCTGTGCCTAGAAAGCTGTGTGGAGCCCAAGAGGGGAGCCAGCGGGGCGTGAGGGGTACCAGAGAAAAGAGTTGGCTGGCCCTGAGGTCTCAGCGAGGACACTGCTGAGGGGTAGGGGAGACGGGGAAGGAAGCCAGAGGCTGTTGCCGAGAGACCGAGGTGATGAATCCTGCTGCCTTCGAGGCTTTGCCCGGGCCTGCATGGCCAAAATCCGAGGCTGGGGAGGTCTATCAGAGTCGGAGTGGGGGTGGGGGGAACACACGACAGGGCATCTCAGCACCCGGCCCCAACCTCTGGTTCCTAGCCCCGGGCAGGAAACTTTCCTCTTTCCTCAGGGCAAGCAGGTCCCCAGAGAGGCCAGGCCAAGTCTGGGGGATGGGGGAGGGGAAGGTAGTGCCGTCTAAGCACCCGGGTCAGCGCCGGAGAATCCAAATCCAATAGAAGAGTGAGGGCAGAGGCCTTGGTGGCTCGGAGATTACCCCCGACGCATACTGATTTCCCCAGTTTCTGCAATTCCAGGTCCTATTCTCATCCCTTATTCAGTTTAGGCTTTGGGTTCCGGCCCTCTCGGGGTCCCCGGCATCCCCAGAGTCCCAGAGTATCCGCCGGACTAGGGACGCCCTGGGCTGGATTCCCCAGGGGCCGGGTTCCTCCAGCTCCGCCCGGGGGCACATCGAGCCCTGTGTCCCCAGTCCCCGAGGGGCAGCTCTGCCCGGCGGGCGGGCGGCGACGGCAGGAGCAGGACAGGCAGCCGCAGGCCGCGCGCGCAACTTTATTGAAACGCATTGCTGTCCCTCTGAAAGGTGTTATAACAGCAATTCAATTACAGTAAATGGCGCACAGCGTCCTCGCGGCTGGAAAGTCGGTAACTAACTGTGGCCGACCGGTATGAAGGAATGCTGCTAAAGGCACGCTACTTATTTCCCTCTCCTCTTTCTAATTCCCCCTCTTTCCGTCTTTTCTTCGCTCTATATTAATCGTAGCTGGACCACAGGTTAATTAACTCCCAAGAGCTTAGTCTATCTGGACAGAAACACACTGAGAAATTGGCACGAGATCCTAAAAACTGGACGTGGTGTCAAAAAGATCGCCTGAAGTCCCCCGCGTTCCCCTCCACGTCTACAGACCTTGCCTTCAAGGAGCAGAGGTTGAGTCCCAAGTGGCAAACCACCTGGGAGTGTAGTCACCTGGACGTGCTTGGCGTAAAAATATTCATGCCTGGGCTTAGATCAAGGAACCATGGGCACCAGGAGATCGTGCCCACGAAATCCCACATGGCATGGTCTGCAGCAGACCATGGAGACCCAAGGAGACGTCGGGTCTGTTCCTAGTGTGTCGCCACTTAGAGGTCATTGGAGATAACCGACACACTCGCCATGTGTGTCCTGGCACGTGCATTTCAGGCTAAACTTTAAAGAGCGTTCCATGAAATTAACAATATCAACAAAAGTGATATTAATTAATGATATCAACAAAAAAGCTGCCTGCTTTGCAGAGTGGTGCTGAATCATTACAATACTCCATATGTTAAAATCTAGAGGGAGGGCTGGAGGAGGGGGAGAACCCCTCACAAGTCAGCCTGGCAATCGTTTAAATAAAGGTAAAATTAACATGTGCTCCTTTGAAGTTAGAGTATAAACGGCTTAAAAGCGGATTTTATTTAGTGGATGTCGTATCAAAACGGGAAGAAAGGAGTTGCCTCGCCTGGAGTTTTTAGTTTCATAATTTTTAAAAAAAACATCATTTTAGAAAAGGCCAAGATGGCAATGAGGGAATTCGAGTGCTTTCTCGCCGCCCCGAGAGGCCGGCCTCTCCCAGCAGCCACGGGAGGTTCCCAACGTTGGAAACGCTCAGTTTTCTGCGCCAGTGGTAACACAGCCGGAACATGTCTCTGGTCGCTCCACTTTTCCCCTCTCCAGCACTCGGCTAGGCCCGGGAATGTTTGCATGTCTCACTCCTGGAGAGGGCAGAGCGCGCGGCTTAGGGGTTGGAATGGGGCCCCGGCCGTGGGCGCCCAGCCTCCAGCGCCGCGGAGCTCTCCACCTGAGCCCCGCGCCCTCCCTGCCCTGGGCAGCGCCCCCCACAGCCACCCTGTCTGGAGGGATACAGCAGCTGCGAAGAGGGGTGCACTCAGGGTCTCCTGACTCGAGGCCGGACAGGCAGAGGCGCGCGGGGCCCAGCCCAGCCCTAGACATACCGAGCTCTGGCCCATGGGCTGCCAGAGGCGCTTCGGCTGTTTTTGGCTTAGTTTGCTTTAAAACCTAGAGGCGCGGGTTCCTTTCAAGCTCCCTGAAGCCTCTGACCTCTACTTTGCCATTCTCCCCTGTGCCCTCACTTTTTTTTTTTTTTTTTCCAAGGCGAGAATAAGATGGCGAGAGGAAGGTTACTCGTGTCCTCAGCTCCCAGGACTGGAGACGGTAGAACATGAGGACCGGGAGGTCACCCGCAGCCTGTCACTTGGAGTTGTCGCCCTCTTCCCCCCCGCTGGAGTTCCTGGTTAATAGGTTGCAGAAGGGGCATTCCTCGCGGGTCCCAGGCGGGATCCGAGTTGCATGAGGTTCACCTCCCCTTCAGTCCCGAGAAAACCCCTCTGTTGTGGGCAAAGCAGGCGGCCCTCAAGACCGCATCTTCATGGTGCTTTTTATGGAGCTTCCTGCCAGCTCTGCATTCTGCAGGGAAGGTTACCCCAACAACTCCCACGTCCCACCGGAGGAGCCTCGAACCCTCTCCAGTCTGGTGCAGGGGTTATCGCGGGCACTCGGCGTGCCCACGGTGGCGTTGATCTCCGCCGAACCCTCGCTCCGCTGTGCCTCCTCCCCGCTGGGGCCTGCGCGCGGCTCCGGCTCGGAGGCGGCACAGTTTCCATTCGGCCAAGGATCCCCTCCTGCCTCCCCTGCTTTCTGCCCGTTATCCCGCCGGCCCTTTTTCACTCTAAGCGATTTTCCTGGAAGCCAGGACAGGCCCCACTGTATTCACTGCGCAAAACCCCGCTTTTAAAGCCCAGCTGGGGGCCTTGGTCCTTCGTAGAAGACAGAGAAAGAGCGAGATTGAGAGCCCAGTGGGTGGCCCTCTTGCAAAGAGAAGGCTCCCCTTCGTTTGCATCTCTGCTCAAGTTTTTAAAAGTTATGCTTAGGACCTGCTGTCTATTCCTTTACTGTGGGTCTGGAAAATATATATATTGGAGAAGCTGATCTGAGGGTAGCGGCCGCCCTGTAGACATGCGGCCGCTCCCTCCTTAAACCTCCAGGGCGGGACGTTCTGCCCTGGCAACTTGGGTGTCTGTGAAGGCTCTAAATGTGAGATTTGAGGGGCAGTCTACTTTTCCCCACCTTCCTTCTGTAATCACTAAATCCAGGGCGCCAGAAGCCAAGTTCTCCCCCTCGGCCTGGCATAGGAGAGAAAGCTTCCGCAGCTGAGGCCTGTCCCACCGGCCCAGCGGCCACCCGGGTCCTGCCGCCGCTCCCCAACTCCAAGGCGCTGGCAGCGGCTGCTCCAATTGACAGAAACTAGAGGAATCAAGGATTTGAACTTGTAAAACCAGTTAGAGCAACTCTTACAGTTTTCCCTGTCTGCCCACCTGTTAAAGAACACACATTCTTAAGTGGTTTGACTCCATAATTCAGGGATGAGGAGACATTCTTTATTCCGGTCTCTTCCTCCACTGTGAGATCACTGCTCTTAATACAAGCACTTCAGAGAAGTTCTCAGGAATCTAATTTCTGCTCATCCTGGTCTCAGACTTAATGAAACCCAACTATAATTTAGATTATTTCCCAAAAGTACATTGTCGTTTGTCTAACATAGCTAGGTAAAAATTAAAATTGGCAAGTTGATGATTAATTAGTCCTTGTTTTTTTCTTCTCTTCCTAAAGTCTGCCAAACTAATAGAAATTGATTTTAGATGACTCCAATTTTAGCATAATTGGCATTATTTATGCTTGTTCGCAAAGTCTTCTACAGCCCTGTCAAACCAGCTTCTTTGCATCTACTCAGCCTGGTCCCATTTCAGAGTTCCTTAGAACTGTTCTCATAGAACCCACCCTCCCCAGTTCTTTTATTTTTCTCCCCCTGCCCGCCATGGATCAATTACAGAGACAATTGATTTTCCTGTGTCCTGTTTGAACCAGAAAGTGCTGACATCTTGAGGGGTGGACGAAATATGAGTGAGCACGAAATCCCACAAAATATGAAGTAGCCAGGCCAATCTCCAGGTTTAACGATTAAAGTTGTGTGTGCATATACATATGTATGTGTAAGTATATACTTTTGTTTATCCACCCGAACTTGCCGAAGATTGACAGTGGTAAGAAATTTTAATGTAACGTAGGAACACAAGCTGAATGAGAAATCATCTTAATACTCTGGATAAATGAAGAGGAGACCCCAGACCTAAACGTCTAGGAGTAAATCACTAATCATGAAATCCAAAACTCTTCTGAGCTAGAGTCCTACGCTTGCCAGAAAATAATCATTTTTCTCTTTTATTGGAAATAAGATCCTAAATTCCTTTGACTGAAGGGAAGTTACGAGACAAGATGCAATTTTCTCTTTCTTTTCTGACAACTCTGTCATCCAAAGGATCACAGCCATGTCAGGGTGTCTGTCTTGGAAAGAAAAAAAAAAAAAAAAAAAGGAGAGAGAGAGTGAGCTAGTGAGCGAAACGCTGCAGCCCGTGGCCATCTTTGCATCAAAATTTTCCAGACCTCTATTTTTGATTGTGATCCCACTGATCTGAGTTTGAAATGCAAGCACAGTGAAGCCCCTAAGCCTTCAATCGTGTGAAATTTTCAAAAGATCTCTAGAAGCAATCTCAGGCTGCCTGACCCCTGACAGGCGCCGATCTCTTTATTCCTCTCTCTGCCAGCACTTCATTTGTTGGAATATCTTTCAGATTTGCACCTCCAGATGACAAACCTGAGTGTTTATTATGTGTACATGAATCGGAAATCTTCAAGCCCGCACAAAAGCACCATCTTAAACATAATATTTAATTTCCCAGCCTAAGTGCCTGCTTCTTTATTTGCTTTTCAATAGCTTAAATATTTTTTCCAGGTCTCCCCATATGTCACTTTGATATTTAGATGATTCTCTCTTTTAATCATCATTTCCCCCTTGAAAAAATCCCCTGTTGCCTGCCTCTGCAGGGCTCACACTGCAACGTCACTGCGCGGCGGGCAGCAAGGCCGCCGAGCTGGACGCAGAGCCGATCCGAGCGCGGGGGTTCCTCTCCAGGCAGGGTGGGGGCCCGTGGAGTTACAGAGAAACGCTTGCTTTTTAGCCGGCGGCCAGGGCTGGGTCGGGACCGGTGACTACCCTCCCATCTCATTCCACCTCTCCTCCTTCAAGCCCTTTTTAATTCCTTCTATTATTTAAAAAAAAAAAAAAACCCTCAGGTGGCTTGGAAAGGTGCCGCTTTAGCTGCTGGAAGTCGGCCCCCGAGCTGACGTCTCTGAGCTTGGACACCGCGTTTAGACATCTTACCCAAATCAGCCGGGCACCCCTGCCTGCCCCGGCATCCCCTCCCACCAGCCTTTCCGTGGGCCCCTAAATCCTGGGGACTTGAGGGCGCTAGAGGCAAAGGGAATGTGGGGGAGGGCTTCTTGGGAGAGGAGTGCTTTATTAAAATGCCCTCTGTCAAATAATTCCGCGGAAAAGATTTGGGGGTGGGGACTTTGCCCACCCCTCCCCCAGTCTCAGCCCCAGACTGAGCTTTAGATCCCAGCCAGTCGCCCAGGTGGACTGAGCTGGGACAGAGACGCACACCACCCTGCATGAGCGGGAGGTGAATCGCCACCCACAAGCCCAGTCCCAGGTCGGGGAGGTGGTGGGCTGAAGCCTGAACGACCCTCCCTCTGTGTTTGGATGGGCCGTGTTGCTATGATTAACTTATTAAACCCCCTCGTAATTATTTTAATTTGACTCGAAAAAATACTTTGGGCGGCGTTGCGATGTGTTTGTTTTTATCCATCCCCCCCATAAAACCTGTGTTAAAACAAATGTTACTTTTCTCTCTCTGTACATAGACCCTCCCTTTTTGAAATAGACCGCAGGGACTGCCATTAGATCGAATGGCAAGTCTTTATGGAAAGTGTTTTGCATAATTACATACCAAAGCCAGAACAGTCACCTCCACATTTTATGGGTCACAAACCATCAACAATTGCCACATTATTGTCCACGAAACCTTAGTCCCTTCATTGATGGAGGGACTCCACTGCTAATCTAGAACGGGAAAGGATGGAAATTTCTTCTAATAAGAACCTGAGATTATGTCCCCACTGACAACGTGTTTACATATAGTTATAAAGTTCAGAGGACCGACGGGGAGAGGAGAGGAAATCGGACTAGGCCTGATTAAGAGCGGCGCATCGGTCTAATATAGATAGCACATAAAAAGGAGTGGCTGAATGCCTCTCCCCTTTTCAGAACCGACCCTTTCCTACCTTTGTCATGCAGTAATTAAGATATTCTTATTTAGACTGACAGCTTCTCTAGTAACTGAATAATATTAGCTCTTTTGATGTCAAACTTTTGACAGTTATCACACCAGCACTGGGCAATTTAGCACAAATGCCCTCCTTTAAAAAAAAAAAAAAAAAGATAGAAAACCTCCATCGACTTTGAAGAAATCTAATAAGTGTGATCCTTATCACCAAATGATCTAAATCGCCGCCGACTGGCCGCCCAGCTATAAATTACATTTGGTGTTACATAATGAAGCCGAATTTGGGTTTTAGCTCATTGAAGCAGTATTGGTGGGAACTGGGGCGGGGACCCCCAAATTCCTGCGTCCCCATTCCCGACCCCCAGAGCCTCTGTCCACTGTGGAAGGAAAACTTCACAAAACCTGTGGGGTCAGGGCAGGGATGGGGGATCCAGCTGAGGTACGGGCAGGTGCAGGCGCAGACCTCAGCGCCCTCATGCCAGCTCCGGAGAGCCGGGCAGGACTAGGCACCTACTCCCGGGATGACACTTCGCCGTGGCTTTCGGAGCTTGGTCGCCAAATTTGGGATTTGCCAGATGGCAGGATTATCTTCGCGTCTGTTATATTATGTGTGTGTGTGTCGGGGTGGGGGAGAGGATGGAGAGCGAAGGCAGGGAAGTCCAGAGACTGCTCTGGTTCCTTTAAAATACACGCACGTTCCCTCTTTGCCCACTCGGGCTATCGCCGCCTGGCCCCTTACTGACGGTCTTGGCATCTCCCAACCGCCCCGCGGCAGGCAGCAGGCAGAGACCCCGCCACCCCCGCCCGCATCTCCAGACCCGGGCCCCGTTACCCAGATGCGAGGAGCTAGGGGAGGGGGATGAGAGGGCTTCCCTCTGAGGAGAAATAGAGGGGCAGGAGAGTTGGAAGTGAAGGGGGCAGAGAGGGCAGGTTGAGAGGGCTGAGACTGTGATGGTGACACCTGGAAGGCATTGTCCTTGCGAGCGACACCTGTCAATCTCCGCTCTGGGGTCCCGGGGCCGGGGGAGGGGAGGCCACGGGTCTCCGCGGTGATGTCATCGCAGAGTCCCTTCCCGGCGGAGGGCGGAGAGGACTGGGGGGAGAGGGGGGGACCGGAGCCAGGCGGACTGGGAGAAGGGTAGGGGAGGAAAAGAGAGAAAATAAACAGTAATTGCTCTCACTCGCCGCGTCCTCTGCTCTGGATTTACATGGAAATCAATAATCCAACTTTACTGTTATTTCTAATCTTGAATGACCCGTCTTGCCTTTTCATTGGGGGAGGAGGAACAGCTTTACAAC
Source organism: Balaenoptera acutorostrata (assembly GCF_949987535.1). Classification (NCBI taxonomy): domain Eukaryota; kingdom Metazoa; phylum Chordata; class Mammalia; order Artiodactyla; family Balaenopteridae; genus Balaenoptera; species Balaenoptera acutorostrata. The sequence continues at coordinate 49,209,885 of NC_080066.1, read as the reverse complement.
GTCCTATCCCACACCATCCTCCATTCCTGGGAGAACCCCGTTATTCCAAAAGCCTTGAGGTGACTGACCCTCCTTCCAGACCCAGCTCCCTCTTTCCTGGCGGCCGTTCCAAGCCGGAGGCTTCAGGCTTAAGGAGGAAACATTCGGGGATGAGTTGTGAAAGTCCTGTGATATTGCAGGGGGTGAGGGGAGAGTTAATTAACGCGGGGCTGGCTCAGCGAGTGGGAGAGGGGGAATCGGCGTGGGTGGGCGGGCCGGGTCGAACATCAGGGTGCGCTCAGTGCTGGGGGCTGGTGATCTGGAGGCCCAGCTTGGAGGCCTTGGCTGGGGGGGGCGGGGCGGAGAGAGTGACCTGCCGTGGCCTCCGCGGGGGCTGCTGGCGTGCCCCAAGGACTCTCCTGTTGGTCCCCGGGAAATTCTGATCTCCCACCTACTGAGCTCCCACCCCACCCCACCGAGCGCTACTGGACTCTCCCTCTTCCTATTCTTTTCGGCCTGAGCTAATTAGCAGCCTGCCAGCAGCCTGATTTATGGAAACGCTCGGGCGGGCGGAGACGCGCTGCTCGCCGCGTCCGGCTGCCTCGGGGCGGAGTGGAGGAGGAGTCTCCACCTGCCCCCTCCGACGAGTTTCCCTCCGCCCGGCCGGAAACTGGAAGTTGCCGTCCCCGCTCTCCACCCTCCACCCCGGCGGGTCCGGACGCGCCCTGCGCCCCTCATGCCCCAGCCTGGGACACTGGGAACCCTGGCGCCAGCGGGGCGGGTGGGGGGTGGTGGCCGCGCAGCCGACGGCGGAGTCCCAGCCGCCGGGTTCCAGCCCGGCTGACCCGGAGGGCGGGCTGGGAGCGGGAAGTGCGGGAGCCCTGTGCGCCCGGGTGGGGCGCCTCCTTCCCCGCGTCGCGGTCTGTAGAGAAGGGAAATCGACCTGAAGGGGGAGAGGACGCTGCACGAGGTCGGCAGCAGGCCCCCAGGCCGCGAGGTGGCGTCGCAGGCCACGGTGGGCCGAGTGGAGCCACCAGCCCAACTTGACCCCACGTCGCTAGTGACTGTTCCCGGGGAGGGTGTGGTCCTCTTCACTCTCTCTCCCCATCACTTTCTCCTGGGTCTCATCCTCAGAGTCCTCTGAGTCACAGCCTCCAGCCTAGAGTCAGAATTTCGAGCAGGGCTAAGGCAGGGGCAACAGAACGTCTCTAAGAGCCAACCGACCTGGCACTTGCCCCCAAACTCGGGCGCTGTCTCCTCACTTTCCCTGGGTTGCGCTCGGTGGTCCCAGGACAGAGGAAAAGAGAGTTACTCCCTCTCTTCTCAGTTGACCCAAGAAGTGAGGATGGAGAGGGAAAGGGGTGGAGGGCTCAGGGGATAAAGTGCATAGGACCTGTTGCTGGTGCTCCAGCAGAGCGGCGCCTCTCCCGGGAGGATATCGAATGCCGACTTCTCCAAGAAACAACGTCGGAGAGGGGCAAAGGAAAAGGGGGGAATCCTCTGTGCCCTTCTCACCTGGGAGAAGTGTTGGAGGAAAGAGACCCTAGCCGACCCAGAGGGCAAGAAGCTCCGGGCATGCTCCTTCAGACTTGGGGTGGGATAGGGACCTGGGGGTGAAGTCACTGGGAAGGGGACTGTCCCCCCAAGCCTGGCTTTGACTAAAGTTGCAGTTGTGGGGAACTTAAGATCTCCAAGAAAATGTGTCAAGTTTATTTTAAAACACCCCACCAGTTCACCTTCCTTAGAAGCCATATCTGAACCCCTTGCCTGGGGCAGGTGGAGAACTAAGACCGTTCTCCCCATCACAAGACCTCCGGATGCCTGTCCCGGTCCCTTTCTTTTCCGGGTTCCCTTGTAGATAAGGCCATTTGATGTCCCTGAGAACCCGAAGCACCTCCCTCCCCTCCCCTCCCCACCCCACCCCCAGGATCCCTGGGCCCCTGGGAAATTTAGTTTCCTGCTCTTCTTCCCCACCTTCCTCCCTGCCTCTGCCGCCATTTTCAAAGGGTTAGTTAAGGCAGGCCGGGGGTCGGGGGTCAGGCAGGCCCCGGTCTTTCTCCGCTCGGCTGGAGGAAGTTGGCACCCTCAGCTGGGTGAGGCATATATCATGGCATTTACCGTGGGTGGCGGCCCCTCTGAATTTCCAGCTGTTCTGAGGGCTAGGGTCGCCTGCCCAAGACACACTGCAGTGGCCCAAATCTGCCCAAGTCCAAGCGGAAATGGAGACCCACCCCTGCCAAAATGTCACCTTCAGGCAGCACAAGTCCCAGGACTGCTCAGTCACCCAAGGACCAAGCTCCAATCTCAGAGCCTTGCGGGGCCGCCGCTCCCAGGGCAATCGCAAGCAGACTTCAGGGTCTGCAGCCCGCACAGCAAATGCTGGCGGTTAGGCGCCCAAGTAATAGTCTTCATTCGTCTTTTTCAAAGTTGATTTATAGCAATCGACAGGTTAAAGCCTCATCTGACTTCATTACTTTTAAAAGCTGTCTATTTCACAACTGTCACTTTTCATCGCTTAACTCAAATAAATACTTGAAGAAATGAATTGGAAGAGACTTTTAGATCATGTTTGTAATCCTTGGTCGCCACGTTAACATTCCTCATGACCTGACCCTCTGAGTTTCTGCAGACTCCTAATGCTGAAATTTCCTGCGTTTATACCAGAAAACTTCAAGGAAGGTGAGGTGGCCAAAAGTATGGACTAAAAGAAGAAGTGCAGCTGGTGACAAGTCAGCGACCGGGTGCAGCCTCAGGAAAGCTTCCCGGTGGCGGCCAGGGCCCAGGCCGGGCACCCAAAGCCTCTGCGTAAGGGGGCAGCTCTCGGGGCAGGGCGCTCCAGTGGATCGAACTGTTGAAAAGAGGGCCCAGCCTAAACGGCTGCGCGTGTCGCCCGGGTCCCAGAGATCCGGGCGCAGAGCTACGTAGGAGGAAGTTCATGCAGGATGGAAATGCTGTTCATCGTTACTATTTATTAGTATTATTATTTCTAGCATTGTTTCCAAACTGGTCCTGATGGGCCTAACAACCGCAAGTTGAGAGTGGCAGGGTGAAAGGCATTTCCTCCCGGTCGTCTTTGACTTAGAGCTTGTGAGATACCCACGGAAGGCAATTGTGAAAACGAAATAGCATGTATGGAAGTAGTTCAATAAATGGAAATAGTTTCTTCTTCAATTTCGCTATTTGCCCAATGCTGGGTCTTCCAGGGCTGGTGTTAATCTCTCTCTCTCTCTCTCTTCCTCTCTCTCACCCACCCACCCACAAGGAACCAGCTCTCAGAAGTAGGTTGAAGAAAGAAAGAAAAGAAAGAAAAACGGGGGGGGGGGGGGGGGGGGCGGGGACGAAAGGGAAAAATGTAAAGAACGAGAAGGAAAGGAAAGGAAAAAGAAAAACCTATCAAACTGGAAACTACCTAGTTTGGGGACAAACCAATAACGAATGCATTAGATTTTCTTTCCTTTATTTTATCCTAAAAAAAGGAGAAAAAGAAAAAAGAAGCGAAGTCTCCCGAGCCCGGGGAGAAGGAGCTGGGCGACTCCCTCGGTGTGTTTGGGTTCGGCCTTCCACGACTGGACCGAGGCTGACCCCGCGTGTGGTCCCCGGGCCTTGCGGGCCCCGCACCCTCGCACCGGCCCCGCCCGGGTCCCATCGCGAATACGGACTTCACAGATTCCCCGGAGCCAAGGTGCCTGAAATGTGCCCCGGCCTGGGTCCCGCCGCGTTCCCTGCCGCCGCCAGCTTCCCCGTCGTGGCCTCGGGCCTTCGCCCACCACGAGAACTGGTCGGCCTAGCGGGTCTGAGGGCTCCCCGACTTTTGACGCCGAGGCGAAAGGAAGCCGGCGTGAACGATGCTTGGTGGCCGCCGCCTCACTGCGGGAACGCGGCCGCGGCGCTCGGCGCCGGACAGCCCGGCGCGCTGCCGTACCCTGGAGCGCCACCTCGCTGCGGAAACTGGAATTACGCGGCCATGCCGCCCAGCCTCCTGCCTAACTTGACCGTCACCAGAGTTTTTCCTTCATCTAAACCTTAAGAGAAGCCGAAACGCGCAGGCCTTCTTCCCACCAATTAAAACCCGTGATCTGTGACCGACATATCCCGTGATGTCTGCACTGGGATAAAGGGCAAATAACAGGAGAAAGAGGAACAAATATATAGGTACAATATCTCCAAGTCTAAATTGTGATACTGCTTTCATAGAAAAGATAAAATAAATGAGCGATGTCCTCTCGGAGGCCACGGGTTGCCACGGGTTCGGGCCGCCGTGTGTTTCGGGCCACTCAGCTGTGGCCAATGCAGATATCTCCCATGAGGCGGGTGCTTATGAAGTCATCCCTTCCCAATTACGAGTTCCACCGAAATCCACTCATTCTGATCAGACGGACATCAGAGGGGCTGCGCCATGCCAGTCGCCAGCCTACTGGGACTTGTTCCCTGCAGCCCTTGGCTCTGCTGACAAAATAACCACAAAATGCAGCCCCTAACTTGTACACCTGTGGGCCAGTGAAAACAGGAACGGCAAGAGTTACAAATCACACAGCATTTCTCTCTAAGGTGCAAGTTTGACCCTATTTTATCCAGTTGGTAACTTAAGAGTTTTGCCCTACTCTTAAGCCCACAAGACTAAAAATATACAGAAAATTTAACTCATATGTGAATTTGTTCAATTTGTTTTCAAAGTGCACTGCCCCAGAGATAGGGTTATAAGTAAAATATTTTCACACACAAAAAAAATTTCTCCTGTTAAAAATAGAGTGTATACCTTATGTTGATAAGATTTGTGTGTTTTCTTTGTTTTCAGGCAGGTACAGAAACTTTTTCTAATTTAGTTTTGACTGCAAGTTTGTTTTTGTTTAAAGAAACTCGGTGGATCCCACATGGAATGATGGCTGAACTGGGAACTATGGGGTGGGGGGAGAGTGTGCACGTGGTGGTGTGTAAGCCCCTGCATTTCCCTGCCTGAGCAAACCCAACATAGAGACCCTTTCTCTGAAACTCTGCCCTCCCTGAGTTGGCAGGGTGAGTTCCCAAAGGGCCAGCAGGCAAAGGAGGGAGTACTCCTCACTGAAGATTAGGAGGCTCTCAGAGAGCCCTTGCTCAGAAATTATAGGGCTGCACCAGGAAAATAGCCAGGTTGGCTTGCTGGGTGGTTTGTCCCTTCTCCATCAGGCTAGGAAACATTCCTGAGATACCGTACAGGAAAGAGGCCCCAATTTCTTAGCAGGATTTGAATAAGGATTCCTCACCCCAGACAGTTGAGAAGGAGTGGCCCAGCCCCTGGGAGTCCTGGGGCTTTCTCGCCCAAAGGGATGCTATGCTGGGGGAGAAGGGAGTTGCTGAGACATCCTGGGAACTAAGAGGCAATTCCTGAGAGGGTCCAGGGGTCCACTGAGGGACAGCCATGGGGACCAGGGACAAAACCAGAGAAGAGGAAAGCAGAGAAAATAATATGCTTGAATCGATGTGCCTCTAGTTTTGAGCAGTCTAAATTGGAAAGGTTTTTCTTCTCTCTCTCTCTTTCTCCCTCTCTCCTTCTCTTCCCTCCCTTCATTTCTCTCTCCTCCACCCCCTCCGCTTCTCACATTAAGATTTTCTGGGGTTTGTTTTCTCCACCGAATAATGCCTGGAGATGAAAAATGATTTTTATTGCTATTACACTTCCTACCACAAGATGCAGTGCAAGGCGACAGAGTTTGTATTACAACTATGTCACAATGTTTCACTGATGCAAAACATGTAGCCAGAGGGTGTTGCTAATGACTCCTGGATTAGAGCGAGATTGAGACTGGGAGAAGGAGAGAGAGAGAGAGAACAAGAGAGAGAGAGAGGAAAGGAGAAGAGAGAGGAATTTCATTAGAAGAAGGGGGGGGTCACCGTATAATCAAGTCTAATAATCTAATCAGAATATTTTCAGATTTCAAGGTTCTTTCCACGCTTGAGAGTATGAGCTAGAGAGAGAGCAATATCCTTTTAAACACCACAGAGGTTGCCTTTTTTTTTTTTTTTTTGCATGTTAATAACTATTAATTATGTTTACAGTCAGTTAAGTGAAGAACTCTCCTTTTGGAAAGAATCTAACTTCGGAAAACGCTTAATATCAGATTAAAGGCATTTCCAGGAGCCGCCCCGCTTTGAGGGAGGTGGGGACCCGGTAATCACCCCGGGGTGTGCGGAGCGCCACGCGGCCTGCAGAGGGTCACCGCCCCCGCCCGCGGTCGTGCACACACTTGCACACCTGCCTGGGAACGCCTGCTGGGGCTCAGGGTACGCGCCGGGGCAGCCCAGGCCCAGCCTGGGCCCGGGGCTCGGCCTCCGCTCGGTCTTGGCGAAAAGGTCCCTCTGGGCTCCGAACTCCCCGGCGCCCTCCCGCGGGACCAGCTCTATTTAGGGAAGCGGGAGGTTTCGCGGTTCCTACCGTGGCCCGGGGCCGGTCACACCGCCCTGCAGTCCGCTTCTGCCCCCCGGGACACAGCGAGAAGGGCATCCCCTCAGGGCCGGGGCCCTTTGAACCCGGGAGCCCTGGGCTCCCGGCCCGCCGCGCGTAGCTCGCTCGGGGCCCGGCTGTGGAGCGGAGTGTGGGTGGCGGGTGGGGTGGAAGGGGAGTGGGGGAGGCGGAGGGGGGCGGGGGCGGGGGCGGGAGCCGGGCGTTAAGCCTGGAAGCTTGGCTGTTTACCCAAACGATTTTCCTTTCAGGCCCGAGACACCAATGAGACAAGATCAAGCTCCCCTCTTCGCTGTGTGCTTGTGTGTGTCGCCTCCTCCAAGCGGGGCTTTGTGAATGGGGGCTCCGGGACGCCGGCTGGGAGGGATCAGAGGCCGACCCGGGCGCCAGCGCCTCCTCTCGGGGGCTGGGAGAAGCCAGGCGGAGGGCGCGGGGTCTGAGCGCACCGAAGGGTGCCCCAGACGCACAGCGGTCCCGACCGAGGGAAGCGAGCGACAGGGACACAGGCCGCGGAGAGCTAAGGGCTGCATCCCCAAAAGCCGAGCCGGGAGACGCCTGGTCCCGTGTGGGAGGGGGAGGGGGGAGAGAATAATATGAATCACATCCTCCTTCCAGTCCCTTAATTTCTGATCCTTCCAAAGCTTAAATCAGCTCCTTGGGCCACTGATTTCTTCCCGACTCCCTCGCTCGAGATCTATTAGCTGTAAATTAGGCCAAGGTTTTGGTGATTACAGTACAACGCAGGCCGCGTAACACGCGCCGCTGGGCCTGCGCTTGGGTCCCTCCTCGCTCCGAAACACGATTAGAAAGCAAGAGGGGATGGATGGTCTGTATTGACAAGACATTTGTCCTTTTAAAAGGGGTCCACATCCAAGAATATCTATCAGCCTAAGGGGAGTGGGGAGGAGGGAAGGGACGATGATGGGGGCAAAGTCCCAGCCCCAGCGCTGCAGGTGATCGCCGTCCTGGGCGTGGCTCCTGCTGAGGCTCCAGGGGCTGTCCGCGACCGAAACGTCGTTTGCAAAACAATAACAACGATATTAGGAGTATTACTGATAATAAGAAGAATCTGGAAGGCGGGGTGATATTTATTTGAGGTCGTAAGATAAAATCCGGCCTCAAGGCGTCGTATGTATATTTAGTGGCCTGTCTCTGACAACTTATTCCCCTCGGCCTAGGCCGATTAAAGGCTTACCCAAGAACTTGTTTCTGGAAGAAAAAGGTGTTATTCCGATGCTTCTGACCCAGCTACTATTGCTCCCCCTGTCTCGGCCTGCCCCTGCTCCTCGCAAACCCCACACTGAAGGGTCTTTTCTTTTTTCTTGTTTGCTTTAAAAAACAAACCACCACCCCCTTTCCCAGGAAGTTCTTATTTAACAGAAATTCCCTTCCCTTGGTGCTGACCGGGGCAGGGCGTATTAGAAACCTGCTAACACTTGCTTCAGGCCTCAGTGTCTTCCGTTCACGGTGGTCCAGGCCTGAACAAACACGCTGGAGGAGGAAGGGCAGGGGCCTCGGGTTTTCTCCCAGTATGTTGGGGGTGGAGGGCTGTGCCTTTGGGGCTTAGAGGGGGCAGAAGCAGCTGGTGGACACCTAGGCACGAGTTGGGGGCTTGGGGACCGCAGCTATGCTGTGGTTGATCCCGGATCAACGTGTAGGAGAGAGGAGATGCTCACGGAGGAAACCGGACGTGCCTCATAATAATAAGAACCACAGCTAACATTTATTGAGTGCTTACTATGTACCAGACATCGTGTCCATCCCCCCAGGGAGGCCTACCCTTGGCCGAGGATACACCATGGTGGCCAAGGGTAGGCCTCAGAGCAGGGAAGCCGGGAGGGAGCAGGCAGGTAGCCAGGTAGGTGGGATCCCATGGCTGAGGATAGAAGTTTCTGCCCCGCAATGCGTTTTCTGCCCGGTGAGGAGGGGGCGCTGCGGGCAGCCAGGAGCCGGGTCATGGCATCCTTCCTCCCTGTCTGTGGTCCTTTTCCCACATCCGGCCTGCCCCGCGTGGCCACGCACGGTGTGGGCCCCAAATCCCTGGCCGGGGAAAAGGAAGACCAAGTTTCAGTGATGTGCTCATTTCTTCCCGCTGGAACTCTGGAGGCAAGTCGACTGGGCCGTGAGGACGGCGAAGGCCAGGCGAGGGTCAGGGCGAGTGCTGGGCGCGCCGAGACCAGGCCCACAGCCAAGCCCGAGGCCCCGTGTTCCGCGCCTCCTCCGCCCTCCCAGGCCCAGGGCGCGGCGGCGCTGCTCCAGGCGAGGTGCGCCTCCCTCGCGGGGCCGGGGACACTGCACCGGCTCCGGGGCCTCCGCAGTCCTCGCGGCCCGGTGCGGGCTCCAGGGCAGGAGCGGGGCGCAGGCCGTGCCGCCCCCTGGCCGCGCTCGGGCTGCTCTCCACGCCCCACCCCGCAGGGGTGCTCCAGCCTCCGCTCCGAGGCCTCTCCGGGAACCGGACTTTGGCGCCATGCATGGCCTCTCCCTCCCATCCCCCTAAAACAGGGGCTGAGACTCGCCGATGACCCTGTGCCGTGCCCCGCGAGGGTGGAAAAAAGCAGGCGCTGCTCTGTGTCTGGAGACAAAAGGCCTCCGCGCTCAGGCTCCTCCGGGCTCAGCCGCTGCGCGTTTCGCACCCGCCTCCACCTATGCAGAGCATCCGGGAGCAGGTGGGAAGTGTCGTGGTAGGGGTGGCTCGTAGTAGAGGGCCTTGATTGATCCCAGGAATTGAACACCTCCGAGTCCAAGGGCATAGGCACGACCCGGGTATCTGCCCTAGCCCACCCCGCCAGCCCCCATCCAGCCATCCTCCTATAAAGGGGCTCCCTCGTCGCTGTTTTTTTGCTTCTGGTCTCATTGCAAATCACCTGGCAGCTCGGAAATGCTCGCTCCTGATATCGACCTGCAGAGGTTATTTCTTTCCCTAAAAACAACTCTGGCTTTCCTTCTTCTACTACGCGCCCAAAGGAGAATTCACTGGTTTTCACATTAAGAAAAAAAAAAAAAATCTTAAAACTCTCCCTGGGTGAGAGAAGTGGTGGGCCGCGCGGAGTTTCCTGTCTCCCCACGCTGACTCCCCGCCGCACCTGGAAAGCTAGTCCTGCGAAGAAGAAATAGCCTTATCCTGCAGTCTATCATTTCGGTATTACAAATAACCGTGGAGCGAGAAATACCCCCGGCCAAAGAATATTGACAGATGATAGTAGCGATATTCATAATCGATCCTTTAATAGGCAGACGTCATAAATCATGTTCAATTCCTTGACAGAACAGTACTTTACTTAATAATATAATTAAGATTAAAACTCCAGAGGTATTGGAGACAGCAGGTATTGATAGCTTCAAAAATTGCGTTCTGTATATGATGGTGGAAGGGGAAAAGACCTTTGGAATATATAAACCCCCTTCCCAAAAGGTGGGGCTTTCAGGGTGCTCCTGTCTCGGGAGCCCTTTTGACCTTTTCTGCCCCCCACTCCCAACATACACCTTTTTGCCCCATCAGTAATTCCCATCTCTGATTAGGTGAGCTAGGAGTAGACCAGCTCTTTCTTAGAAATGGTATGGAGGAGAATAAGGAGAAATAGGTCTTGGCTTGGGTGAATGTCCCGGGTTTAGGAATCCTTTAAAAACCCATTCCTTCAGCCTTGAATCTGGAGGGAAAAAAATGTTTAGGAGACCTAGGAAATGAAGTTTTTTGGCTCTTTCAGTACAATTAATTTCCTCAACAATGTTTTCAAAATTACATATAAATCACTGAACATATGCAGGTACCCCATCCACTCAATTTCTGCAATTTAACTACCCGTGAGCCTTTCCAGCACTGCTTTGCAGTCAGAATCATGGACCTCAGGATGAAAACCAACACTTCACTTGAAAAGTAAAACCAGAGGGACAGGGTCCTGTGCAGGGGTGATGGTCTGCTCAGTGCTTCATGAGTAGAGCTGATTGTAAGTGCGGCTAAAATTATTTCAAAGAACAGAATATTAATCAAATCAATCAGAGCTAACAAATGAGAAATATTTGAAAGTCAGGGGTAATTTACAACTTTGTTATTAGTTAAGAATCGCCTGCCTTGTAACAGTAATTAATAACACTTAGAGAGGAACGATTTGGAAATCCCCCTCCCATGCTTTTTATTTTCCTCTGTCTCTTGAGGAAGGAAAGAAAGGAAGCAAATGAGTGATCAGTAGAAACAGGAAAAACACTGAGTCGTTTGTGGGGAGAACAAAACTGGAAAATATAAAAGAAAGGAAAAAAAATTAGCCTCATGGGAGGCCATCAGGAAATAAAGAAAATATAGGAGGAGGGGTAGTAAATCAGAAAATGAATTCTGTAACCATACCCCATGAGCAGGCTGGCTAAAGGTTGAATTTCAAATGGCCCAGAAACCCCATCAAAATGAACAGTGCTGCTAAAAAATCTTGAAAGTAGCTCAGCTCTGAATCAAGGCAGAGCTCAGGGCATTGTCTGTTTTGTTGTTGTTAACAATGTATTTCTTTATAGCCCAGGAGCAGAGTGTGCAGGCTCTTTCCCAAATTCCATCCCTGGAGACCGGACTGGCTTTCATGTTTCTGGTGTTAACTCTCCTCTTGGTCACAGACAATCCCCTCCCCCCAGACTTACATTGATTATTAGATTGTCTCAGCCCCACCTAAACAGCACACCAAAATAATGACGTTGAAAAACTATAAATCATTTCAGCGTCTGAGCTTGGAAAACCACTTCAGTCAACAGGCTTGCTGTGAAAAGGTAAAGAAATCCCCAGCCTTCTGTTCACTGAGGAAAAGCTGCTACTTCCTCGAACTTTTATTTGTTAGATGGGGGAATTTTTTAGATTAGTTAAAAAAGGATGGAGGGGAAAAAATAACTTTGGCAAACTTTATCTGGTCTTTATTATAAGCCCCAGTCTTGTCTCCTTGAGCTCAGGCTGGGTCTACACAAGGTAGCTAGAGATTGAGATTTATTGGTCTCTAAATGAAAAGATTCATTTGATATAAGAGGTTAACTCAAAGTTCCTATACTGTGACTAGCTTCGGCAAACGCCTCTGTCAAGTCAGCACAAAAGCAGTTTTAAAAAATCTTAAAAACACACACAGATATAGACACACAAACACACTCGCCCACTTAAGCTGCAAATGCAATTCTCTTTTCTTTGTTGTTTCTTCTGTCATTACAAACCTCCAGCTTCACTCTAGGTGGCTGGGATGGTTGGCTCCCACCACGCACATGCAGCTGAACTTTGCCATTTTGTATCTTTTGCTTTTACTAGCAGTGAATGAAAGGATAAGGGGAGGGGGGGAGAGAAAGTAAAAGAGGAGAAGTGAACTAATTCAAATAAAGCAGAATACTTTGTAAATGAAGTGCATGGAGGAGAGAGAGAGAGGTGGATGGAGGAAAGTGGCTCTAGAATAAAAATAGACAAACTGTTTGAAAATGGATGAAACGGGTTTTCAGTGATTAGAGTCTATGAACCCAGTAGGAACCTGGCAGAATGTAAGGTTGTGAAGAAGGGTCCAGGAGAGAGAGAGAATATACCAGAGACTTTGAGAGGGGAGCAGGGAGGTGACACAGCGAGGACCTGAGATCCTGGGCTAGAAGCAAACTATGGACATGCTAATGAGGGAAAATTAACCTTCGGGTTGGGTCTGTGACATGGGCCCTCCGCTGAATGCCTGACCCAGGGGCTGCAAGCCGCTTCACTCTGCACCAGCGAAATGAGATAATCGCCCTGAAACTCACCAGCCTTGGTGCACACAGGCTCCGAAACACTGCTGTGGAGAGTACAGAGTAGCTAGCAGCTCTTCCAAAGAAAAGGAAAACAGATGAGAAGCAACCAGAAGCACAACCAGGCACACAAAGCAAACCCATAGACCCTGGGCGCATTTGCTTAACTCCCAAGCCCCTCCAGGCTGGCACGTTAAAGACAGGATCAGGGCCTGCAAAATAAAAAATATTTTCATCTCTCTTGCTCCAGTCTGTCACCAAATGCCCCGGATAACTGGGCGTTGGTGAGGCAACACAAGGGATAAATGGATTTTATCTCCAGGAACGTGGTCACTGGGCCAGGGGATTATTGCTTAGGCAAAGAAAATATATAGGGGGGGGGGGAATAAAGAACAGAGAGGGATTGAAGAGGACAGTCACAAAAACAAACAAGCAGAAAAGAAATTTGAAGGGAAATTTTTAAAGTGGAGTGGCTATGGTTACACATCACAGACACTGAGACATTAAAACACACACACACACACACACAGGGATTTTATTAAACAAACAAGCCAACAACCAAACGCACATCAAAAACACATTGGCCCCTGCTGTCATAGGGAAAGGGGATTTGAAATGATTGTGGGGTTCTGGTAGGGACCCTTCTGGCCTTTGTTGCAGTTCTCTCTCTCTCTGTCTCTCTCAGGGTTTTCCAGAAACCCTGAAGTCCCGGATGGAGAAGGGGCCTCCCAGAAGCTGCACAGGGAGGACTCCCTGTTGGAGGCGAAGGGGTCGTGTTTCCAAGTAGAGACATCAACAAACCGCAATCTTAGTGACAGTGACAGCGCAAAATTATGTTTAATGTTGCAAGGGGGAAAGGGGAAATATAAAATTAGCAGAGAAAATGTTTCCCAGAACTTCCTTACAATTAGGGCCACAGCATAGGGATGGATGGGCACAAGACGGGGTGGAAACTCGAGGACCAGAACCTGCAAGGCCACAGCACTGGTGGAGGCAAAGTTCCTTCCCACCCGGGAGTCCTCATCCCCTGGGAGGAAAAGGAAGGCTTCTGGAGAGAGGCTAATGACATTCCGCCCAATCACTTCACTCGGTTCAGAACCTTTCTTTTGGAGAAGAGAAGAGGTTCTGGATGTTCTAACGTGGTGGAGATGACAGTTCAATGACTGGCCTGCTCAGTCCCAAAGCCACAGGGTATTAAAATCAGTGATGAAGCTGGTGAAAGGGCAACCCAGCCTGGAAAATGGAGAAGGAAGTGGGGAGACAGATATGAGACCTCAGACCCCTCCCCCTCATTTTGAAAACCTGGGTGTCTATAGGGAGAAGATGCTGAGGGGAAGTATGAATTATGCAATAAATTAGCAAGCCCCTCTTTGGAACTTGCTAGCAACCCTGCCTCAGCGGCCCAGTACAGGCGAGCTGGACCCCACCGCTTTCTCGTGATGCTCTGTGTCTCCATAGGCGCCCCCCTGCCAGCCCCTGCTCAGGCCAAGGACAGGCAGACTGCCACTAGGCAGTCAAGGGGATTGGCCCAGAGAGAGTCAGGGAGGTGGGAACGGTGACATTTTCAAGGAGGAAGCAGTTTCTGTTCAATGCAGATTATTTCCTAAACTGCTTATTGAAAGAGACAGAGATGAGAGAAAGGGGGGGGGGATGGAGAATGAATCCCCGATTCTCGTCCTGTTGTGGTTATAAAGAATTTAATTTTGCCTTTGTCTGGAAACCACTGTATTACTGTGGTTATTAAACAACCTGGCTTCCCTTCTTACTGTCAGGCAAGGAGAGGAGGGATGAGAGAGAGGGTGAATGGAAAATTCATTTTCAAATAATACAAATTAAAAGTAAATGTATTTTTAAAAACTAAATCGGGCTGATAAAGGCAGGAGATGAGAAATTGCAGTAAGAGAGAGAAATGGGGGAAAAACAGAAAATAGTATGATTTTTTAAAAGACTAATCTGTGCAGAATTATCAGGAAAAACAACCCGGTGTGGAAAAAAGCCACTGCCATTTCTTATGTGGTAGCTCCACGACCTTAGGAAAAATGGGGAAGCAGCTCTACGTTGGGGTTGTAGTTTCACACTTTGATTTTAGCAACAAGTATCAAAAGATCTAAACTAATTGACTGTAGAGTTCCTTGGCCCTTCTCCAAAGAGCAATATAGATTTAATTGTATGTTGTTTAAAACTCCATTTCTCGAACAGTGTGAAACATGTAATAAAAGTCATAAACCGTATCGGAGATTTCCCCCCCGCCCCTGACACACACACACACACACACACACAAGCATAAATACCCAAATGACACTTGGAGATCTTAGCTAATACTTTTAATGGGTTTGAAAAAAAAAAAAGGCATCTGAGAGGGGTAGCCACATAATAAAATCTAAACTGTTAATCCATTCTAACTCATTCAAACAGAACCTGCGGTTGCAGGTAGGATGTTTTGCAGAGAAGGGGTTGGGGTGAGGAGACCCCACGTCAGACCTCTGATTTGTTCAAACTTGGTCCAACTAAACTACACTCCCCTAAAGCAAAGCAAGTTGTGGCCTTCCAGAAGACGGAGCTGAAAGTTGCAACCGAACTGCCTGGCCCGAGCTCTCCTCTCGCTCACCCAGGCTGGGAAGCCAGTTGGCGGCTGTGACTCTCCGCAGGCCTCGGCCCGGCTTCCCCGAGGGAGACAGCGGGGCTGGAGGCGGGTAGGAGCGCTCCAAAGCGACGTGGCCAAGTCCCCCCCCCGGCCCCTCCCTGGTAGCCTCACCCCCGCATTGTCCACCGTTATCCCCGACCCTCAGCGGCTGTTCGGGTCTAAAAGCAGCCCCGGCGCTCCCCTTCCCGGCCCGGGGCATCTCTGAGAAGGGAAGAGTCCCAGCCACGCCTGTGATGTGGTCCGGGATCAGCCGCAGCCGCCAAGTTCGCGGCCGCCATCAAGCCGGCGGCTGCGCGCGTTGCTGGCCGTGCCCTGCCGTGGCCACGCGGGCCGACTGCAGGCGGAGATCTGTAAAAAATCCACGTGAGCCACCCCCTCCTCCTGCCGCCCGCGGCCCCTGACACCACTGCATTGAAGCCGGCCCGGAGGTCCCCGAGGTCTCCGAGTGTGACAGTACTCAGCATAGCGGGTAGATGGCACAATTTTCTAACATTTAGAGAGAGGAACCCACGCTGGGAGCAATAAGTCCATTTAAAAGCCCTTTATTTAAAAGGAACAAAGATAACTGACAAGCGAAGTACAGAGACATCTCAATGAAATTTCCAAAGAAGAAAGAAATCAGAGGCCAAAGCAAATGCGAACTGGGCTTGATGGAACAGGCCAGCACTTTCCTCCCCCTCGCAAAGAAAGATAAAAGACAAAAAGAAAGAGGTGGTGGTCACTGGGGTTTGTGCGCGTTAATAATCACAGTCCGCACCAAATTCTATAAAATCCACAGCCACTGAAACTTTAAAATGGCCGGTGGGCCCTGCCAGGGCAGGTGGGAGAGAGGCCAGATCTGTTTAGGGGAAGAGACTTGGAAGTTTTGCCCTCTGCCTTGGGGGCTACACCCTAACCTTGGCAAATAGCAGCCTCTGGTTTGGTTTGGCCGGGTCCGGGGAGCCTGGAGAATGTGGGCACTAGAGGCACCCACTCTGGACACACTTGGGGCCCTCGGAGGGCCTGGGGGCCGAGGCCTCTGTCCTCGAGCCGTCTCACCTAGAATGCTGCCCAGGGATGGGCTGGGGGCCCAGCGAGGATCCCGCGACCTAAGATTTGGTCAAAGCCTGAGTGCTCAAGAGCCCACTCTCAGGAACAATTGCTACCCCTTAAAAACCAAGAGGAGCGCGAAGGCGCCCACTGATGTGAGTCGGCAACACCAAGACAGCCCACGCTTCGTCGTGTGCTCTAATATTGCTATCACCCACTCCCCACGTCCAAACCTGCAAGCCAGGTCCCCCACTCGCCAGAAGAGGAGACCCGCAGGCCGAGAGGAGGCAGAGGAGGGGGCGAGAGGCCAGGAGAGGGGCGGTGCCCCTCTGGTCCTCGGGCCGTCGCTGGCCCCGGGCAACCCTGGCCCACCAGGCGGGTGGCGGAAGGGGTGAGGTGGCTAACGCCCGCAGGGGGTCAAATGATTGTATTTGGGTGGGTGCTCAACGACATATTTGCTGAGTAAACCTCCCTTGCTGTGCTGAAGGCGAATCCCCGTTGATAAATCCATCATTACCGTTCGGATTCAGGGAGGCAGCCGCGCCACTAAATTCATCTTACATTTGTAGCGCTTTAATAGACATTTATTAAATGCTTTTAGAGAGAGGCATGGGGCGCGTGATTACATCCTAGTTATAGACAGAACATAAAGACCTACGTTAACACCCATTTGCAGGAAGGAAGGAAGAGGTGGGGAGGGGGCTAGTAAGGCAGAGGGATGGAGCTAGGAGAGATGGGGCGGGCGGGGGCACAGAGCCTGGGCGTTATTAGCCAGGGCTGCCTGGCGGGGAGCAAGGCGGGAGCCGCGGGAAGTCTCCGACTGCTGCGGAGAGGAGAAGTCCTGGCTCGCCTCGCAGTTCACTGGGCTTCCCCTTTCCCTGCACCCCACCCCCACTTCCGCGTGGGGGGCTCGTATTCTCTGCCACAGCACAAGGGATATTCGTGCTGCCTCCGCTGACCCTTTTCGGTCCCCACCCCCCAACTCCTCTTTGACTTTATTTCAGCCCTCTCCAACTGAGACTCTTTGGAGCAAACTAGGGAGAGAGGGAAGGGAAGCCCCCGCACTTCAGGACCCCGCGAGCTCCTTTAAAGCATCCTCTCCCCCACCCACCCCCAAACCAGTTAACCAGAGAGCTGAGCCAGGCCTCCCTCAACACAAAGCAGACAGACGCTTTGGCCTCGGGGTGGGATAGTCCCGCTCGTTCCAAGGGTTCTTTGGCCCGACACGCTCTGCTTGTGGATCCCTCCTCCGCCCGGCGCCAGGAGGGAGCAAGCCACCTTTGCACCTCCGACGATCATCCTGCCTGGGGACCTGCCCTAGGCTAGCCCCGCGCCCCTCGACGACCTCAACCTCAGGGAGCTGGGCCTGTGGGAATGCCTGGGCCTACAAAGGGCCTAACCCCTTCCTGAGCGCCCCAGGGCCTCACCTAAAGGCCCAGTCCCCGGGCTCCGTCAGTTCGTCGCAGGTCCTCGCCGCGCCCTCGCTCCCCGGGGACGCAGTCACCAACCCCGGCCGGGGACAGCCTGAGTCAGGACTCCGGCCCCTCTCTGGCTCCTGGTAAGGAACACTTCCGCTATCTCAAAGTTGCCATAAGAAAATAAATACAAGTGACACTGTGCTGGGCCAAAGCTCATTAGTTCGTTGTCCAGGCCTAATAAAGAAACAGAGGCGCAAATTATAGAGTTCAGCTTCAACACACGCTCTGTCACCCGATATCAGCGGACGGCGAGCCTGATTCCAATTGCTCCGAACTTGCTGCGTAGTTCGCCCCCCCACCCCCTCCTCGCGAGCAGGAGGTTGGGTGGAAAAATATAGTTCCAAAGGGGGTAATGATCAAGCTTTTCCTCTCGGAAGCCTGCGCCACCTCATTTCCCATCAGTAATCCCAATAAAATTAACGTCGTGGCTGCAATTGAAAAGAGGAGGGCCCGCGACACTCCTGAAATAACACCCTCTCCCCCAGCAAAAGGTAAAAAGCAAAACGGCCCTTTGTTCAGCTAATTAACGAAGGCCCAACTCCGAAAGCAGATGTGTTTGCTTAGCTAATCACAAGCATGTTTCTTTCAAGGAACGTCATTTAGAAGGGGCTGCTCCGGGGGATGGGAAAGGGGGACACAGCACCCACCCCCCTCGCCAGGCCCTCTCTGCCTCAGGGGTCTCTCACCCCAGACTAAGATCCACAGGTTAAATCCGGGTAGCCCATCTCTTACACCTCTCTCTCCCTTGGTCCTACCCCAGAGGCCCACTAGGCACCTAGGCGCTTGCTCGAATGCCAAGCCTGCAAGACGCAAGGGGGTGGGGGGATGAAAAGTTTTAATGACACAGATGCTATATTAAATGAGGCAGTTTTACAATTCACTTTGAATAAGACGCTAACTTATTACAAGTGTGTTATCAGAAGGACGATAAGATTTATAACTCCAAGAGTCAGCTTTTTCGCCTTAATGACAATGGATGTTAAGGAGAGGAAATCTGTTCTCTATTAGAAGAGATGAGAGTCCCTTCCCTGTTTTCGGGCATTTACAGATGCGTCCAAGAGGGCAGATACCAAGTCCCTTTGTGTCTCCTTATGAAAAATTCTCTTTCCCCTTTGGCTATGAAACCGGGTCCCCTGTCTGGGTTAGCACCTCGCTCAGTTTTTGAGCGTGAGTTTGAGAGAGGGGGAAAAAAAAGAGAGAGAGAGAAGGGAAGGGAGATAGAAGTGGGGATGGAAATGGAGGGGGTGGGGGCCGTTCTCAGCCCTCCAGTTCACGCAGTAAAACTATTTCCACGTCTTTCTTTGCCTTACAAAAGATAGCTTTCCCCTAAACCAACAGAGTAAGCAAACTTTAAAAAACTGGGGTCCTATTACAAACCAACGCCCAGCACTAACTGCTTTAAAATTACTGCATAATTAGATTTAGTTGAATTTCACCATTAATTAGGCAGCCGCACTGCAGGGAGCCTTTGAAATCTGAGAAAATGGGAAAAATCATCTGAAGCACGTTTTTTAAACCTAACTTCAATAAATCTTGACGCGGCCCAGAATTCAGAGTACCTCACTCCCCTCCCAGGCGGCTGAGGGTAAGGGTCTCCAGGCCTGGGCTGGAGTTGCAGTTGGACGTAAGGGGCGATTCCCCCGTCGGCTGAAGGCTCAGCCCGGGCCAAGCCACTGGCTCTCCAGAGGCTCTCAGAAGACCCTCTCTGGGCGGCCAGGTCTGTCCCACGGCCGACCTCGCCTCCTCTCAAACCTATTAGATAAAGGGGATACCCCGCTGTGAAGTGCTCCTCTCAGGGGCGCCGTCCACGCCGGCTCACACATTTCTAGCGCCTGCGACCGCCCGCCCGGAACCAGCCCTCGGCCCCTGCGCACCCCCAGTAAGCCCTCCGCCCAGAAAGCCAGCTTTCCTCTAAGTTTGCCATGCAAGCAGCAAGTTGTGCCCACGTCCGGCGGGGATCGCAGCCCGGTCCCCACCCCCCAGCTCGGAGGAGGCCCCGGCACAACCCCCCGGCGCAGCCCCTGCATTAATGAGCGCGAGAACTGACCGAGGTCTGTTAATACTGGCCTCTCCCCCTCCCCCTATACCATTCAAACATTTAAGATCACGGTTGAGGATACAGACTTTTTCTCATTTGGTCCTTGTTGGGAGGGGAGGCCTGAAATAAACTCTCCGGATTATAAGGGGGAGGGGGCGAACAGAGAAGGGGACACTGTGTCACCAATATGTTCCCCAGTAATTCTGCTGCTTTAATTACAGAATAATCGAGGACCGCACTCACTCGCCAGAGAGTTTAAAAGAGGGTTTTCTGCCTGCAGATGGAATGGCCTTTAGCCGCCCCCCCCCTTTTTTTTCTTTTTGGTAACCAATGTGTTTTCTATTACCCGGCCCTGCCGTGCCTGGCAGCCCGGCGCTCGCGGTGCAATGGGAGACGCCATGTTGGCTCAGCTCATAGGACCAAGTCAAAAGCGAGCTTCGAGGCAGAGTTTCACACGCTCGAGCTCCCCCTGACCGCCCCCCGCACCCGCCCCCCGCCCGTCGCCGCTTAATGCACATCCCAGGAGTGCAGCTCCGCGCGCCCGGCACCCCGGACTTTCCGGGGGCGCGGGCGGAATTCCGCCGCACGTAAGTGGGGGGCGGGGGCTGGGGGGGGCAGGCACTTCTCCGCAGCTGCTGCCAACTCCAGGCTCCCGTCCCCGCAGCCTGCCGGATGCTAACCCAGCGGTCTCCGCGGAACCAGCCCCGGACGTCGCCCGCTAACTTTGAGCCCCAGCCCCTGGCGGCCCAGAGAGAACTCTTGGTAAAAGGCCGAGGCAGGGCGACCGCGAGCCGAGCGAACAGGCTAGAATTCACCGTCCCGTACCCCCCACCCCAGCTTAGGCTTCCCCCAGGTTTGTTTCAAAGTGTCGAGAAGCAGCGACCGACCCTCTCCCTCTCTCTCTCTCTCTCTCCCTCTCTCCCTCTCTCCCTCTCTCTCCCTCCTCAGACTATTGTTGCATCTTGCCTCTAACTGGGTTCTCTCACTCCCCCGAGCACCAACAGGAGGAGGGGGAGCGGGGTTGGGAAAAGAAATAAAGCGAGCTCAGATCAGATGGAGAAAAAAAAAAAAAAAAAAAAGCAAGGAAAAAGAGACACTTAAAGGGAAAGAGTCGCCATGTTTAGCAGCTTTTTTAAAGATCTCGTCAATTTCACACAGAACGCACTCGCTGGGTCCCAGCCCTCGTCTTTTGTCCAATTCAGTCGCAGCAAAGATCTTTTGTTCTAACTCAGCGTGAAAAGAAAAACTTTCTTTAAATGCAATAAACTTAAACCAAACTCAAGACTCTAAACAGATCCTCCTCCGGCCACTCTAAACATATACAAGGGGTTTTGTTTTAACCGTTTGAAAAAATTTTGGTCCTGTTTTTCTGCTTCGCAGACCCCAAGCTCACTGCTGAAACTTAGAGAGAGTGAGAGAGAGATTTCCAACGTCTAGAACACATGCTTAAAGCATAATAAAACAGGGACTGTCTTTTGCTTTGAAAATCATAAATTATAATTTAATGCCAATAATAATTTACAACAAATGGCTGTTTACAATAAACTAACACAAAACAAACAAGGAAAAGGGCCTGTGTTTTACTTATTAGAGAAACTTCACACACTCACATGGATAGCACTTGCAAGAGATAAAAAACAACCTACAAAACCTCGATCTAGAGGTCAGCGATGTTCTGCCATAAGAACATAGTTATATTTATGTATGTATATATCTACAGAAAGAAGCTGAGGGTCAGATGGAGAACTCCGCTCAAATGCACAAATCAGACAGATTTTTCTGGTCTACATGTATTGACTGGAACTGAGTATCAAAGTTTAATACACTTTACAAAATGATCCCTTTTTTTTCACATCCCCTTACCCACCACCCCCTTTTAAAATCAAACCACGGCACGGGATAGTGGTGGGGCTGCTGCAAAGCCTCAATAGGAACAAAAATTGCAAAAGCTCCCACACACCGAGCTTCCTCCGAACCAGGAAAAGAGAAAGAGGAAAAGACTCCAAAACAAGATACTTCCAAATCCACACACCCTGTAAAGTTTCCTTCTTTCTTTCTCTTTTTCTTTCTTTCTCTTCCTTTTCTTAATTTGGCTTTTAAGGACAAAGGATCCCAAGAGCAGTACAGACTGCATCTACACAATCTGAAATGTCAAAATGTCGATGTGTTTTTATGTACAGAACTCCAATGGAAAAGATTCCCTTGACCTGTGGTCATGCTCTCACAGAATGAACGTACGGGGGGAGGGGGGAGGAAGGCCAACTGCAAGTTATCATATATACATTAAAAATAAACCCTTCAGCCGCTCTAAGCTATATCACTGAATTTGAAATCCTCTCAACAACCACACTAGATGAGAACCACAGAATATTTTAAAAAATCACACCTACTTAAGGAAAAACTCATGGCAAACAACTGCCTTCTATTTACAAGGCTGTGATAGCTTGCTTGAACGGTCTTCTGCATAACTGTCAGAAATGTACAAAACAGTATTTTTTCCTGATCATAAAATAGATACTGATCTCAAGATTTCTAATACTTTTCACAATACCTTCCCTAAGCAGGCACTTAAGTGTGACAAATATAAGGGCCTTTTTTTTTTTCTTGGAAAATCCATTTTTAATTAAAAGAAGGATTAGGTGAATGGGGGTGGTTTACTATATCAGTATGGCACTTCCTAAACCATAGATAAACCATTAACTTCAGCTCCCCCCACACACACACTCAAATTAAACAGGCAAATACACTAGTCTACCTTTGAACAAACTGGCTGAGGGGAGTAAACAAATAGAGCCCCCGGCCCAGCTCAGTGAGAGCTCACAGGGGCTTCTCGAAGGAAAGACAGTGAGTGGGGACAGCCAAACAGGTTTCAGATATCAAATAATATTTTAATTTCTGAATACTTTCAATTTTCCTTGGAATATAACACACAAAGACTCGACCAAACAGTTCAGTTATTATAACTTTTACAGTATACAGAAATGTTGCACTTAAAAAAAAACCTTCAGTTTTTTTAAAACACAAACTGTAAACTCTAAGATACTGAATCAATCACGTTACCTATAAGTGCCAACAGTGTTATTTTGTCATGCTGATTTCAATGGTATTTTTTAAAAAGGGAAAATATCAACAATTATAATACAAAGGGTTTGCAAATATACAAACAGATATAGGATTTTCATAACAATTCAAGAACTAAGCGGGACCCAATTCAAATTACAAAAGTTCACTTTTTATTCAAAACCTCAGCATGTGTCTTGGACACATTCCTTGGCTGCCAATAAATTCCACAGTTCATTCTCTTTCTTAAAATATTTTTAAAAAGCTAGGTTTATCATGGTATCTTTTTTGGGGGGGGGCAGGGAAGGGGAAGTTAAGTGTTGTATGTGGTTCCTCCAGTTCTCAAATTAGAGTGCTCAACTTCACCTAAAATTTTTGGTCACCACTTGTAAGTGCGTTTCCATCATCTTTGAGTTGCCTTTTAAAGTTTTATGTCTTCCTATGATATTTTCATGGACTGAGTTTTAATTCTTGCAGAACATATATTTTAAGGATACACAGTTTTTAAGAAGCCAAGATTATATCAAAACTTATTATAGAACCACAGAATAAACTGGTTTGGAACCAGAAAAGTACAAAAAAGAACAGCTAGAGGTACATAGACACAGGACAATTAATAATTTGGAAAAAAAAAAGACTTACTTTCTCCATTCTGCTAATTTTCTCCCAATCTCCTTAAATGCACTTTTAGCAATATTTTTCCAAAATTTACCAAAAAAAGAAAAAGACTAATTTCCTTTTTATACAAAAATGATAAGTAGCAAGTTGTTCTGACCGACACAGGAGTTTTTGTTTTTTTTGTTTTTTTTTTAATGCATTCTGTAAAAGTTCATTTGACAGTCTTTTTTTTTTTGGAAATTCACAGTCCATTAAATTCTTCCCCTCTCTTCTTTTAGCAAACTTGTAACATCCTTTTATATCCTTTCTTAATAGAAAGAATTTAAGCAAACAAACCAGTCTTTTGCCTTTTCTTTCTCTCTGTTTCACTCCCCCTTCTTATCTTGATTTATTTATTTATTGAATTGCCATATACGGCCAGTTAAAACTGCTGCCGGACAGTAACATATCCCGGATGAGGGTTTCGATGGGGGTTTTACCTACCAAACGGACGAAAAACAATTGCTCTATGACTGAGGAGGAGACCGTGCGGAGGGAAGGGAGGCGAAGCAAAAGCTTTCCGAATCGCGTTGGTTGGTTGGGGTACTGGCTCCTAACGTATTCTTCCAAAGCACACTGGGACTTTTCCTGCAAGCTTTCCACATGGGCTACATCAGAGAGACCACAGGCATCTGGAAGAAAGTTTAAAAAAAAAAAAAGAAGAAGACGAAGAATTCAGTCATCAGATTAAGAGGTCTGAAATGGGTCACATGAGGTGTGTGTACAGTGCTCTGTCAAACTGCCCCAACCGGAGTTGGAGCAAATGCCTACATACTGAAAACTGGGGTGGGGGGGGGGTGTTGGGGAGGCGGGGACCGCAAGAGATGGTCCTGGGGTATTTGCTTTAAAATAAAACACAGCTCAATGCGTTGCAGGCTTTCCCTGTCCGAGTCCTCAGGCTTGGTCACTGGGAGGCCTAAGCAAAGTGCATTGGGTAAATCTGGCCCAGGTCAGTAAACAGACAGACAAACAGATGAAACCAAAACTGCCAGTGCTCCTCCCCCTCCTCCTCTGTAAATAATAGTTTGGTTTATAATTATATAGTGGGGGGGGGCAACAACCTGGCCCAACCCCGGGTAATGGCGCCCACGACCCAGCCTCAGATTCTCCCCAAAGAGGGCGACTCATTTTTCTCCAGTCTTTGAAACTGATTTAAGTGGCCCTTTAAAACTGATCTTGTCAGTTTAGCCTATTGAAGGGCAGCCATGCAAACTGTGATCTCTCTGTTCATTTGAGCTGTTTCTTTTCCCTCCTTTTCTTCTCTCTCCCTTTTTCTCCTACCACCACCCCCCCACTTATTTTTTTTTTTAAACCCAGGTCCCTCCAAGAAGAGACCCCTCCCCGTTATCTTCAGGAAAACACTTTTCTTTTTCGGATATGTGAAAATACAATAAGTGCCTTTGAAATGAGAGGCTTCTCAGTGAAGGCGGTGCAGGTTGTGACCTGACCTTTGGGAGCTCCCCAGGCAAGACGAGGGCTAACACATGCATACTGTGAGTTCTTAAAGCAGATATTCAAAAAGAGCTGCCACCACGTCCACCCCAAGAAACAGAACACACATACAATCTCCTCATGTGTGGATCTGGGACTTTGCATGTATACAGAATGCATTGGTGTCTGTGATCAGGAATTAACAGATCTGTTTGCATAGGACTCCTTCTTACAGCGGACTGTCTCAGAATCAGATAACAGGAACCTTTATCTCTTTGTGAGGTGATTTGCATTCTCCACACAGGCCTCTACATTTTGCAAATAGTAATACATTAAACTGTTAAGACAGTATCAGGCATTTCTTTCCTTGGAAGACCAAGGGTAAGTCTAAGAGCTAACAAGCATATCAAGAAATGAACCACCACCCAGATGGTCTGTGAACTTGGGCTGGGTTAGGGTTTTGGGAAGGGGTGAAGGTGGCTATAGGCTAGGGGAAGATCCTGCCTGTACCTCTGCATCAGGCAAATGTTCTAGTTATGACAGGTCCCCCGAGAAAAATAATCCAGATCCAAGCCTCTGCATACAGCTCTTCCTTGCCCAGACACTGTCCTTTAATTGACTACCTAAGGACTTTCAAAGGCAGAATTTGGGGTGGCAGTGGAGGCGGTGGATTTTATGTGAAGAGCAGCAATATGTAAAAGACAGTGGGTTAAGGACTCAGAACCTGCAATAGATTCAGCTAATGACTTGGGCCCCCAGAATTCCTTGGAACAGTAAGGAAGAGACTGTGGATCTTTTTGTCTGCCACAGGAATTCCACAGCTCTCCTCGTGTCCTGATTACAAGCTGCAAAACCTGCAGTGGGTGACTAGGTTCCAAGCCCTACCCAGGTCCAGATGTTTGTTATCCTGAACTGGGAACCCCTTCCCCTCTCAGCCGTGACAAAGGGATCAGCTGACAACTTAGAACAGGAATGTGGAAGGGGTGATTTCCACCCACCTGGGCTCTGCTGAACTCAGCCTGGAGGCAGCCAAAAGGCTCAGGTGTGGCCCAAAGTGGTAAGCCAGACACATCCAACAATCGTTCGGCCTCAAGAGTTAATTAATATTAGGTCTATTACTCACACAGGTTAAACTACCTGCAAACTAATTAGATTTCATAATGCAGTCAATGATGGTTTTATAGCTCCAGCAATACTCATACCCAGCCCAAGTTGGCATACACTTTGGGTTGTTTGAAAATTGCCTTAACTGTTTGCCTGGACAGAGGAAGCGAGAGGCCAGAGTCTTCAACCCCCTACAGGCATTCTGAAGAGTTATGATGGCCCCTTTCTTCCTCTTGCCCCTTTCTGACAGCTCTTTCCCCTCTCCTGGCAGTCTGCACTGTTTTAATAAAAATATGATTTTGAAAATTGCTGCCCTCAGGTTGGATGTGCCTGGAGCTCCAACTCCTACTGAATTAGCAGGCAAACTTTCCCCTGCAGGGATGATACCAGGACTGCTCCAGTGCCTAGGGGCATCTTCTGGAGGCTCAGCCAGGGTGACAGAGAAAGCCATGGGGTAGAGGAGATTCCACAGGCTCAGCTGGCCCAGAGGGCCTGAGCTAAGGGAGGGAGCAGAAGCATGCATCCTAGTCTGGTGGGAGGGGAACAGGCCTGAGAGGCTTCCCCATGGCCTATTTTGAGTCTGTGTCTGAAGCATCCTTCTTGCAACCCAGCCTTCCTATCCTCTCCCCTCTCCCCAGGACAGGCCTGGTGGGGCCCCAACAGCTATGCAAAGTTCCCATTCCAAGTTCCACAGACAGTTTGGCTTTTTAAGGGGGAGGCTGGGCTAGTTCTGGGGGCTCCTAAGAGTTTAGGCCCTAACTCTGAGCTAGGAGCGCTTGGGCATGAGAGGGCAGGGATCCTTCCTACCTGAGGTGAACAGGACTATGGCCTTGAGGCAGCTGTACTCGGCGGAGTCGACGTGCAGCGCTTTGAGCTTCTCCACTTGCTCTTGGAAGATCCGTATGTGGTCCATAAAGGCGACCACCCGGTCGGCGGACATGGGCGAGGCGTGTAGGCCGGCGGCGGCCAGTAGCGGGGCGACATGGAGGGGCATGGAGCACTGTGCCGCGTTCAGCACGAACAGCTCGCTCCAGGTGAGGCGAAGCAGGGCCACCTGGTCGGTGATCTGCAGGTCAGGGAAGAAGGGGATGTTCCGGGCCCACTCGACGGCGCTGAAGAGCATCCGCGCGGCCAGTTCGCAAATGTTCTCGATGCCCATGATGTTGTTGGGCTGCATGCACTGGCTGCCGAAGCGCGACGTGGGATAGGGTTCGGCGCGCAGCAGCAGAGAAATATATCCGGACAGGTACGAGTGGCAGTTGAGGGGGTCCCCGTTGGTCAGCGCAAACTGCCCGTGGGTCGGCTGGGTGGGCGGCATCCTGCCCCTCTGCACCGCTGCAGGGAGGAAAGGAGACACTCCGCAGTTAATGACCAGCTTCGTTCCGCTGCTCCCCCGGCAGGGTCTGCCCCAGCCCGACCCCCACCTGACCCAGACCCTGCGGGGCGCAGGAACAGGCAGGCCTGCCCCTCTCACCAGCGCGCTAGGGCCACAGACCTGGGAGTCGCCGGGAGCCCGGCTGCACTCCTCTCAAATCACCACCCAGGCAAGCTCTGGCGGCCAGGGCGGCACACTGGCCTCGGAGGCCCACTCCGGGCTGGGCGGCCGAGGACCCAGAATTGGCCGCTTTGCCTCGCGGTCCCCGGCACGATGGGAGAGATGAAGCATTCTGGGGGCATCTTTCTTCCTTACTGCTAAACGGCTGATATTTTTTATTGATTGGAGGAGAGGGAGCGGGAGGGGCGAGGCTGGGGGAAGGGTGAGACGCTTTTGCAAAAGACACCAGGCTTCACCCCGGACGGCCTGTGGCCACCCCGGAACCGCTTTCCCCCCAACCCCGCAACCCCAGCCCCGCAGGCCACCCCCGGTGAGAGACAAGCTGAGAGCCGAGGTCTGGCGGCAGCCTAATCGGTGTGCTCGGAGGAAGAGAGACGGAGGGAGAGGGCGGAGAGACAGGCCGGCCGAGGCGAGAGGAAGCCGGGGAGAAACGGGGAGCGGGCGGCCGGCGCAGCCCGGGGAGGGCCCGGGAGGGCCGGGGAAAGCCGGCCAGGCTCGGGCACGAGCTGTTATCTGACGCCGGACGGGGAGAGTCGCTCTCGCAGAAACACAAAGAAACCGCGGCGTTCGCTCGCCCCAACCCGGAGCCCGCGCCCGGCGCCGAGCGCGCCATTGGCCGAGCACGGCTTGCGGCGCTCGGCGAATTTCATATCACAAAGACCCAACTCGCGCAGAGCGAAAGCAGCCGCCCAGAGCCCCTCGCCCACCCTTCCCCTACTCCCTATCGCGCTCTCCTCCTTTCAAAAGTGAAAGGAAAAAAGAAAACAGAGGATTTTTTTTTTTTCCAGCCGAATGTTAATCCACGGAGGGTCACATGAGTGCTGCCCGGGCGGCAGCGTTAATACGGCGAAGTGCGTAAAATTGCCATTTGTAATTTGAACCTCCTGTACAAAAGTACAATCTCAGGTTGTTGGGGTTTTTTTTTTTTTTTTGGTTTTTTTTTTTTGAGCGGGTGGGTGTTGGGGAGAGGGGTGGGGAGGAAGGACATGTGTTGAGCATGCAGGAAAAACAAGGAGAGAGAAAAAAACTGAGAGGAAAGAGAGAGAAGTAAACCAGGCTTTAAAACAACAACAACAAACAACACCCCATCACTTGCAGAAAGGCGAACTCGAATGAACTGGCAGTCAATGCAAAGAAAATGAAAAGAGCCCGAAGAGAGAGTAGTAGAGGAAATCAGTCGGCCAAAGCATGCGGATTTGGGGATCTGGGTTCCAATGCAGAACTTGCTTCTAGTATAAAACCCCTTTCAGCTGCAATACGAAGAGAAGAGCTTGGGGCTTCCGTGTCCTTACCCAGAGCAGGCTAGCCAAACGCACCCAGGGCCCCGGGACCCCAGGCGAGGGGGGTAGAAATGAGAGGCCGATACCTTCCCGTCTCATGCCCACTTTGAGGCACTTTTTGAGGCGGCAGTACTGGCACTGGTTGCGGTGGTGCTGGTCGATGGGACAGTTCCGGTTGGCGCGGCACGTGTAGCTCAGGTTCCTCCGCACGCTGCGCTTGAAGAAGCTCTTGCAGCCCTCGCACGTGAACTGGCCGTAGTGCTTGCCGCTCGACTTGTCCCCGCACACCACGCACTCGATGTGCTGCTGCTGCTGCTGCTTGTCGCCGCCCGGACCGCCAGGGCCGCCCTGGCCGCCGGCCGCCGTCTGGGCCGGCGTGCTGGCCGGGCCCCCTTGGCCGGGCGTCTGTGGCGTGTGCGGGGCGCCGGGCGGCGGGCCGGGCACGGGCGGCGCTTGCGAGGCCTGGCTGCCCTGAGAGCCGGGCACCTCGTCCTGGGGGTCGCGCCACGTGCTGACTACCATTGCCATATCTATGGGGGCCGCGTCCGGACTTCCTGCTCCCCTGGCTGCGGGCGGCGGCGGCTCCCGGGTCTCGGGCTCCGGCGCGCCGCCTTTTGTGTGTGCAAGGGTGCGAGAGGGCGCCCCGGGTGGCTCGGGGTCTGGTTGGTTGAGGTTGGTTAGTTTTTCCTTTTTTGTTTCTGCTTTGCAAAGTTTTGTCGATTGCTTGTCTGGCCCGGTGTGTTTGTTTTGTTTGTTTCTTTCGGCTCAGCTTTGTTGCTTTCGGGGGGCTTTCCGCCGGGAGGGGAGGGGATGGGGCCGGGGGAGAGCAAGTGGGCGCAGAACGTGGAGAGAGAGGGAGGGGAGGGAGAGCTGCAAGTCGATTGTCTGGCTTCAAGACAGAAGTAGGAGGCAAAAAAAAAAAAAAAAAAAAAAAATCTCTCCAAAGATCTCCCTCGCTCTCACTCTCTCCCTCCCTCTCTCGTTCACTCTCTCGCTCTCAGAGCTGGTGTGCAGCCGAGGAGTTGGAGGAGGAGGAGGAAGAGGAGGAGGAGGAGGAGGAGGAGGAGGAGAGGCGACTGTCCGGGGGCCAAGTCCAGGGCAGCCCACAGTCAGCCATTCAGGAAAGCCATCGAAATCAGGAGGACTAGGAGAGCAGAGGCGCCGGTCTCAGGCGCGCCCAGAGAGCCAGGCAGGCCGGGGCGGAGGCCGGCGGCCCGCGGAGTGGCCGGAGCGCTGCCCGGGTCCGGGGGAATCAGCATGAAAGTGGTCCGCGTCGGGCGCTGCGCGGCGTCGTCCTGGCGCTGGGCCGCCGCCGCCGCCTGCCACAGGCGCCCGGCGCGCGCCTCGCTTGCTCCGGCCGCCGCCGCCCGCTTTCGCCGGATAGAGGCCGCTCGCCGCTCCCTGCGGGCCGCCTGGGCCGCCGCCGCCGCTGGAGCCGCCGCCGCCGCCGCCGAAGCCGCCGGGTCAGGCCCGGAGCCGCCGCGTCTAGCGCCGCCGCCGCCGCTGAAGCCGCTGCTGCCGCCGCCGGAGCCGCTGCTGCTGCTGCTGCCGCCGCCGCCGCCTCACACACATAGGGAAAGAGTCAACTCGCCGGCGGCGGGGGAGAAATGATAAAAGAGAGAGAGGAGGGCAGATCACCACCTAGAAGCACATCCTTCGTGCGCAGAGGGGGGAGGAAAAGACGGAGAGAAAGAATGAAAGAGGGGAAAAAAGGCAGCACGGCACCCGGAGAAAGAAGACAACTCGGGGAGAGGAGGAGGAGGAGAAGAAAACACACACGCGCGCACGCACACACACACCGCGGAGAGAAAAGAACAGAGAATCAAAGTGATCAAATATGCTAAAAAGGGGGGCGCGGGAGGGAATGCGATTTATAGGCGCCGGGGCTGGCAGAAGTGGCTTCTCCGCGATCAGCTCACTGAGCTCTCTATATAGTGAACTTTGACACGACTGCTGCAACTTAGCGCACGTTGCCATGGCGACGGCGCGCCTTATAAGGCAGCAGCCGGGGTTGGCCTGGCCAGGCGCGCGCGCACCGCCCCCTCGCCGTCATTGGCCGGAGCGCGGCGGCCCCGCCATGGCGGCCGCGGGCTCAGCCCGGTCCTAGCGCGAGCGGTGTCGCGGCCCGGGCGCGGGGGGCGAAGGGGGGCGGGGAGGGGGCGACTGTGCCGCCGCCACTGCCAAGCGGGGGATGGGCCCACACCGGACCCGGGCGCGCGGCCACGGCTCTCTCCGCACCCCGCACCCGAGGTTTCCGCCCCAGAGGGGAGAGGACCGCGGCGCGCACACACAACGCCTCTTAAAGGCTCCGCGAGAGGCTTTGGATGGCATCGAGGACTTCGACTCTCGCAACTTGGCAATGCCACCAAATCCGTCGCTCGCGCACCACCCGGGACTCCCAGCGCATCTTTATGCCCACAGTGCCAGAGAAAGAGAAAAGTTCCCTGGTTTCTTTGCAGAGGGGTAGTGGGTGAGGATGGGAAGGTGCCTCGAGCCGAGCTTGCAGGCATTTTCCAAACGAAACATTTGGTCAAATCCGGGTGATGGTAGACCCTTCCCTTAGTCTACTCTGATCACTTGCTTGGTTTGGTAGCTATTTTTTTCTTCCTTCCTTCCTTCCCTTCTTCCTTCCTTTCTTTCTTCCTTCCTTTCTTTCTTCCTTCCTTTCTTTCTCTTTCTTTCTTTCTTTCTCTTTCTCTCTCTTTCGTTTTTTTTAGAGAAAAGGAACCTTTCAGTGGCTGTGTTTTCCTTGTAGGGTTAACATTTCACAGGAATGTGGCCTGACATTTTAATTGCTCAAATAAAGCATCTCGGATGCTGAGAAGCAGAAATAGACTTCATCTCATTGTCATGATGCAATTAAAATCAATTTTCTTCAACTTTATCCTCTCTCGTTAGTTTCAGCTAACTCCCAATCCCACGTCCTGCCACACACCCAGTCTTGGTGAGAGGTGAAAAGACCTTTCTGCCCGCTGATGGACAAGCGGAGGCAGCCTCCCAGCGTCCTCTGTGCATACCCTCTGTACACACATGTAAGCGTACATATATCAGATGCGCATTTGTCAATGTACACAGACAAAGGCTTCAGCGACTATGCTTCTAGGTAATAGAACAGTTGAGTACGACTTCATTGTTCCTCAAGTTCCTTTTAAGCATTCATACAGTCATTAAAACACACCCAGAGATTCTGCCCCAAATTGGGAATAATAACAAGTACAACTCACAGGAATCACGCACAAGCCATATTCTTCCTCAAGAGATTCACTGCAATGAGAACAACTTCATCTCCTGTGCCATTCTGCTCAATGTGCTAAAATCATCAAGCCAGTATGTCTCTGAATTCCAGGGCTTTTGGTTTTAAACATCAAACATCTAGAATTGCCCCCCAGAACACACTGTATTCCAAATCAGTAACCTGTCTGTTGGATTTTGACCAGTTAGTGGATTATGATTATTCAAAATTTATAGAACAAAATTGTGACTCCATCATACACTCTTTGCACCAAGAAAAAACTGTAGACTGGTAATCCAACCAGGTTTATGAACAATTAAGATATTTTACACAAAACATGTTAAGCTTCCAGAAACATGAACACACATAAAGAGTAAATTAATGACCATAGGAAAGCATCCTTGATAGTTTAAAAAATCGGAGTGATGAAGGATTAAAAAAAATAAACCATACATATAACTGACATGTGTAGATTGTACTTTGCATTCAATACCCTTTACACACATGGGGAGAATACGAGGTAGGAACTAAATGAAGATGTAGGCAGATAGGCGATAGTTTATAGGGAAGGAAAGATTCTCCTTATGCTTCATTCTTGAAACCTCCTTAGCCCTCACCCTTCCTCCGCTGAAATCACATATTTCACTAAAGCTGCAGGTGCTGGGATTATTTGGAAGTTGTTTAAAAAAAAAAAAAAAAGAACTATAGTGGACACTGAGCTATCATAAACCTGGCGTGTAATGAGATTGCCATAGAGCAAAGCCAGGCAGAAAATTTCAGGTTGATTAGAGACACAATATAACTTTCTCCTAAAGAGGACAAGAAGGATGGAAAAGAAATCATTTCGGAGAAGGCTGTGTGTTTTTTTTTTTTTTTTTTACTCTTTTTCTTTTCAACCTCTATGATTTGAGGAATTTCCTAATGCTACAAATGTCAGTAGATTAGGGGCAAACTCAGCAGAGATGTGGTAGGGCTGGGGTTGAGACAGAAAATCTAATGGGCATCCCCATCTCAATTTAATAGAAGATAAAAATAATTGATTATAAGGAAATCATAAACTCGCCTCTTGGGTGCAGACACTTCCATGGCAAGATCACCTTTTACAAACATGCAGTCGGAAATTTTTGAGGAAGAAGAGCTTCTCCAGGACACTTTGAGATTTTTGGTATTTTAAGTACGCTCTGATGGCTTCAGATTTAAAATGAAGGGTTTCCCAACCATCTCCTACAGCTCTGGATCCTGCTAGGCATACAACCACAGGGCTGCCAATAAGTCAGAGGTGTTTTACTCTGTATTTTAGGACTCATTCAGTTATGGGGGTGCTATTAAAAAGCCAAAAAACAAAAACAAAAAAAAATGACCATTTCAATTGTAGTTAATTTATTGTATAGAAGAAGGGAGAAGACTGCAGACTGAGAAGAAAAACAAGGAGAAAATATTTTAAAATGTCTTCTTCTGAGATGCTTATATTCCTTGATTAAAACAGCTCTAAGGCTAAAAGATAAATATCAATATGTTGTTGCTGTTTTTTTTTTTTTTTTAGACAATCCAGCCCAGTCTTTTATTGCAGATGTAAATTTATTTTAATGAGAAGAATGGCAAGCTTTAATTTGGCCGGAGAAAGTTGAAAAAACATTTGTTTTACTGTAGGGGGAAAAAAAGCCACCCAGGAATATGATTTTCTTCCAGAAAGTGGCTGTAATTCTCCACAAATTAAATCATAATATGAATACAGACCCCAGCAAATGTCGAGATTAACTCTGAACTCAGTAGAAACCAGTTCTGTCCACCAGGATTCATTGAATTCCTCCTTCCCCTCAATCTAGTCCGTGTGTGTTTTTCTCTTCCACCACACTGGAGCTCCATGAATAGAGAAAGGGGCTTCCATTGTGTCTCTCTGAACTTCCAAGTCAATGCAATTTTTAACCACTGGCTTGTGGTACTTTGAAAATCACCAGGGGCTGTCAGAGTTGGGTCCTCTGAAAAATTTACAGTGCTAAATCAGAGCATATGCTGGGAGGGAAAAAATTGCTTAAGATTGGAGCAAGTACAGTATCTGTCTGCCCCCTAGTGTAAGAGTCCTCGCTGCCTAAAACGCAACTTTAAAAGAAAAGAGCTCTTAAAGGGAAACGACTTTGAGCTCACGTAGGCATAGCAGAATGAAACTTCTGTACATTTTAATCTGAATAATTCTTCAGGGTTTAAAATTAATTGGCTCTGGCTTGGTTGGACCGAACTCCGATCTCGCCACCTCTGCGTTTCCTGAGTCACTGGCGGAGAGGTGATGATTTTTTTTTTTTTTTTTTTCTGAACTGGGTTTATGTGCGTCCCCCTCACCCCCTCCTCTCTTTTTTCTTTCTCTGTCTCTGTCGTCTCTCTCGCTGGCTTTTTAAAAATGAGGAACCGTTCCTTGAACGTTCTGGACAGAGAACAGAATTGCTTAAGTCAGCCCGACACGGTTGTAATAGACAGCAAAAAGGTAAATGTTTGCCTGAAATCCGCACGCCAGCTCCACCACCCCGCCCGATGGTGAGTACCCTTCTCGTTGCGATTCTCCTAGCTTAACCGAGCGCTCTCCTCCCGGAGCCGCGGCCGAGGGCGCCGGGCAGAGCTTTCCTCCCTCCCTGCCTGGCTGGATGTCAGTTGCACAAGGTTGCAAAATACAGCGCAGAGGCAGATCGAACAGTAAATTCTGACGCTTAGTGAGAGCCTAGCAGCTCCTTTGCTAGAAAACCGAGTCGTCTATTGCTTGGAAAAACACGTTTATAGGACTGGTTTTTAGTTTGCTCTAGCGAAGGAAATGAGTTTGAGGAGATGGGAGGCACCGCAGTCTTTACGCTTCGGTTTAATCATATTTTGGCAGCTTCGCAATTGTATTTTCCCCTTCTCCCCGCCCCCCACCACCTCTCCTACCGCACACATGTAATAAAATATGGCAAGGCATTGAATTGACTGTCCCCCCTTCCCCGAACACCTTAAACCACAGTCCTAGGCATTTCATACACGTTAGCAATCCGATTTTTTGAAAACCCCAAGTCATCCCCAACCCCACACAGCACAAGGAGGAAAGTGAGAAAGGAGAGAGAGAGAGAGAGAGAGAGAGAGAGAAAATACTGTAAGTAAACATACCAAAACCATATTTGCCTTGTTCAAGGTCCCAAACCGCTTGCATCTTCCTTCTAAACTGGAATAACTCTCCTTTAGTTTGGCGGGTGAAATAAATGCTTTGTTGGCCCCCTGAAAAGATGTGTCTTTGATAATTAAAGAGAATCTCCTCCTCGGTGTTTATCTAAGCGATTGTGCAAACTGATAAAAAGTAGGCACTAGCCTGCAGGGAAAAAGAGGAAAGGTGAAGGGAGAGATCTTCCACCTCAGGGAAGTGCTTCCCCATGTATTAGGCGCTCTCAGCCTTGGAAAGCCCTGCACAGTAACTTTAGAGAGACGAGGTTTCAGGGAGCTTTGTACATAGCTGCTAAGGAATGCAAGCCTCGCCTTTAAGAAAAAAAACCCCAAACCGTAGGTAGGAGATGTCTGGAGTGATCCTTGTCTCTCATCTCATTCCTTAGAAGGAAGAGTGCGTTGTTACACCTTGTTTGGGGCTGGAAAGACGAGACTTTAAAAACACCCGTCCAATTGAAAAAAATCTCCCAACTTAATGAGTTTAGTCGGAGGCTGGAGCTAACGGCTCAGCCTCAGCAGAAAACCGCCAACAACTATAGGCGATATTGCAGAGCAAAGACGACCCAAGGCACAGCCAAATTCCACTGTTTGGGGTCGAGAGGGATGGAGGCTAATCCTAAAGCAAGTTGGAAAAAAACAGAGGTGGGAGAGGAGGGGAAAAAAGCAGCAGCCTCGCAGACTGGCAGACAGGCTCCCCTCACCCTAGATCAAAGATAGAACTTGAAACAGGAGGGCAACATTTTCCCTAGGAATCCGTTGAAATCCTTATTTTCTACTTTTAACTCAACCCCCCCCCAAGTGATTTTTCCCTCTCCCCTGCAGATTCATGTCCCCCTCTTCCCAGTTCCCCTTCTAGAACTTTCCTGAAGAGGAAACCTATTTCTTTTGGGGGAGGGGTTCCCCACTTTCTGTCTTCAGATAATGTATGCTTAATTCACCCCCTCCCTTCATCCACCTCCCAAAATGAATAAAGGAAGCAGGAATACAGTAACTAGCAAAAATTGAGAATAAACTATGCTTCCCCTCGCAGTTTAATACAGTTTTAACTAATGGAATTTTTTTGTTTTGTTTTAAGAGAAGAATAATGGGGAAACACGGATCTTTTATTTTAGGAAACTGTTATGGTAAGATGTATGTCAGACTTGACAAATGGAACTAACCCTCTTCGGCTGCTTCTTGTCCTTATCTTAGACAGGAATTAAGTTAAACACAGTGCTGAATGTTAATTACATGTTTACTGGCTAATGAAAATTACAAATGGTTTTGCCACCTCAAACAATGATGAAAACTCTGAAGACACTATAATTATATACTTTGAGGGAAATAACTCAGAATATTGATCATAAGAAGTGTAAATCTTTTTTTAACTATTCATTAATACCATAAATACGGGCTACAGAAGTTTTTCCTTGTGGTTTGTCTCATTAGTTATACGAGTGGATGGATGGTGAGGCTTCTCTGGGGAGGTGATGAACTCATTCTCTTATAGAAGGAGGCCACTTGTGTAACTGGGGGTGCCCCCCTCCCTTTCACCCCCGCCCCCTTTAACCCCAGCAGAAGGTCGAGGGATAGTTGAACAGGGGGGCCGGGCTCAGGGCAGGTGAAGGTGATCACAGCTCAGCCTCTTTCCTCCCCTCCCCTTGTCCTCCTCTCTCCTCCTCTCCCTCCTCCCTTTCCTGCCAGGTCTGATCGATGACTGCCTTCCCCAGCCAGGGCGCCTGTCGGATAACCTGGCGTTTGGGTTCCTAATGGAGGACAACTCACCGCAACCCAGCGATGCAGCCCTGACAACCCAAGTTCCCTCCTTTAGAGGTGGCTAGGGCAGTTCATTGCAAAAGAAGAAGAAAAAAAAAGGTTGAGTGAGGTATTACTGGGTAAGGTGGCTCAGGCGGCCGAACCAGAACTGGTTTCCCTGGGTTTGGGAGTAGAGAAATATTTTGCTGTTTTGTTTTAACTCTGGTCTGAGTTGTAGCTTTGCACTCTGCAGTGTGGCAGCCACTTCGATCTTGGGGGTCAAAGGTGAGGGCTGCACTAACCCTAAAAGCCTGGTCTGGCCTGGCCAGAAGGCCGAGCCCGCAGGGGAGTGGGGGGTTGTCAGTCACGCCGCCTGACGCTTCGGAGGGGGTGCCAGTGAAACCCGCACGCGGGGGGCACAGAACCGAGAGCGGGTTTTAAGTGCAATATTGAAGGTTTTTAAAAAGTGCCCTAGGCTTGTGGGACTGGAGTCCTCTTTTTCCCTGAGAATTCCCAAGGCGCTGGTCTTTGTCTTAGAAGGAATGGAGTTTCTGAATGGTGTGAAAGGGACAGAGAGGGTCGCTTCAAATCGATTTTACTTGTCCTTTCTGTCTTTTCGGATCAACGCCCTTCAATGGGCACAGAGGTGCTCTTTCAACCAAAAACTTGTGCTACATTTTCTGCCTGTATTGGTGCTAAATACAATAAGCACTGGGCAGATTTTTTTCTTTGCTTTCCAAAGCAAGAAAGCACCCTAATTAAATTGTTTTATATGGACAGTCAAGACGGACCAATTAAGTATGCATTAGTATAAAGATATAGTCTGCAGATAAAGCGGTTTAGAAAATCACGTGTGCGACAAAGGAGAGGGTGCTAGCGCTGGGGAGGGGTGCGTGAACCAGCGAGGTGGCTCACCTCCCTCCCTGGACCCTGGGGGAATTGCAGAAGCCCCGGCCTCAGGTGAGAGGGGATCAGGGCCGCTAACAGGTGGGCGACAGTGTTGGAGTTTTTCAGGCCCGCGCCCCCGACTGGAGAGCGGTGGAGCCCAGGGGGTTAGTATCTCTCACATCCTCCTACTCTGACAAGGCAGCGGCCCGAGGTGGTGGGTCCGTAGGAGGGGGCGAGAGCGTGCCATGCCTTACTCCAGGTCGTGCCCATTGCCTGGTGTCTAGATTCAGGGCGCGGCCCTGAAGTAAGGAAAGAGTGTGCGCCTCGGGGAGGCCAGGGGGGGGCGAGGACACTGTCACTGCCGCGGCCGCAACCCTCTGGCAGCCAAGATCAGGGTAGGGGGCCCCCTTCCAACTCCTCCAAGCTAAGCGCTTTTTCCGCTTCTAAGGAAACGGGAGCGTCTCTGCGAGGAAAGTAAAGTTCCCGCCCGACGCCATCCGGCCCAAGGGGCGTCGAGGACCAGCCACAGAAATGGGGAAAAGACTGAGGGTCTGAGAAAGGGTAGCGAGGACAGTGGCTCCCCGTCCGGGCCACCGCAGCTCTCGGCTTCTCCACAACCCCTCGACCCTCTGAGGTGTGGGCGGGCAGAGTGCATTTCACCCCGAAGGCGACGACTCCCAGGGCAGCGGCCTGGGCCTCCCCGCG
Organism: Balaenoptera acutorostrata; assembly: GCF_949987535.1. Lineage (NCBI taxonomy): Eukaryota > Metazoa > Chordata > Mammalia > Artiodactyla > Balaenopteridae > Balaenoptera > Balaenoptera acutorostrata. Next base: position 49,171,734 of record NC_080066.1, on the reverse strand, counting down.
TCGAGGCGTAGGCTTGTGATAGGTGGTCCCCGGGCCGCGAGGGCGCGAGCGCAGCGCGCTGCCGCAGGAAGGGCGCGCGGGGCGCACTGGGCGCCCTTGGTTGGGGTGGGGAGGGGGGAGTAAGGCGAGAATTAGAGCCTGGGGAGGCAGCTGAATGTCAAAAGTAAAAAGGTTGAAAAGCCAATTTTCCCGGCGCGCTTTCGCCCCCCCTTTGCTGGTTGCAGAGGCAGTAAATCAGCGGCCAGCGGCGAGGGCGGGAGGATCCCCCTCGGCGGGCTCGGCGCGGCCCCGCCCTGACCGTGCGCACCTCCCGGTGGGCCCCGAATCGATCAGAAGCCTAGCTGAGGATGTCACCGCACTAAATATTTACTGATCACACACAAATAGCCGGGGCTCGAACGATTTTCCTCTGTGAGGAGAGCGCAGAGAGAAGGGTAAATCATTTTATTAGTGTGGATAAAGCCCAGAGCACACTCCGGGCTGGAGTGTTTTAAGATGTGTCTTCAACTGGATGAAAAGAGTTAGGGAAATCGATACGGAGTGATTAGAAGCCCCCGGGGTGACGAAGGGGGCCGGGGCTTTCAGGGATTTGGCGAGGCTGAGAGGGGGGAGCGAGCCTCGAGGGGGGCGGCCCGACCACCGCCAGGGAGCTCCCGGGGGCAGGCCTGTGTCCCTCCCTCCTCGACGGGAGACGCGAGGGCGCAGCCAGCGGCAGGGAGTCCGCCGCGTCCCGGCGCGGCTGGGCTGGCGCTGGGTGAGAGCTGCGCGGGCCGCCGCGGGACAGAGGGCTTGGGTGCCACGGGGCTCCACATCGCGAGTGCCAGTGGTCAGGTGGCCACGGAAGGGGATCGCAGGCCCGGCGTGGAGATGCTGGCAGGTTCCCGCACAGCGCGGGCTCTCCAGGCAGCTTCCCGGAGTAACGACGTGGCCCAAACGGGTTGCATTTTCCCCCGCCGCGCCACGCAGCATCCCCGAACTTTCTCCCGGATGCACCTCTGCCCCCTCGTCTCCCCTAGTGTTCCAGAGAGGACGCAGCGGCCCAGCCCAGCGGGCTTCCTCTCCATCCCACCCACCCAGTGTCAAGGGCAGCCGCCGGGTGGCGGAACCCGCTGCGGACCGCAGGGCCAGTGGATTCCAGGTTCGGGGCTCCTAGGCAGGTGGGAGGAAGTCTGAGGTGGAGCAGGAAGGCAGAGGCAGGGTGACACACACCAACGACGCCCCCAGGATGTCCCCGTCCTCTCCAAGGCGGGAAATCAGCTTTCGGGGGGGTCTCAAGCGACAGTCCAGCGAGAGAAATGGTTCTGTGGCCCCAAGGCTGGGTGCAGAAGCCTAAAGTGCCAGGGCGCAAAGGTTTGCGGGGCTCGCTGAAGTTAGCAAGGCTTTGGGTGGAGTTTGCTGGGAAGGAGAAGAAAACCTTCTCCCCAAACTCAAGCAGCAAAGTCCTGGCGCGAAAATGGCTTTTCACTTCTGGAAGCGGAAGGCATCAGTCGCTGCTGTGAACAAACCTTGAGGTTCGAAACAGCTGCAAATAATCAAGAAGGCACTAATTTCGGGGGGAAAAGGGGAGACGGAAGGTGAGGAAAGGGAAGATTTTTTTTCGTTTCTTCTTCCCTTTCTCTCTCTTAACCTTTTCCTAAAAATCTGCCCTTCCTGAAGAAACCGATAGCTTGCTGGCTTTATTATTTATTTATTTATTTATTTATTTATTTTCCTTCTCTCCAAATTGCTCGATTTCCTTGGCAGATTGAGGAATTCAGTTCAGGCTGCCCTACTTGGCTCCTCGGTGCACCAGGAAATATAACTGCAGATCTAATTAACCGTTTTGCAGAAGGGAGAATTTTTTTTTTTTTTTTAATATGAATCCCAATGGCTTGGAGTGATGTGTTCAGGTGTGAGGCGATTGGTGCCTCGAATTCATTCCTCGGTAATCCTCTAATTCCTGCGATGGAAGCTCGAGAGCATCGCTGACCTGGAGGCTGTCAGAAGCCGGGTCTCCATTAACCCTTCTTGGTCTCGGCCAGAGCGAAGGTTAACTACACTAATGTACCAAAGGGGCTGTAGCAAAAAAGGAAGGAAGGGTGAAAGGGAAGAAGGGGGAGGGAGAGAAGGTAAATTCACTCTAGTTGCAAGGATTTTAGAGCTCTGTCTTTCACTGGTCCTCCCCCACCCCCACCCTTCCTACGAAAGCGGGTTTCCATTCTAAGAGACAAGAGTCTCATCCATCAAGGCAGCTCACTCCACGGAGATGGACTTCAGGGAATAAGAAAACACAATGTAGTGAAATATTTTCTTCTATTTAACTGACCACCCAGTTCACTTTAAAAACAATTCTAACATGTATGCAACAATTAATTATTGTGGGAGAGGTTTAAAAAAAAAAACCAAATCCTAATACATGTTTTACCTTCTTTCATTTAAGTAAAAGCTAATTTAGAATCTTGTCAGTAGCCAAATTATAGCCATAAAATCTAGATGAGATTAGGAAAATCCATTCTGCTGGTTTCACACCTGGTGGCATTTTTAATGAGTAGTTATATAATAGTTATGTGCATGAAGGTATATGCACATGGGTGTGTATATATTCTTATGGTGGTAGAAGTTCCATGATAGATTAAAGGTTTATATACTCAAGCACTAGATAGAGGCTGTCACTCATGTGTACATGCTGGGGGTCTGGCAGAAAACAGTGCAAAAAAGAGTTTTGAATGAGTTCCTTGGAATCTCTATTGTTGAAATACAAGCTGAAGCAACTTAGTAATGGTAAAGCTGTTGTGCCTTGCAAAATCATGGAAAGGTACTTCAAGGTAAAAATGTCAGTTTTCAGTTTGGTAGCTTTGGCAGGGCATTTAAACAAGAGGTGAACATCTTTTGCCTAATATATTTATTTTAAAATTCAACAATATGCTACTCTGTTTATTTTACTTTTCAACGAATTGAAGAATTAAAAGAGAATAGGCTCTAGCTATAGATGCTAGCATAAGGGATTTGTTGCCCATTTAACTAAGTCTGATGTGGTCTGTATATGCTTTTAATATTATATTGCAAGGCAACTCCAGCTGAGAAAGTTTTAAAGACACCTAAAGCCATGTGGACATCAGTTCTTATTTAGAAGTGGACAGAGTGAGGAAAGGTTGTCTGATTCTGTATTTTTTTCTCTTAGGACACTGGTAATGAAATCTTTAAAATGACAGTTCATTTTTGGTTTGTCAAAAAAGGCATTAATCAAATGGTTTCAAGTGCCAGTCATTTAAATGTGAAGGTGTTAGTAAGGCAAATATCCAGATAAATTTATATTGTTAATTAGCTGCATCAGTGTACTTAAAGAAAATACAAACAGAAAACAAAGGGGATTTATCTTGTTTAATTTTCTTTAGCCACAAACTCAAGGTGAATTTCAGAAGGAGAAAATAAGGGCTAATTTCCATTCTATTGGTTTTTAGAAGGCTGAAAAACCCCAGTTTCAATATAAAGCATATAATTAGAGAAGTAAGTAAATGGACAAAGACAGATATACTGCCATAATAGAAAAACATAATGTATGAATTTAGAAAACATAATTAATTAATTAACTATCAACTGCACTTCTCTTCTTAAATGGATGGTTTCTTGAAATGTTGAACGGACACATTAAAAATAAAGGACTTCTGTGCAAAAGTGAGAGGAGGCTAACATAATATTCAGTTTTTTTGACCATAGGAAGTATCAGCTTGAGGCTTTACGAAGTATAATGTTTAAATAAAATTTACACTGATTTTTTTTTTTTTTTGAATACAGGACACAGAAAGTTACCTTTCTTATCCCTACATTACAATTTATAATAAATTAATCAACCTTATCAAAGGGATTACAATGTGCTTGACTGAGGTAAATTGACTGAGATGATATCACTTAAAATAGTTTAAAGCAAAAGTGAAAATGTAAAAGGAAGAAAATATTGACTTCAGTGATAAATGTCACATTGGGTATTTATTGACAGGACCACATTACATCACATGTCAGGGAGAAGTTAAAAATTTAGGCAACCCTATTTCTTGCAGAATGCATGTTAATAATGTATTTACTGACTCCAAAAGTTATGGTGGAAATTTTTATTTTGCATATACTTTGTTGCCATATTGCCATCCAAATAGAAAGAAGTGAAATTTAAGCGAGGGGGGATGGGGTTTAAAAAATATTAAACAATGTTTTTCTTTATAGTCTTCAAGAATTATGCTTAGTTACACATTGACTTTTTTCATATGATTTTGATTAATTTAATAGCTTTTAAAATCATATACTATTGTGTTGAAGTCTACATTGTTTATACATTGAAAACAAATTCAAAGGCATCAGATCTTTCTCAGAAAGTGCAATTGAATGTTCAGTTATTGAAGAGCTACTATTTAAATTTCCCAGGTTCCATTAAAAACAAACACACTTACAAACACCTGAATCTATTCTTTCCGAACAACTTGTAAAATTGCAACTGGCATGGCTGTGGATGAATATTTTATATAAGAGTCTTTTGTTCTCTTCTTGTTTAGCAGGGAAATGCCTCTAATTTGTCTTTTATGCTTAAATACTTTAAAAAAGCGTTAGTCCATATGCAAGAATTATTCATCCTTTTTAAAAAAAAGTGAATAAAATTCTAATTATAGAGAAAAGGTGTGATGTTTACTCTGAAGTTTCAGGAACATGTAAAGTTTTCTTAATAAACTAGAAGAAACTCTATCCTAGATAAATTTAAATAGGGCAGATATTGGGTATGGTTTACATTCGTGTCCTTCTGCCTTCTTGCCTTTGGCATTAAGGTATCTGGGTTTTTGTCTTCACACACTGTCTATTGTTAGCAGATTTTGAGATTAAAAAATATTTTCAAATTGTCTTGCCTTTATAGCTTAATGCATTATTAAATTGGAAAATAATATTCACTTCTGTGTTCAAATTTCTATGTCCAGACAATAGTAAAGAGGTGAGGTTCTGCACTACCCCCCCCAAAAAAACCCAATAACAAAAAAGAAAACATCATTACATATACAAGCTAAAGAGGAAAACAAAAGCAAAAACAAAAACCTTAGGCTTCAGTGTGTTGGAAATACAGAATCATTGTTTTTACAATGGAGCCCTTTACAAGGCTTTTTTCATCTTAACTATCTACCAAGATGGGACACTTGAGTTTTGTATAATTTTTGAATTTTGAGCAAGTTTTAACAACATATCACAGGCTTTTTGAAGTGAAGAAAATTTGAAAAATAAGCCTCCAGAATAAAAAAACACAGATAAGTGACAGGGCATGATGGCTTGCCTCCGTTTTTAGGGATGTTACAGAAGTTTTACTTTAAAAATTACAATAACATGCTTTTTCATTGGGTGCAAAACAAGATAATTATAGGAGAAAAGAGAAGAAAAGATTCCCTCCCACTCTTGGCCACCAAAAAACAAAACAACAACAAAACCCCAAAGAAACCCCAATCCTAACCCCCACCCTTGCCACTTTAGGGAAGTTTCTGTGTAACTGTGGGTCCTGCAGTGGTTAGACTCTAGTCCGTAGGCTGGCAGCCTCAAGAAGGAGGCAGATTCTCTGAGCTCAACTGCAGATGACCTACCACTTCGAGGTAAAGTTTGGAAGACAACTGTTGAAAGTTAACCTCTCCTTTCCAAAGAAGGTTTTCAGAGGTGGGACAGTGAGAGCTGATATAACCAATTTTATTATTTTCTAAGGCATCCCTAACTTTTATGATCCCCTCCCTTTCCTTTACTATCCATCTTTGTGCCTCCAGGGCTAGTGAGAGAGCAGGGCAGATTCTAGATTGCTTTCAGAGTTTGCCTTCTCTGATGATGGATTACCACGTCAATTTAAACGGCATAGGATTAATTTGTTTCAATGATTTCTCTTTAGGCTGAATGCCAGCCGTTTTTCTATCTCTCCCCTTGCTCTTCAGAACAACAACCCAAAAAAACAAAAAAAAAAGCCTTCTTTCCATATTCTAAGTTAGGAGACAATAATAGAAATAGACAAGTTAGGTGTAATGTTGCAACACAGTTATGGGTCTGAGTGTTTTTATCTCTGTCTAAGAGGCTGAAACATACAGTCAGTCACATTAAAATGAAATTGGACTCAACATTTATTCAATAAATACTTGTCTTGTAGATAATACAGTGCCAAGTGCTTTTGACATATAAGGACTTAATTTGTCTTGGGTAACAAGTTATTAACATGGCACATTTAAACTTGCCACCTACAATAAGGTTTTTGAGATCTATAACAAACTCATGATTATTGTGAAAAATAATTTGTGTGAGGGCGGGAGATCTTTCTGAGAATGAATATCTTTATTACATATATATATATATATATATATATATATATATATATATATACACACACACACACACACATACATATGCATATATACATACATACATACACCCATACTAGTAACACACATACATGTCAGATCACATGCAAACAAAAAAGTTCAATAAAGTTAAAAATATCCATTCATTATGCAGGTAGGTCTAACCTTTCCAAACTAAGAATATGTAAGCCAGTTTTCTCTTTTGAATGATTTCTAAAGTGCACAAGAAAAATGCTGTTCAAATCCACTTTCCTTGCAAGACCAAATCCATTATGAGGATGAAATGGCACAAAAAAGCACATAGGTGCAATCCAAAATCAAACACCCTCTCCAGATTTTTCACCTAGAACCTTGCAGCCAGATAGAGCATGTTGCTTGTAGATAAAGGCAATTTAAGTGAAATAAGCTATCCCTAAAGTGATTATTGTGTTTCTTTCTTAACTGGAGGTCCTCCAGCAGATGCAAAGGAACAGGAGAGGGGTTTTATCCTATAGACTGACTATGTTGAGTACATGTGGCTGTTTTGAACACTTGGCTGCTATTTCATTTTTTGTTCAGTTTTCCTAATTGCTTCTCCTTTTCCCAGCATTCCCCTGCACTGAAATTAAGCATCATAGTTCAGGATAATAAATTGCATTCTGAATATGAACACAATGGATTTTCTAGCCTTCCTCTTTTCCTTAGGCTTCTCAATGCTGTATTTGAGCAGGTTCTGCTTTCTAAGGATGTATGCAATCTGAGGCCAGTGACTGCCAGAACTGGAATCTATGCAATTTTAATTTGTAAAAAAGTTGTTAGTTGTTAACCTTGGGGGAGATTGTGCATCTCTGAGAAACCAAATCTTTGAGAGCTCTCCCTGGGAAATGATGTTACACATGAGCAGAAAATCTAGGCAAGAAAGGCTAATTGAATGAGGAGAGAGAATTAGGTTAAAAAATAGAGTACAATCTAGTATCACATTTTCACGAGTGTAACTTGAAATGAAGGTGTCTTCAAGTCGCCAGTGATGCCAGAATGTTTAGATGCTGGCCACAGATGGGAACACCTATTGAAATGTGTCTGAAGAAGATTAATAGGGCTTGTCACTGTTGGGAAAGCACTGCTTTGCTGTAAATTTCTACCAGCACAAGATGAATTACCGATGAATGCTCACTTATCAACCCCATCACTATCGTTCGACACTAAATCAAATTGAGAAGTTATCTGCAATCAGAAAATTTCTTTTTAAAATAGACGTACACCTTTAGGCCCCAACTCTTTACTAATCCTACTCAGAAAACAATTCCCGTCCCATGATGCTTCTTTAGCTTAAACAAAATTGTATCTTAATAATGTATATATTTTTAAGTTCACGTGCAATGGACAGCTGGTCAATGGCAAAGTCTGACAGTATTTTAACAAGGTATGAAGGCTTCTTGGAAGCTGTCATTGAATATTTCATAAAGTGTGTTTTCTTTACTTTGAGATATTTCTTTCTCTAATTACTTGGAAGGCAAAGAAGAGAGTGCTGTTTTCCTGTTCTAAACCCTGTCCCTGCAACCTAATCATCTTCTAATTCCCTGGTAAGATAAAATTATGAGAGAATTGCAAGTTTAGGTAGAGAACAGTAGAATAGGATTAAATGGATAACAGTGATAACTGAGGAAATGCATTTATTCTTTTATGATTACATGGTGTTGCATGTATCTCATTTCTAAGGTGATTTATTTGAGAAACAAATCAGTGGCATTATCTCTTTTGTCATCTGTTAACCAGCTCTAAGCATCCAGAGGCTTTCTGACCTAGGAATAATAATGTTTAATAAAACCATCAACCCTTGTATTTTTATAGGACTCTACCTATTTACGAAAGTTATTATCACATGCATAACTCATTTGGTTTTTACCAAAATCCTGCAATGTTGATATTTTAAATTCCCATTTTGCTGATGAGTAAACTGAGGCTCAGAGACTTATCTGAGGCCATGGAACTAATAGGAGCACAGTCAGAATTCATACCTAGGTCTCCTAGGATCCTTTCAGGGTTTTTCACTATGTAAATGAAGAAGAAAAGGATGGTGATATTAACATCAGCCAACATTGACTATATACCAGAACTATGGTAAACATACACATGTATTTTATTTAATCTCTTATACAACTCTGAGGTAGATATTGGTGTTATTTTCCATTATCCAAGAGAAAAATAAAAAGCAAACCAAGGCTTATGGAGGTTAGGGACTTGCCTGAAACTCACATTGCTAGTAAGTTGGTGACATGTTATTCAAATCCAGGAAGTCTACATTCAAAGCCACTTCCCTATCCTATGTTCCCGTTTCCAATTGCAAGGAGTCTTCAACTGCATTGAGTGGTCGCAAGAAACCCACTTATCCGTGGAATATAAAAATCCCTCAGACTCTGAGGCAGTGTGTCATAGCAGAATAGATCCTGGTTTGGAAATAGACCTGGATTTAAATTCTAGCTTTACCAGTTACTAAGTATGTGACCTCCACTTCTTTGGCCTTTATTTTCTTCATCTCTAAAATGGGGTGGTTGGGTCAAATGAAACTATGGGCATTGCTTTTGGGTACTTCCAGCTGTCATGGTCTCTAAGAGAGAAGAAGTAAGGAACAGAAAAATGACAGCCATGTCTGAGGAGGCGAGCAGGGACAAGTGACAAATGAGGTACTTTGAGAAGTTGTGACTGCCATCTCTCAGAGACTGGCACTGGGGACACTCAGCATTGGATGAAGTCTCTTTTCTTCCTCTCTGCTTTCAGAGAGCACGGAATGCTTAAGGACAAGGATAGTTCTTTACAAAACCATAGAATTTAAAACGTACAAGGAGAACTTTACCTCCCTTATTTCCCAGATAAAAGCAAGAAGAAAAACCTGAGGTCTGGAGAGGTTGGGTGACTTCTGTAAGTTCTCCCAGCTGATTGGTGACAGGGTTGAAATTAGACCCCTTTTCTCTTGGCCCCAAAACCAGGAATCCACCCTCCCTCCCACAATATCTTCCAAACTATGCTCCTTATTCATAAAAAAAAAAAAGTTTAGATGATCTCGTCGTGTCCCTATTATAACTATTTTGCTGCTCTAATTATTTTGATATGATAATTTGTGTGGGTTATTATTGGTTGTAATATGAAATCTTCCTAAATCTCTCCCACAATAATTTTTCATAAAATCTGTTAAGCTAACCAGCCGAAGAGTTTAAGCTGCAATGAAGAATCACACAATAATAAAAATATTCTGTAATCTCCATTAGGTCACTGTAATATTCCAATCTGTATTTATTACAACCCTCCTCTTATGCTTACATAACCAAAATTGCTAGATTTATATTCTCTAATGGTTCCCCAATGGGAAAAACCTGTGTTTTTTATCTCCCTTTTCCTGTCCCAAATCACCCTTCCACATACGTTGGCTGCTTTGGGAAACCCCGTCTGGGTTTAATCAGAAGTTGCAAGACAAAATGTGCATTATTAAGAAATATAAATATTTTCAGAAGCAATCAAAGGGATGAAAGATTGATTCAGCATGTAGATTGGACCTAATTCGAAGCAGCTTTTTGCTAGTGAAGGCTACCGAGATACAGAGGCAGGAGTTATTGTGGCCACCAGTTGGAAATGCCCACTCATTAGAATGTCAGGATTTCTCTTGCTAGATATGTTGAAATACTTTTTGCAAGGTGTATTCTCTAGTCTCTGGGCTGAACCACCTTTCTTGCCACCCTTAGGGACTTGGAGTAGTTACCTTTGAGAAATTTAGACTAATTCCTTCTTCTCTTTAGAGTTTAGATCAGCGAGTACCTCCATTTTCACAACTCGGAAGTTGGCTTAGCATTAACTTCATAAGAACATTTTGGCCTGGAGGCATCTGTATTACAATTTCTTTCTTGGCTTTATAAAAGGTATCACATTATCTACCTGGTCAATCTCTATTGGCTTTCAAAATAGAGACATGGAAAAACCTAATAAGCTTCATTAAGATACCTGCTTTAAAAACAACAGGCTGCCTCATTTAGCATGTTGCTTTGAAATGTCCCAGCAAAGCTGGGTGGTCATTGCTTGAATACAGGTATTGCTAATTTGGGATCTTTGTCAGTCTGGTAGCTCTGGAAAAAAAAATAAAGTCTAATGTGTAGGTGGAATTTTAATACACAAGGGATCAAACCCTGATTGTTGTATTTTGTTTCTGTTTTCTTTCTTTCTTTCCTTTAATCCCACTTTTTGTCCACATGGCTATGTGTGAGAGATGGCTTGATTTTCTTGATATGGTTCACCCATCCACAGATGGAATCCAAAGAGGACTGAAAATGTCTTTAAAATCAACACAACTCAGGGAGTTTGAGTGAACCAGTTTTCCTTTGTTGTAGGGTATAGTATTATTGGCTGTAGGTTTTTTGATATACATTCTAAATTAGGCCTGCAAAGGCATGCTTCATCTTTAATTCATCACTCTCAGCTGAAAGAGATTAGCAATGTCTAGCACGCACCCCTCGTATGGTGCTGACCTCATCAAGTATGGCCTGAAATTAATTAGCCTCATTCATTCCAAATGGAAAAGGATAATGGAGCAGCATTTTAGAGATGACCATCACAAATTGTATGCAGCATATTTAAAAGGCTCCTATTTTCAAACCATGTAGATTAAAATTCTTTCCTGGGTTTACAATATGCCAGAGTTTTCAAGGACCCAGAGGGAAGCCTGGGCAGGTTTCGGATGTATATGTTTGTGTGTGCGCATGCGTATGCCAGAGTGCGTGCATGCCCAGTTGTTTGTTGTATGAGTCTTAGAACCTGTGTATGGATGTGTCCATATTTAGCTGACTTGCTGTCTAGGGTGATACCTGGAATACGTGACCGACAAAAATATGTTTCATGCTGATTTAAATGATCCGGTAATAGAATACGTTAAGAGTATTTTTCTTTTTTTCTTTTTCTTTTGGTTGCCATGAATACCATGAAGCGGGCACGCTAGCACAAACTTGCTGCTATTTTCCAGTTAGACGCTATTCATCCTCTAATTTAGAAACCGAAAGCCTCTTAAAGAAATGCTTGGTGTTTCTATTTGGAGTTACTTTTGGAACTTTCTATGTCTTTTCCCAGTCCTTACCGTTTCATTATATTTCAAAACATGATTGAGGACTAACTTGGATTACAGAATCACTTAAATTTACCACCTTTCTAAGATTAGCTGGTTTTTTCCCTTTTGGGAATTGACTAAGGAAGGCCACATTTGTTTTTTGTTTTTTTTTTAAACATCTTTATTGGAGTATAATTGCTCTACAATGGTGTGTTAGCTTTTGTGTTATAACAAAGTGAATCAGTTATACATATACATACATCCCCATATCTCTTCCCTCTTGTGTCTCCCTCCCTCCACCCTCCCTATCCCACCCCTCTAGGTGGTCACAAAGCACCAAGCTGATCTCCCTGTGCTATGTGGCTGCTTCCCACTACCTATCTATTTTACATTTGGTAGTGTGTATATGTCCGAAGGCCAAATTTTTGAATATCAAAATTGCTTTCTTTTCTAGCCAAAATAATCTTGACTGGGGTTCTTTGGTATTCTCAAAGATGTTGTAAAGTTTATTTTTATTACCAGTCATTTGGGAACTACAGATTAGAAGAAAAAAAGTGTGACTTTTTGTGTGTGTGTTTTCAGGTTTTAATTTTTTAAATAATATAAAGTGTGGTTAACTTATGAAAAAGTATCAGTAGTATTTGGGAGAAATTTTATCTAATGCACATTTCTTAAGAGAATTTTTTTTTTTTTTAAATCCCAGAGTAACTTTGTTTAGTTCCATTAAAAAAGTAGGTATTCAAAGTAATGTAACTGCAAAGCTTCTACTTAACTATTGGAGTGAAAAATGCACTTCTAGGCAAATAATCTTTTTAATCTCATTGATATATTAGTCTCAATATATAAGTTATTTAAGATTATTTTGCCTTATAATAAAACAGAAACTGTAAGCATGTTGCCCATATCTCTGCAAATGTAGGATTTGGAAATTTCCCTAAACTCACTTTTGCCTAATCTTCTCATCCCAAAGGCCTCTTTATTTAATGGGCATATATCATTTATATGTCCAAGATCATCAGTCACAAACTGTGAACCTATCATTTTGACATAAAAGATCTATCCTTAAATCTCCTCAAACCTCTAGCATATAATTTGAGGAAATTAGCTAAAGTCTGGGCTTCTGACTTCTGGGGGGAAGAAATGTAAAAATGGAGAAAGCTTATATAATACAAATTTGATTTTAAAATCATGGTTTACCTGAGCCAGGGATTAAAAATTGATGCAGCTGCAGATCTTTAAATGTTGACAGAAATAGATAATCTTGTTAATTATTGTCTGGTCAACTTGGAATTTTGTGGCTAATAAACACAGTATGAAGTAAAGGAGAATATTTGCAAAAATAGCATGACTCATTAAAGCATATATTACCAAAACTGTATTTTCCTCATAGTTATATATTGAGACAAAGAAATGTATATGCTCTAAAATATTGCAATTTGCTGAAATATTGAACAGCATGTCTCAATTTTTATTTAAAAATGTTTTTTATCAACTGAGGTGAAAATGGCAGGAAAACCATAAATATAAGGATTAAGGCTGCATGAAATTTGAGTTCATTCAAATGACAAACCCCAAGTAAAACTCAGATGAACTTACCAAATTTCATTTGGTATCCACCTGAAACTGTAAATCCTCTTTTGGCATTTGAGAGTAAAAAGGAGGTTCACCTAAAATTCAAACCAGGTTTTCCTAAAGCTAACCCAGATTCACTCACTTTGGGGTAAACTACAGTTGTGTTTTGGGTTCATAATAAAACTTTCATCCCACTTTAGCTAATGATGAAGAGATGATGGGCTGGGGAAGAGAGCTAGATGATTTGGGAATTGCTGTTTTGTCCTGTTTTACTTCGTATTTCCTGTAACATTCTGAAGTAGGGAAGAACAGTATATGAAGCCCATTTTCAATGATATATGTGGAAATGTGACCACATATGAGAGACCAGAGGGGAAACTGACAGTCAAATATGCATACGATTTTTTAAAAAAGGAGAATCTAAATGAAATGTCGGTAACCAACATTTCTTGAGTGCTTACTGTAACCAGGCACAATTTTAAGTACTTTGCATGTATTAACTCAACTTAGTTGACCATAACAGTACCAAACAAACACAATTATCTCCATTTTGCAGATAAGAAAGACTAGGCACAGGGAAATTACATAACTTGCCCAAGGTTACACTGCTCCTAAAAGGGATTTGAACCCCAGGATGTCTGGTTCTGGAATCTCTGTACTTAAGCACAATGCTATACTGCCTCCCTAGAGAAAATATAATTGCAGTGTTGTTTGGAAAACAAACTGCTACAGACTATACATAGGAGAAGTATTTTCCCATTTTTAACTGCTAAGAACAGAAGTAAATGTAATGGCAGAAACCAAGGTCGAGAAAGCTCATTCTTGTCTAATCTTCTTAACCCAGAAGTAGGAAGGGAGTCGAAGTCCCAAATCTCCCTGAAGTCTTTGCTGAGTGTCTACTTGGAATGCTACATATGTAGACTACCTTAATGCCAAAGAGATAGAGATAAATGGACTGGAATTCAAAGAAAAAAAGTACAAAAATGACAGGGTGAGAGATTGACTTGGGAGGAAAGATCAAAAGAACTAAATAAGGAAAACTTGGAGAAGCAATAGTTAATATAGAACTCAATAGCACTCTAGAAATATTTAGAAGAAAAATGAAGGCCTACAAATGTCACCAGGGAGATTGGAAATAGGTAAAGAGGAAGGTCTAAGAGAAAAACAAATTAAGGGAACTCAGTTAGATTTTGTCATTTTCTTGCAAGACCGGTAATGAAAGCTATATTTTCTTGGAATACTGAAGCCTAAGTCAGAGATTTCACAGGAAAACAAAAATATGTTCCCTGCCTTGTGTAGGTTGAAGCAGAAAGATAGGCATATATATATATATATATATATAATATAATACATATACTATTACATATATTACTATATGATAGTAATATATATATACTATACTATTATTAATATATATACTATTATGATGTAAAGTATTTTTTAAGCCATATGGCTTTAAAATTGCTTTACATCATAATAGTATGTGGAATGTCCCCATAACCTTTATATTCACTTTCTCATTTAATTCTCATGATGAGTTTGTGAAGTTTATATTATTAGCTCCATTTTGCAGATATGAAAACCGAGGCTCAGGGAGGTTGTTGTTACCTGCCCAGGGTCATGCAGCCTGTGGACCCCTTGCATCGTCCCAAGCCTCGTCTCCTCCCAGAACACCACACACTGTCTTCTCTCCCACGGCATCCCCAGGACTTCTCCCAGAAGATGATGTCACAGAACAACTGGTTTTAGGCCAAATTCACTGCGGTGCATCACCCTTGAGGCATGTACTGATAAGAACACGTTCTGCTGGAATGGGACATAACCTGGCTTCTGATAACTGGGGGCACCCTCTAGGAGGTGGCCTGTCTGCTCAGCTCTTGCAGAAGCTGTGTATGTTAAGTAAACACTCTGAAGTTGGCTTGGATGGGGGAGCAAATGATAGATGGATGAACATTCAAACATGAACTGGAACTCTCCAAGCGGGGCCCCCAGTCTCCTGTGTTTACAGGCCCCCAAATGAAATCACACGGCTGTTTATAGGAGTCTTAGTGCTGATGAAAAGACTGAGTTAAGGCTCCAAACTTTTCCCTGCCAAAGGAGAAAAGTTCCAGGTTCTTTAAAAAGTATGTAAAGCATCTGATCTGAAAAGTGGCAACAGCATTTGGGACCAATTACCCAGATTAAGAGGCAACAATGCTCTGTTTACACTTTGTAGCCAAGAGCCCTTTGGCTCTGGCCCACAAACTGGAGATTGTAAATTACGGAAATTTCAGCCTAACATTGCCTTCTCTTTTGACCTGTGTGTCTGAGGGTAGAGAAAAGCAGCTAGAAAAACCCTGTTGTTACTTGCCTTAAAATGTCAGTGAATGGGGAACTGAATGTTGTCTTCCAGGTAAGATGTTTAACACAGATCCTCTGCAAGGAAAGCGTGCATTTTCTCTCTCAGGGAAGGGGCTGTGGATGCTGTGTCAGGATGTGGTTTTTCAGTTTGCCACTCCTCAAAAATGATTTTTGCAAAAGAAGTTAAAAGTAAAGGCTCTCTGACATCTTTTGCTTAATTACCATTGCATTCCACTTTAACTCCGTTTTCCAATATGCTGTGGATTAATCAGTAACAAATGGGAGTTAGTGGCATCATTACCCTGAGGACTGTACTGCTGAGAATGGAGAGACACAGATTATGGTAAATACAGCCATGTGGGCAAAAAAGAGGCATCATTTGGCCGAAACTTGGAGGCCAATATGGGTCAGAATCATTTGGGAATGAGATTTCGTTTTCTCCCTTTACTAAGGAGGCCAGCCCCACTTTATGTAACGCTGATAATTCCAGAAGTTTGGGGAAAATATTCGTCTTTCTTTCAACATAATCCTGATGTTAAGGGCTTGACCTTGCTGGGGGAGAAAGGAACCACAGAGGTCAGAAGGCAAGAAGAATGGGAGGCATATCTATTCCTGAAGCACAGACCTGCCAAACCCAGTGGTGTGGAAAAGACGAGTCATTATTTTACCAATAGCCGTAATGCACATGTTCAGAGGTTTAGAATTTAACCACTTTCAGTACCACATTTAGACCATTAAACTGGATGTATCCAGAGGCAGGGACGGAGTTCTTTTTAAAGTTCTATAGGTTAGATAGTCATTTAGATGAAAACGTGATTGGCATTGTGATTGTGGAGTATTATGGGAATCTTAGGATCGGAAAATATTTTGTTTTGTTTTGGAAAACATTTTTTACCCCGTAATCCAGGGTCCACTTCATGGAGGGGCTGTCTTCTGAGGCAACTCATATTTGAGGGCATTCCAGTCCCCTTGGATGTCAATATACTTTTTTGATAAAAACTGATCAACAACCAAATTTATTCAATTTTGGATTCTTCTGACCCTGGTCTATCTCAATAATTTACCATTTTTGGCAGTGTCAGAGCTTCCTGACATTTACAATTAACTCACAAATTAACTTAGAAATGATAGTAAGCTCTCAGCTAAATGATACAGTGGCCACTGGGGACCAGACCAATTTTCTAGAATAAGGTTAGGGCTAAGTTGCTCTGTAACAATGCTAAGGTTGGTTGTGTAGAAGTAGTTATTCAAGTGTGAGCAGGAATCTATGTGTGAGGGGGAGATGTTATCTGCCTCTAATTCTGCTGGTTACTAAGCCCTCTGATATTTCTTCATCTATACAACAGGGATAACCGGTTTCTAAAACATTGTGGAATTCAAGGCTCCATAATGGAATCAAGAAGTCATGAACGGTTCCCTTGGAAGGAAGCTTGGAGGACACTGGTCCAACTTCCCACTGAAGCCAGAGGTCTGGAAATGGGCAGATGGTCAGGCAGACACCGATTCAGCATTTTCAAGAGTTGTACATTCAAGACAGGTAATGTAAATATGTGAAGGTCTGGGTGAAGGTTGCCAGTTAGCCCTGGCCAACCACCTAAGACAGATGGGAGGGATAGGGTTCCCTTTCCCCCAGGCTACCACTATTGGGAGCTTTGTTTTTAGAAAGTTTTGTTCCTTCTATGGGAACCAAAACCGTGTCCCTGGAGCATCTTTCTACAGAGTTGGAGTCTGTCCTCAGAAGCAATACAGTTGAACCACTGCATCCCTACACCATATGGCAGACTTTCAAACCCTTGAAGGTAACTTTCATTCTCCCCCATCCCTTCAAGCCACTGCTTTTGTTTTATTGGCTAAATTCCCCAGTGCCCCATATGACACTGACTCAGAAGTTTTGTCTTCCTGAGTTGGCCTTAGTTTGCCAGAGTCTCTTAAGAAGCATCCAGAAAAAAATAAAATATTCAGAAGTCTCATGACCAGTGCTATCTATCATGTCATGTGACTTTAATAAGAGCCCTGGTCAGGAAGGAGCCCCCATACTGTGGAGTCAGACTTCAGTCATCTAGGGCTTGTATGGGGGATTTATTGCATTTAAGAATGTCTCATGTTTATCCCCATTAAACTGCATTTTGTTTTGGCTTTTGGTGGCTTTTAGAGTCTATCTCTCTCATCTTTTGTTCCTTTACAAATTGCATTAGCATGTCTCTTACAGTTTTCTTTTTTTGTTTGTTTTTTGTTTGTTAGTTAGTTTTTTTTTTTTTTCTCAATCTCTTACAGTTTTGCCCAATCATTGATCTGAATATTGCAGAAGCCAGGGTTTCTGGGGTTTCTAGGCTCTTTGATGTCACTAGTAGTTATGCTGAAAATAGTTAAAGCTTTATTTCTTTAATTAGCTCCTAAGCAGCCATTAACAGTAAGGTCTCTGGGAACTAGATTTGCCTGGATTTAAATCCTGTGTCTGCTGACATACCAGGTGTGTGGCCTTGGGCCTGCTGATTTAGTACCTCAGTTTCCTCATCTGTAAAATGGGGGATAATAATATAACTATACCTATGGTTGTTTTGATGATCAAATGAGTTAATATATGTAAAGCACTTAGACTAGTGACAGGTACATAGCATACACTATTTATTATACAATGAAAATAAATCAAGACAGGGTCCCTAAGGACAAGGACAGTCTCTCATTTGTATCTGTGTCTCCAGAGACTAGCACTGTGCCTGGAATATATTTAGGGCTAGTAAATTGAGTATATGGATGAGTGAGTTTCCATAGTGTTCTAGACACTAGATGCAGACAGATAATATAATCAATGCTATGATTTTCAATGCTAACAGATTTTCAATACTATTATAAAAAAAGAGGTTGTCCACATTCAATCTCAGGCCATCATCGGGGTGGTTATTTTGCCCCTAATTTTTCTAGGAATGATCATCATGGTCACCAGTGTCTTTATTGATGCTAATCTGTTATGTCTCAGTTTAGCTTGGAAGACCAGAAAATCACACAATGAAGTTTAGTCTCAGCTCAGAAAAAGAGCAAGGATACAGCTTAGTTTGCCTGCCCCAATCTGAGAGGTGACGCTGTCTATTTTTAGCATGAAAAGTCTCTTAACCCAAGAATGCTAGTGTTCCTTAGTCAGATCTTCATGTTTAAACTTTTGTAGATTCCCCAGCCATCGGCAGACTCATTCAAAAAGACATGATAAACAATTTAAATGTTTTAAACATCATCCACAGCGTGGAAGTTTCCACATCTCTGTACCTTTCCATTAACACCCCAAATGAAGCGCTGACATCAGGGTAGGTCTTGATTTAAGTGCATAGCAACATAATGCCCCCCTTGGTTCAGTTTCTGTATGTGAAATCAAGTTCTCCTCGGGTTGCTAATTTAAATCTTTCAGAGATATCTTTTACATGGAATTCCCTTTGAACTTCCGTCCAGGCTAATTCAAACACGTTCCGTATTTTCCTCCTTCTCTATTAATACAGTGGAGCTCAAAGAAGAAAATCCACCCGTGTTTTCTCCTTTGTATATGTTCAGTAGGTACCCCTGCAGCAATTACCTACTGGAAGGTGGAGGAGGAGCCAGTCTGTGAGCGCAGGGGCCACCGGTAATAGGATCCGTGGTTGTTGTGTGTGTAAAGTGCTAACACTTTTGACAGCCACCATCCTAAAGGGGTGTAGCAAGTCATTGGAAATTTGTACACAGACGGCCCCATCCATTACGCATCACCCATATCATACCCATAATCTCCCAAGGCAGAGATGCTATTACACTCAGCGGGCCAAGGGCTGCCCGCGCTTATATACACACAACTCCCACTGACTCTGTGCTACCGATGCACTTCAATGCGAGTTGTCAGCAGCATAAATTTAGCTCAGTACAGACACAACCACAGCAGGCGCAGCAAACAGAGATGTGGCTGTGTGTTAAAAAGGCTGAGGGGGCTTCCCTGGTGGCGCAGTGGTTGAGAATCTGCCTGCTAATGCAGGGGACACGGGTTCGAGCCCTGGTCTGGGAAGATCCCACATGCCACGGAGCAGCTGGGCCCGTGAGCCACAATTGCTGAGCCTGCGCGTCTGGAGCCTGTGCCCCGCGACGGGAGGGGCCGCGATAGAGAAAGGCCCGCGCACCGCGATGAAGAGCGGTCCCCGCACCGCGATGAAGAGTGGCCCCCGCTTGCCGCAACTGGAGAAAGCCCTCGCACGAACCGAAGACCCAACACAGCCAAAAATAAATAAATAAATAAATAAATAAAAAAATAAATAAATAAGAAAATCCTTTAAAAAAAAAAAAAAGGCTGAGGAAGAACGAAAAAGCTGCCCGTTTTCATAAGAAATCTTATCCCTAGAGCATGAAGAACTGTAGCCTGACACCTGCCACACCACCCTCATCCCACAGCCTGAGGATCCCAGCCTGGGACTTGGAAGCAGCCGAAACAGAGAGATCATGAAGAAAAAAATGGCCTGTTACAGGGCATAAAACTGTGCTTTGCATCCAACCTGATTATGTGAGGGAAAAATTTCCCATACAGAGATGATCCTCAGAACATTTATATCAAAATTTCGAGGAACATCTTGGAACCAGTGACCCTCTTTAAGTAGAGAATATTTAAAATACATACAACAAGGGCACATAGATGCCCACCTCTTGAAAGCCACTAGTCTGAGTCAGAGAGTGTCATGGGTGTTATAATATATATATTTCATACTAATATGAGAATTTCTTTTTGGTCCTTTCATAATGTTTTTGCCATGTTAACTAATGTAATTCTTCGGGAGGTCTTTCTTGGCTTTTCAGACAACCCCAAGTCATACCTTATAAGTGATCAGGTGTCATTGACCTCAAGCCCAGCCTACAATAAACTCCAGGGTTTAATCTGTACTCTGAGCCCTTGCCACTGCAGACAATGAAGTCTATTCATAATCACTGAAAGTGCCATAGTTTGGCGAGCAGGGCCTGGGTGCCAATCCGTGCTTCATGTCACACTAATTGTGTGTCTTAGACATGTTGCTTAACATCTCTAGGCCCCAATTTTCTCATCTGTATACTGAGGTTAACAATTTCTTCTTCACTGTCATGCTGTGCAGACAATACCAGAAAAGATGTGTGAAACACTTAGCACAACATAAAAGCTCCATCGAATGGATGGATGCACATGTCATACTGTACGGTACATAGTAGGCACTCAAGAAAATCTTCCTCCTCCTTCTTCTTTTTCCTCTCTTCTTCCCCAAGACAGTCTAATAAGTTACTGCTCATGCAAACCTAGGTCTATTAAGAAAAATACTGCGTTTAAAGAAAATAAATATTATCCCGTGTGTGACAAATGGCCACACATGTAACAGAGCACATTTAAAGCTAGTCTCATCCTTTGATAGTTGTTAAAGAACAGATAAGAATAATCTATTCAAAAGGAAAATCAAAAACTGAAGAGTAAGCAAGGAACCAAATTAGACATTTATTCAAGTCTGATTAATGGCCACTTCCAATGGTGATTTGAACTGAGTTCAGGATCCCTGCCTGTCTGACTGTTAATGTACAGTGGTGAAGGGTGACCATATTAAGAAGCGGAATGCATAATTCATTCAAAGTTCACATAGATTGTCTTAGTTTGTGAAAGACCAAACTCAGGTGCAATTCTGGTAATGCAACAAAACTAGTATGTTTCATGATAATAAGTTTAGGTATAGAAAACTATCTTCCTTCTGGATAAATTTAGCTTCCTTGCCATTTCTTCATTTTTTTTTCCTTCAGTTTTTTCAATATGAGGACCCTAGTTTAGAGTAGAATTAATCATGTTAATAATGTGTTAAAAAATTATATCATTCTAAAAGACTTCCATTCATTCTAAAAAGGGTAGTCTAGGTCACATTTTAAAAAGAAGGCATTCTTGAACAGGAAAAAGTGCAATAGGTAAATTTGAAAAGTATGAGTAATTCAGTAAAGAATCATACATTTCTTTTTATATGTTTTCCGGTATAAAAATGTTGCTCTATCATTGTTAAGTAACTCCCATTGGCACATTTAACTCTGAACTCTCTGATGGGAGATGCGATGCTACGTTTATTAGAAGAAAATAACAACTGAAGTTTAATAAATTTGGAAAGAGTACCTGCAAATTTGTGTGTGTGTAGGAATTGACTTTTTTCAGTTGACAAAGGAATCTTGTCTGGTTTGAAGTTGCAGTTAGAAAATGTTGAAAGTAAAAACAAAAATTGAATTTGTACCAAATTCAGGGGCTTTGAAGAACTGGTGTGTAAAAATTTGGTAGTGGTGATGACCCTGCAGCCACTTCTATTTGTGTAATAAAATCAGCAAAAATACAACAAGATTTACTCTAAATATAAGCTGAGGTCATAAATCAAGCTCTAAAACGGAAGATAAAATGGGTGTACATACATCCAAATATACATGATAAATTCTTTAAATTCTTTTTGTCTCATCAAAGATAATAGAAAATAAATAATAATAAAATTAAGCTGCCTTCTGCCTTCCAGCTCTCTTCCTTTTGTGTAGAGCTGATCGTAGTAGTGGCCTCTTAAATCGGGCTAATTCTGTGGTTGGTGAATATTGTTTAACAAAAATTCTTTTTCAAAAACAGGGTCCTTCCCCTGCTCATCCACATTTGCCTCGATTTGACTTATTCCCCAATCTCCCAGGCATGTCAGATCAGAGAATCATATCAGCCCATGTCAAATCGATTTAGGACACAAAATCTTTCCTCAAAAATGAAATTCCCTATGAACACTTAACAGGACCAACAAATACATCAGAAAAGTGTTACGGTAAAAGTGCCAGAAGTCGAGCTAAAATGAAGGCCGAATCTTTGAGATCAGGGAGAAGGGGAAAAGGGTCAGACAGAAAGAGATGTGAAAGGAAAAGCAGGGCAGGAGGAGAGACAAGAAGGAGAGAAGGGACCCAAATTAGAACAAGAGGCGATGTTTATTAATAACCTTGCTGACCCACGGGCCCCTGACCCAAAATACATTAAGTATTGTTGGGACACTGCTCTGTCACTCACAGCAGGAGCATGTAAAATGGTGTTGGAAGCTGCAAACTTTCCGAGAACTGACAAAAAAGAGCAAAAAAAAAAAAAAAAAAAAAAGCCAGGATAAGGTAAAGACATAGACACACGGGGTTGAGAAGTTCCCTTTATACTCCTGCAGCATCCTCTCCAGGCAGCCTACCTCACACTTCCACGCTTCCAGCCAGCTAGGATTTAAAACAAACATGAAACAATGTTTTTCTTGATTGCAGAAATAATACACGTTCATCGCAGAACATTTGGAAATTATGGAAAAGCACAAAAAAGTCAATACAAATTGCCTCTAGTCCCACCGCTTGTGTATAATCATTGTCAACGTGTTGATATACATTTTCTCATCTTTTTCCTCTCCTTTTTTACATGCATATATTTGTATGCTGGAAAAGTAAGACTGACGCCCTGCTGTCATCCACTATGTTGGAATCTGGTTTTCCCATCTGACAAATCCTTATATATATTTGCACATGTTGTTAAAACTATTATAAAACATGATTTTTATGTTGGCATCATATTTCCTTATTTGAAGGTAGCATAATTCATTTGACCTCTAGTTAGATATTCGTGTAACTTTGTAACTTTTTGCCTTTTTAAAATGTTTGCGTGGATCTCTGTTCCCTCTGGAAATTACTGTGAGCGAAATTCCTGGGTCAAAGGCTTTTTGGGGCTAAAATTTGCAGAGTTGCCCTCCAAAGTATTTATGCCAGTTTATATTCCCACCTGCAGTGAATGAGAATACAGAATTCACAAACCATCATTAATTCTTTCCAAACTAAAATAAGAAACTTATAACCTACTGTGATTCGTATTTCCTTGGTTATTTGTGATGCTAACTTCTTCATGTTTCTTGGCTGTCTTGTTTTGTGTGTATGTTATTTGTCTGTTATTTTAATTCCTATTTATTTAAAATTGTAGAAGTTCTATTCAGTTTTTCAATTGTGTTAGTTCTTTGCATATATAGTTGTAAAAGTTCTTTGCATATTAAATTTGTTAACCCTTTCACTATTGCCCATTGCAAGCATTTCTTCATTTTGTCACTTGATTTTTAATTGTTAATGGATTTTTAATGTATATGTTTATGAATTTAAATACATGCCTATTTTCATTTAGTCTTTCTTCCTCTACTTTTATGTTCAGAAAGGCCTCTACTTTTCTTCCTCTACTTTTATGTTCAGAAAGGCACGTCCCAGGGTCAGAGAAATATTAACCTATATTTTCTACTAGTGCTTTTGTGGCTCTTTTAAAAAGATTTAAATCTGTCACGTCTTTGGTCTGTGTGGTAAGAATCTATTTCCTCACTGATCTAAATGTTGTATGTTATTGGGCCTATTTCTCTATTTTAAAATTTTATTCATTATCTTTCTGTCTTCATCACTTTTTTTGCCAAAACCCTACATTTTTATTATCACAATTTAAGAATATGCTTATATTATATCCAGTAATGCAAGTTTTTTTTTTTTCTCATTACAATTAGTTTTCTGGGTTATGCCTCCTTATTTGTTATCCCATAAGAACTCATCAAGTTCAAAATGTAAGAGAAGACAATTGATACATTAATGTGTGAGGATTTGAGGTCTTTAATACTGAGTTTTCTCATTTAGAAGTAAAGCATGCCTTCTCATTTATTTTTTCACATGAGCTCCTATTAAAGTTGTAGTTTCTTCATGTATTTTTCAATGTGCATGGTGTCAAATGTATTCATTGCTATTGTGAATACAGTTTCTCTATTAAATCTTATAACTGTTTTCTGAGGAAAGTGATTTTTATTTTGTATTTTTGCTTTTTTATTTTCTATTTTCCCACTTTACTGGTTTCTTATTCAAAGAGTTTGCCAGTGGATTCTTTTGAGCCATCTAATTAAATCTTATCATCTGCAGATAATGATAATTTTGTCCCTTTCCTTCAAATTATATAATTTATTCATTTTTTCCCTGTCTTATTACCAAAGAGTAAACTTCCACATTATTTAAAATATTCTTTATTTGGAATGACTCCAATATTTTACTACCACGTGTGGTGGCCTGAATACAATGCATTTTTGAAGGGCTGCAGCTTTTAGAATGTGTTCAAGGCTTCAAATTTCAACCTCCCTTCCTGAACCTTCTGTTCACTGGTTCCCTTGTATACCTCCCAGCCCCTCTCTGTCCAGTATTGGACAAGTCTTCCTCTTTTAATACACGAGTGGTCTATCTCCATACAGACAACCCCATCACTTACCTACCGATGCTTCTTTTCTAGTCTAAACACCCACATTTCACTGTGGTAAAGCTCACCTTCAATTCTCAGACCAACACATTTAAACCACTATTGTTTTCCTTAGTGTATCCCACGAAACCACCAGGCTATTTTCTGCCAAATTAAAAGTTAGAGTCTTGTGTAAGATTTTTTTTTTAAGTTTGCATTTTAAGAAAATGCTAAACTATTTTTCTCACATAGAAATTATCATTTCATTTGAATTTGCTGACTTTTTGCCAGTGAAAAGTAAAAATAACCTGGGATTTTGCAAATGCCACGCAAAAAAGGAGTGGCCCCATGGGTTCAGCTGGTGAGAACAATATGTGAAGACAGAGTGAGGAAAAGAGTAACAGCGACAGTTAGGGATCCTGCCGGGGTTACCTATGGGAAGGAAGAAGGGTGAGTGTCTACAAGATGGGAAATGGAACTAGTCTCTGGATCACCCTGACCCTTCATTTCTTCAACTCTGATTGTGGATCATTACCTGCCTTGCAAGCGTAATACAGGAATGAGAGACAACATGTGTAAGGCATATTGGAGGACACTTGGCAACTTGCAGGCACTTACAAAGACGAACTGTTAGCTTCCGGCTAGGTTTGAAGGTAGGGATATGGGCCATGTTATAGGTAACAAAATGGAAAGAAGAGATCCTTCTCTACTATAAATTTCTACATAGAGTTAACCCCGAGCACACTCAAGGATTTTAGGATTTAGCCAACTGGCAGTGCTGTACCTGGGGCGGGGGTGTGTGTGTGTGTGCAGTTCTTAAACTACACATCCCCCTGACCACCTCCCAAGGAGATAGAAACTCTTATTCCTCTTTCTTCTCCTCTGTGTGGCGTGGCCTTTGCTGTGAATGCCAAGTATCATTGGAACCGACTTTTCGTCCTACCGTGACGGACCATGAGCTCCAAATGTTTAGATTTCCTCTTCTGCTGAAGGGGACCGGAAGGGCTCCTCTTTTTGATATTACAGTAAATAGTCCCTGTGGCCATGTGCCTGGCATTTAAGAACTTCCTTGTCAGCACGTCTTCATTTTTCCAATTTGTTAGCCTGGAGAACACGCTTATTAGTATCAAACTTAAGTCTTACCAAGGCAGAGTGAAAATGTCTTTCTATCTTTCCCAAAGTGAAGCTAGAGATCTGATTTTTTTATTTTTTTTAACGTGGTGGGAGGTTTCTGTATTATTATTGTTTAAAATCAATTTCCTTTACTCCATATTCTTTTCCTGTTGTTTATTTTATCTGTCCTTCTCTCCCAGAGGGGCAGCATTAAGGCCCCCATTTGGTTTTTATTAGTGTAATCTGTTAATAGCTGTTCTATAATGCTTTACTTACTGTGTTAATTTTCTGTACTTATGTCCAGAGGCAGCTTCCTGGAAGACCATATTTAAAAAAATAGAAGATCTAACTTACTTCTTCTTTAATGGGTCCAGCAGCCACTTATAGTTTCAGCTAAGATTACTGAATACTGTTGATTTACAAGGTCATTGAAAATATATATAAACTGCAGCTACTATTTTAAATATATCTATGGGAAGCCTAAAAAGCCCATTAGTCTGGTAAAGGTACAAACACTAACCCCAGGGTCTCAGTGGACATTGGCTTATCACTCCACTTCTCTGGGTTTGTCTTGAATATGTCAGAGCTATGGGTACATGCTGTTTTGTGTACTGTCCAGTTTTCACGTTTAAGCCCAGAGCTTGGCAGAACCCAAGAGCCCCTAGCTGGGAATGGAGGCTCTATTCATGATCTGCCCCTCTTTACTGAGATGTCCCCAATCTCTGCCCCTTGGGACCCATGTGCACTGTGCCAGTCACTGCATGCTAAACTCTGGGTCCCAGGAACCATTGTCCAATTGTTGGGGATTTTGATGGAATGTACCTTACATGAACTTTAGTATTCATGGGACTAGTTCTCAAATTAAAAAGGAGCTTCGGGGCTTCCCTGGTGGTGCAGTGGTTGAGAATCTGCCGGCCAATGCAGGTGACAGGGGTTCGAGCCCTGGTCTGGGAGGATCCCACATGCCGCGGAGCAACTAGGCCCGTGAGCCACAATTACTGAGCCTGCGCATCTGGAGCCTGTGCTCTGCAACAAGAGAGGCCGCGATAGTGAGAAGCCCGCGCACCGCGATGAAGAGTGGCCCCTGCTTGCCGCAACTAGAGAAAGCCCTCGCACAGCAACGAAGACCCGACACAGCCATAAATAAATAAATAAATAATTAAAAAAAAAAAAAAGGAGCTTCAAAGCAGAGCACTTGACAAACTAACTTACCTGAAGGATAACAAAGGAGATATCTGTGATCCATGTGATAGGTTGGGCCCCCAAGTTAGGTTGCATTCGGAATTAGATGGATGCATGGAAGTGAAGAGAACATGGCTCAGTGATCAGCATCACGGCTTCTAGCCCTGCCTCTGGTGTGAATTAGCTCTTAAGGTTTTTAGGGGCCTCAAGTTTCCTCCTCTGTAAAACAAAAGTTGGGAAGAAAGTTCTAAGGTTCCTCCTTTTACAGTCTAGGCAGTGTTCAGTCAATGATCGCTCTGTGCATCAATTCAGGGGGGACGAATCATCAGCAGGTGATTGAATCAGGATTAGGCTGCTTCCCATTCATTGTTGAGTCTCTGGCGATGGGCAGGCTCTTGGCGCAAAGCAGGAGCCCATCTGTGCTTTTATCATACATTAGTTTTTATTGTGAAGCCTAAGTAAAATTCTGTTTGAGACGAGGTTTGTACAGTACCATGGCCATGAGTGGCAGCAGGGAGAGCACTAGATGGAAGTCACTGTGGCCAGCTGTGTGACCCCAGGCAAGTCACCTCCTTTCTCTCAGTCTCTTATCCTTCATCTGTCAAATAATGGGTTTGGCGATGAATCAGCAAAGTAGCTTCAACTAAGAAAGTCAGTGACCTTGTAAGAATTGCCTGCTGTGTTAAGCAAATGAGAAGGGTCAGATGTGCCCCAACGTCCAGTACCCACAGCAGTCAGAGCATGTTACCCATGATTCAATGCTCCCTGAGAAGCCGTACATGAGCTTGCTATGGGGATGGTCTGGGAAAAAGAGAATGGGAAGGGGATCTGTATGCGGAGGGTTGACTGGGAATTCTACGCAAAGAAGGAAATGAGACCACCCGTAATTGCCTGTTTTTGAGCTGCAGACTGTATCAAATGCTGTTTTTAAATTGGTGCAATGCCTTCCTCTTAGCCCCGCGCCCCACCTGTTTTGTCTGTTTCTATACCATGCAAGTGATGGTGATGTTTGAGGACTTTCCTTTCAGGTCGTGCCATCAAAGAGGGCAATGAAAAGCGACCCAGCAAAGTCAAGACATATTTAAAAGAAAGAGAGGAAAAAGCACATATACATTTCAATGGAAGTACTTTAAGGCATTTCAAGTAGGAGTCTGAGAAATAATTACAGAGTTTAAGAAGAAAAAATCTTAACTTTGATCTGATTTTCTTCTGTAAAACAATTAGGTGCATCATTTTTCAAGTGCTAAACTGAATATTCTAATGGCTGGACCCAAACGCTTTCGTTTGTGTCTTGGGACTTCTATAATCCCCCCAAAAAGTTAAAAAAGTTATTAAGGTGATTTTCCAGAGGGATTAATACATAAAGCATTTGCTGATCAGCTCTCATAAAAACTACAGCAGCATAGAATAGCTAGATTCAAATCATGTAAGAGTCTAGTTAATAGCACCAAACTAAGAAATCTGTAAAGTTGATTTGATGGAGATAAACTGTCAAGGTACAAATGGAATTTTCCCTTCCAATTGCTGTTGGGGGTTTTAATGGGAATGTGCATGACGTAGACTTTAATATTCATGGGAGTAGTCCTGAAATTAAAAGAGAGCTTCAAAGCAGAACATAGGGACAAACTAACTTACCTGAAGGATAACAAAGGAGCTATGTACAAAAAAGGAATGTGATAGATTGAGCCCCAATGTTAGGTTGCTTTTCCTCTTAAGATTTTAAACCCCAAGTCCTTCATAGTTCATATACATGAAAGCTAGACTGTCAGTTCCTTGATGGCAGCTACTAGGTGTTACTTTCTTTTTGCTTTCCCAGTGCCCAGCATGTAGTTCTTAGCACATAATATATTTCCATTAAATGTTTGTGAAATCGTGGAATAAAAATACTTTGTTAATTTAAAAAATGTGTGGCATATCTTCTCCCCAATAACTAGATAGATTGACCACTTGTGCACCAACTAGGAAGCAGAGCAGAGGTGGCCTACAGGCTAAATTTGGCCAGTTCTTGTCTAACCTTTAGAAACTGAGAAACTTCAACTTCACACAACAATATGGATTTCTGGATTCTTTTGAAAAATCTAAAGATGTGGGACAGTTTGGGCCACAGCTGGTGACAATTAGCTGGGGCCCAGGAGCAGCTGCCCCCATTATACAGGGTTCCTTCCAAGTTGCCACTATTCCCTAGTATATGACTCCAGGCCAATTTCACTTTTTTATTTACCAGCCTGGTCCACAGGACAGGCTCTCAGATCAGGAGAGAATATCTGGTCTGCATTATATCAGTGCTAATTTAGAATTGAGTTAAAGATCTGAGTGCGAGCTTAACTGTTTTCTCCAGGTCCATGAAAAGAGAAGGCAAGATTCTAAGTACTAGGCTTCGAAGGGTCATCTTTAGTATGTACATTCCTATGACTTCTCTGTGCTCCAGGGAGAATAGAGCAGGCTTGGAGCTCTGAATAATCCAAATGATATTGGGTAGGAGCCCATCAGGGACTTGTTCAAGTTTGTCAGAGCATATTAAAATACAATACCCTCACTTCATCAAAAAGGGTACAGCGGTCCATCTGTCTATATCTTTCTTTCTCATGTTACATTTGTACAGGAATTTTTCAAAATTATGTCACCTACCATATTGTCTTATAGTGAATCAAAATGGGGAAAGAATGGAGAGCAAGCCAGAATAATGCACATTGGTGAAAGTCCAATAATTGAAATAATTATTGCTTAAGATACCATTGCTTTAATCAGCCCATCATAAATCAATGCTTTTCACAAATGAAGGTTTAAAATAAAGTGCTGTTAAATAAATCGGGCCTCTTAAAAGGCATGATGCAATCGGGAAGCTCTGGAAAATGGCTAAAAAAGTGGTTTCTGAATGGATCCACTGGTTTTAGCGTTTTATCTTCCACTTAATTAAAAAAAAAATATTACCTGGTCCTTTCTTAGAAATTACATATCGGAGGTCTATAATGGCCAAGCCTTTAACCCATTAAAAAAATTTACTCCCAGGAACAGTTCATATTTGACGTTTAATTGCTTTTTCTTGTTGGAAAGGAAAATCTGTTTCTTTCCTTCCTTTCCTGATTGACTTTTCAAAACTCACCTTGTGAGCTATAAAAAGGGAGAGGTGTAATTGATTTTCAAAAACTGAAGTGCACGCACACATATTCACATATGCGTGTGTGTGCGCTCATGTGTGTAGACATAAAAATCTCCCCTGTACTGGGAGCTGGCGCTTTCCTCACATAACTCTGCAAGGCAGGTGTTACTATCTCCATTTAACAGAGTAGCAGCAAAGGCCCAGAGAGGTTCATTGCTTGATTAGGGTCACACAGGTAGTAGCGATAGGAGGCTGAGTCTTTATCCCTTCTACCCTGTTGCCTGCTTTTAGGTGTGCTTCATACCCAGGTGTGCAGACATCCATGGAGCCAGGATAAAATGTCATGCCAATGGTCTCCATCTTTGGAGTCACTAATCATTTTAGCCTATTTAACCAACACCAGATTCTGGAATTTAATAAATAACGCTACACCATCCATAAATGTAGAAAGAGCCCAACTGTGATGTGCGCCTTTTATGTGAATACTTCATTGTAACTGAGCCAGGAGAAGCCGTTGAACTAGTCTTCTAAGTGACAGCATCTTAAAAGAGATTTCTCATCGGAGAGTTTGGTGTGGAGGGTGGTCAGATGCTTTCTTATTAGAACAATGCCCACATAGATTTCAAATGAAATTCTGGGGCTCCTCAAGATTTGTTTAAAGAGAAAGAGGGGGTCAGCAGGACATTGATGTGGAAAGGGAAGAAAAAGCCTCTACTTGGTCACCTCGAGTTAGAAAATTTCCATGTCAACATTGTCAATCCCTCACCTCTCACGTGTAGTAAATTCACTACCAAAGGCCAAAGTATTCTCTTTCTTTCTTTTCTTTTCTTTCCTTTTTTTTTTTTCTCTCTTGACACAAAACCAGCTATTATTTAGGTCTCTTGCAAAGCGGCACAAACCAACTGTTCCTCCTCAGATTATCCCTTTCAAGGCTCAGGTCATATGCCTCCTTGGGTTATACCTTCCATGTTTTGTGGTCAGATGTGGGCTGTGTCATTCTACAGTATTACACTTTGCAAGAAAATATTTAGGTATGAGTCTCATTAGGTCCCATTTCCTCTGGGAATGGTCCTGCGTGCAGTGTTTTCATGTCAGTGGCAGGCAGTGAATCGCTGGTCTTCATGGGACAACTGGACAGCTGGCAGGAAACCAGGAAACTGCTCCTTCCCCTCTGTGACTTCACTCAGCCAGAAAACTACAAGGTGTGTGACTGTAGGATGAAAAGTTCCTGAGAGGTTGAATATAACACTTTGAGAAAACACTTGGACGGAAACTTGCTGATGTTGAAGGAATGGAAATTTGTATCATTCAGAGAATGTTTTTTTCCTAGATCTGGAAACACAATGGCTTATTTGTACAGAGTCTTTTCATTATTTTAATTTTTTTTCTTTTTATTACTGGTAAATAGTAATTCCCATTATTCACCAAAGAGCAGTGAAACTGATACTCTATATAGCTGAGATGAGGGTACGTTGGCAAAACCCTTTTGGAAAATCATTTGACC
This sequence comes from Balaenoptera acutorostrata, assembly GCF_949987535.1. Classification (NCBI taxonomy): domain Eukaryota; kingdom Metazoa; phylum Chordata; class Mammalia; order Artiodactyla; family Balaenopteridae; genus Balaenoptera; species Balaenoptera acutorostrata. The sequence goes on along the minus strand of NC_080066.1, from coordinate 49,140,291 downwards.
ATGTGTATCAAGAGCCATGAGGTTTTTTATAACCCAGGACCAATTAATTTTTACTTCTAGGAATCCATTCTCAGTACCAAAAAGATTATGCTCGAAAATGTTCATCAAACTATTGCTTATAATAGTTAGAACAGGAAATGGAAGTATAAAATATTTTCTTGATATTCATTGTTATGCAGCTGCTGTAATAATATTGAAATAGGATATGCACTCTTAATGATTACAAATACACAGGCAAGATATGCAGAATTATAATAATAGATAAAATTTATTGTCTGCTTAATATATAAAAGGCAATGTGTCAAATGCTTTGTAGTCATGTCTCCTTTAATCTGCTCCCCAGATTAAGCCAAATTTATTATATCTCCATTTTACAGATGAGGAAAGAGGGTCACAGGAATTGGTTTATCTAAAGTAACACTGCTAGGGTGAAAGTTGAACCCCATCCTGGTTGATGACAGACCTTATAGAACATGTAATTCCTCATGCTATGTGGTTAATTTTGAGTAAAAAACAATCATCAACCACAAAAGAAAGAAAGAAAGAAAAAAGCACCCCAACCTAAAAGAAACCCAACACCAATAAACAAAAATCTGACAAGCTCTATTCTTATGATAATCACATGAAAAAGTAAACAGGAAAGCTTAAACCAAGAGAAAACAGCCAAACTTGAAAAGACTCATCTTCCACCAGTTAATAAAATGACAGGTAGCTATCTGAAACAACACTTAAATGTGTAAGGTCTTTCCTCTGGATGGGAATTAGATCTTACATTTTTTTTTTTTTTTAACATCTTTGTTGGAGTATGATTGCTTTACAATGGTGTGTTAGTTTCTGCTGTATAACAAAGTGAATCAGCTATTCCTATACATATATCCCCATATCCCCTCAACATGTCTGATCTTTTACTAAGAGAATCTAAGTAATATTATTCTGCCAACTTAAGGAAGCAAATCTTAATGAGAGCAATTCTTGTATGTAGATGGAAAAGACTCTGTCCAGCGTGACTTGAGAATTTTCTGGTGGACTGGGTCCTAGACCAGTGGTTCTTAACTTATTTTGTGTGAGAACATATTTGAAAATACTAATGATAACTATGGTCTGTCTCTGTTTCTCTCTCTCCAGTCGTTTCTCAGTATCCATCTGGGATTGGTTCCTGGACCTCCGAGGTTACCAAAATCCGCGGATGCTCAAGTCCCTTGTATAAATGATGTAGTACAATTGGACTTCCCTAGCGGCAGGTTCCGCATCCACAGATTCATCTAACTGTGGATCAAATTTTGCTTGGTTGAACATGCAGATGAGGAATCCGTGGATAACAAGAGCCCATCGTATTAATATTTATACAACATTTTATTGCATATCTATCTACTTTTATTCTACTTTGAAATCTTTTGGGTTCACTGATGGTTTGAGGATTTAAATTAAAATTCCCCTTTATGTTTTGGCTTGCATAGTGTTCTTTGTCCCACAATTTGGGGGATATTCTTTCTTAAATCGTTCAAACACTGATACAGTTTCCTTAGAGTCTTATCTACACTTGGATAACTAAGGTTTGTAAAGTAAGTTAGTATAATGAATAATTTAGTTTTGATGTTTTCTTTAATATGTTCACATGTTATTATGGATGCTTGTATTCTGATGTGCGGCTAACAACTGCCTTTTTGGTTTTCCGTGTTAGGATGAAGAAAAAAAGGAGGATATGCATTACTAAGAATCAAAGGAAGTGCCTGACTCTATAACAAAGAGAAAAGCTTCAAAATGTGAGTGGACTGCATTATGAACAGCTTTGCTTACCACACCTGCAAAAATGCACTTTCATTAAACACATATTTGTTAACTGCACATGCAGAAGGCATAGTGTTAGATGGACATGAAAGATGGATGGATGATGCCCTTATATAAGCTTTTCCCAGGACTCTAGCATGCTGAGGTTTGGAATTGCACAGGTAGCCTCCTGGAACTATTGGCTATGCTGCTAATAAGATTACAGCTAGAGTATGATTTTATTCTGTGAAATATTTTCATCATCAGGAAGAAGAAAATTATTTTTACCCTTTCTGCTTTCTGCAGTTGAATAATTTTCAGGTACAAATCCCCCAAAATTTATGTGTCCTCTCTACCTTCTATTTAGAATTATACAACACGAAGACAGAAATAACCATGTTAAGAGGTCATTGGTTCGACTTCTCCAGAAACTTCCCCTGGGCAGCGGTCTCTACCTCTGTTACAGAAGACTGCAAAAATACCAGCCATTGTGCATCTGGCCAATTATGCAATGTTCTATCACAAGGGGAAATTCCTTCCTCACTGCAGCTGGTGAGCAGTTATGCCCTGGAGCCCAGGACGGACATGCCTTGTAACTTTTTAACCTAGTTAGTGTAACTGCCAATATTATTCCTATTCATATAAATGTCTAATCCTTTCTTGAATCTTGCTAGACTATTTGCCTCAATAATATCCTGCGGCAGTGAATTCCACAGGTAGATTATATGATGTTTTAAAAAGTATTTCCTTTTATTCATTTTAAATTTGTTACCTTTTAATGTCACAAGATGGCCCTTGTTCTTGCATTAAGTGGTACAGGGTACAGGCATTTCAAACTGAGCTTTAATTCTTCCAAGCACTTTCTCTGCCATTATTAAAACCCTATCTTCTTCACATAGTTTCTATTTTGGCACGTGTAATCTTGAAAAAATGGGATGATTGATGCAAACAGTCTCATACTGCTTTGGACATATAGTAGGCACTGGAAAAAGCTCTCCTTGATTTTCAATGTCATTTATTGGAGACATATTTATTGAGCATCTATTATGGGCAGGAATTGTTCAAAGCATTGGAGAGACAGCTTTGAATAAGAGAAGGTCCTTGCTCTGAAGGACCTGGTTTTCTAGAGAGAAGACAAGCAGTAAAATAGTGGATAAAGATAGGACTTACATTGTTTCAGGTGTCTTATGTATTATGGGAAAATTAGACAAGAGTCACTAGGAAAGGATGCCAGGGGCCATTTGGAGTGGCCTGGTCAACTGTCCCCCTGCAAAGGGGACAGTTGAGATTGACAATCAAGGAGTTGTTTATGTGACATAGATGGAAGGAGAACCCTTCACCCATGAAGGTGAACTCCAGCTCCTAGAACAATGCCCAGAGCTAGCTGAAACTCAATCGTTGCTGCGTGAATGAATGAATAAAGGTTAAGAAGGGAAATCTTAGTTACAGAAATCATCAGTACATTACTCACAGACCCAGGAGAAACATTTCTTGAATCCCTGGGTTTGGTAACTCCAAAGACTATTAGAGTAGAAGGAACAGGGGATTTACTTAGTTAGACTCAGCTTTCAAGACCTGCCCAAGTCCCCAAATACCCAGCTGTATGACCTTGGGCAAGTCAGCGAATTTCTCTCATCCAAAGTGTTCTCATTCATAAAAATGGGAGTAAAACTTCCTTCCTTCATGGAATGTGGAGGACTGGAGGTAAAGTTAAGTGGCAGCCCTTTAGAAACAGCCAAACAGTGTGAACATGTTGCTCATTCTTTCAGGAACCTGTCCTTCTTAGCACTCTGTTCTCTTTCCTTGCCTTTCACTCTTTTCCTTCTTCTGTTCCCTATTTGTATCCTTGCCTCTGCCTAAAGCTCATCCCTGGCATCCATGTACTTAACTTTCTGCTCAAGAGGTGGCTTAAGAAAGGGGGGGTGGGTTACCATTCTGACATTTTGGTCTATTTCTTAAGGACTTTAAAGATAGAATAGGATGGAGGTGGTAGTTGTTGGAACAGTGGACTGCAAGTGTATTTCCAATAGTGATTATTTGTTTTTATTTTGTTTACTGCTTACTCTTCTAGGGTAAGGTTAACCAAACTTCTCTATATAGAAACAGAGGCCTTGCCTGAATTTCTGAGGACATCTTCCCCCAGAAGTGGAGACTTTGGTTGAGGATGATCTGATTACCTGTCTGTAGCTTCCTTTTGTGTTCTAGCCTGATAGGCAGATACCATTTCCTCATGTTCCCTCTTGTTATACTTTTTAATTGCTCTTTCATTTACTCCTCCGCCACCCCGCCCCCACCCCTGCTTTAGGCAATTTGAAGTAGAAGCATGTGCAACTCTGCATAATAATATATTATAAAGGCATTTCAAGGAATAAATGATTAGAATTGTTTACATGCATGGTTCAGATTTACTGGCAAATTGCTCAGGCCTTTGTTTTATGATGTAGCTGCCAGCCAGGTTCCTTCTGGGTAAAACTCTGAAATAGGAGAAGTTTCCTTTTGGTATTCCTCACCAACACTTCCTTTGCCTTGTTCCTCTCCTTTCAACACCTCCCTTCCTTTCCCACCTCCATGTAACTCCATGGAGCTGTCAGGCGTTTTACACCTTAATGTGAAGACATATGGGTGCATGGGTCCCTGCCCTCACCCAGACTGGCCCCCAGGGAAAGTGAGGTGTGCAAAGGAATAAATCTTCAATGGTATAATTTTAGACCCAGCGGCAACTGGGAAGGGTGGCTATTTTGGGCTGTGGGTTTTCTCCTTGACCTGAGATGATATTACTTTGCCTGCTGCTAGTGTGCTGGGCCAACCCTGCACGTGGTCTTTTTAGCAGCGTGTTTGGCGTTCCTGGGGGTTGCTTCTTCATTCCTCTGCTGAACAGCTCCGTGCTCCTCCAGAATTCCATGAATTTGTGCAGGGGCATCACTCTGTCCATGTGCGCCCACCTAGGCTTGTCACAGGTGATCTCTCAAGGCAGGGGCGCAGGCTACTCCCAAGGGGCAGCACAGATGGAATGCACGCCCTTCCACATAGGGGGTGGGGGGATTTTCTGGTCTAGTTTTTGCCTATCCCTCAGCCTCCATGCTTTATCAGCTGCTGAGTGACCTCACTCCCTCTTCGTGCAAGGTGAGCCGGGCCGGTCTCCAGGTTACAGGGTCTGAGCATCCCTCCTATGAGACCTCCTCTGAAGCTGCACTCAGCATCCTCACAGCCATTTTGACCACCCTGCTTGCTGTCTTCCCACTCAAGCTCCTGATGCAGCTGCTGCCTGCGGACCCCCTGTACTGCCTGGGGAAGTGAGTCAGGACTCCTGCAGCGGATGGGTGGGGCAGCTGCAAGATGATCTGAAGGTGGCCCAAACAACAGTGCTTTCCAGATGTGGGTGAGGTTATAGCCAAGATCATCACTGGTAGAGTATCTTGTTGTTAATTTTTACAACCTAAAAAGAACACACAAGACTCAAAGGTCATTGGGGAAGGAGGAATAAAGTCAGTAAAGAACAGGAAAATGGGAAGAGGTTTTGTTTTGTTTTGTTTTTAATAAAGAATTTGAGCTCTTTTACACCAAAAGAGAGAGAAGAAAAAAAAGCGGCCTTTTATAGGTATGAAGAGAGCCCTGGCTCTCTCTCTCTCTTCTACAGGGAAAATTCTGGATTTGCAGAGAGAGAGAGAGAGATTGAGGATATAAGGAGAGCCTGACTAAGGAACAGAAAATGATGGAGAGTAAGACAAAAAGGGAGAAAAAGATCAAAAGACATTGTTGCCTTCCCTTATCTGCTGTTGAAGTAAATGTGATGTTTGTTGAGAACCAACCAGGCCTGCTCCAGTTATTTATTTCTGTATGACTGATTCAGCCTGACACTTACTCACATAAAACCACAACCAACATTTTATTATGATCCGTCATGGTTCTGAGTGCTGGCTGGGCTCAGCTGGGTGGTTCTCAAGCAGCCTTTCATGAGAACGAGGTTTGATAGTGGCAGAGGCTGGAGTGACCTCTGAGGCTTCCTCACTCACACGTGTGATGTTTGATGCTGGTCCTTCCTTGCTGCATCCTCAGCTGGGGCTATGAGCTGGAACACCTGGTCATTCCATGTGGCCTGAGCTTCCTTACAGCATCTTTCTTGTACTCCTTTCCTGGCCACTCAGGGTTCCAAAGATGAGCATCCCAAGAAAACAAAGCAAAAGCTAAAGCATCCATTTTGTCCTAGCCCAGGCACACACATTATTGGTCCACCAGTCACTAAGGTCAGCTCAGATACAAGGGGAGAGCACATAGCCTCCTCCTCTGGATTTGAGGAGTGTTAGAAAACTTGTGGACACATCTTAAAACTGCTGATGTCCAATCACAATGTCAGCTGTTCCCAACCTCCCTGTCTCCAAGAACTTCCTGTCTAGTTGGAGTTACAAAAAATTGATGAAGTAATTAGTGAAAAGTAATGAAATATCTATTCTTCAGTCAAGCAAGGTGATAGGGGAACTTGTACCAAGTGATATATAAGATGAACACATGCCTCCAGAGAGGCCACAGGCAGTGTGTGGTTAGGAAGGCCCACGGCAGCTTATGATTTGGGGAGAATCAGAGGCAAATAAGATGGCAGTGGGTAACATTCCCTAACTCTGGACTGGGTGTTCTTGCTAGCTTTATTCAAGCCCAAATGTTTGTCCTCAGTATCTCATTTTCCTGTTACTTGTCTTTTCTTCTTCTGCCCTACCTTGGTTCCACCACCATCCTTCTTTCAGCTCCTTTACTCTTCTATGTACTATATCTTCTATGGACCTAAAAAATCTCTCCAATCCTTCATCTCCCTTGGCATCACTTTATCTTTCTGTGCATGGAAAATCTTACCTCCCACTCCCCTTCGTCACCTATCTGCAACTCCACTGCCATTTTTCAGACCAAGGCAATATCCCTGCTTTTCCTTGTCCCATTCCTCACTTGAGTGCTTGAAACACGTATTTTCATTTTGGTTTCCTCTTTTATGGTCACTGTCTCTTGCCTTCTATAACCATATCTTATATTCCGTGTAGCTCATGCCTTTCTTCTCTGCTCTGACTTGCCTTATCCTAGGAGCCATTCGTCCAGCACAGTGTCACGGGGCACTCAATGCCTAGCATCTCCATCAATACAGCTTTGACAGCCTCAAGGCGAGGTCTTGCTCCACACCTGGCAACTTTCAGGTGGGGTCTGCTGTTCAGCTGCTAACCTTTCTTTGGTAAGAGTTTCCCATACCTTAGCATCACTAAGGACACTTTTTTTCTCTTTCTAGTCTCCAAATATCACCCACTTTAGACCTATATGGTTTGGCCTCTTTTCTCCCCTTAGTACAGAAATAATTTATATCCACTGTAGAAAACTTAGAACACATAGAGAAACAAACATAAGAAGACAAATGTTGTACGTTTAAACACTGCTAATACCTTGTTGTGAGTCTTTCCCATCTTTTTTCTCCATATTTATGGTTTTTAGTTACAAAAAATAGAATTACTACTTAGATGGGCAGTGCTTTCCTGTAAGCCATTTGCTGTTTTGTAGAATCAGCTGTTACAGAACTCTAGCCCCTGACCCCAGCTAAGTGGACCAGGGTGAAGCTCAGGCCTCAGCTGGGTTACAGTGAAGTGGGGTTACTGAAGAAGGTGTTTTGCAAGAGACAGGTAAAAGAGACACAGGGTGAGAAGCAGAGGAATGGATGGCAGGATGCTAGAGATACTCCTTGTATCTGGCACTAATCCTGCAGTGACTTTTGTGGGATAACATTTCTTCTCAGTTCAAACCATTCTTTAGTGGTGGAGCAGTGTCTGAAGGGTTCTGATATTTTCCTCTAATGATGCCCGAGCAAGATGACACTTTTTTTTTTGGAAACTGCTTTTTTCACTTCATAAGTTTTTTCTGTACCATCCTATATCCTCCCAGATTATAATTTTGGTGACTGCACAATGACCACAGTGGATGTCAAATATTTATGAGAGAAGTGGAAGGTCTGGCATTAAATGAGTAGTGAGTTCAAATGCCTATGCTGACACTTGTTTGCTATGTGATTTGGACTGATTATTTAAGCACTCTGTGTCTCAGAGTCCTCATCTGTAAGATGGATAGAACAATATGGTTAAGTGATATAATGAATCCAACATTCCCAGTACACAGTCTGCCTTGTAAGTGTTCGGTAGATTTCATCTATTGTTATTAATAATCATCATCATAAGTCCTCTATTACTGCTCATGTAATAGCCCCTATATTTTTCAACATTATAAACAAAGCTGCAATGAACATACTTATAGCCAAATATTTATGCATGATTTTTCCTTGAAATAAGTGCCTCATCAGATCAAAGACTGTGGGCATTCAAAAAGATTAAAAAAATTTATTGTCATTGCTTTCACTGAATCTTCTATGTTGTCCACATCCCAACCTTTACCATTTTCTTCTTCTTGTTCACAGTTTCAGAGACTACATGTCTTTCTGATCCAGCATTTGCTCTCTGGTCACCTTCCAACAAAATTAAGACAGTGTTATATTTGACACTTGAGTTGGGGTTCTGTCAGGAAGATTTAACTCATTCATTGAGTTATTCACTCACATGCCAGGTGCAGATTAAGTTTATATATAGACTATGTTTACAAACTAGGTTTATATTTTCAGGACTGATTCCAGTGTTGCTAACCGTGGAGTGGGCTTTGGAGCTTTGTAGGAAGAGTTCCAGACACTTCTAAAGAAGTCAGGTATTGACCAAGGCTTATGATATCTATGAAATCTTTCCTCTTTAGAGGGAGGGGCATTTGGAATAGGGACACCTTGATTCTTTGACCTGCCTGGAATGATCTCCCACCTGCAGACCCTACCCTGGCTTTCAGGCTCAGGAAATATCAATGTAAAATTCACTGAGATGCTTTTTTTGAGCCACCCACTGTGCTGGGCACTGGGAAGACAAAGAAAACCCAACATTCTCCTTATCCTTATTGGAGAAGTAGGTGTGCTAACAATTATTGGACCAAGAATGGAGGGGTGCACCTGCAAGGAAATCTCTGAGTCAGGTGACCCAAGAGCCAAGGTCTGCACACAGTTAGCCATTTGGTCCCCAGAGGGTTTTGTTTGGCTCAAAGTTATAGCATTAAAAATCTTTTTAGGTGTCAACAATTAACAACTGGAGGTTTCAGGTAAAAATGCAGATTTTTTTCTTACCTTGAAGAAATGGAAGTTTTGGCAATACTGTATGCTCATTTTGTCATGGCCACAGTGAGGAGTGGCTGACCCTTTAGCCAGGGCATGGGTTCTCCTTTTTGCCACAGTCCCCACCACTCCCTACTGCATTACCTTGTCCTCCTTCACTTATCACTTATCAGGGAAGACACAGAGAGATCTGCTAGAGAGGAGACCTGCAGGGTCAGCAAGGATTTGCCATGTAGATAGGTGGAAGGTGAAGCATCCATGGCAGGCAGAATAGCACGTGCAAGGGTACAGGGGCTGGAGCCCAGAAGGCCTCCTTGGATGATGACAAGCAGACAAGGATGGTAGGAGAGTTGGGTATTTGAGGGAAGGGATGGAGAGAAAGAACTGGAGAAGCAGGCAAGCACCAGCTCCTGAGCAGCCTGGCACCCCAAAAGAAGGACATTAGATTCTGTCCTTTAAAAACTGGATCTGATGACTGATAGGAGAACAGCTAGCTAAAAGAGTCTCAACCAACAGTGCCCTGACTTCATGGTGGCATCTAGCAAAGCACATTCTGTGCAGACCTCATTAAATCCTGACACCAAGCCCACGAGACTTGGACTTTGATTATCCTCACCCTACGGATGAAAAAATGCAGGTAGAAGGAGGTTGGTTAAGTGAATTCCCCAGGTCACAACCAGTAAATGGCAAGGCAAGATGTGGACCCAGGCCTAACTAGAGAGCTTGCAACTTAACCAGCTTCCTTGATAACACAAGTGCTTCAGAACAACTACCCCAGCAGCAAAATCAGGGTTGTATTGGGAGTGGGTGGAGGGAGGCTGAGAGAGCAGAGCTGCTGGGAGACCACTGCAGTGGCCAGCAAGAGAGCAGGAGGCCTTCACCAGGGCAACACTGGTGCGTGCAGAGGAGGCTACGGGAGGCCCAGAGGAGGATGAGTCAGCGGGATCCTCCTTCATGGAACCCGCCAGCCATAGGAGTTTTCTCTCCCTCCTTTGAATTCTCGGAACACTCTGTGTCTCTTTCCCAGGACCTGCTTTGGCCACATCCCCGTAACAGCTGTATGCATCTTATCACATCTTGTATATTTTAAGTTGCTAAAGGGCAGGAGGAATTATGCTTTATTTGCCTTAATAATTTTTTTTTTTTTGGATTGCTGAGCACAGGGCTTTCGTAAATTCCAAAATTATCTTTTTCAGATCATTTCTCCTTATGTATGCATTTTAGAAGTTCGTGGCAAGTTAAACACTTTTCCTTTAAAAGTGTGAAAATAATTTCTTTCCATGATCTACTTTAAAATACATGAGGAAAAGGAAGACTGGGAAGCTGTTTAAAAGCAGCAAACCCTTTAAGAGTCAATGTCACATTTATTGCTATAAAATATTTTTCTCTCTCTGTTAGACATCTGGTTCCCATTACATACAGTATTGGGTACTTGAGTTCACCAGCCATTTTGCATACCAAGCAGTGTGTCTGTGAAATCCCCGCTGACATCCACCAGTACGTATGTGCAGTGTGCAATTCTTAACTTTACATTTACAGGCAGCGCTTCTATCACCAACTTCATTCTTACCTATATGCTTTCGAGGTTATTTTGTTCATACTTAACTTAAGGCCCAAATTGCCTACAACTGAGAAATGAAGAACTTCAAAACCATGGAGCCTTTGCTTTATACTATCGTATGGTCCAACTATCTGTAATCTAGTGCTGAAGTCAGTGAAACAGCTAAATCTTAAGTCTATATTTCCTTATAACATTGACCCAGAAATGAGAAACACAATATGGAATGTTTGCTAATGAGTCATGAATTTCATGATAATTGCTTCCACATTCAGGAGAGCTCCCTTAAACCATCTAATCTTGACATATCCTGCAACAATCCCATGTGTTGTAAATGATTTTGTTTTATTTCTTAGGTTACTGTTAAGGGCTTATTTTATGGTTCATTTCATTTTCTTAAAGAAAACCACACACACGTGTACACACACACACGTGCACACACACACACACATCATAGGGGATTTTTGTCTCAATCTGTACTTTTTGAAATAAAATAATTACAAAACCAAAGGAGCCCTTATCATTTGGTTTGGAAATAAAAATAAACACAGTTAGGAAGAAAGTTGAAATATGGTCTGTTTTAGAGTTCTAATTCAGATCTCAGAATTAAAGCCAGGATAGAGCAATGCCCTGGCAATGGCAGTCTGTCTGTCCCTGTCCTCTCTGGACTTGAGAATCTCTAACTGACTGTATGGACACAACTAGCATTCAGTACAGTAATAATGGAAAATTAAATACGACTTTTAAAAACTGCTCATATTATAAAGTGATCTATTAGCCTTATACGACTTCAGCACTTAAAGTGACTGATTCTAATTGCACGATTTGGCCTATGGCAAGCATTAAAGAGCTGCAGAATCTTGCGGGTATTTTATCTCTTTGGGGATATTTTAAAGTGAATTTTCTTTGGAATAAAGCTTTGTTCCTGCCATACAAAAGATTGTGTGGAAGAAATCTCTCAGTTCCGACAGAACCAGAGATAATTATAGTTTCTTCTTCTTTGATTCATGAATTAATAAGCCAAATATTAAAAACATTCTTGCATTTTCCCTCCCTTTCTTTTATTAAGTGAAACTCTGTCTTTACAGCTTGTGGCTGTTATCATGAAGAAGTAAAGACGGATGCCCTTGTCTAATGAGATTTTCTAGCCATCAGAGAGGCATTCTTTTTCTGCACCTGGTTATCATACACAGTCCTTCTGCATCTTTTCTGTGCAAGCCTGTGGATTGCTAAGATGATGTCACAGTGCCATACCTGGAGCTGAACTTGATTTAAACAGGTTATCACAAAACCACAGGAACTTCCGAGAAGGTAGTCTTCTTAGATGTACCTATCCAAGGTTTTCAGTTTTCAGAAAAAAAAAAATGGATGAATATGGGGGAATGTCATTCATCTTTGAATTTGACTTTATGTTTATGATATCTACAGGGTTTTTCATAATTTTCATCATATGGCCTCCAGGAAGTTTATTAATCGAATAGTATTGGAAATTGAAGCTTTTCATGCTGAGGAAGTTCTTGTCGACCTTCCATGTTTAAGCAGTTTAAGATAAACTGCAATTTCACCTCAATCTACATACATATGCATTTCTTGTTGGTGGTTTTCAGATCTCCCAATAGTAGAAAAATTGCCTACTATGCTTCAGACTTTTGATGTCATGACACACATTGCTATCCATGTAACCATGAGTGGACACTTGAACATGTAATTTAAAAACTCCAGGAGCACCATTGGAGCGTACACAATAACCATATTGGTTTAAAACATCTTTTTTAAAAATTGACATTTTTATAAAAGGACGGTGCTAAGTAGAAGGAAGTTTAAAGGCACTCTGGCTTCCTGTGAGTTTTTCACTAATAGTTCCCTGTAGCCTGTAATTGCTCTCTATCTTCCAAAACCTGGGCTCTGCAGAAGAGACAGAGATATTCGTTATTGACCTGACAGGATAAAAGGAAAATAGGAGAGAAGATCATAGCCATCGGCAGTTTGTTTATGAAAATACCATTTCGAGGATATACTTGAATCAGGCAAAAGTAATGCATCTTGTTCCTCTCCCAGCGTATTTTAAATGCCAGCCTGGCTGGACCAAAAGAACAGTGCCCAGAATTAGGGCATTACCTTTCCTGCATGCTGGTGTGGTGTATGACAGCATCATTTAATCATTACATTTTTCTCAGCTATTCTAAAAATAGATATGAAAATTAAAAGTACAAATATAAAAATATATAAAGATGTATAAAAACAAAAAATTAAAATTTGTTTTTAAGCCATTATAATCTTTTATTTTAAAACTGTTTTAAACTCACAAGAAGTTGTAAAAAGAATTCAGAGACATCCCCTGTTCCCTTCACTCAGTTTTCCCAAAGATAACATCTTTTTTTTTTTTTTTCAAAGATAACATCTTACATAACTACAGTACCTTGTCAACATTAGGAAATTGATTCAGTACTGTAAACCCAGTTATAGACCTTATTTGGAGTTCAGCAGTTTCTACATACATTCTCTTTTTAGTTGTGTATTAAAATGTAGAAATACATTAACCATCAGTGTTAAGGGATCATCTTTCACCAATGAATATTGATGGTATGCAAGATTCTCAGGTGATGTGGTTTTTTTTTTTTTTTTTTTTTTTAATTTTATTTATTTATTTATTTATTTATTTATTTATTTATTTTTGGCTGTGCTGGGTCTTCGGTTCGTGCGAGGGCTTTCTCTAGTTGCGGCAAGTGGGGGCCACTCTTCATCGCGGTGCGGGGACCGCTCTTCATCGCGGTGCGCGGGCCTTTCACTATCGCGGCCCCTCCCGTTGCGGGGCACAGGCTCCAGACGCGCAGGCTCAGTAGTTGTGGCTCACGGGCCCAGCTGCTCCGTGGCATGTGGGATCTTCCCAGACCAGGGCTCGAACCCGTGTCTCCTGCATTAGCAGGCAGATTCTCAACCACTGCGCCACCAGGGAAGCCCCGGTGATGTGGTTTTATATATCCTGTGGCTGCCTAAAGAGAAAGTGGAGTCACTGGCATTCATGAAGATCCTTTATATTAATTACTTTGTCCATACATCACTTAACTAAACAATTAATCAATCTTATATCAAGTGCCAACTGGAGATACAGACATGGTGACATTGCTCTCAAAGAACTCACAGAGGGAGATTGAAAAAAAAAAAAAATCCACAATGACAGCACAGTGTTGCAGACCATAGTACAAATGAAACAAACCAACATTACTAGGCACCTACAAGTGTCCGGCACTGTACCAGGCATTAGCGATTAAGTGGTCACTAAGATGCATGCCTCTCCTGCTCTGTGAATCTTACTGCTGCATGGAGGAGACAGGCCATTAAGAAGTACTGACAGCAGAGGGCTCTAACAGGGGGTTCAGAGTCGGTAGGTCCTGACCGGGTCAAAGGGTGTAGGACAATGACTCAGGAGCGTGTCATGTAGTCCAGTCAGCACTCCAAGATATTGAAACTGACTACTTGTGGGATCTTTGGACCAGCTCCTACTCCATTTCATTCAGAGCCTATGTATCATCTAGCTTTGCTGCAGCATTTGAGCAGATGTCTTGGTCTCACAAGAACAGTCATTGTTTCTTAGAACTGACTCAAAAGTCAGTCTTTGGTGTCATACCTGCTATGCCAGATCCCCCCCATCAGCACTGGTGGGCTTGGTGCTGGGTTCACACAGGAAACAGATTGGAGAGAGCTCTGTTTTCTAGCAGTAAAGGGGAAAATGTTCCCTAGGGCATGGTTGGTAGCCAGTGCTAGAGAAACAAAACCATTGTATGTTTCTTTCTTAACAAATTGAGGCTCTTTACTCAAACTGTGACAACATTGTCACCAAAAAGCTCACTGCAAATATGATCAGGGGCCCCTCCTGCTTAGAAACCCTCAGTTGCTTTGCATTAGATTGAAGGTACTGTGGTCTACAAGCCCCTACATGGACTACCTACCTATGTCCTCAGTTTCAACACATTATACTTTACTTCCAGTTCCTAGAGGTCCAGTCACACTGGTCTCTTTAATGGTCCTTTAACTTGCTAAGCTGTGTTCTACTCCTGGGCCTTTGCACATTCTGCTTCCAGAAAGGCTTTCCCCCCATTCTCTAAACATTCATCTATAACCCCATTCTTCAGGCTTCTGTTGTAAGACTTTCTATATTGAAGCACTTGTCTATATCAAGATCCCACTATGAGTCCCATTTTATCCTCACTTATACTCCCCACGTGTATTATATAGTATGCAATCTTGTCTTCAATGGTGTGATTATATAGGTGTCTCCCCCACTAAATTGTGAGTTCCGTGAGGGTAGCGATGATGTCTATTTTTACCATTATCTCCTCAAGACTCAAAAGTATTTGTTGGGACTTCCCTGGTGGCACAGTGGTTAAGAATCCGCCCTGCCAATGCAGGGGACACAGGTTCGATCCCTGGTCCAGGAAGATCCCACGTGCCACGGAGCAACTAAGCCCGTGCACCACAACTACTGAGCCCGTGTGCCACAACTGCTGAGGCCCGTGCCCAACAACTACAGAAGCCAGTGTGCCTAGAGCCCAAACTCCACAACAAGAGAAGCCAACGCAATGAGAAGCCTGCGCACCGCAACAAAGAGCAACCCCTGCTCACCACAACTAGAGTAAGCCCACGTGCGGTAACGAAGACCCAATGCAGCCAAAAATAAATAAATAAAATAAAAATAAATAAATAAACTTATTTAAAAAAAAGTATTTGTTGAATGAATTGTTGAATGGACGGATGAGTGACTAAATGAAATAATGACATATCCCCTCATTTCTCCTATAACTTTAGGTATTGTCACATCTGGGATTTGGACATACTTTTACACTGTTTCCGGATCCTTTGTTTTGGGCTAATTTCTGGTGTCTTCTCTTTCTCCAGTTCAGGCAGGAATAGTTTTTCATAGGAAATCATGGCTGATGTGATTTTTATCTTTGATTTTTGCCTACTCCCATAGGCTTCTGCTTTGGATATTTTATTTGATAGAGTTGTCATTTCAAGGCCACTTCTACAAGTGGCATAGCATGGGTCAGCTGCCTATCTCTCATCAAACTGGTGGCCCTTCCTTTGCAAGAACAGCCCAGAACTGCTTTGCTAATCTCAGGGCTCTGAGTCATGAGCATGGCACTTTAGTATGCTGGGGATCTGCGGCAGATAGGTCCAGCACACCCTTGAAAAAGTTTGTATTTTCTGGATTCTGGATCCAAATCTTGTCTTCACTGGCTTCAGGATGGGAGAGGCCATTACTGGGATGAAGGAGGCTCATTTGTGGAGATCAAATCAAGGAGGTATTTGGAACAGGGGTAGAGATACAAGTCAGGGACTATTTCTAAAGAGAAGTGATCTTTGAGCTGATTCTAGATTGATGGTCAGGGTTGAGTTAGTTCTATGGGAATGTGTGACAAGGGGTAAGAGTGGGGCAGAGGGCATGTGCAAAGGTCTTGGAGAGATGTTTGGTGAAAAGACTCAACCGAATCTCTGGGAAATTTGGATACAAACCCATATCTCTTAAAAAGAGTGGTCCTTGCCCTATACCTCAAATTTGAATTATCTAGATAATTGCTTCAATTTTGTGGCTGATATCTCTCCAGTCTAAGCATATGTTTGTAATCAAATATAGATTATTTATCTTAAATTTAGGTAGGGAGGTAACAATGCAGTGTGAATTCTATCCCTTTCTTAGTTGGTGTTTATAAAGGGGTGTGTGTGTATGTGTGTGTGTGTCTTTACACTCATTTGTTAGTCTTGCCCAGGTACAAATAAAGATTGAAAGGACTGTTTATGGTAAGAGCTGTAGATTCTGGAGAGTTACTGCTAATGGTGACTTTGCAGCTAGTAAAGAGGCAGCATGGCCTGACAGAAGGAGCTCAGATTTTGGAGTTCAAGGCCTGGGGACAAAGATCAATTTTGCATTTACTGACTTGTGACTTTAGGCAAGTGACTTAACCTCTCTGAGCCTCAATTATCTGCCCTCTAATTTTGGGGTGATAATAAAATTATTTGCCTCATTTATCTCATAGGATTATTTATATGATATAATTTATATGAAAGAACTGCAAAAGCTATGAAGCATGGTAAATGTATTGTTATAGAATAAATGTACTCAAAAAAAAATGTGACAAGTTTCAGCAAGGAAGTGCTGTAAGAGTGGAGGATACCTTCCCAGACCTAATGTCACTTGAAAGTTTAGTATATTTCCAATACGGCAGCAATGTGGCAGCTAGACAGTCAACCATTTCGAAGAGCAATGAAAATGTACATTTATTATGTTGTAGGTTTATAATTTACACAGCAGTTTAATGTTGTAAAAGTTAAGGAGAAAGCCCCCAGATAAGGACTGGTAAGAACTTTTGATTTTTAGCAAGAAAGGTATCAAGTAAATTTTCCTGAAATATTTCTGAGTAGCTCATTTTGAGGTACTATTGGAAATTACGTAACATTAGTATTGCTTTATAGGGTATAGTGATAAACTTTCCCAAAAGGTTTTATTTAACCAGGAACTGGGAGGAATTGCAAACACATTTTGTATGTAACAAAAGACTATCACAAACATTAATTTTAAAATATAGCAAATCTAAACATGCATGTTCAATTCAGCATTAAGAAACTAGTGAGATCCTTTTGCTAATAAAAGTGATTTTTTGAGAAAAGCAAATAGGGTTCACAGTAAAGAAGAGAGAGTTGGATTTATTCAGATTACACAAGCCCAGGAAGTGTCTGGTGGGTCATACAAACTGGGTTATACATGAGTGGCAGGGAATTTTCGACCAAGCTAGATTTTTTTGTTTTGTTTTCTTTTTCCTTCTTTTCTATTTCTATCTTGCCAGTTGGGACACATTTCTTCCTTTACTCTTGAGACTCTCATGAATGAAACTAAAACAAATATTAAAATATTGCACATGGAGAACAGAAATGGCTTTGGAAATGCACCAATATCAAGTGATTGCATTCATTGGCTCACTGGTCAAAACCTTAATCAGCTGGCTTGTGTAGGAAGCTGAAGAATATTTTCTTGACAACTTATGAGATCAGAGTTTTAGATCTTGAAAAGACAATAATTTTTTTGGGGGGGGGCTGCAATCCACTTAAAGATGGCTATATAATTTATACATTGTGTAGGACTAGCTAACTTCAGCCACCCAAGAGTAGAGACTGAATTGGTGTTCTAGAACCAACTGGGGAGATAAAACACACATTATGGTCACCTGGAGTCTCACTGGACATAAGGTCACCACAGAACACTTTGCCAAAGTGTGCCGGGGTCTTCACTGATTCTGAGTGCTGCCCAAGTATTATCACCTCATCCACCCCAGAGCCACCCAGCAGCTAGATGGCTCTTGAATATCAGAATCCTGCTCTCACCACTACCTGGGAAATTTTTCTCCTCTTTTAGTAGAGAGTCCTTTCCACGGAAGTTAACCCGCAGTTAGGGGTTGCTTACCTCAAGCCTCAGAATGCACACACTGCATCTTTAAGAAATAGTTTACTTCTGAATCAGTAAACGCACCAGACAAAGCAGCCATTACTTATGCATTCCTGCATACCCAGCAAGGTGAAAATAATAGAATAAACATATACTTCATTATGATATCGGTTTACACTTACAGGGTACACAAAAAGAGGCCATTTCATCAAGCTAATTGCCTGAAAGTAAAAGAGAGAGAACTTTAGCTATTAGTCTATTATGGGGCTTTTTTCTTAATCACAAATAGGGGCCATGTGTCCCTGGGGGGATGTGTATTCTAATTTACAATTGAACTACAGATCAGAGCAATCAATCTTGGGCAGCACTTTTACAGTGTAATTGCTGCAACATAACAAATAAGAAAAAAAAAAAAAAAAAAGGAAGAAGAAGAAGAAGGCCTGAGCTTCAGCTTGAGGTGGAGATATTTCCAGGCACTAGTTCAGGGTGGGAGGGAGAGAAGAAACGCCTCAGACATGAATATGCAATGAGGGCTCATTAGCGGCCTAGTGTTGCCATGACGAATGGCATTATCCCCGGCCTGGTGCTGCCTAAACATGAATTTTATAACGACCCATTTATCATGACTTGTCATGGGCTTTGGTACTGTACTTTCTTCCAGCTCACACACCTTTCCCTATTCTGATGGTGGAAATCTTCCTTTTTATTATTATTGTTTCCTTTTGTATTGATTTCTGGCTCTTCACAGCAAGTGTTCACACAGAGCCACATGCTGGTGAGTGATTGTGACTTCAGAAAGTTGAGGAGCTACAACCTCGTTACTCATTCCATCTTCTCTATAGTCACATCATTGAGAAAAAAGTCAGACTCAACTTTTAAAGAAATTTCTTAATGTGGGAGCTTTTTTGTACTGTAGTGTTCCGACACTGCAGACTTTTTTTTAAACTTAAAATTAACCAGGTTTGTCTTCTGTTCGGTTATTTCCTTCCCTTTTTTTTGTACTTCAAGGACCTTTTCATATCTTAAAAGTAGAACTCAAAAGTTTTGGGGTTTTTCTTCCCCCAAATCTTGGAGTCATGACAAAAAAGTCTAAGATGAAAATGCTTGAAAGGTTTTTAGTGCTTAGTGTTTTACAAATGCATGAGTTGATTTCTCACTTAGAAACACTCTTATCTTGTGGGAGGAAGGTTGGTCTGTTCTTTGATGAAAATTTCTCAGGACATATGTTTTGCTAATAGCACAAAACCATAAAATCCATCTCCCTTGATAGAAACCACGAGGTCTGTTTGAATATTTATCAGCCACAAAATTTCTATATGCAAACTTTTGAGTCTTTGCCATTGGCCAGGAGGGTGGGTGAGTCCATCAAAGTGAAGTGCACCAGTGGGTCAAGAATATGGTTCTAGATTGGCAGAAGTGCCCTATTGTAATACAGACCCAATCAATGGGACCTATGATTAGTCTATTTAGTTACCAAAGAGAGTATCCCTAAAATTATTTCTCCATTCAACCAGATGAAGTGCAGGAAGGGCATAGGTGCGCAGAGGAGTATAATCTGGTGTTGTTTTGCACACTCAGGAATTATAGTCATTCCTGTATACAATTTGTAAACAGTAAATAGTTGACCAGATCTTTTTGAGTGTGGTTATCTCTATTGTGCCCCTGGATTCCATATGAACAGTAACAATACTTTTACCTATTAATACTTAAACATTAATAATACATTAAATAATTGTAAAATATTTTATAATTAATGAAATTTTGTATCTGCAAAGCATTTTGAAGTTCCAAATTTCTTTCATTAGATCCTTAGGTTGACTGGGGACAGGATTATTATTCCCATTTTGAAGAAGAGAAGATTGAGGCTCAGAGCTTAAGCGATGAGCTCAAGGTCACACAGTTAAAATGGAAGTGCTGGGGCTCAATGTCAAGTCTTTCAATTCCTAGGTCAGAGCTTCTACATACCCAAAGTCACCAGGGCAGAAATTGTTCCTAAAATGTCAAGTCATCTCTTTTGGGATTTAGTAAGTTGGGAAAGGAACCCATTGAAAAGGTGGCCATCATTTACACTTGAGAGCCTGTGATTCTCCTATACTGTGTACTAGAATTGAAATTAGCACATGCATGTCAATTAAGTTGCCATTCCAGCCATTTAAGTCAAATTATCTTTCATCATTTAAAAATGCAGATAGGAAGTGTTTTGTAACAGAAAGACTTGAGCACCATTCTAGCTGGTGGTCTTGTGTTATGAGTCTGCTGGGCGTTATATTTTTTGCATCTTTGTGTTTTCCCCCATGAATGAATTGAACAAAATTTTTAGAAAAAATTTGGTGAAGAAAGGATTCAAATATTGGCAAACGATATTAAAGAACACTGTGATTACGACTGAACAGATTAAAACTGTGTCTGTATGACACCAAACATCTGGATGAAAATGGAAAAAAATAGTAAAAAACCTTGATGTTTTGTTTACTTGACACCATACATCTGGATCTTTAAAAACATCTGGGCTTTTGACTCTTTTTCTCCCAGGTTTATCTGGGTGTTTGACATCACGTACAGAAAGGTGAAAACATTAAAAAAAAAATTAATATCGTTATTACTGAATTAGATAAAATTATTGTATTTAATTAATCTGCAAATATTAACTAATTATTCTGTTTAACATAACATATAATGACTACAATTCTCCACCGGGCAAATAAATACAGACAGAAAGATATAATTAGGTGATTTAAGAATAAAACTTGGCTTCAGGCATATTGAAATCTTGGTCATAGTTTACTGACAGCAATTTCCTTGGGCAGAAATCTTTTTAGGTGCTCAGACAACAATTTTCTCTCCTGGTGAGTAGTTTCCATGTGTTATGAGGATCTGTTAATTTACAATGTGTTTTGACAATAGTAAAATTTCGTAAACACTTAATAACATATGAGATACATCTAGTAATAGACGTTTGCTTTGCCAAGTGATTATCCAGCCTGATAAAATCAGTGTAAACCCACTCTCTAAGTAGCCTTCTGATATGCCCGAGGCTGAACCCCAAAGAGGAATCAACTGAAACGAACTTCAAAGACTTCACTGCAATGAAAAGCACCTTATGTGACTGACATTTTTTTGTGATCTCATCTAAAAAAAGTTATCATAATTATTGAACATTTCCTCTGCAGCTTATTCTCAATCCAATCAGTTATAATGAAAATAGTCTGCTTGCTTTTTAGATTCTCAAGTTTTCGAAATGATTAGTGCTTCCTTGAGATATCCCATTAATTGCACACACAACCCAGATGAAAAGCCTGAAACCCAAGAGTATATAAAAAAACATAAGGTTGTTGCAATTTAAGTGCCTTCAAAAGATCTAATTTGATTTTTAAAAGTAATTCTGCAGATGTGAAAATTAAAGGCAGGCAGAAACAGATATGGTTTAATGAATGTGCAGGTTAAGAAACATTTAGAGGTTTCAGTAGCCTTCCTCTGAATTTTTTCTTTTTTTAAATTTAGCTGTTAGGTTGGAAAGATTGGTCCCACAACACAATAGAAACTGCTGAATTTTATGGGTTGCTATTTCCTTACCAAATTGCTCCATTTTTCTCGCCCAACCTATTTCTGAAGTAACACGGTATTTCTGTGTGCAGACGTTCAATCCTAATACCTGTCAATCAGATTTCAAGTTCTAATAAAGTTAAAGGGTCTCTCCACTTGATTTGTCTTAGCTGCTTCATCTGTGAGCCCATTCCCCCTCTCACCAGGAGCAAATTGTGCACTTATTCTCACTTAAAGAAAGAAAGAATGAAAGAAAAGAAAAATTTAAAAAACCCCTTCTACTGGTTCTAATGACATCTTCAGTCATTAATGAGTTAATAAAAATCTCAAAGTCATCTGGGGCTAGATAAGGAGGAAGAAAGAAAAGTATTGTACTGTAATGACAGGCTCCCTGGCTGCCCTCTGAGATGTCATGAGTCAGTCATGTTAAGAATGTGTGCGTCCAATCATCTACTGATTTTTATCAGCAAGCCCTCCAGCGGGAACTGACAAGGGGCAGTTTGGGAGTCACAATGAATAAACAATGACTTTTTGGATTGTTGGGGGCTGTGTAATAGAGTGAGGGGTTTATATATACTAAAACATGATGACATTAGCAATCAATATACCAATTACCGTACAAGTTATTGGATGAGGCATTCACGGGTCTTCAGCCTCCTTGCACTTTGAAGACACCTTGAGCATGGAAGAGACTCATGCACAGAGGCAGGCAGGGGTCCAAGACCTGAGGCCCCAGTCTAAAAGGTGAGCCCTGCTCCTCTGGCTGAGGTAGTCCAGACCTGGATGTTTCAAATGGCTTGGGGAGTTTATTAAAAATAGAGATTCCCGAGTCTCCTTCCTAGAGATGCCATCACAGGAGTCTGGGACGGGGCTGCCACTTGGTGTTTATAACAAAGGCTCCAGGTAACTCTGATTAGGCAAGTTCAGGAGCAAATTCTCAGGCCCCTGCCCAGTCCCACTGAAACAGAAACTCTGGAGGTGTGGCTCAAGATCTGTTTTTTTTTAACATAGCCTCTAGGTGGTTCTGATGCTCCCTACTGTTTGAGAACCAAGGCTGTAGAGCAGAGATCCTTGCCAGGGGGTTGTCACCCAACGCTATCATTCATGTCCTCTCAGGCACCTCATGGGTAATTTTCTACTCATACTAGTTAAGAGGCTGAAGTGTGCAAATGATTTACTTAAAAAATTAAATGAGGGTAGATCCAAGCTTATCTCCATAATCACGTCACTCTCATTCACTTGCACACACCACTAGGTTTTCTTGCATGACATTGATGTCTGAGTGATTTTGATTACAGAAGGGGAAGGAGAAACTTGGCTTGTGCCTTATTATTTAAAATAGAGGACTTCCCTGGTGGTGCAGTGGTTAAGAATTTGCCTGCCAATGCAGGGGACAGGGGTTCGACCCTTGGTCTGGGAAGATCCCACATGCAGCGGAGCAACTAAGCCCGTGCGCCACAACTACTGAACCTGCGCTCTAGAGCCCGAGAGCCACAACTACTGAAGTCTGTGTGCCTAGAGCCCGTGCTCCGCAACGAGAGAAGCCACCGCAATGAGAAGCCTGCTCGCCGCAACGAAGGGTAACCCCTGCTTGCTGCAACTAGAGAAAGCCCGCGCGCAGCAACGAAGACCCAATGCAGCCAAAAATAAATAAATAAATTTATAAATAAAATAAAATAAAATAGAAAGGGAAAGTGGGTTTGTAAGTAATCTTACACAAAAAGGAATCTGTAAGAAAAATCAAGGTATGTGAAGCATTTATTTACTAATAAATACAACTGATATTCATCTGTGCATTCAACGCCCACAGGTGCTTGTGTAGATTAGTGAAATCTACTTTAAAAAAGAAATATCTATATATATGTATATATATCTATATCCATAGAACATGCAGCTACCCCAATTAGGAGAGGAAAGTGTGTATGATTCAAGGCTGGTGTATTGCAAGGAGGAGGCCTTCTTGCAGTGAGGTTAGGGACTTCTCTTATTTTGGCAGAGTGTCCTACTGAAGGGGCAGTCCAGAGCTTGCTAGACTTTTGAAAGAGGTGGACTGGTCTGCCAGATGTGCAGTAAGTTTAAATCAGTGTTTCCCAGAGTATGTTTCAAAGAACGATTTCCAGGTTCTAAACGTTAATACAAAAAATAAAAAAAAATGTCTGCGGTCAAGCGAGAAACACTAGGTACACTGGATTAGAGGGATTGTTTGCAGCAAGGGCCTCTAACACATTTCTGTGTGCTGTGATTCTCCAAAAGAGTGTTGTTGTCTAATGGATGTGATCAACAAAACCCTTTTATAAAGGATAATCTTGTAGAATTAGTGTTTAGGGGAGTAACCTTTAGGAAACATGCATTCACATCTTCTAAGATGGCAAACACCTGTGGGTAGAAGCTAGTTATTCTCTGTGTTGTGTAATAAGGAATCTCTTTGTTATAATTTATTAAACCCTGTATGTCTGGTGTCCGCATTAATCATGTGGTGGCTTGAAGCCAACAAGCAGGTCCCTGTAGTCATCACCAGTTAAGTAAGCTGTCCAGCTGCTGATGGTCTGGTTAAATCATCCCTGAATTGTTGGCATATGTCCCAGAACAGGTACTCATTAAAAACAAAAACAAAAACAAAAACAAAAACAAAACTACAAACCAGGATTTTACTACTGAGATTACATTGTGTTTTCACAAATGAGAGATAATTCCATCACAGTTCCTTGCATGTACCCAGAAATGTCATACAAAAGCAGATGTGTACCTAGGCTGGTGTTGGAAAGTCCTTCTGCCCTTCCCCCTCTCCCCCCATGCCCCATTGACAACATTGCCCTAACTGTTTCCACTATACTGGGGTCCAGATGGTGGCAGCTGTGGCAGCATCTTGGCTCCTACACTGGCTATTCCTGAAGGTGACAGGAGGTTGGGGATGTGTACCACGAAGGTCAGGCCAGTAGGGATCTTAAGCACATCCTTGGTTATAAACATCTCCTCTTGAAGCTCTTGCCAGAGCTGGCCGTTAATGCCAAATGTTAATTCTTGCTGGGGACATGATGTCTTATAAATGTTATGAAAGAATATCATTTTTCCTGTAGAAGTGAAGGTACTTTTAAGGTCATGTTAAGCAAAGGATTAGGTTCCCAAGTCACATCTGTAGGTCACGTGCTTGCCTATAAATCGCTTCTTTGCTAAAATCTCACCCCATCCCCCCATGGTGACACAAGAGTTGGAAGGAATTCTCATATGGAAGAAAGAAGAGAACTGACATTTGAAAGATGGGGAAAGATGAAAAATAAACAAACAAAAAACCTAAACATAAAACAATCCTATCACCCGTGCTAACATTTGTCAGCTTTTCTTCATAGTCCTACAAGTCTATGCAAGACCCAGAACTCATTAGGATGTGTCTCTGAACTAAAAATAATAGAGCAGATTCAACTTTGGGAGGTCTCAAAGCACTTTTTTCTCATCTCCTTTGTAAATATATCCTTGTTGGCACAACATGGGCTTCCCAGCTTTGGAGCTATAAGGCGTTGGTGGGAGGGGCTTCACTTTCCACTCTTGGAGGAAAGAGCAGAAGTTCAGCAAAGTTAACCGAGGTCTACCCACCACTTGTCTGGTTTGTTATGGAGTTGAATATTTCTCCCCTCTCTATTCTTTGAAATGTTTTGAATTAAAATAGCTTACTCAAGGTCACTGAAGGCATATGGTCCTGCTCAAAACTTTAAACAAAACATTAGTTTTTACAACCTTTTGTAATTTGGTATTGTATACAACATGGTTATATGCAGAGTTTCTGTAATCTTTTCAGTGGGTGACAGAAATATGAGAAGCAAATTTATAAGCCATTTAGTGAAGCATTTAATCAATTTCATGCATAGGAAATAACTCCAATGGCTTTGCTTTATCAATCTTTCTCTCCAGGAGAACTCCAATCCATATGATCTCCAAACACTGGCTGGGGGTGGAGGTGGGGGAGTGGGGGATGATGCAGAGCAGGCACAGGGCTGGGGAGGGGTGAGAGTTTTCACAAACCTTGCAATGCTCTTCAAATATCAGGGACTTCTGAAGTCTGCCTCACTGGGTTGCCAGCAACTCTGAGCCTTCTGGAGGCTGTTAATGTATTTCAGAAAGCAAGCACGGGTCTAATGTTTAGAGGAAGTTTTCAAGGCCTTTTACTGCAAAGTTATTCATTAAACACCCTTTTTCCAGAGTGACTCTCATGTGCTCAGCATGACAGACTGTTCAACTTTTAGGTTCAAAGAAATATTCAGTGGTGGTTACTTTCAAACACATGAAAAATAAAACAACTTACATGAAAACTTACTTCTGAGAATTAAGGAGTCAAAGCAAGGTGACCAAAATAACTGAAAATCCACCAAAGTGGACTGTTACAAGTAGATATATTTGAGCATTTTTCAGAATATTTGAACTGTCTTTTAGGGTTCATGTTCTGATTGTCTTTTGAATTGCTGAAAAGGTAAATCCAGCTCTTGGCTACGTAGTGGGTTAATATTTTCTTTTCTGTCATGTGCTAGAATCCCTCTCACCATCAAGTTTTTAAGTGAAAAAGTCCTAAGGGATCAAAAGAAGATCTTGCGATAATCAGTACCTGCGAAACGATATTAAAATTGCATCAGCTCTACCTTGTCCTCAAAAATTAGAACTGATAGAAAGGTACGATAGACATAGTTTCTAATTTGGACAAACAAAGAAAAATATTTGAGTGAATAAATTCCAATCTAGATTATTTGGAGTTGATTTGAAATCAGCACCACTGATGGATTTCATCTCAGGAGGATATAATGTTTCACGTTCCCTTTTAAATATGACATAAATGAGGATTTTCCTGCGTTGGTAATTCAGTAGCATGCGCTTGGATATTTATTTTGCCAAGTTATTTAAGCTGTGAGGGCCGCACCATTACATTGAACAGAGTGGCTTTGGTAATCATACCTAAAATTGGTAGCTCTAATGGAGATTGCCAATGGAGGTTTGCTTGTCTGTCTGTCTATCATGTATTACTATGCAACCACTAACTCCTGGATTAAAGCTCACTTGACTTTAAAAAAAATGAATTATTTTAGAGGAAAGATGTCTTTGGTATAAAACATGTGTCATATTGTAAATATCATTATGCAGTTGATATTTTCACTCATCAGTGTCTTGGAGAGCTTACCTTGTTAGTGAACAGATACACATCATTCTTTCTGTTTCTAGATTGCCCATGTTATGGCTAGTAACATAGCCATATTATTCCTGTACAATCAATATACAGGAAGATTCTTTTCACCTTTTTGCTCTTATAAACAGCACTGCAGTGAATATCCCTGTACTTACTTCCTTATGTGCCCAAATATTTCTCATGTGCTCATATGCACAATACTCATTTGCTATGAGTATTTTTCTAGCATGGCTACTTAGAGTGAAATTGCTGGATATGCATATTTTATGTTTTAACAGTTACTGCCAAATTATTTACCAATTTTAATTTTCAGTGAGTCCTACCAGAATCTCTGATACAACTTTTCTCAGCTCTACTTAAACCCACATGTCACTCTCATTTTTTCTTTTCTTTTTTTTTTAACACCTTTATTAGAGTATAATTGCTTTACAATGGTGCGTTAGTTTCTGCTTTATAACAAAGTAAATCAGCTATACATATACATATATCCCCACATCTCCTCCCTCTTGCATCTTCTCATTTTTTCTTTTTTTTTTTTTTAAACTTTTTTTTTTTTTTTAAGTTTTATTTATTTATGGCTGTGTTGGGTCTTCGTTTTCTGTGCGAGGGCTTTCTCTAGTTGCGGCGAGCGGGGGCCACTCTTCATTGCGGTGCACGGGCCTCTCACTATCGCGGCCTCTCTTTCTGCGGAGCACAGGCTCCAGACGCGCAGGCTCAGTAATTGTGGCTCGCAGGCCTAGCCGCTCCGCGGCATGTGGGATCTTCCCAGACCAGGGCTCGAACCCGTGTCCCCTGCATTGGCAGGCAGATTCTCAACCACTGCGCCACCAGGGAAACCCCTCATTTTTTCTTTAACATTGCCTTTGCTTCTCCAAGAAGACGGAGAACATCCATAGTGACTTTCTCGCTGAATTTTCCTTCTTCCAGGGCAGGCGGGGCCAGGCAGCCTAATCACTTGCCAGATATTGAGAAATTGGGTGGCTCATGTCCACTGAGGTAGTCAACCATTCAGAGATTGGGCAGCATTAGTCAAAAAACCAAACCAAACCACACCTATTGGTCCTTTTCAAATGTGGTCAGAAAGTCAATGACACATTTCCATTTCAATCACAACATTGGTGCCCAGGTGCAAACAATTGTTTCAGCCAGTTTGATACCTGAGGCCTATAGATTTTTACTATTTTAGAAGATGGCCTTGTAACAAAGTGGTGTTTGCTTAGGACTTAGGGCCTGTGAAGGAGATTGTCCTGAGAACATATTGCTAAGAACAACTTTCTTGTCCCCTTCACCCAATGATTTCTGTTCCTCTCTTACACACATGTCCTCCTCTCCCTTCTTACTCCTGCCTCTTCATCAAGACCCTTCTCACCAGCTCTTAACCATCTGTGGCTGCCTAGTTACTTAGCCTCGGCAGGCCCTTCTCTCTTCCATCCATTTCACCGAGCTAAACCTTTACAAAGCGCAATCTGGTTTTGATTTACTCTTGCTTAAAATACTTTCTTATTATCCAGACTCTTTCTCCTGTCATTCAAAGCCCTCCATGATTTGTCCCCAAACCATCTTTTAAAACTTATTTTTCCCTTCTCCTTTGTTGATCATCTACTTAGCAAAACAACAACAACAACAAAAAGTTGCTTCTCTCAACTTTTCTGCCTCTCCACCCTTCTCATGGCCTGAAATGCCAGAGGAGCCCTTGTCCTCAAAGGTGGGCTACTCCATGAGGCTTCTACTGTCATCTTCATGCTCCACCAAAATAAGTGTCACCAGTACTGAGGGGACAATGACAGGTCGTAGAACAGAAAAGGGAAAACAGAAGTCAGATGTTGGGCTAGTTCGCAGTGCAACGGCTGGATTGAGTGTAATCTAAATAAAGGTTAAACAGATTCTATGTGAGAGATAGTAATGTGTTTTCAGTTCTACAGTCTAAAACAGAAAGTGAGAATGTAATCAAATTACAGCTGTATTAAAATGTTAGGCTATAGCACATCTCTAGTCGGCTCTACCCAAGTGCAGGCATCTAATCAGGAAATGGCCTTCTATGTAACCCATGAGTTGTTTGTAACTCAGAACCTTTCAGTGCAGTGAAGCTAACCCCATATGTATTAATAACTAATATATTTAGTCTATTTATTTATAGTAATTCATACATGAAAATGATACTTTTGGGTCTCAATAGACCATGTACATTCAGCTGATTTTTTAAGATAAAAAGGATAAATTTTATATAGTTTTCTTTATACTTTTCTGCCTGGTCCCTCTTGTGACTAATGACATACACTTATGGGTAGGCTAATGGAAGTTAGCAAAGTAATCCTGGCTACTTTGGGCCAGCTTTTTCTTTTCTTCAAGGATAATTGTTCAATATTGGGATTGAATCTCTAAAATTAGCTTTTAGAATTTATTTCTCATAATGAAAAATTGGAAGCCAACTCAATGTCCAAGAGTAGTAGATTTATTCCATACACATAGCATATCAAGATTGCAATAAAAGGCTATGAGGTCTATAGCAATATCGAAAAATGTTTGTGATGTACTCTTTAAGGAAAGTTAAAAAGCAAACACATACATAAACTTAACTTTACATATATATGGACCATGAACTTGTCAGGATGGTAGACTTGCAAGTAATTTTATTTATTTAAAATTTCTTTTAATGTTACAGTAATGAGTTATACTAGCTGTACTGCCCCTAGCTGAGTAGTGAGAATTGGACCAGAGGAGGATAATTCCTTCTTCTCTTATCCCAGGATGGAGGCTGGAGGGGTTCCCCAAGCAGAAAAGAGAACAATTGCAAACAAGGAGAAACTGCCCCAGTTGCTCTCAAGGAGCCTGGTTTAAACAAACACTTGTAAGAGAAACCTGAAGCTTCAGCACAGGGCAGAATTCATCATAGCTTCCCCAGCCACTGTAAACACACCTGGGTCTCTGCATCTTGATGGATTGATTATCTTATAAGGGGCCAAAGAAAACCAGCAGATGGGATTGGAAATGCGGGAAATGGGAGAATTAGAGATGTGGGAATTTAGAGATGTGCAAATGGTGATTTACTTTCCAAATATTTTAAAGGTGAATTTTGGAAATGCTTGAAACACTTGATAGCCCGTGAGTTAGATGTTGAATTTCAACAAAATTTATGAGAAAATTTTAATTGGGTATTTTGTAATCCTTGATCAGAGGGTGATGTACATCGAGAACACTAGACTGGGAAGGAAGTTGGAGATAGAAGTCTAGCTGGCTTGGAGTCCTCATGGGTTCGCTAAGAACAGTCTATGTCAAGTTGCCTGAGTTTTTCTGATAGGATTAAGGTATAATAGGAGAGGGATGTTGTAGACCAGTGCTCTTCAGACTGGAATGTGGAGAGGAAATCACTTGGGGGAATCTCCAAAGTTTCTGATTCAGTAAGCATAAGACTATTTTTTCCAAGATTCCCAGGTAATTTTCTTGTGCAATCTCATAAAAAACAGCAGCTTTAGACACTGCATCACCAGTCACAAGATCATTAGAATTTTGATTACAACACAGATATATTTGCAACTAGTTGGATCTTTATTCAATCCTAGATGAAGTTAATTACTTCCACCTCTGTACAACTTCCATACCTTGCACATACTTCTATTATTGCATTTTCTATTTTTGTGTGCCTTAGCTTCTCCTACCCATGCCCTCCTCACCCACACACCCTCGCTGGACTTTGTATGCCTGGTTACTTGCTTTTGAACTGAATTAAACACTGACTTGTTCTGAGTTTCTGAGCTTCGGGCTCTCATTTGTCCACGGACATGATAATACCTTCTCTATCTCCTTTGGCGAGGATCAAATAAGAAGCCTGAAGGAGTGTCCAGAGCCTGATGTAAACCGGTAAGCTTAGGTTCTAGGCTGTTCTCTGCTAAACCTGATGTGACCTCAGACAAGTCATCTGAAGTCTCTGACCCTCTCTCTCTTTTACCAATAGCAAAAAGGTTTTAAAAATATGAAATGCAGGGGTAGTGTGGGAGGGGTAAATTAAGAGTTTGGGATTAACATATATACACTACTATATATAAAATAGGCAAACAACAAGGACCTACTTTATTGCACAGGGAACTCTACTCAATCTCTTGTAATAACCTATAAGGGTAAAGGACGTGAAAAAGAATATATATATATATATATAACTGAATCACTTTGCTGTATACTTGAAACTAATACAACATTGTAAATTAACTATACTTCAATTAAGAAAAATATGAAGTGCTAAATAAACTTGAGAGTTTCATTATTAATGATAAGAAAATACATTACCATTTAATTTTGCAAAATTAACACCCAAAATTAATTGAACAGCATTCATTAATATGTCAATAATTTTTACATGAATTCTCCCCATTGGTCATGTTTCTTATGAATGTCTGAGATGGGTCCAATATATAAGCATTGCTCACTGGTAGATGATTTGCACCTGGTATATATGCTAAATTTCCATCCTGTGGTATGATTCTAGTTGGGAACCATAATTCTGCAGCCTTAGTTGCTGCTGAGGTATGTGGGAATTGCTCTTTTCCATGTTGCGCAAACCCGTTGTGAAAGCAGAGTGCCATCAGCAGTGCCTATTTGTCCCTCTCGAGAATTATAGTTTTTAACCCTCTTTGGCTTTGGCCAGAGAAAGAAGCCAATGAAAGAAACATGTTGACTTTGCCTGCTGCCTCCAGGGCCACCTTATCCCACTGGGCTGTGAAATCAACATTCCTGTGATGACTATCTCCTTTGTACCATTCTTTGCCTAAACATTCTTTTCAAAAGTGAATTTCAGAGAGAATAGATACAGACAACTTTTTTTTTTTTTTTTTTTTTAGGGTTAATCTGCCTAACTGAAGACTTTTACTGAAGAAAGTCTAGCTAACAACATATAAGTATTCATGTCTCAAGGGACCCAGAGAAATGTGAGTTGGAAATAGTAAGGGCATGAGAGGGCTGGTGGGTTAAGAACATGGACTCTGACAACCTGGGCTCTTATTCTGTCTTGACTATCTTTTTGCTGAGTGACCTTAGGTAAGTTAGCTCAGCTGTCTGAGGATTGAAGGAGGCAATCAGTTCTCTTAGAATCTATACTGGTAGGAGCAGAAATCTTTGCTTTGTCCCTCGAATGTACTCCAAATGCCTAGAGAAGTTCCCTGTACATAGTAGGTGCTCAGTTGATGTTTCTTGAATGAATAGTTTCCTCCCAGAGTGACAGAAAATGCCTAGGCTTTTCTCTAAGTTCCTTCAAAGCGTTTCTCCACATTCTCTGAAGGTGCTGCTTCATTGGAATGTTGTTACTGTTCTCCAACAGTTAACTGACCCTAGCATTTTGTTTACTAAGCCAGACAAAAACTAGCGACCCAGTTAAGAGTCTAAACACCCGGTGGACTTTCCCATCATCTGAAGTGTTTATGGACTTGAACTAAAGTAGATGCAACAATTTGAAACTTCAACCAAGTTTAGTCTTTTTTTTTTTAAATTTTACTGTTTACAAAACAAGATATTTTATGGATGTAATTTATACATCGAATAGAAGAGGGCTAGTCCCAATATTATCTTTATCTTCTAGACATAAATAACAAACAACTCCAGTAATCAAAATTTACTATAATTGTAATAGATTTTGACAGAGTTTATGTATTGTATGCAATGCTAACATAATGCTGCCTTCCAAGGACAGAGGCCAGGATTTCTAGTTTGGCTTTGTTAAATGGAAAAAAAAAAAAAAAAATGCACTACTGTATATGTAGTTTGTACTACATTCAAGAGATTAATTTTTATAAATAAAATTGTTTATACCGGCTTCTACTCAGAAAACTGAAATTATCTGTGGCAATGTAACCGCTAACAACTTATATACTATGAAAATACTTCAATAATTAATGCATGCTCCATCTAGAGTAATTGACAGGAGGTCATAAACGTAATGGGCCATCTGTGTTTGATTTGTACATGAAAATGCTTAAAGGGATAGGCAGGTAGTTCAAGCTTCTCTGACAAAAAAGATTTGTTCCAGTTTCTCCAAGTAGCACAGCCATTTACTATAGGGTGTTTTTTTCTTTCCTTCTTTTTTCTTAAAGTCTTTTCCAGATTTCTACTTGAGCTCTGTATTTCTCACTGCTTCTCATTCTGATGCAACAATCGCTTTTAGAGTTTTGATGCGTATGTGGATCACAGCCATCCTCAGCAATCATACTTGGCTCTCCTAACCATTTCAATAACAACTTAAAAGCCACACATGTGATTAAAAAAATATCAGAGGCTCACTCCAGTGCTGTGACTTAATCATTCATTCTGCTCCCTCTGTTCACTTCAAAAATTTATTTTGCAAATTTGTCTTCTTCTGTCAGTAAACAAACAGCCCTTCTTATATCTGTTAAAGAGTAATAGGACCATTAGGAATCTCAGTAAGAGTTCTGTAATTCACTCCTTTTGGAGTGGACCAGAATTGTCCTATTTCTGGAACTAAAATGGTCTCGGTGGACATCAGAAGAGGTTCTAGAATTTTCTGTGTAGGGAAACCAAAGAGCATTAATAATTGCCTAGAACATTGTCCTGAGATCCAGACCCAATTCATACAAAACCACATATTCAACTGGAATTTACTAACCATTTATCATCTGCCAGATAATGTGCTAAACGATGATTATGTTGAACTAAACGAACAGGGTGGCGGGGAGATGGTGGTGGGATGAATTGGGAGGTTGGGATTGACATATATACACTAATATGCATAAAAGAGATAACTAATAAGAACCTGCTGTATAGCACAGGGAACTCCACTTCTCTGTACAGTAGAAACTAACACAACATTGCAAAACAACTATTCCCCAATTAAAAAAAAAAAGAAAAAGAAAAATACATATCATTTTAACCTTTTTAAAATAAAATAATGAATAAATAAATAAATAAATAAATAAACCAACAAAGTCACTACCCTTAGGAATCTCACATTCTAGTAAATGCAACTTCTTCCTTTGATATCTTATAGGCACCATAAACTCTATACCTAGAAAACTAAATGTGCTATCTCTCCTGACCACCCGACCCCTTTCGTTCTGTATTGCCTATTTTGGGAAAATGTGCCGCCATCTACCCAGTTACCCAAGGCAAGAACCTACGATTCTCCTAGACTCTTCCCTTCCTCTTTCTCCTTCACCAAAGCAATTCACAATTTCTGTCAGTGCCAGCTCCTGACCACTGCTTGACTCTGCTTCCGTCTCACCATCCCTACAGCCATACCCTCAATTCACTTCTTAATACTTTTTGCCTGAAACATCGCAACAGTCTCCAAAATTACATTCTTTCCATCTATATTTCATACTATTTCCAGAATGATATTTTAAACATTAAAATGTTAATACAATGATGTCATTTCCCTGTAAAAATCCTTGCGGTAAGAGCTTCAATTGTCTTGAAGACGAAACCTGAACTTCTTAACATGGCAGAAAGGAAGACTTTTGCTAACGTGCACTGGGCCTGATTCTACAGGACCACTTCTTGCCATCTGTCCTGCTCTTTAGTCACACAGAAGTGTATTCCCTGAGCACATCGTGATACCTCAGTGTCTTTGAACATGCAGTTTCCTCTCCCTGGAATCCTTGGAATTCTTTTTTTTTTAAACAACTTTGTTGGAGTATAATTGCTTTACAATGTTGTGTTAGTTTCCGCTGTATAACAAAGTAAATCAACTATACATATTCATATATCCCCATATCTCCTCCCTCTTGCATCTCCCTCCCACTCTCCCTATCCCACCCCTCTAGGTGGTCACAAAGCACCCAGCTGATCTCCCTGTGCTATGCAGCTGCTTCCCACTAGCTATCTATTTTACATTTGGTGGTATATATTATATAAGTCCATGCCACTCTCTCACTTCGTCCCAGCTTACCCTTCCCCTTCCCTGTGTCCTTAAGTCCATTCTCTATATCTGTGTCTTTATTCCTGTCCTGCCCCTAGGTTCTTCAGAACCATTTTTTTATTTAGATTCCATATATGTGAGCATACAGTATTTGTTTTTCTCTTTCTGACTTACTTCATTCTGTATGACAGACTCTAGGTCCATCCACCTCACTACAAATAACAATTTTGTTTCTTTTTATGGCTGAGTAATATTTCGTTGTATATATGTGCCACATCTTCTTTACCCATTCATATGTCGATGGACACTTAGGTTGCTTCCATGTCCTGGTTATTGTAAATAGAGCTGCAATGAACATTGTGGTACATGATTCTTTTTAAATTATGGTTTTCTCAGGGTGTATGCCTAGTAGTGGGATTGCTGGGTCATATGGTAGTTCTATTTTTAGTTTTTTAAGGAACCTCCATACTGTTCTCCATAGTGGCTGTATCAATTTACATTCCCACCAACAGTGCAAGAGGGTTCCCTTTTCTCCACACACTCTCCAGCATTTATTGTTCGTAGATTTTTTGATGATGGCCATTCTAACTGGTGTGAGGTGATACCTCATTGTAGTTTTGATTTGCATTTCTCTAATGATGAGTGATGTTGAGCATTCCTTCATGTGTTTGTTGGCAATCTGTATATCTTCTTGGGAGAAATATGTCTATTTAGGTCTTCCACCCATTTTTGGATTGGATTGTCTGTTTTTTTGATATTGAGCTGCATGAGCTGCTTGTATATTTTGGAGATTAATCCTCTGTCAGTTGCTTCATTTGCAAATATTTTCTCCCATTCTGAGGGTTGTCTTTTCATCTTGTTTATGGTTTCCTTTGCTGGGCAAAAGCTTTTAAGTTTCATTAGGTCCCATTTGTTTATTTTTGTTTTTATTTCCATTTGTCTAGCGGGTGGGTCAAAAAGGATCTTGCTGTGATTTATGTCATAGACTGTTCTGTCTATGTTTTCCTCTAAGAATTTTATAGTGTCTGGCTTTACATTTAGGTCTTCAATCAATTTTGAGTTTATTTTTGTGTATGGTGTTAGGGAGTGTTCTAACTTTATTCTTTTACATGTAGCTGCCCAGTTTTCCCAGCACCACTTATTAAACAGGCTGTCTTTTCTCCATTGTATATTCTTGCCTCCTTTACCAAAAATTAGGTGACCATATGTGCATGGGTTTATCTCTGAGCTTTCTATCCTGTTCCATTGATCTATATTTCTGTTTTTGTGCCAGTACCATACTGTTTGATTACGGTAGCTTTGTAGTATAGTCTGAAGTCAGGGAACCTGATTCCTCCAGCTCTGTTTTTCTTTCTCAGTATTGCTTTGGCTATTCAGGGTCTTTTGTGTTTCCATACAAATTGTGAAATTTTTTGTTCTGGTTCTGTGAAAAATGCCATTGTTGTTTGATAGGGATTGCATTGAATCTGTAGATTGCTTTGGGTAGTATAGTCATTTTCACAATGTTTATGCTTCCAATCCAAGCACATGGTATATCTCTACATCTGCTTGTATCATCATTAATTTATTTCATCAGTGTCTTATAGTTTTCTGCATACAGGTCTTTTTTGTCTCCTTAGGTAGGTTTATTCCTAGGTATTTTATTCTTTTTTTTGCAGTGGTAAATGGGAGTGTTTCCTTGATTTCTCTTTCAGATTTTTCATCATTAGTGTATAGGAATGCAAGAGATTTCTGTGCATTAATTTTGTATCCTGCTACCCTACCAAATTCGTTGATTAGCTCTAGTAGTTTTTTGGTAGCATCTTTAGGATTCTCTGCAAACAGTGACAGCTTTACTTCTTCTTTTCCAATTTGGATTCCTTTTATTTCTTTTTCTTCTCTGATTGCTGTGGCTAAAACTTCCAGAACTATGTTGAATAATTTTGGTGAGAGTGGACAACCTTGTCTTGTTCCTATTCTTAGTGGAGATGGTTTCATGTTTTCACCATTGAGAATGATATTGGCTGTGGGTTTGTCATATATGGCCTTTATTATGTTGAGGAAAGTTCCCTCTATGCCTACTTTCTGGAGGGTTTTTATCATAAATGGGTGTTGAATTTTGTTGAAAGCTTTTTCTGTATCTATTGAGATGATCATACGGTTTTCCTCCTTCAGTTGCTTAATATGGTGTATCACATTGATTGATTTGCGTATATTGAAGAATCCTTGCATTCCTGTGATAGACCCCACTTGACCATGGTTTATGATACTTTTAATGTGCTGTCAGATTCTGTTTGCCAGTATTTTGTTGAGGATTTTTGCATCTATGTTCATCAGTGATATTGGCCTGTAGTTTTCTTTCTTTGTGACAGCTTTGTCTGGTTTTGGTATCAGGGTGATGATGGCCTTGTAGAATGAGTTTGGGAGTGTTCCTCCCTCTGCTATATTTTGGAAGAGTTTGAGAAGGATAGGTGCTAGCTCTTCTCTAAATGTTTGATAGAATTCCCTTGTGAAGCCGTCTGGTCCTGGGCTTTTGTTTGTTGGAAGATTTTTAATCAAAGTCTCAATTTCAGTGCTTGTGATTGGTCTGTTCATATTTTCTATTTTTTCCTGGTTCAGTCTTGGAAGGTTGTGCATTTCTAAGAATTTGTCCATTTCTTCCAAGTTGTCCATTTTATTGGCATATAGTTGCTTGTAGTAATCTCTCATGATTCTTTGTATGTCTGTAGTGTCAGTTGTTACTTCTCCTTTTTCATTTCTAATTCTATTGATTTGAGTCTTCTCCCTTTTTTTCTTGATGAGCCTGGCTAATGGTTTATCAATTTTGTTTATCTTCTCACGAACCAGCTTTTAGTTTTATTGATCTTTGCTATTGTTTCCTTCATTTATTTCGGATCTGATCTTTATGATTTCTTTCCTTCTGCTAACTTTGGGGTTTTTTTGTTCTTCTTTCTCTAATTACTTTAGGTGTAAATTTATGTTGTTTATTTGAGATGTTTCTTGTCTCTTGAGGTAGGATTTTATTGCTATAAACTTCCCTCTTAGAACTGCTTGTGCTGCATCCCATAGGTTTTAGGTCGTTGTGTTTCACTGTCATTTGTTTCTAGGTATTTTTTGATTTTCTCTTTGATTTCTTCAGTGATCTCTTGGTTATTTAGTAGTGTATTGTTTAGCCTCCATGTGTTTGTACTTTTTGCAGATTTTTTCCTGCAATTGATATCTAGTCTCATAGCATTGTGCTCAGAAAAGATACTTGATATGATTTAAATTTTCTTAAATTTACCAAGGCTTGATTTGTGACCCAAGATATGATCTATCCTGGAGAATGTTCCATGAGCACTTGAGAAGAAAGTGTATTCAGTTGTTTTAGGATGGAATGTCCTATAAATATCAATTAAGTCCATCTTGTTTAATGTATCATTTAAAGCTTGTGTTTCCTTATTTATTTTCATTTTGGATGATCTGTCCATTGGTGAATGTGGGGTGTTAAAGTCCCCTACTATGATTGTTACTGTCAATTTCCCCTCTTATGGCTGTTAGTATTTGCCTTTTGAATTGAGGTGCTCATATGTTGGGTGCATAAATATTTACAATTGTTATATCTTCTTCTTGGATTGTTCCCTTGATCATTATGTAGTGTCCTTTGTCTCTTGTAATAGTCTTTATTTTAAAGTCTATTTTGTCTGATATGAGAATTGTTACTCCAGCTTTCTTTTGATTTCCATTTGCATGGAATATATTTTTCCATCCCTCACTTTCAGTCTGTATGTGTCCCTAGGTCTGAAATGGGTCTCTTGTAGACAGCATATATACAGGTCTTGTTTTTGTGTCCATTCAGCCAGTCTATATCTTTTGGTTGGAGCATTTGGAATTCTTTCTTTTATTCATTTAGGCAAGCTCTCTCCATCCATCAAACTCATCTCAGACAGATGATGCCTTTTGTCTACACAACTTCTCTTTCCTGATGCCTGCCTAGGTTATCAATGGCCTTTTTTTGGGGAAATTCCAGGTCCCTCTATGGCACCATGGCTCAGATCTGTGTCCCTGCCTCAGGTGGCCACCAGTTCCTGTATGTGGCATATGTGTTGAATAGGAGGTGTTGAAGGACATTCACCATTTGCCCAGCATGAGAAGTCTGGTCCAAGACATGACAGTTTAAAGGCAGTTCTCATGAGTCATTGTCTTTTTTTTTTTTTTTTTTCTGTTTTAGAATTACTTTATCTTTTTTTTTTTCACACACACACACACACACACACTGTATTTTATTTTTACAAGAGATAAATAGACTGATGAGTCATTGTCTTTAAGTGGAGTTGGCAACAATGTGGTTACTATCTTTTTTCTTCCATCCTGTTATTTATCTAGAAACTATTCTTCTCTTTTAGACATGATTTCTTTCTTTTGGACATGATTCAATATTTCAGCAGGTAGACCCTATTCTTCTCTTTTCCAGGCTAATGTTTCTTAAATGTTTTTCATTTTTAAATACTTCTTAATATTCAGTTATGTCAGTTCTTATAACCCTTATTTACAAATATACGCCTTTTAATAGCCTTCACTTGTGCTTTTCATGTTTTCCAAAAGCCTCTGATAAAGGTACAAGAAACAAATTCTTTTTGTTGTAACTTTTGTATATTTTTTCCACCCATAGTTTAATTTTTTAAAGTTTACACTTAAAACTTCTTAAGTTATCACTTAAGTGATACGAAAAGCTAGCCAAATATCTCAATGTCATCTATGTAAAAACCTATGCTTTTGACCCAGCTCCTGGAGAAATGGAAATAAAAACAAAAATAAACAAATGGGATCTAATGAAACTTAAAAGCTTTTGCCCAGCAAAGGAAACCATAAACAAGATGAAAAGACAACCCTCAGAATGGGAGAAAATATTTGCAAATGAAGCAACTGACAGAGGATTAATCTCCAAAATATACAAGCAGCTCATGCAGCTCCATATCAAAAAAACAAACAACCCAATCCAAAAATGGGTATAAGACCTAAATAGACATTTCTCCCAAGATATACAGATTGCCAACAAACACATGAAAGGGTGCTCAACTCACTAATCTTTAGAGAAATGCAAATCAAAACCACAGTGATGTATCACCTCACACTTGTCAGAATGGCCATCATCAAAAAATCTATGGGGCTTCCCTGGTGGCGCAGTGGTTGAGAATCTGCCTGCTAATGCGGGGGACACGGGTTCGAGCCCTGGTCTGGGAAGATCCCACGTGCCACGGAGCAGCTGGGCCCGTGAGCCACAATTGCTGAGCCTGCGCGTCTGGAGCCTGTGCCCCGCGACGGGAGGGGCCGCGGTGGAGAAAGGCCCGCGCACCGCGATGAAGAGCGGTCCCCGCACCGCGATGAAGAGTGGCCCCCACTTGCCGCAACTGGAGAGAGCCCTCGCGCGAACCGAAGACCCAACACAGCCAAAAATAGATAAATAAATAAATAAAATAAAATAAAATAAAATAAAAAAAAAAAAGAAAGGCCATTGATTTAAAAAAAAAAAAAAATCTATGAACAATAAATGCTGGAGAGGGTGTGGAGAAAAGGGAACCCTCTAGCACTGTTGGTGTGAATGTAAATTGATACAGCCACTATGGAGAACAGTATGGAGGTTCCTTAAAAAACTAAAAATAGAACTACCATACGACCCAGCAGTCCCACTACTGGGCATACACCTGGAGAAAACCATAATTCGAAAAGAGTCATGTACCACAATGTTCATTGCATCACTATTTACAATAGCCAGGACATGGAAGCAACCTAAGTGTCCATCGACAGATGAATGGATAAAGAAGATGTGGCACATATATACAATGGAATGTTACTCAGCCATAAAAAGAAATGAAATTGAGTTATCTGTAGTGAGGTTGATGGACCTAGAGACTGTCATACAGAGTGAAGTAAGTCAGAAAGAGAAAAACAAATATCGTATGCTAACACATATATATAGAATCAAAAAAAAAAATGGTTCTGAAGGATCTAAGGGCAGGACAGGAACAAAGACACAGACATAGAGAATGGACTTGAGGAATGGGGAGGGGGAATGGTAAGCTGGGACGAAGTGAGAGGGTGGCATGGACATATATACACTACCAAATGTAAAATAGATAGCTAGTGGGAAGCATCTGCATAGCACAGGGAGATCAGCTGGGTACTTTGTGACCACCTAGAGAGGAGGGATAGGGACGGTGGGAGGGGGACACAAGAGGGAGGGGATATGAGGATATATGTGTACGTATAGCTGATTCACTTTGTTATATAGCAGAAACTATCATAACATTGTAAAGCAATTATACTCCAATAAAAATGTTAGAAGAAACCCCAAAACCTATGCCTTCTCCATGTTTAGTATACAGCACATTTATGTGTAGCTAATTCTTATCATTACACTTTTAAAAAATTAAAAAAATAGAAATAGTCTAAGTATATATATATATATATATATATATATTTTTTTTTTTTTTTGGCTGTGTTGGGTCTTCGTTTCTGTGCAAGGGCTTTCTCTAGTTGCAGCAAGCGGGGGCCACTCTTCATCGCGGTGCGTGGGCCTCTCACTATCGCGGCCTCTCTTGTTGCGGAGCACAGGCTCCAGACGCGCAGGCTCAGTAGTTGTGGCTCACAGGCCCAGTTGCTCCGCGGCATGTGGGATCTTCCCAGACCAGGGCTCGAACCCGTGTTCCCTGCATTGGCAGGCGGATTCTTAACCACTGCGCCACCAGGGAAGCCCCTAAGTATATTTTTGTTGGTGTTACATTGGATTCATAGATCACTGTAGAATAATTGTTTTACCGTTTAGGTCTTTCTATAGGTTTTTTTTAAATGTCTGGGATTGTTTGCTTGGTTTTGTTTAATTATGTCCGTTTGGTTTTTTTAAATTAATTTTTATTGGCTATCCTAATTTTTGAAGGAAAGTTCATCAGTTCCACTGTGGCATTCTACATAATGCCAACTGACCAAATAAAAATAAAAATAAAAAATAAAAAATAACTCTACCACCCAATTATTCATGTATTTGACATTGTAAAGATATAATATGGTTTCTTAAGATAAATTTTTATTTTTTTCAGATACATTTTTGTTTCTGAAGAAGCGCAGCCCCTGTCTTTCTCTCCTGTAGAAGTAAAGGAAGCACCAGTTACCCTTCTGATTTTAATCAGAAAATATAAATGTAAAATATGAATTCGATAAAAATGTAAGCTTGGCTTTTACTATTTCCTGAACATGTGCTCATTATCTTTTAATAAATAAAGTGTACTTTAAGAGTGATAAGAAGAAGGAGAACTTTAAAAATTGTTAATGAATGTGGTTAACATATGTAGTGAAGCAAAGGCGTAGTTTAAGATAAATCCCAGTAATACCAGGAAGAAAATGCAGTTAGTGGTTAAGCAATCTGCGTTTGTGGTTGTTTTAAAGGTGGCTGAGTGTGCCGTACTCTGCAGAAGTGACTAGAAGGGGACAGAGGACCGTGACATGGGTCACCCTTTGTTTCTCTTTATGCTCCAAGCTTAGAAGGTTGATTTTGCCTTCAACATATTGGAATAGTGGTTCTTGATTCATCCTAATGATTAGAAGAATTTTAATGTATTTTTCTGTATATCCAAACACTAAAAAAACAATATTAGACAGCTAGTCCTTGCCACCCAGATGTTCAGAGTTCAAAGCAAATAACAACATGACAGGCCAGAGGCAACTGAGCCATCTATCAAACAAATGCATGGCCTGATGAGACAGCAGATTAAAAGGCTTAACTGAGGCTACTTTCAGCTGGTGGAGATAAGTGCCCAACTGTGTTTTCCACCAAAATGCAGTTTTTTCTATTGTTTTTGATACTATAAAAGCAATGTATACTCATTACAGAGAAAAATTAGAGTATACAAAGCAAAACTAAGAGCACCCCCAAAATGAATTTTCCCTTTCACCACAAATCAGCCATTGTGATTGCACTGCTATATATTCTTGTAAGTAAATAAAATTGCATCTTATTCTACATAATACATCGTAACCAGCTTTTTCCATTTAATGTAGCATCAAATACATCCTTATCACTAGACTTATTTCCTTAGAATCATTTTTATGGCTTCAAGTTATTCCATTTCTGGATTTGCTAATGCGTATTTAAACAATTCACATTTATGACACGATCTGGTGGTTTCTAACTTTTCTCTATTTGAAGATATTGCTTTAAAATATGTAGAGTAAGATGTTGATTGGTGTAATCATCTCAAAGGTTTATGTGCTAGAATAAGAAACTATTGTTTGTCAAGAAAGCATATTACATGCTGCAAAACAGTTCATCACCTTAAAAAAATTAAAACATATGGAAAACTGAGAATAAGATGTAAACACATCAAGTTAGCATGACTCTTTATTTTAAAAATTTGGATGTTATGTTTTATAAACAAACCAGTCCAGTGTTTGAGAGTCATGGTAAAATAGTCTGGAAGGTTAGGTGGAGATTTTAAGGATATTAGGATAAGAGTGGGCTTTACATATACATATATCCCCTCTTTTTTGGATGTTCTTCTCATTTAGGTCACCACAAAGCATTGAGTACAGTTCCCTGTGCTATACAGTAAGTTCTTATTAGTTATCTATTTTATACATAGTATCAATAGTGTATATATAGCTGATTCACTTTGCTGTATGGTATAAACTAACACAATATTGTAAAGCAACTATACTCCAATTAAAAAAAAAAAAAAAGAGTGGGCTTTAGAGGCAAATAGACAGCTGATTGAATCATAGCTTTCTGACTGGGTCTGGTCACAGACCTCTGTGTGTAGGTGAGAATACCTAACACTATACTTGGTACCCTGTAGTCCTGGGAGAGTTGGTACTCATCTAAATGAGATGGAAGAACTAGAGTCTCAGAACATGCGGAAGGGGAATGTAGACAGTGGAGGGGGAGATGGTAAGAATGTGAAGGAAATACTCAAATGACTCTCCGCGCCTGAGAAATGGGGAGAACTTGGTGATGGAATGAGGAGAGAGAAAATGCCACCAAGTGCCATACTGCAACAGAACAGAAAGATGTGATGATAACGAGGAGGACAGCAGCTAACATATGACATTTACAATAATAATGATAACAGCAGCTCATACTTACATAGTAGTCACTATATGCCAAACAACAAGGTCTGAAGCACTTTAAGTACTTATACTTTTAAGTATATTCACCCTTTAATTCTCACCGCACCCTATCTGACCTACCTCCTATACTTGTTGTAAGGATTTAATAGGTTAATATTTGTAAAGCGCGTAAAATAACTCTAATTAAATGTTTGTAAATAAAGTCCTCCTTTTACTGAGGCATAGAGAGGTCAAACGTCTTGTCTGAGGCCACACAGCTAGTCAATGGCAGGAGTGGGATTAGAACCTGGCCGTCTGGCACCAGAGCCCATTCTGCCTTGGAGAGATCTCTGGCCGTGCAAGACAGTGATGAGGTACAGCTGCCTCTGCCCTGACTTTGCTTCACCCAGAAAAGAATGCAAAAGGGCTCTACCTCTCTCCACACTAATGACCCTCCAAGCTGAAGTGCTCACCAAAAGCGGGCACTCACTGGACAGCTGGTGGCTACATTC
This sequence comes from Balaenoptera acutorostrata, assembly GCF_949987535.1. Taxonomy (NCBI): domain Eukaryota; kingdom Metazoa; phylum Chordata; class Mammalia; order Artiodactyla; family Balaenopteridae; genus Balaenoptera; species Balaenoptera acutorostrata. The sequence goes on along the minus strand of NC_080066.1, from coordinate 49,096,226 downwards.
CTACTGCCCCATCTTGCCTCCTCCCATCCACTCCCATCCCTGCAGCCCTCTTTGGGGTGAACTTAGGCACTCTCTTGAGAGGTTTGGTGTAACATTATTTAGCAAAGTGGAAATGAAATATAGAACCAGCTTGTAGAAATGTCACATTACAGGGAAAGGATTTAAAATTTCCTTACCTAATCAGTGTTTCCAAGATCACTGGGTCAAGAATGGGCTAAGGTTCTCCCTTTCTTGTCCTTTTCCCAGTGCCTTTTCCTTTTCCCTGGCTTCTGCCTCTCAATTATTTCCCACCCCATCACCCTGTCTCTACTATAACAATAATGGTAATAACAATAATACTGTGAGCTCATGGCTGTGGAGCTCTGATTATGTGTCAGGCATATTCATGCATTATCTTATTTAATCCTCATAATAGCTTTGTGAGGAAAGAACTTTTTTTTTTTAACCTGCTTTGTATGTGAATAAATTGAGGTTTGGAAAAGGTAAATCATTTGATTGGTAAGTGGAAAAGTTGGAATTGGAGCCCAGCTCTATCTTGCTTAAATCTGATGCTCTCTTCTAATAGCATTACCCCCTGAGCATTCAGTTTTCCAGCGTCACCTAATTCTTGGAGATAAATGGGTAGATGTGCATAGGCTTTGCTGAATTAGATACTCTGGCAAGTTTTATGCCTTCCATAATTAAAAAAAAAAATCCTACACGTATTTAATGAGGTTCTACATGGGCAAAAAGCTGTGCTCAGTATTTCGGGAATACAAAGAATTATTTAAAGAGGAAGAGATTCTCATTTTGTGACATAATATATACATAAAAGATTATAATACAAATATGGCAACTATGGAGGTGTGATGCTTATTCAGCTACAAGAGTGTAGTTATAATACGGTAAAGTATATACTATATGAGACATTCAAGCAAACTTTGTACTCAAAAAATTATATCCTGAGATTATCTTTATTGTTTAAAAAAATAAGGATTGAAAGTAAATTTTAAAATACTCAAACTAAAAAGTAAAAGAAAAATTGGACTAAAGAAGGAGGTAGTTAATAAAGATAAAAACTAAAACTTATGAAGTAGAAAACAAACATGAAAAGGGATAGGTAAAATCAAAATTATGTACTTTGCAAGATTAATGAACTAGATACATCCCTGTAAAGCCTGGTTAGAGAGAAAGTGAAATAAATTCAGCATTGTAAAGGAAACATAAGCACAGATATGGAGAAGATGAGAAAACTCACTGGTAGATATTATGTGCAACTCTATAGAAATAAATTTGGAAACCTGGAGTCCGGTTTTCCTAGTAAAAATACAAACTCTTCAAATGATCATTTAAAGAACCAAGAACAGATCAATTATTATTGAGACTGGAAAGTAAAAGATCTATTACTAAAAAAGGTGCCAGACCTAGATAGTTTTACAGATAAATTCCTTACAGTCTTTAAAAATCAATTCCAGGGTTATAGAAAATCTATTCAACCATAAAAAGGAAAGGTACTAAAATCATTTTGTGAAGATAGCTTCTAAAGATAGTACAGAATTTGAAGACCAATTTGTACCAAGAATTATAAACAAAATATTAGCAAATCCAATCAATCAGTGTATCAGAAGCATATGACACCATTACTAGAGCCTATTATCAGAATGCAAGAATGTATCTTAATCATTTCAATTTTATATAAATTGTGGGAAGGCTTCTAATCATTTATAGTGGATGTGATGGTCACCAATGAATTCTTAATGTGTAATTCTTAAACCCTGATTCTTGAATAGCTTGGGGATTGTGACGTAAGGGTGGAAAGTGAACGTTAGGGGAAAAGGAAAAGAGTCATTTAGCTTTGAGCAAATGCATTAGTTATTTGTGCTTATTTATTTAATTTGTAGGATATGCAAGTTGAAGAGAGGTGTGATAAATAAGGAATGGACCTGTGAAGAATATCTACCATGTTCCAAATCCTCCCTAGGTGCTCTGCATATAATGTCATCTAATGGTTTAATCAGGCCTGTCTTAATATGCAGAGCATACATGTGCACACTCACATCAATAAAATGCCTTCTAAAAACACTTATTAGGGAACACAAACCAACAAAGCATTTTTAAAAAGTTGGTTAGGAGAGGGGCTTATACATAGAGCATTGTTATAGAAATTGGCCACAAACACTTCAAATACTTTACTGACAGATGTCATTCATGAGGCAAGAGAGAGTAATTTTAGCTGATATGTGAGTTCATAGATCCTGACATTCCTTTACAAGCTCATTAGGATGGTTTTGCTGGTGTAGCCACAGAGACACTAATACTCATGCTGAAAAGAAATCTCTGCTCACCGTGACTTTCTCAGGCAGTCTTAATAGGGTAAGTGTCTGCTGGTTGTAGCACCTCTGAATGGAGAAACTTATAACCTCACAACGTCAGGGCAGAAGTTTCTTTTCTATCCAGCACAGTTCCATCTGAAGCTCTATCTACCCTTGGGGTCCTGGGGAGGTGCGTGGGTCTCAACAGGATGGAGATCTCTGGACATATTTTTGCCATGAAGCAGTCTCCCATTATGTCCCCTGAAGGATGTTTTCTGCTTCATGTGTCTCTGGCATAGCCTGGGAGCTGGTTTCTGTTTTCTGTTTGTCTTGAGAAAGGAGATTCTGTGCTACAGTTATCTGCCCTTGCAGACCTGGTGCCTTCCTATGGGGAGGGGAGAACTCTTTCTCTGAAGGGCAACAGAGTAGAGCTCTGGCTCAAAGATATTGCTAAGAAAATTTAAACAAAGTAAACTGTGGACACCTTAGACGCCAGACTTTGTAACTTAACAAGTTGGAGTAATAACTATTAGGTCAGTGACTGTAAGTCTATCCTATAAACAACGATTATAAGATTTAAACAGGGCTTTGCCTCCCAACAGTTATGTCGGCAGCGGGTTGGTGATAGCTGTGGAGCTACCCTGTCTTTCTGCTTCATCACTTAAAGTGACAGTATCCAGCCTTCCACTCTGCATCTATCATAAAGACACATTGATTTCCTTTCTGGAGAAACACATATTTCTTTTCTCCTGCTAAAAAGATAAATCTGACAGATTTTAATCAAATGTAGTTGTTCACAACTACAGAAATGCATTCAGTGCCACATATGAAAACAAAAATACACCAGCAACTAAAGAAAGAGTTTGGTGGCCAAATTTATTTGTAGAAAACACTTGTATTAAAACACACACAACCACAAACACACACACACACACGCACACACACACAGTCTCACAAGGAACTGAAGCCTAAGAGTTGGTTATTTTAAACTTCTTCACGATAGTGTGTTTGTAGTGACATCAGTAAATGTCAGTCTCAATGAAAATTTTCACTAAAGCTATGTTCTTCAGACTCTCTTTTTAACACTAAGATTCTAGAATATTGGGCTTTGGTCTTTAAAATGAAGTCTTTCCCAAGATGAAACTAGGCTTTTGGAGGAAACATCATTTGAGATGTGATATGGAAGCATGAAGCATCTTCAAGTCCTTATCCCATAGGCTCTCATAATGGTACTTTTTGTTCTGTATTTGGCTATGATTTGGTTAAATGCACTGTGCAGCATTTGTGTTATTTCATAAATCTATATACTGATTCTGAGTAGCTCATATTATTCTTTTCAATATGTCTAAGGGAGCCAAGATTTTATACATACATGTATATGTATATATGTTTTTCTTCTGAATTAAGATATTTAAACTTATTTTTCTTAATTTTTGATATAAAAAAGTCTGTGAGAGAGAGACAAAGTCTACAAGGCTTGATGCTTTTTTACATCTTATTCATTGATTAGGTCAGGCCCTCTCATTACGGGTTGCACAGAGCTGATTTTTAATGGCACTTTTCTAAATTTTTGAGCCTTTGTCATATTTTGTCTTTTCTTCTCAGTACAGATGTGACTGATCACATTTTTATTAGAATGGAGAGATTGGCTGTCTCTTGTTCACACCTAGTGGCAATTTCCTGCCCAGATATCTTGGCATAATATATCTTATTTCAACTACTTTACAGAGGTAAAGAAAAAAAAAAAAGAATCCACATCATGAATGAAAGTGTGGAGATACAGTTTTAATTGACCATCAATCCAATCCTGCCTTAAATGGTCCATCTTTTCAATAAAGATTTTTCTCTCTGTCTTCATAATTTTGAATATTATATTAAGATATATGATTCAAGAATTGTACTTGGAAAGAAAATCATTGAAAGGAAAGTTCTTTTGATAATCCTACATAGTGATTCACAGTGTATATACATATATGATTTCATTGCATTTAAATGGGTAAAAATAGAAAACTATTTCTCTTTTAAATGTGAGCTTTAAAATTTCCTTCTAGTGTGCTTTCACTGTCATTTCTAAGCTTGCAAGAAATTAAAAACATTATTATCTATAAGACAATGTGCCCTATAAGTGAATTTCCCTGCAACGCATTATTGGGTTAATTTTGACAGCTACTCTGGTTTAAAAATGATCTCCAATTCTGATATTTGTTCCTGATGTACCATTTAGGGATAGTTTTTCTTAAAAGCATAGGGTGATATGGGAAAGAAGGAAGATGAAGAGTGGCCAAGTCCAAAGTTACCTTGCAAGAATAATGTTAGAAGAGGTTGGCATTTAAATTGCAAGAGGAATAAATTAACTTCTTAAAGTAGAAAGTAAAAAAAGGAAGCCAATAAAAGTGGGTGAGGGCTTCCCTGGTGGCGCAGTGGTTGAGAATCCGCCTGCCAATGCAGGGGACACGGGTTCGAGCCCTGGTCTGGGAAGATCCCACATGCCGCGGAGCGACTGGGCCCGTGAGCCACAACTACTGAGCCTGCGCCTCTGGAGCCTGTGCTCCGCAACAAGAGGGGCCGCGACAGTGAGAAGCCCGTGCACCGCGATGAAGAGTGGCCCCCGCTCGCCGCGACTAGAGAAAGCCCTCGCGCAGAAGCGAAGACCCAACACAGCCAAAAAATAAATAAATAAAAAAAAAAAAAAAAAAAAAAAAAAGTGGGTGAATTCATTCACTTGAAAATCATGGTGTCCTCATTAAGTGTCAGCCAAGAAATTGGTGGTTAAAGATATGTCCCAATTTCTATCGGCTGTCACTGGAAAGTTTAACCCAAAATGAAAGGCTATCATTACACAGGAAATATGCAATTCTTTCCTGAAAGTATATTTGTGATGCTCCAAACCACAGCCACTAGAAGATATGAAGGCAAGCACAAAATATTACCTGGATCATGATTTATATATGCTGAACAAACAATAAACTCTCTACCCTCTTTTGCCCCTACAGAAAGTGCTACCAGCTAGTTATAAATCCAGCACAGTATTTCAAAACAATATTTCCCGAAGTTTTTTCTTATTTACAAAAGAAGCAATTCATTTTGTAGGACATTTCAAATGGGCAGATGGCCAAAAACAATTTTGACCAAAGCGAGTGCAAAAGGTATTGCAAAACACAAAGCGTAAGAATATTTAGGAAAGATGGAAACAAAAAGGAAGATTATTCATCCTTCCATATGGCTTTTTAAAGCCATTTACAATTATGTATCGTTTATGGTAGTTTCTATAAAATTTCTTCCATTGAACAGGCAGAAGACTGAGTAAGTTTGTGAATGCATCACAAAAGAAAGAGAAGAAATTCAGAATGACAATGGAATTTAGCTGATTGTTTGAGGAACTGTACGTAATAATGACACTGTTAACCAGGAGAATGCAGAATGTGATCTCATTTGTCTTTCCAGAAAGGGATTTCAAGAGTTTAACGAAAAATTAAAGTTGCTAATGATCCTGTGAAACATAAGCAATGAGTCCTACCACAATTATGCATCTGATTAAAAAGGTACAGTATATCAGAAGTCTTAGAGTCAATGATTGTTTAGCTATCTGGTGTGCATGTAAATGCACTTTAAGAGAAAAGGAAAAATGTGGGGTTTTCTCAAGACATCTTTAGATAACTTTATACATCACACAATTTAGACCACGTGCCATGCCACCAATTCATGTCCTTGGCCTCTTATGGAAACTGTAAGGAAGTTTACAGACATTTGTGGCTAAATGGGATTCTTGGAGGTGTCATAGTCTATTCCATAGCTGCCAAGTAAAGTCTTTGTTACAGAATTCCAGCTAAATTGAAAGACATTTTATGTGTCAAATTATTCACAGATCTTCACACACAACCCCACTTCTCCAATATACCACCACTTGATGAGTCCCAATTTTCTGTCCTAAAGGTGAAATGTTCAAACCTCTCTACTGGGGCTGGCTTTCCATTTGTTTTGGAAATAATTCTTGGAACCCTCTCAAAATTCTCTGTAGCTCCCTAAAATTGGGATGTCAAACCATGGCATTTCCTTAAGAGGACACTCACTTTGGACATGGAAAGACCCAAGCCTGAGTTGCAGCTTGGCCAAATACTCGATGTTTGACTTCAGCCAAATTATTAACACTTTTAAGCCTTAACATTCTCAGAAGGAAAAAAGGAACGACAATGCCTACCTCATGGAAATGACATGCGTTAAGGTAGCTCACGTATAGCTACCTTAACTAGCATAGAAAAACTTACTAGATAATAGTGAGCTAAAGACAGAAATGGAAAGAGCTTCTGCTCTGCATGAAGGCTTTTACCTCATTTAATAACACCTTTTCATTGTGCAACAAAGTATTTGTTGAGTACCTACTATGTATACTGTGCTATGTGTTAGGGATGTGGGAAGCAAAGCAGAGTCCCTGATCTCAAGAAGAACACAGTCTAGTGGAAGAATGACAGAAACAGGTTATGATGGAAATGCAAGAAGAAGAACCCAACCCAGACTACTGAGCATTTGAACTGTGGCAAGTCCTTATTACGGTGTACTAAAACTGTAAAATATACACCAAATTTCAGACTTAGTCCTGGAAAAGAATATACAATACCTCATTAATTATTATATTGAATCCATGTTGAAATGATAGCATTTTTTGGTATACTGAGTTAAATAAAACTACTATTAAAATTTTTAAAAAAAGGAAAGCAGGAGAGACTTGTGGCTTTTACTTTCCTCTCTATCATTCCTATCCTGTTGTTTCTGCTAATTTTATCAACAATGCTGTAGACACAAACATTTGCTAGATTCTTGTGTTTGTTCCTCGTTTTTTCCTGACATACTCCCTGCTCATCTTGTTACAGACCACTCTGAATTTGGAACCTCAGAACTTCAAGAAATTAAATCTTCTCTGTAAAAGAGGGACTTCTGAGGTGTTCCATTTAGTAAAGTACTACTTTGATGCAATAAAAAACACCCAGGAGGCAAGAAGTTGTGTCTCCTGCATCCAAAGCACCCAGCCTTCTCCAGGATTAGTCACTTGGCTGTCTCACTATGCAGCTAGTAATTCAGAGATAATCATGTTACCAAGATGCCATTTGATCTGTATTTGGCATATCTCAAGTTTTCATCTTCATTAATAGAGCCATCAAAGTTTTATTGGCCCTGACTGGTATTGGACACACTAGTGATTCACCCACAGGGGAGGTTTGCAGTTTGCATGGAAAGACTCTGCTTGCCAGATGGCAGCTGTTAATCTGCCTGCATCAGGGGTGCGAGGCGGGGCTAAGCTTGCCTGGCCCCCAGCCAGTGGGGCTCTCCCGCACCTTTGATTACACAGTGCTGCAGGCCAGGCTGGGGAACCCAGGCCCTTGTGGCACGGTTAGCTCTCCCTGCAGGTTTGAAGGCCCCTGGGGGAATGGATGCCTGGTGAAAGGAAGGGATACTTTTTCCTGGCCTGTTTACTGTGTCCTGCTGCCTCTAGTATAGGTCATTGAATCAAAAGGTCCCTGTGGAAGGCAGTGTGGTACAGTGGAAGGGAGCAAGCCTGGGAGTCAGAGAAACTTGGCTTTGAATCCTGACTCTGTAGCACTGAACCAGCTCTGTGGAGTTAGGCATATCACTTAACCTCTCTAAGCCTCAGGTTCTCCCATTTACATGATATGAACCTGGTACTGTCACCATGGTAGGTGCTCCATAGAGTAGTCAGGACAGAACAGCCAGATGGAAACCATCCTTCAGTCCCGCTCCCAGATGTAGAGCCCAGAGAAGCTGTCATACAGGTCCCTGAGGGGGCTGGACCAAGATATTTATCAAAGTGTTGTTTGTGGTAGTGAGGATGGTGGCGACCTAGGGGTTCATCCCTGGGGGAATAGATAATGAGGCTTACCATGCAATACCATGCAAAACGGCTTGAAGTATCTAGATAAATCTTAAAAACTGTGCTGGACAATCCCACTACTGGGCATATACCCTGAGAAAACCATAATTCAAAAAGAGTCATGTACCAAAATGTTCATTGCAGCTCTATTTACAATAGCCAGGACATGGAAGCAACCTAAATGTCCATCGACAGATGAATGGATAAAGAAGATGTGGCACATATATACAATGGAATATTACTCAGCCATAAAAAGAAATGAAATGGAGGTATTTGTAATGAGGTGGATGGAGTTAGAGTCTGTCATACAGAGTGCAGTAAGTCAGAAAGAGAAAAACAAATACAGTATGCTAACACATATATATGGAATCTAAGGAAAAAAAAAAAAAAGGTCATGAAGAACCTAGTGGCAACATGGGAATAAAGACACAGACCTACTAGAGAATGGACGTGAGGATATGGGGAGGGGGAAGGGTAAGATGTGACAGGGTGAGAGAGTGGCATGGACATATATACACTACCAAATGCAAAACAGATAGCTAGTGGGAAGCAGCCACATGGCACAGGGAGATCAGCTCGGTGGTTTGTGACCACCTAGAGGGGTGGGATAGGGAGGGTGGGAGGGAGGGAGATGCAAGAGGGAAGAGATATGGGAACATATGTATATGTATAACTGATTCACTTTGTTATAAAGCAGAAACTAACACACCATTGTAAAGCAATTATACTCCAATAAAGATGTTAAAAAACAAACAAACAAACAAAAAAACTGTGCTGGGTGGACAAAAAAGAAAAAGAAACAGAACTAAGTCTGTGGATGCAATTTGTAAAAGTTAAGAATATATATACACACAGCACAAGGACATACCACGTGTTTTATGAGGATACATGGAAATTCAAGGAGATCATCAAATCTACTAGTGCTGTGGTGATGGGTTGGGGAGGAAAATGGGGAAGGGAAATGGGATAAAAGGCAATAAACAATGAGGGAAGGTCCTGGTACAAACTTATAATGATAGTGTGTTATCAGTAGAGGAGTATGACTTATTCAATGTTCTGCCTCTGCATCTAAAAGAAAAAGGAAAGATCAAGAAAAAAGTCAAGGTATTACTGACCAGAGTTCTTGGCCTCCTTAATCAATAGAAACTGATCAGAGGCCAGACGACAAATTCAGGCAAGGCTTTGTTGGAGTCCCTGCTGCAGCAGGGGGGGAGCAAGAATAGGTAACAGGTTTCTTTGCTAGCTTGCTCCCTGAGGGGGGCAGGCGAGCTGGTTCCTGATATGGGGTGAGGGTAGGGGTGTGTCCAGGGGTCGGGCCAGAGTGGTGGCTTAGGTGTTTTGCCCACCCCTTTGGTGGTGTTGTGTGCAGGGGGCATGCGCAGTACCCTGCTTTTTTTCCTGGCTCTTCAGAAGTGGCAGTTGGGCTTTTTGGTCTCTTTGTAGCTAGTCCAGAATTTGCCCCAACTGCACATGCACACAGTTATTTTTAGTCCCTTATAGTTTCTTTGTATTTTGTTGCTTGAGGAGACATTTGTCCAGGTGCAAGCACTGCAGCAGAGGGTCCCAGTTCCCAGCCTGTCTCAAAGGGAAGGGAGAGGGTCTAATAAGAGTCATGCTGTGGGGGATTTAGGATCAGGGCATGAGGATGGGCACCTATGTGGCTGTGGAATGGCTCTCCATTTCTCTCTTCACTTCCCCCCACACCCTTGGGTGAGAAGAAGTCTTAGGAAAAATGCAAGACTAGAATGAAGCAGAGTAGCCTGAGATACTCATTTGCCCTTATCTGAACTCCCAATCTCCACAGACCCTTGTTGCCTGAAGGCACTTCCCTGATTTTTCCCAATTCTCATGGTGGACCCAATTTTTGTGACTTGGTCACTGTAGAGCTTCAAGAAGGTGTGGTGCCCATTCCTGTTAAACCAGTTGGGAATTTCCTGGATCCTTAACCCTTTGGCCCTGCACATCAGTGTAGTTGCCCTTCCAATCAATGAGACCTTTGTGTGCAATAGGGCAGAAGGATATGTGTGAGAAAGGATCACAGGGAAACTCCCATCATGTTCTTCGAGTCTGAGATAAAAAGATTATAAACGTGTAACAGGTCACACTCTCTAGTGTCCTTTTGTTAATTTATGAATTGGAAGACGAATGTGGATTTATTGGAATGGTATAATTAAGTGTCACCGTGGTACAGATCATAATGATCACCAAGTATAATGAAGCAGGGAAAGAAACAATTTCCCTCCTGAACGGCATCATCCATATAAGCCTTGCCCTCTTCAAAGCTCTGTGCCCATTTCCTTTAAATATAATAAATAAGACAGCACAAATACAGAATGTAATCTAACAAAGAGGATGGAATGACCTATCATTCACTTCCTTTCTTGGAAGCTAAATGTTTTAGATAATATTGAAACTAAAAATCAGCAAGATATCTCCGGACTAAGAAAGGCTACTCTTGTGTCACACTTCAGTTTATCACCAACTTCTCCTTCTCTTATTCTTTCTCCTCCTTTCCTCTGTTCCTCCTCCTCCTTCTTGGTTGGCCAATCAGATGCCTTATCTCTCTGAAGGCAGTGATTATTTCCAGGATGGGTGTATGATGCAGGCTATGGTAACTCAAGGCTTCCTTGGGACTTTGGTTGGTGATATAAAGAGAGAAGTGCTGACAATTCTAGAACAGCCATATATAATCCAATAACTGCTGGTGAAGAGAAGCTGACTGAGAAGGAAACCAAGGAAGAGAAAGGCAGAGTAGAGCAGGAGCAGAAGTGAGATGGACAAGACATGCCCAAGCACTAGCCTCCAGCCACGCTGGGAACCAGAGCTCTCCAGACTCTCCACTTACATGAGCTTATCAGTTCCTCTTTTGCTTTTAGCTGGTTTGAGTTGACTTTTTGTCATTTGCAAACCAAAGATTTCTGAATAACGTGCCAGGCAAGTAAGGCAAATACTGCCACGCTGGGGAACACATGCTTATTTATCAAACATTTAGTACATGCTTACTTTATGCTAGAAAGAGCCTTTGCAGAACAAAATCACATGACTCATTTGAATCATTGTCAAATCAAGAGAACACACGTATGTGTTAGTTCAAGGATACTTGACATATCTCTGGGAATCTGAATAAGTTTGCATGTATGTGTACATGTGTATGTGTCCTTTTTCTTCAATAACTAAAAAGTAATATGACCATATGTGGGGTTACCTGGATCACATAACATAGCTAGACCTAATTCATGAATTCTTTACCAACACTTGTATTTGCAAGAGGGCGTGAAGATCTACTTTAATGTCATAGGCTGATGAGCTGTGTGACCTAAGGCAATTTACTTAACTTCTCTGAGCTTTTAGTGTTCCTCTGTAAAATGGAGATAATGATAGTCTGACATTAACCAATTGTTGTGAGTAATAAATAAGCAAATACATGGAAAGTGCTTAGCATAGTTGCTGCCATATAATAAAAATGACTCAATCGGTGTTAGCTATTATTATTATTGTTACCATTACCATCATCATCATGAAGGAAGCTTCACAGGTAGTTTGAATAATTTGCATACTTGTAGTGCTTTATTTATCATTTACAAAGTACTTTCACATGCCTCATCCAATGTGATATCATGAGTCTACAGGGCGTCACAATATCCATTTCACATTTTGGCTTCTTGCAAGTTGATAAGAGCCGTGTTTTAGAAGATTTCCATATTTGGCAAGATCCACTGATTCTATTGTAGTATCACATATAGTGACTGAGAAATGCATTTGTTTTGGCAGAAGAGTTAAAAAAAAAAAAGGAAAACATTTTTACCGCAAATGTGGCCTGGTCCAGTATCTTTCATCAAAATTGGAATTTTTAACTGCGTAATAAGACTTTGGTTACAGCTGTTACACTTGTGAACAGACCTAATCAGCAGACATGAAATACTGTATTACTTTGACAAGAGTGTCTTTCTTTTTCCTTTCCTTACTATGTCTCGGCTACCAAAAAGAAAGGTCTAAAGTAAACTCATTTTTTATGTCATTGGTCACTTAAAATATTCTCAAAGTTGGAGCTCCTGGAAGAGGAGCTTGTGTTTCATGTTACCAACGTAAGCAGATTGTTGAATTTGACACAGGTAAATGTTTTCTTTGTTTAGGGAATTTTTTCACAAAGGCATGCTTTCAGAAATGCTAAAATATGAATCCATAGTAAATACTTTTTTTTCTTTTGCACAGGAATATACTTCTGAATTAACAACTGGATAAAAATCCTCAATTGTATCGTTTAAGGGAATGTCACATTTTTGATCTTATACAAAGAATAAGAAAAGGCCTTGATTTACTAATTTAGCAAAGTTTGGTAGTAATTCCATCTTTTTATTTTGAATCTGGATATTGTTTTATCTAATTCAGGGAAAACACAGCTTCCTTATTAACTGCTAAGGGGAAAATGATGATGTGAAAGGGAAGATTCATACAATTTTACAAGAGTAAATTTTAACAATCTCTTGCATAAAAAAACAAACAAACCAGCAAGCTTATAGAACAAAACTTTCTATTTAGATTTAGATTATTTAGATTATTTCCCCTTTGTCAGAGCTCCTGCAAGAAGCTGGAAGAAATACTGAGTTCTGGATTTTTCTCCTTTAAGTTACTCATGTAGTTCTGTTTCTAAGTGACTTCTGACATTGCAACACTAAAAAAATTTCAAGAAGTGCTCTTTGCTTTGTATCATTGATTTACTGATCTATTCTGTACCTAGATTCTTAGAGTAGCTTATCAAGAGTACTTAATTCTATATTATCAATATTTATTGTAGATCACAAAGTGAACACCAAATTCTAGACTTAGATATTGACACATAATTATGTATGCCAATCATTATAAGAAGATGAACCATAATATTTAGGTTTTATGAACACTGAATGTATTTTAAAAGACAGGGAGCTGGATTCTCCTAATTCTTAAGCAATTTCTTACCAGTAAATTAGACACCCTTAGAAGCTATATTAATCTAGATGTCCATCGACAGATGAATGGATAAAGAAGATGTAGTATATTTATACAATGGAATATTACTCAGCCATAAAAAAGAAGGAAATAATGCCATTTGCAGCAACATGGATGTATCAAGACATTATCATACTAAGTGAAATAAGCCAGACAAAGACAAATATCATGTGATATCGCTTATGTATGGATATAAAAATAATGATACAAATGAACTTATATACAAAACAGAAATAGACACAGACATAGAAAACAAACTTATGGTTACCAAAGGAGAAAGGGGTGGGGAAAGGGATAAATTAGGAGTTTAGGATTAACATACACACACTACTATATAAAAAATAGATAACCAGCAAGGACCTACTGTATAGCACAGGGAACTATACTCAATATTTTGTAAAGAAGGGAAAAGAAGCTGAAAAAAATAGATATATATGTATATATGTATAACTGAATCACTTTACTGTACACCTGAAACTAACACAGTATTGCAAATTAACTATACTTCTATAAAAAATAAATATTAAAAAAGATATGCAGCAGAATTATTTGGTAATACATAGAAGAGGTGTATTAGTGTTGTTGGTGGAGAGTCTATATTAGAGAAAGAACCACAGGGACACGCTTCATATTATCAATGAACATTTTAGGTAACTTTCTGCTAAGTATTCCAGACTTAACAAATACTGCTTATAGGTTTCAGGTGGGTAATGCACGTTCAACTCAATATTCCATACAGGAAGGGAAATTGGATGTTCCTAGGTCTCAATTAACTGGCACACAGGAGGTCAAATTAACATTAATAGTTCTTGAGGCCCTCGCCTGGCCACCAGCAGGACCTCCTGTGCATGCCTGGTCCCTTCCATAGCTCCATCTGGGCTCTGCTGGGCTCAGCCGTTATCTGGGGCTGAGAGTCAGAGCTACTGCGAGGTCTGAGGTAGGCTGTGTGTGGGAGGTTCCTCGATCTGTGTCGCACTTCATCACTTCAGCTTGGAGGCAACACATCTTGGACCTGAGTCTCACAATGGCTTTCGTCAAATCAGCCCCTTTAGCCTCATCCTGCAGTGTCTCGATAGAAGGTAAGACTGAGTTTCCGGCACTGCCTGGGAAATACACAGCATCTTGCTCCATCTACCTGGCCTCCAGTGTCATCGTGGATGTCTGTGCTCCAAAGTTCTTCTCTTTCAGTTCAGACTCCCAACCAATGTTGGACATGAACTCATGCAAATAAAGAGTTCAAATAAATGGGGTAGCAAGATAGGGAGTTTGTGGTCTCATGAGTTTCAATACTTATTTTGCTACTGTTAGTGTATTTCATTTTTTAATTAAAATTATTGGATTTATTTAAACAAACAAACAAAAAAAACCCATTCATTCATTTCTCTTACCCCCCACCTGCCGCCTCTGGCACCACTAATCTCTTCTCTGTATCTGTGAGCTTGTTGCTGTTCTTTTTGTTGTTTAGATTCCACATATAAGAGCGATCATAACAGTATTTGTCTTTCTCTGTCTGACTTATTTCACTTAGCATAATACCTTCAAAGTCCATCCATGTTGTCATAAATGGCAATATATCTATAGAGAGAGGTTGTTTCCATATTTTGGCTATTGTAAACAATGCTGCAATGAATATGGTGGTTCATCAATCTTTTTGAGTTAGTGTTTTCAGTTTCTTTGGAAAAATTCCCAGAAGTGAGATTGCTGGATCACAGGGTAGTTCTATTTATAATTTTTTTGAGGAGCCTCCATACTGTTTTCTATAGTCGTTCCACCAATTTACATTCCCACCAACAGTGCACACGGATTCCCTTTTCTCCACATCCTTGCCAACACTTTTTATTTCTTGTCTTTTTGATGATAGCCATTCTAACAGGTGTGAGGTGACATGTCATTGTGGTTTTGATTTGCATTTCCCTGATGATTAATGATGATGAGCATCTTTTCACGTACCTGTTGGCCATCTGTATGTCTTCTTTGGAAACTCTGTTCAGATCTTCTGCCCATTTTTAAATCAAATTGTTGGGTTTTTTTTTTTTTTTTTTGCTATTAAATTGTATTTGTTCTTTATATATTTTGAATGTATATTTCATTTAAATAGAGCATTTTAGAAGATGACTTGATCATAGAGTGAGTATTCAAAGATAAATAGCCCCAGAAGCTTTATAAAAAAGCTTTTTTTGTGATTTTGTGGTTATGCCTGTATGGGACTCTTAAGAAATGTACTATTAATAGATGATGATTGTAGGTACACAGACCATCACAGAAAGTGAACAGGAATTTAAAGAAATCTGTGAAAGATCAAAATAACAAGCTTGCCATGATGATTTTTCAGGGTGGTTCCGATATTGAAGAGATGTGCAGTTTTCAGTAGTCAGTGACTTCTGCATGATATTTGCATAGAGAGAACTTTAAAAAGGTTACATTTCTTTTCTACTTTCATATTTACTTTGTGTTAAGGTTATAGGATCTTGTTGGCAGTGTTGCTGATGCTATTTTGGTAAACTCCAACTCTGTACATGTAGTAGGATGGAAAATTTGAGCTACAGCAACAATAAATATATTTTATGTCCCTGTAACATTCAAGCTGTAGTATGAGATACAGTGCAAGTTGTTTTTTGCCTCGAACTCTGAAGGAAGAGAGAAACTTTTGTTTATAAATTTTAGAGATTTTTGTCTCTGCACTTAACACAAAGTCAGATGTAGATATAATACACTTTAAGCACTTTTGGCAAAATATCAAATATGCCTGTTTTTAGATAAGGGAGAAAAATAAACTTTTCATCAGTACAAATCCTCTGCTCTGTGTATAACTTCTGTCGGTCAAGCTGTGATCTTGTGGACTTATGGAATACTGATGTTGTACAGGAAGTAAGAGGCAGATATGTAATTGGACACATCTTCCTATTCCATTTTAGTTATGTCTGTTTCTGAGTTGACTTATATAGAATTTCGCATAAAGGGCCCTGTTTATATATTCTTTATTCCTCTTTCCTAAAAGTGTACAATTTTATATGCTTATTTGACTGAAATGGTCTGAGGCTATTCAAAATCAATCAAACAAAGATTATTTAATTTGTGCTTCTGTGTTCTATAATGGATTCCTTTACAGAGATATTTGATAACATAACAACTGTCTGTGTGTGTATAAATTTTTTTTAACTCACCATGCTTGCATGTGTGTACTAGACTGTAAGTGCCTTGAAGAGCAGGGCTGTGTGGTTTCATTCATTTTGTTAACCCTTGTAACACCTAGTGGAAGGCTTTCGAGAAAGAAACACCAGCTTATAATTGTATAGACTTTACCTTCCTGAAGACGTCTCTCCGTGGTGCTTTAAACCATCTAGTGAGGTGGATTGGGCAAGTCTTAGAATCCTTTATTTCACAGATGATTAAGTCTCAGAGAGAGAGCGAGTGATCTTTGATTCTCTCCATGTCTAACTGCATCCATTTTTTTGTGTCCCACAGCTGGACACTTTGGGTGGAAGGAGCCTTACCATGAAAGGCAGTGGGAAAAGAGTTGCTGACAAATTTTATATTTTAAAATATAGTGACAGTTGATAGAAGCTTTCCTACAAAGACACAGGACTTCTTCCTCACCTCTGTCACATCACTTCCAGGACTAGAGGGAGTATCCAACTACATTTAAGATAGCCATGAGCAAAACCTCAGTGTGACTGGCAATGGAAATGCACTGGATGCATGGATGGCAGTGGAAATGCATCTCTGCCTACAAGTGGTCTCCAGTGTGTAGTCATTTTTCCTTAAGCTTCAGGTTCAGCCCTTGAGTTGCTGGACCATCTTTACCTTACTTTTACTTGGTCTCATTCACTATAGACTGAGTTATCTCTCAGATAGACAGGAATTTGTATTGAGAATGAGTCAGTCACAGTAAGCATGGCTCATTGGGCACATGCCACCTTGTATCTTTGGGTGACAAACACTTATCTAACAAAATGTTCTTATCTCTCAGAGTCTTAGTGAGGAGGCTTAACATTTAGCCAAGTCCTGCACATAATTCTGGGATGGACAGTGTAGCAATTTGGCTTGACCTTTGACATTGTGCTACATGCTGATATGTTTCTATCCAATTCCACAAATAGTATATTGAGTACCTACTACATGCCACATGACTGTGTTGATGCTGGGAATAGTGTGGAAAATGACATATACACAGTTCTTGCCTTCATGAAACATATAACCTAGTAGGGACAGATGAGAAGAAAGGAATGGCAGTTGGCTTAGTGTGATGAAAGAAGAGTCCCATAAGATGGGAACAACTTTTTCAGAGGGCTAAGTATGCTGGAACTTTCTGGTTATCTCAGATCTTAGATTGCCTTAACTTCCTCATGTCCTAACAGGTATAGACTCTGGTCTTAGTAGAGGTGAAATATTTTGGAAGTTCTATGACCTATTGAGACTGTAGTTTCATCATCTGTGAACACATAGGAATTAAACCAGATGGTTTTAAAAGTCTTTTTGGTGAAACATTGAAGTCTTTCTTCTAAGACTGAGAATAAGACAAGGGTGCCCACTTTTACCACTTCTATTCAACATAGTTCTAGAAGTCCTAGCCAGAGCAGTTAGGCAAGAAAAAGAAATAAGTTAACTAAACTGGAAAGAAAAAAATAAAACTGTTTCTGTTTGCAGATGATATATAATCTTATGTACTGAAAATCTTAAAGATTCCACCAAAAAACTCGTAGAACTAATAAATGTATTCAGTAAAGTTTCAGGATAAAAAATTAGCATACATAAATCAGTTGTGTTTTTATATATTAACAACAAAATATCTGAAGAAGAAATAAAGAAAACAATCCCATTTATAATAGCATCAAAAACAATAGGAATAAATGTATTCAAGGAGGTGAAAAATCTGTACACAGAAAACTGTAAGATTTGGATGAAAAAACTGAAGAAGTCACAAATAAATGGAAAGATATCTCTTATTCATGGATTGGAAGAAATAATATTGTTAAAATGTCCATACTACCCAAAGCCATTCAATGCAGTTATCAAAATTCCAATAGTACTTTTCACAGAAATAGAAAAATCCTAAAATTCGTATGGAGTCACAGAAGACTTTGAATAGCCAAAGCAATTTTGAGAAAGAACAAAGTGGGAGGCATCATATTTACTTATTTCAAATTATATTACAAAGCTATAGTAATCAAAACAATATGGTACTAATATAAAAATGAACACATAGACTAATGCAACAGAATCAAGAGCCCAGAAATAAACCTTTGCATATATGGTCAACTACTATTTGACAAAGGAACCAAGAATACTCAACAGGGAAAGGCTAATCTCTTCAATAAATTGTGCTGGGAAAACTGGATAATCATGTGCAAAAGAATAAAATTAGAACCCTATCTCACACCACCCACAAAAATTAACTCAGAATAACTCAAAATGGATTAAATACTTAAACATAAGACCAAAAGCCATAACACTTAAAAGAAAACATAAGGATAAGTCTACTTGACACTGGCCTTGGCAATACATTTTTGGAAAAGACATTAAAAGTACAAATAACAAAGGCAAAATTAAACATGTGGGGCTACATCAAACTAAAAAGCTTCTGCACAGTAAAAGAAACAATCAACAAAATGAAAATGGAATGGCAGAAAATATTTGCAAACCATATATCTGATAAGGAGTTAATATCAAAAATATTTAAGAAACTCTTGCAACTCAATAGCAAAAAACCCCAAACAATATAATTAAGAAACGGTCAGAATACCTAAATGGATATTTTCCCATGGAAAACATAAAAATGGCCAACAGGTACATGAAAAGGTGTTCAGCATCAAGTAAATGCAAATCAAAAACCACGATGAGTTATCACCTCACACTTGTTAGGACGGATATTATCAAAAAGACAAGTGATAACAAATGTTGGTGAGGATGTGAAGAAAAGGGAACACTTTTGCACTGTTGGTGGAAGTGTGAATTGGTGCAACCACTATGGAAAAGAGTATGGAGGCTCTTCAAAAAATTAAAAATAGAACTACTCTATGATTTAGCAATTCCACTTCTGGGTATTTATCCAAAGGAAATGAAATCAGGATCTTGAGGAGGTGTCTGCACTCCCATGTTCCTTGCAGCATTATCCACAATAGTCAAGATACGGAAGCAACGAGTTGTCCATCAATGGATGAACGGATAAAGAAGATGTGAGATATATTATATATATAATATTCCCCAATAGAATATTATTCAGCTATGAGAAAGAAGGAAATCCTGCCATTTGCAACAACATGGATAAACCGTGAGAACTATGCTAAGTGAAATAAGTCAGACAGAGAAAGACAAATACTGTAAGGATCCCACTTATATGTGGAACCTAAAAAAGTCAAACTAATAGAAACAAAGAGTAGAATGCTGGTGCCAGGGGCTGAGGGGTGGAGAAATGGGGAGATGTTAGTCAAAGGATACTAACTTCCAGTTATAAGATAAATAATTTCCAAGGATCTAATGTATGGCATGGTTATTATAGCTAACAATACTGCATTATATACTTGAAAATTGCTAAGAGAGTAGATCTCAAATGATCTTACCATGCACACGTATGTTTTGCTGTATACACGTGTATCAAATCATCACCAGTACACTTTAAACTTGCACAGTGTTATAGGTCAATCATATCTCAATAAAATTAGAAAAAGCAAAAAACTTTTTAACCTGAATTTTTTTTTTTTTGTATTATTGCAATAGCTAACATTGATCAAAGGTTGAATATGTACCAAGCACTGGACAGGAGGCTCTTACAGGCATCGTTTCATTTAATAGTAAGTAATTTTTGTGGATCTGCTGTGTAAATTGATCTATAACTAACACCAAGAATAGTGTGTTGGGACTTCCCTGGTGGCGCAGTGGTTAAGAATCTGCCTGCTAATGCAGAGGACACGAGTTTGATCCCTGGTCCAGGAAGATCCCACATGCTGTGGAGCAACTAAGCCTGCAAGCCACAACTACTGAAGCCTGCATGCTTTAGGGCCCACGTGCCGCAACTACTGAGCCCGTGTGCTGCAATTACTGAAGCCCGCGTGCCTAGAGCCCATGCTCCACAACAAGAGAAGCCACCGCAATGAGAAGCCCACGCACCCAACAAAGAGTAGCCGCCGCTCACTGCAACTAGAGAAAGCCTGCGCGCAGCAATGAAGACCCAACATGGCCCCCCCCAAAAAAAAAGAAAGAATAGTGTGGTGGGTGTTAGATAACCATCAAGACAGCAGATAGATGGTCCTGCCCAGATATCTTCCTGGATTTAGATATTTGATATCGTTTTGGGAGGAATTTGTGTCACCTATACCTATAAACATCTATGTTCAATTTATATAATATTTGTATGTAAACTTTTGTTCATGTGAAAGCCAATCCATTTGATTCCTCATATAATTAAAAAAAAAAACTATCGAGACAAAAAAGCAGTTTTCAAAGCAAAACAGGTTCCTTTCATCTGTTATAGCTACTTATTTAAAAGGGGAATTACATTTAAAATGCTTCATAGCCACTCATCTCCATCAAGTATATTCTTCTGCACAGTTAAGTCTTTTTGGAATTACTTTGTGCTGCTTTCAAATGTTCTTGGATTTATTTGATGCCTGACTTATTAGGCATTCTTGGTTTTCAGCTACCTGCCAGGGATTAGTGCACATTCCTTTCTATAATGTGAGAGCTGGAAAATGAGCAATGCACTTGCAGTAGACTAAAAAGCACAGGTTCGGAGAAAGAGGTGGGGTGTTTAGTGTCCCACTAACCTGGCAAGTTAGTTAAGTAACCATGATGATGATGCCATGATGATAATAATGATGATGAAGATGATGATGGCAGTGCTGGTGGTGTTAGTGACAAATGTGTATTGGGGGGTCTCAGAAAGTTAGAAAAGTGCTTTGCATAACTATTCATTTAATCCTCACAACCACCAAGTGAGCTCGGTGTTCACGTATCCATTTATAGAGAATGAAACTGAGCACCAGCCTCCATGTCCCCCTGCTCTCGATCACACCATCAGGAATTGGACAAGCTGAGATTTGAACCCAAGTCAATCTAATTCCAGATCTTGGGCTTTTAGCTTCTACATGGCACAAATTTAATACCTTTGTGCCAAGATTCCTTTCTAAGGGACAAAGTAAGTCAGCTCTACTATCTTTAGTTCTCTTATGATTTAAATGGAGCTATCATCATTTGAACATTATCAATCAATAAATTGTAAATTCTCCTAAAGTGTCATAGAGTTGGAAAAAGTAATGTTACATAAATGTCACAAATGCTTAGCAGGTTAAGAGTCAGTCTGTGTGTGGGGTTGGCCTGGCCAGGACCTGGTCCCACACTGCCAGCTGTGTGATCTGGTGTGATCTTACCCTCATTCAGCCTCAGTGTCCTCTCACCTCGAAGGAATGCTGGAACCATTGGAGATCATAAATTACAAATCTGTACAGTGCCTGGCAAGGGAAGTGCAACTTTGCCACTACTCAAAAATGGTAGTAAGGTTCTATCATGGTAATGACCATTTCACTTTCCTGCTTACAAACCACTGGTTCCAATCAAACTTTTGGGATAAAATTCTAACTCCTTAACTCAGCCTAAAGTAGCCCTGCTTGATCTGATCCCCACCCATGTTGTCAGTCCTGTTTTTTAGCCACTCTCCGTCTCACTGGGTTTTTGATTGCATGGATGATTTAAACATTACCTTTCCACCCCAGGACCTTTGAACATGCTGTGCCCGGTGGCTTTCTATGAACTCACAACTCAATCTTGTCTTTGAGGTCTCAGCTTAAATGTCACTTCCCCGGGGAGTCTTCCTGGAACTCCAGAAAACATCAGTCCCCCTCTTATATATTCCCAGAGTCCTTTATTATTTGGGATACTCCTCACAGTGGTAATTAAGTACTTAACTCATCATTACTTGTTTAATGTCTGTCTGTTGACTAGGATGTAACCTCCAGGGGGCCATGTCCATGCTCTAGCTCTAGTTCCTGGCACAGGGCTCCATTCATAGCTGGTGTCTGATGAGTGTTTATGAAATGAATGAATAAAAGAATCAATGAGTTGATGAACAAAGGATTGGCTTATTTAAAAGATTCCTCTTGTCATTTCCCAACCTGTTTTGCTTAAAAGAAGACCATGGGCTGTGAGCCATGGAGACTTTTACCAAAGTCACAGATTTTTACCCAAAGTTGTGTCCTTTCACCCCTGATGAGAACAAGACTTCCTGTTACCTGTGGCACGGGAGGCAGCCTTGTGTACCAAATGAGCTGCATCCACTCTGACCAGAGTGATATACCGGATGATAAAAAGATACCACCTCCCCGAAACAGATACTTCATTTTATGATGGAAGTGGAGAAGCCGAAGCCTGCAGGTGTGGGCTGGGCTGACACAGGCTCTGTGGAGGATCATTAGAGCCTCCTTAGGATTTACTCTGTGTTTAATCAGCCACAGGCAGAAGAAATGGCTTCATTTCAGCTCGATGAGAGCCAGATCACAAAAGGAAGATAGATGGCCAATACGGTTCATCACTTCAAGCATATTGTCTTAATTTGAAGGAACAGCCTGGCACCCGTGCTAATCAAGGAGGAAAGTACAGTATGGCTAGCATGGAGGGTCAACCAGTTTTACTCTCACTGCGCCCCTTAAAGAAAAGCTCTCATTTGTTTCCTTAACTAATATTTTAAGGAAAGTGAGAACCATAAAACACATGACTCAATCACTTAAGAAGTTCCTCGGCTTGGAATTCAAGATGTTTAAGGAAGGACTTTTTATACCCGAAATGTCTAAACCTCAACCTATAAAGAAGTATTGCAACCAATGAAGGAAGTGCCTAAGGAAGGACAATCCATTTTCTGGCTGCTTTACATACCTGGTCGTATTTGGGGAATAGCTACAAACAGAGACGATGTCCTATCTATTGTGAGGTTACCTGCTGGTCACTTGGAGGCTCTTGTTGTCGGTGGCTCGGTCCTCTGCTCACTTTGGGGAGGCATGCGAAATGAGATTCAGCTCAGCTCAGCCGCAGTTTGCTTCTCGATTGCCTAAAAATGCCAGAAAAGGGATTTGAAGCTTGTGTGGGAGCCATAACACAGATCTGAACTCAGCGTCCTTGTCAAACCCCTCTTACCTGAAGTCAGAGCAGATAATGAGTAGTTTGGGTACTTACAAACAAGTTGATGTTTTAGAATCATTTGGTGTGTGTCACATCCGTGTTTTCCTGAGATCCCCGGAGCCTTAGCACAAAAAGCTTTTACAGCCCTCCACACCCCAATGACTATTTTCCAGATGTTCTGAAACAACATCAAGTGACCCAGTTTACCCCTGAGAGGTTTATAAAGGTGCATTTATGGAGAGACCGGCTGAGGGGAGCTGAGATATTCGCTCAGCAGCTTAGTCCTAGATAATCTCCCATGGACGTGGTATTGAATCGTACTTTACCTAAGGCACACCGAGGATGGTTTTTAGAAAACGATATGCTAAACACTCCTAAAGTGAAGAAGAAACTTAAGAAGCTTAACAATGGATGTAGAAATATTATCATCAGCTATCAGGGTAATAGTATCCAGTCATTCCCCACCTACAGGCACAGATTTAGTCTTAAGCAGATGAAGACAACATGGGAGAAGCGTGTGGTCTTAGAGTGTTTAAATATCAGCCAGTCAAGGGGAAGAACTTTGTTAACATAAAACCTGAACACGTATCTTTTGCTTTTTGTGCTGAATATGATGAATTACAGAATCACAATTGCAGAAATGAAAATAGCATACCGAGGTGAGGAGGGAAAAATTAGGAGTTAGGGATTAACAGATACTCACGACTATGTATAAAATAGATAAATGACAGGGACCTACTCTAGAGCACAGGAAACTGCATTCAATATCTTGTAATAACCTACAATGGAAAAGCATCTGAAAAAAGAATATTTTATATATATATAAAATATTATATATATATATATATATATATATATATATATATATATATATATGAATCACTTTGCTGGACATCTGAAAGTAACACAACATTGTAAATCCACTATACTTCAATAAAAAAAATAGCATACCAAGAGGCATGCTGAGGCTTTGTACAGACCTTTATGGGGAAGCAATAACATTGAAACAAGAGAAGACATCATTTGCAGATAGGAAATTGTTTCGTTCTCTGCACATGGGCAGCAGATGCCGGAGCAGTCCCTGGGATCAGAAACCAGCTCTTTGCCCACATGATGGAGGTGAGCCATTTTCTCAAGGAGAAACAGTATATTGCCTTATACTCAGTCTTATTAAAAAAGCCACCGATTCCCTCCTAACATGGACCTCAGACAATATGTCAAAATCTGGCATGAAGGTGGGATATTTCTTCCACAGTACATCTGCTACATGTAGACGACATTCAGTGGAATCGATCTCCCCAACTACCCAAAGTAAGCAACATGCCAAAGCCTTGATGTGAAAAGTACTTAATGTTCTATAGTGTGTCAATCTCCCAGTGGCTGCTAGTGCAAAATGAACAACCTTCCTGGCACGACATCCATGATCACTGGCACTGAACTCAGGGCATTCATCCTGTGGAGGTCCTTTACACATGAAAGGGAAAGGAAGCACGTGTGTGAGGCTCCTAGTCTCTGAAGATCTCAGAATGCCTGCTGGTGGCCCTAATGTTTAGCAACCATTTACACCGGAGGCTGTTAGGCTACAACACGTCACCAACTCAGGGATGACAGTCCTTTCCCAGAGTTCAGAAATAGATGCCCCTCATCTATTAGAAGGCTGGGAATCTTGGCCAACGTTGACATGTTTGTCTGACTCCAACTCTGGTAAAGAAGTAGAACTCCACCTTTCGTGAAGACATGGATACCCACTTGAGATGAGATGGCTACTTGTTGCTTTGCAAACATGTGGTCTGGAACATTAAAGACTGATCCTTTTGAGTCAATTGTCACTGCTGGTGCTTTTTTGATTCCTGCAAATGATCTACCCATAGTCAGAAGCATGACTTACATTGCCTTTATCTTAACAGCCTGAACGGTCAATGTTGTTATTGATCATCAAGTTAGACACTTCCTCTCATTTAAAATCCACTGACAGTTTTGGGTGGTTTGAGTTTAGTGGGTTGGGCAAGGGGAAATAGGCGATTTCCTCTGCCTCTTGTAGAGTTAATCTCTCATCCACGTACATCTAAAGCATCTCTTTCAACAAAGGTCTTTATTCCTAGTTTAGCAGCATAACTGTAGGAACAAGTTTCCTCTTTACAATGCTGCAACTCAAAGGCCAAATGATAGATGATTTCCCAGTCCTGAAGATGACACTTAAGCGCTTATATTTCTTTCAACAATTTATTCCAGTTTGAACAAGACAGTCTACTTCTCATGTAGGCATGCAGCAAGCAGGTTATGTGTGTGCAAACAAAAATGTCTGGCATTCATTCAAGTGTTGGGTGAGAAGAAGGACTTAGAAAGAATGTTGCTAACCAGAAATAGTGTTTTTTGAGTGTCCACCATTCAATATGCGGGGGCCTCTCTCCTGTCTGCATGAATTTTCTCTGTTCTTAAACATCCTGTTTAGGTCTGCTGAGAGAACAAACTTTCTTACCATGGATCTTTGGATATTTTCTTGGTTCTCTCTGGGGGCCTCAATAAAGGAAACTTCTAGTTCTTCATCTTCACATTCTTTATTATGTCTCAACCCTCCCCCTCACCCCCACCCTGTCTACCCACCAAACAGCTACTTGGGCTGCTCAGATAGTCAGGCTGGCCCAGAATCTAGAGGTAGAAAGTACCCACAACTTCATCCAGCTGGATAAGTTTTTCTTTCCCCTTAAGTAGAAATATTTGTTTCAACTAACATGTTTTGTTAGGTGTGCTAATATCACTTCTGTTGCAATTATTGCCACAAGGAAACATTTGTAAATAT
This sequence comes from Balaenoptera acutorostrata, assembly GCF_949987535.1. NCBI lineage: Eukaryota > Metazoa > Chordata > Mammalia > Artiodactyla > Balaenopteridae > Balaenoptera > Balaenoptera acutorostrata. The sequence goes on along the minus strand of NC_080066.1, from coordinate 49,070,158 downwards.
CTTTGAAAAGGAGTTCTCCTTTTTTACCCCAACAAAAATATAGCTAAATTAGCATATGTCTTTCTAAAGTCCTTTTTCCTTTATAAAAGTCATCCCTTTCCTTCCTTCCTGATCTGCTGGAAGAGGTACATATGCCCACGTTCTCTACCCAAGGGTGAAGCATTATATATTTTGCCATATGTACTTGGCCCACAGAGGCTCAAAGGAGCTATAACAGCTCTGAGCATAGTAGTGATTTTGGTAATCTTGTGAAAGATTTTCCAACTGGCAGGTCTTTGGGGAACTGAGACAGGCTTCTTCCATGGGTGCCTCTCAAGGGATCAATTAGGATCAGAAATGATTGCTGCTTCTCTCTTATATTCACAGTATGTAATGAGAGTCCAAGTGTCCAGGATTCTCACCCACCTGAAACCTCCCTTGAAGGCTGAGCCATCCTATTTCTAAAGAGGAATCACTGCCACTCAGAAAAACTTCATCAACTTCCTTCTGTGCTGTGTGAACCTAAGACTCATCTGAATAAAGTGTTCTGAGAAAATTCGTGCCCCATCTCAGAGAAACAGCTGTGTTGCCACAGTCACTAACTTTTGAAAGATGTTAAAGGAAGGTATTTGTTTCAAGCCAGTCGTTTCAGCTACAGCTTCCCCTTCAGGTTTTCATATCATGGTGTCTCCTTCTGGTCCATAAGTGTTACTCTCGTTTCTCTGATAGGGAAACCACTCCTATTAATAGGGCTGGTAGAAATGCAGACAATATGTCAATAATTATTTCTGGAGGGGCCCAAACAGCAGAGGAAATGTCTTTGTAGAATGGCTTATTTTAACAGAAGACAGATATGCCTCACCTGGGTTTTATGACAAATGTCAAATATATCGAAGTGTGTTGTGAAGCAGACCACCTTATTGGCAAAGGAATGGAAGACCACCAAGATGATGGATGGGAAGCTTTCCTCAAGGGCTTTCCTGTCTCTTTGTGCAGGTACGGTAGTGAACCTGATGGAGGGCCAATGGGCAGGGGAGAGTGGAAACTTCAGCGAGCTGTCTGAATTTCAGCCTTGTCCACCAGGCTTGGCAATGAAAGTCCCCAAACTGTGGAGGGTTGATAGCAGAGTGCAGGGAGGGATGGAGGAGCAGGGTGAGTGACTAGGGAGATGGGAGAGGGGACACCTTGAGAGCAAGCACCTTTTACATGTAGCATCTTAGGAACTTCCTGGACCTGCTCAAGAAATGTTGGGTCTCCAGGTTTCCTTACTGAGTTCAGTTCAGTAAATACTTCTTGAGGGTCCACTGTGTGCCAAGCATAGTGCTGGGCATTGGAGATAAGTGCTGATACCACTGGGTTTCAGCTCCAACCCCACCCCAATCACAGAGCTCTCTGCCCTACTTCTTCTGGGTCCCTCTACCTTGGGAGGACATGGAGTCTTGGGGTCACTTATTAGCTGTTGAGTGGCCTGGGGTACGTTAATTTACCTCTCTGTGCCTTGTTTTCCTCAGTCGCAAAAAGGACACTTGGACTCCTGCCTCATGGAGTTGAGAAGATTGAACATAACCGCGTGATTGTGCTTTGCTAAAAAGACCAGATAGAGAAACTATAAAAGGGGAAGTGATGATTACCTCACTGTTTACCTTTTATCTCATCAAGACTGCTTTTCAGGTAATTTATATCACCCTTCACTGAAATTATCTGCCATTAGATTACAAGCTTCTGGTTCCCCTAGACCCGAGCTCATTTAGTCAAATATGGTTATCAGAAAACTGTACCCCTTGGGACAAATAAGTTATAAAAAGGCCACCTTTCCTTAAGGTCGGTGTAGCCAGCACCTGGGTGTTCTGCTTGGTTAGAGAACAAGCTGGGTATCAGCTGCCCCTTCAGCTGGGCACCCTTGTACTGTGCACTACCCACACAACCGTCCATGGTGACCCCGCTAGCACTTCACATGGTGCTTGGCCCAACATACATACTCAGTAAATGTTTGCAAACTAAATTTATTACAGTCACTGTTGTGTCTAGAATGATGGCATTACATTTTCAATAAGATTACTTTAGTCATTGGATAGACTTAATGGATAAATTATGGATAAAATGTTAAAAGTCATCACAACAGGATTATTTTCTCCTCTTAAAATGTTTCTTCCTCTAAGTCAATCATGAAAAGAATATATATTTCATTCCTTCTGTGTTGGCTGGACATAAACTGTTACATTTTTTTGCTTGTTTGCTTTTTAGGTTTTGTGACCATGAACTATGGGGAATCAACACTGACATGGATTAGGAGAAAAGCATGGAGAAACTGAGGTGACACAAATTATTAAAGAAGGATAGATATGTCTTTATACGTATGGGATTCCCCATTATTAGGGAATGGAGATGAAATAGAGAAGTTGAGAATAGCTTGTAGGGAAAGTTAGTTGTGATACAGAATATTTGTTGGTTTAACTATTTTCCTTTTGCTTATTCTGTAAAGATAGTTTAGTTGCTAAAAGTAAAATCCTTAAAAGATGGAAGAGCCGCATGGTTTTGCATTTATCTATCCCATTTTGTAGTAGTAACATGGGGAGAAATCTCAAGAATGCAGATCTGCGTAGGTTTCATCCTCCAGACCAGCTACCAACGTGGTCAGCTGCTTTCTCTATGGAGCAGAAAATGCAAGTCTCTCTAGAAGGAAAAATAAGCAGGATCTAGTTTCACGTAAACGACAAGAGAAGGGGGTAAAAACGGAACTGAAAAAGGAATTGCTTTGTATGTGGGGCAGTTAACTTTAGTGAGACCCTCACGATTAGATTTTTGGCTCCTAAGGAGAGAGTGTGATGCTGTAGATGTCTGTCTCTTAGGTGGTCTTGAGATATCAAAGGAAAAATGATTTTTCGTTTGAACCTAGAAAATGTAGAATCTGTCACTGGCTGAAGGAGGAACAAATGGCTCTTGAACCACAAGAGGATTCCTCAAATTCATATACTTTTCACTTCTTCATTCTGATCCCCCAGCCCCCACCCTGCCTGGCTTCTTTTATTTCCCTTTGAATTTGTATTAAATTCATCATAGGCTCTTAAAGGAGAAAGGTTCTCAAGGGTTTAATAGAGATGTCAGATGCTATGAATAAAAAAAGGGGGGTGGGGGAGAGGAATTCACCATAGCTTCTTTGAACTAAACTGTAGTTCATCTCAAGTGCTTTTCCCCCTTTTGGAGAAAAATATACCCTTCTCCTCCAGGAAGTTCTAAGTCTCTAAGGCCTATATTAACTTGATCTTTGGGAATAGTGTTTTAATTTTTTCCATAATCATCATGCAAATTGATCATGATAATCTCTGGGAAGGAAAATAAGTGAACCAATGGCCTCATTAACTACAATGCTAGGGGGACCCACATTCCTAAGAGCTGGTGCTCTTACCCCGCACTGGCCCAGGCCTTCTTTGTGTGTGACTTGGTCCAGTCCCCAGTGTAAGCTGTGGCTTCTTCCCTCCCTGGCCTATTTAAATTGGCTCATTCATTTTACTCCCCTACAAAATAATGGAATAATTTGAAAGGTCCCAACCTTACAAAAGAAATGTTCGTGCTCTGCTAGGTTCCAACCAACATCTCTTAACTGCCCTATGACAGGACTGTACCATTGATGCACGTATTTTATCTGGACCTTACCTTAAAGACATTGAGGTCTCAAAATGCTAAACTTTGGACAATAAACGGAGTCAGTGTTGAAATGTGTGGCTCAGGTGCCTAATTCTAAATGCTATTCTGCTGAATTAGGAGGGCTTTTTTAAAGAGCGTGTTTTAATTTTAATTTAACATGGAAAATGGCAGAAACAAATAGATCTGTCCAAAATATACTGAGTAACAAATTTTTGAGTTGGTTATTAATTTCATGGAAGCGGTTCCTCTATTTTTATAAACTGTAAAATTCAGGAGAAAACAGAACCAAATGTAATATACTTTTATTGATTGCCTGCTAGGTGCCAAGCAAGGTGTTAAATGTTTTCAAATGCTGCCTCATTTATCTTTGTCTTACAGATGAGGAAAAGTGGGTGCTAAGAGGTGGAATAGATTGCCCAGCTGGAAAACAGCACCATCATTTACAGATCTGCCTCATCGTTAAAATATATTTGACACAACTCTTTGAAAATTAACTTCCTCAGACAAGGGTAGACCTACACTGTTTCTCAGTGGAGCTTGTCCTACCAGTGAGTAGTGAGGAAGTAACTAGAACTCTTGGAGCCACTGGGCACCATGTGTCTGGTTGAGGACAGTTACTCAATGGGTGTCCAGCACTGTACCTTGTGCACGCTAATGCCTTCCACTGATTAACTGTATCCGTGGCTGAAAAATTGATATATGTATATGTATAACTAAATTACTTTGCTGTATACCTGAAACTGACAAAACATTGTGAATCAACTATCTTCCAATATAAAATAAAAATCTTAAAAAAAGAAAGAAAAACATCAAAGCTAAGGAAAAAGGAAAAAGTATAGCATTGAGCACATAGGAACACAAATAAATAATTAGCATGAAAAATAAATTTTCATAAACAATTAAAAAATATATCTCTTCCTCTTTGGGAAGATTGTCCCCTTTTAATGAGGTACAGACACAGGAGGTGCTCATGAATTTGGGGGTGGGGAGGAATAACCAGATTGCTAGATGGATTAGCTGATTGAATCTAGCCTCTCAAGACAGAGCAGAGCTAAAGGTGCCTCTTCTTTTGGAAAATCCCTTTATATCAGCTGCAGCCATCCAGGTGACATTTCTTTAAAGTTAATTTGACCTCTCAAGAAATTCTATAATAAATATTCATTGACACCTACTATCTGTAAGGTACTGAATTAGAATACAATAAAATACACCTTTAACCTACATTTGTTGAGTTTCTGCTACACGCTGGAAATTGTGCTACGAGCTACAGATACAAAGATAAAAGGGCCTAACGGTCTGGTAGGGAAGGTGGATTATGAACATATGCAGACGGTGTTAGAATGATGACAAACAGCAGGGTGACTTGAGGACTTGAAGAAAGCTTTAGAGAGATAGTAGCACTTGAGTTGGGTCTTGAAGTTGTTAGTAAGAGTCCTTCAGATTGAGAAGTTGGGGAAAACACTTGCTATTTTGAAGGAACTTCATGTTTCACTTGACAAAATGAGAGTACGTTATTGCATTGGGAATAGCTGTAAACATGGCTGTAATTGGTGTGTCATGGAACAGGGCTGGCACTACAATTCATTTATCTGGTAGGATGGTATTTTCTCAGACTATGCTTAGAAGAACGCTGGTTCCTTGAGATGTGAATTGGTATTGTCTGGGAAAACAGGGGGTATTAAGGCCAAAGAAAATGTAGGGAACACTAGGTTAGGCTGTATCATTGGTTTTTTTTCCTGAAAGACCTCAGAATCTTTAATATGATGCTCTGCATTATCGATTTCTAAGAACTTGCCCTAAACTTCTTTGTCTTTCCCTTTTCACAGTGCTCTCAGGGTTCCATGGGTCCCATAGTGGAAAATACTGCTTTAAGGCAGAGGCAGCTGTCAGCAGCAGTCAAGGACCTAACTGTCTAAAGCCTACAGAAGATGTTACAAGCGGTTGGATTTCTCTGTTGGGATCTTTGGACCTTCCACTTGCTAGATGAGCTAGGGCAAGTTATATAACTTTTTTAAAGCCTAGGTGTTGTCATTTGTAAAATTTTATCTGTAGAATATTTGTATCTCCCTCGTTAAGGAGTTGTGAGGATTAGCTAGGGTTAAACTAAAATTTATTTACCATATTTTGAATGGATAGAATAAATTTCTTTAGGAAACAATGTATGCATTGTGATCTATTAATACATTTCACTATTTTTTATTTGATTTCCAGTTAATATCAAATAATAACCTGTGTATTTGAATTGCAAAAATCAAGCTGGTTTGAATTAAAGAAGTGTGAAAAATTCTTGGGTTGGCAAGATACAGAACACTTTCGTCAATTAAAAATAGGTAAAATGTGTTAAAAATAATGAAAAGTTCATGTTTTAATTGAACTGGCCTTTTCATAAGCCTATATTTTTATGAAGCTTAATGAAACAAAAATTGAAATGGTGTCCATTATGAAATCTGTGTTAATTGTTATGATTCCCATAAAGTTCACATGATTCCAAAAAGTTTTGTAGTTATTCCAACTCAAAATGTACAGTACCTGCCTTTCATTCTCTCTGGATTTATTTTTGGTAATGAAGACCAATATTCACCTTGGCAAACAGAGCATTTGCTTAATTGAAAACTTCCTTAAAAACACTAGAAACTTTGGACATGAGATTGCCAAAACTGCAGGGTGCTTTTGTCAGTCTGACAAAACTTTCTTTGTTCTTCCTGGCTTCATCAGGAGCAAGGCTGTTTCTTCACTTTACTGTTACTCCAATACTATCATCATCTTAAATATCCTTGTGCTAGAAGGCACTGCAATATTAATTAAAAATATAGTCTAATTATTTACCCTAGTTGGTTCATACAAACCTCTACAGTATAATCAGTGCACTCCCTTATGGGGTTTCACAGCATTTTGGAGTGAAATAGGAAGGTTTGTTACTGACTTATACTTTGCTCATAAGTGTAATTAAGTATAACCTACAATTCACCTTTAGGTCACTAGATCAAACATAACTTATCTGGGCAATGTCCAAAGGTATGTGCCGTGTTGACTGGTGGGTGGCATACATAAATGAGTAGAACTTTTAATTTTACCTCCAGGCCTCTCAGAGAACATTTCAAGTGTTTCTAAAGACAGAGGAAAAGCAGAGGGTGACCAAATCAGTCACTGACTTTAGACAATTTTCAACACAAAGCACCATAAACCGAGCCTGAGAATAGCTCAGCTGGCTGATGGTGTTCAGTGACCAATGCTAGCCTAGAGTTGCAGACAAATATTTTCTAGCAGTTAGAGGTGTGGTGTGAAGACTCTGGGTGTGCCTGGGCCTGACTCATCAGGGGAGTTTGTCCTTTGGAAGCATAGAAGAGAAATGTTGCCAGGCCCAGCAGAGTGGTCAGATCTGTCTTTAAAATCTTATATCCTTGGGCTTATCTGGCATTATTTAATAAGGGAGAAATTTCTTCCAGAAGGAGATGCAAAGGGTTCACTGGTCTCCTCCACAAATATGTCTTAGAAAGAGTGACAGTGACAAAACTGACTTAATGGCATAAAATGTCCAAATGTTACCCAGACTCCCTTAAAATTCAAATTGGTGTCTAAGAGTCCTATTCAGTTTGAAACATCGAATTGGCTGGTCTGAGGAAGAAACAATGGCACAAGCAACCACATTAAAAAGTTTGGGCAGTGAGAAACAGTAGTAAAAATAAAATCATATTTGATTTTAGTTATTGAAACTCATTAAAACTCAGGGTGATTGAACTGTACATTCATTGAGAGACATGGTGGAAAATGAGATTCTTTTTTTAAAGGTTGTTTGGGCTAGATATGGAAGACTTTGAGTATCTTGACATGTAAAAAAAAAAAATGGTGTCATTTTACCTACGTAAACAATTCAATAGGAAGATCTTCATTCACTCAGAGTCTGAAATGGGGGCAGGAATTTACTATGACTTTCCTGATTAAATTCAACCTGACATTTTGGCTGAGGAAAGTTAAGAGTTCAGGGTAGAAATGGGCTAACTCTCTTCATCCCAACTTCCCCCCACCCCCAGCCCTGTTTCCTCAAGTCCATTCTCTACATCTGCGTCTTTATTCCTGTCCTGCCAATAGGTTCATCAGAACCATTTCTTTTTAGAGTCCATATATATGTGTTAGCATATGGTATATGTTTTTCTCTTTCTGACTTACTTCATTCTGTATGACAGACTCTAGGTCCACCCACCTCACTACAAATAACTCAATTTAGTTTCTTTTTATGCTGAATAATATTCCATTATATATATGTGCCACATCTTCTTTATCCATTCATCTGTCGATGGACCTTTAGGCTGCTTCCATGTCCTGGCTATTGTAAATAGTGCTGCAATGAACATTTGAATTATGGTTTTCTCAGGGTACGTGCCCAGTAGTGGAAACAGCTGTATAACACAAGGAGATCAGCTTGGTGCTTTGTGACCACCTAGAGGGGTGGGGTAGGGAGGGTGGGAGGGAGGCGCAAGAGGGAGGGGATATGGGGATATATGTATACATACATACTTTGTTGTACAGCAGAAAGTAACACAACATTGTAAAGCAATTATACTCCAGTAAAAATGTTAAAAAAAAAAAAAAGAAAAAAGAAAGAAAGAAATGGGCTAATTCTGTTCTACAATTCAACCGGCATTAGCATTTAGGAAGGTAAATCAAGACGCCAAAGGCGTCCATGAGGAAGATAGTACATGATGCCTCTCCCGGCATGCTCTGTGAATAGGAAAAAGGACAGAGCAACCAGGGATGGCGGTATTCTCGTTCTGCCCGCAAAGAAGTGACTGCCAGCTGGAGGCTCTGACTCACAGAAACATAAGAGGTCATATGAGATATAAAGTCAAACAGAAAGAGATATATCAACATATGCACCCGAAAGATTTTATTTTATAATGAGTTGATTTTGGGGAGTTGGTCGGGAAGTTCGTTGAATCCACTGGAAAGCATTCCAAAACCCATCACTTCTGTTCCAGTAGATGTGCTGTCCACCCATCCATTCACTCAACAGTATTTATGCAGCACTTACTACCATTTGGTCACTGGGATATGCAAAAACAGAAGTCCCTGACCTCACAGAACTTAAACTCAAATGAAGTGCCTGAGGAGAGAAGGCTCTTGCTGTCCACTGGGGATGTGGGCAAAGGGGATGACCATTTGAGGTGTGATGGGGAGGTGGTCAGGGCCCCATCATACAGGCCCTTGTAGGCAATATTGTATTTTTAATAGTAAGAGAAATGAGGAGCCATTGAAGGTTTTTAAGTAGGGAAATAAAATGATCAGATTAGCTTCTGTGTCCTCTTTCAGCGTCCTCAAAGTGTTCTGTAGATGTTCCATTTCTCCCTGCTGCCCATGTATACGGAGTTTTCTAACAACCTAAGAAGACAAGAAGAGCACAAGAGCTTTTGTGATGAGAAACTGGAGAAATGGAAATGGATGAAGAGATTATATTTTTCAGTTGAGTTTGGACACTCAAGACCTTACAACTGGACCACGCAGTAGCTCTCCATGGTTGTCCTGGGTCTGATGCTCTCCTCTGCTGCCTGACCAGTCTTCTCAAACAATTGATCACATCATGTCCCAACGTGGAAGCCTCTACCAGCTGCCTAGGACTACAACTGCGGAGCCCAGTCTCTGCGGAATGGTCCCATCAGTCTGCCCTGTGCTATTATCCATGATATTTAATTCACAGTAGCACTTCCCAAACTGGTTCCACAGAATGCAAGTTTAGTGAGATGTTAAAAGGTGTTCTGTAAAAAAATGGGGTGGGGGGCATCTACGAATCAAGTAAATTGATAAAACAAACCCAAGGTATGATAACATCCTCTCTTTGAGATTCATAAGGCAGTTAACCTCGCTAAAGTCTCTGAGAAGTCCTGCAAAATGTTGTTTAACCTACCACTTCTCAAGCACAATTAACATCAAATTCTTTCCTCTAAGGGGTGCCTTCAAGATGACAGAGGAGTAAGATGTGGAGATCACCTTCCACCCCACAAATACATCAAAACTACATCTACATATGGAACACCTCCTACAGAACACCTACTGAATGCTGGCAGAAAACGTCAGACTTCCCAAAAGATGTCCTCAGGAGACCTACACACAGAGGTGGGGCCAAATCCAAAGCTGAACCCCAGGAGCTGTGTGAACAAAGAAGAGAAAGGGAAATTTCTCCCAGCAGCCTCAGGAGCAGTGGATGAAATCTCCACAATCAACTTGATGTATCCTGCATCTGTGGAATACCTGAATAGACAACGAATTATACCAAAATTGAGATGGTGGACTTTGGGAGCACCTGTAGACTTGGGGTTTGCTTCTGCATCTAATTTGTTTCTGGTTTTATGTTTCTCTTAGTTTAGTATTTAGAGCTGATTATCATTGGTAGATTTGTTTATTGATTTGGTTGCTCTCTTCCTTTTTTGATTTGTTTTTTAAAATTATTTATTTATTTATTTATTTATGGCTGTGTTGGGTCTTTGTTTCTGTGCGAGGGCTTTCTCTAGTTGTGGCAAGTGGGGGCCACTCTTCATCGCGGTGTGCGGGCCTCTCACTATCGTGGCCTCTCTTGTTGCGGAGCACAGACTCCAGACGTGCAGGCTCAGTAGCTGTGGCACATGGGCTTAATTGCTCTGCGGCATGTGGAATCTTCCCAGACCAGGGCTTGAACCTGTGTCCCCTGCATTGGTAGGTGGATTCTCGACCACTGCGCCACCAGGAAAGCCCTGATTTTTATATATATATATATTTTTCTTTTTCTCTTTTTGTGAGTGTGTATATGCATGTTTCTTTGTGTTATTTTGTCTGTATAGCTTTGCTTTTGCCATTTGTCATAGGGTTCTGACTGTCCTTTTTTTTTTTTTTTAGTGTAGTTTTTAGCTCTTGTTATCATTGGTGGATTTGTTTATTGGTTTGTTTGCTCTCTTCTTTCTCTATTTTTTTATTACTTTTTAATTTTTTTTATTTTGAGTAATATTTTTGTATTTTAATAACTTTATTTTATTTTATTTATTTTTTCTTTCTTTCCTTCTTTCTTTCTTTCTTTTTCTTCCCTCCCTTTTCTTCTGAGCCGTGTGGCTGACAGGGTCTTGGTGCTCTGGCCGGGTGTCAGGCCTGAGTCTCTGATGTGGGAGATCCCAGTTTAGGACACTAGCCCACCAAAGACCTCCCAGCCCCATGTAATATCAACCAGCGAAAGCTCTCCCAGAGATGTCCATCTCAATGCTAAGACCCAGCTCCACTAAACGACCAGCAAGCTACAGTGCCAGACACCCTATCCCAAACAACTACCAAGACAGGAACACAAACCCACCCATTAGTAGAGAGGCTGCCTAAAATCATAGTAAGTTCACAGACACCCCAAACCACACCACCAGACATGGTCCTGCACACCAGAAAGACAAGATCCAGCCTCATCCACTAGAACACAGGCACCAGTCCCCTCCACCAGGAAGCCTACACAACCCACTGAACCAACATTACCCACTGGGACCAGACACCAAAAGAAACGGGAACTACAAACCTGCAGCCTGTGAAACGGAGACCCCCAAACACAGAAAGTTAAGCAAAATGAGAAGACAGAGAAATACATAGCAGATGAAGCAGCAAGGTAAAAACCCACCAGAACAAACAAATGGAGAGGAAACAGGCAGTCTACCTGAAAAAGAATCCAGAGTAATGATAGTAAAGATGGTCCAAAATCTTGGAAATAGAATGGAGAAAATACAAGAAATGTTTAACAAGCACTTAGAGGAACTAAATAGCAAACAAACAATGATGAAAAACACAATAAATGAAATTAAAAATTCTCTAGAAAGAATCAATAGCAGAATAACTGAAGCAGAAGAAGAGATAAGTGACCTGGAAGATAAAACAGTGGAAATAACTACCACAGAGCAGAATAAAGAAAAAAGAATGAAAAGAATTGAGGACAATCTCAGAGACATCTGGGGCAACAGTAAACGCACCAACATTCGAGTTACAGGGTTCCCAAAGAAGAATAGAAAAAAAAAAAGGGACTGAGAAAATATTTCAAGAGATTTTAGTTGAAAACTTCCCTAATATGGGTAAGGAAATAGTCAATCAAGATCAGGAAGCTCAGGGAGTCCCATAAAGGAAAAATCCAAGGAGAAACATGCCAAGACACATATTTATCAAACTATAAAAAATTAAATACAAAGAAAAAATATTAAAAGCAGCAAGGGAAAAGCAACAATTAGCATACAAGGGAATCTCCATAAGGTTAAGAGCTGATCTATCAGCAGAAACTCTGCAAGCTAGAAGGGAGTGGCAGGACATATTTAAAGTGATGAAAGGGAAAAACCTACAACCAAGATTACTCCCCAGCAAGGATATCATTCAGGTTTGATGGAGAAATTAAAACCTTTACAGATAAGCAAACCTAAGAGAATTCAGCACCACCAAACCAGCCTTACAACAAATGCCAAAGGAACTTCTCTAGGCAGGAAACACAAGAGAAGGAAAAGACTTACAATAACAAACCCAAAACAATCAAGAAAATGGTAATAGGAACATACATATCGATAACTACCTTAAATGTATAATGGATTAAATGCTCCAACCAAAAGACATAGACAGGCTGAATGGATACAAAAACAAGACCTATACATATGCTGTCTACAAGAGACCCACATCAGACCTAGGGACACATACAGACTGAAAGTGAGGGGATAGAAAAAAATATTCCATGCAAATGGAAATCAAAAGAAAGCTGGAGTAACAATTCTCATATGAGACAAAATAGTCTTTAAAATAAAGACACTTACAAGAGACAAAGAAGGACACTACATAATGATCAAGGGACCAATCCAAGAAGAAGATATAACAATTGTAAATATTTATGCACCCAACATAGGAGCACCTCAATACATAAGGCAAATGCTAACAGCCATAAAAGGGGAAATTGACAGTAACACAATCTTAGTAGGGGACTTTAACACTCCATTTTCACCAATGGACAGATCATCCAAAATGAAAATAAATAAGGAAACACAAGCTTTAAGTGATACATTAAACAAGATGGACTTAATTGATATGTATAGGACATTCCATCCAAAAACAGCAGATTACACCTTCTTCTCAAGTGCTCATGGAACATTCTCCAGGATAGATCATATCTTATGTCACAAATCAAGCCTTGGTAAATTTAATAAAATTTAAATCATATCAAGTATCTTTTCCAACCGCAACACTATGAAACTAGATATCAATTACAGAAAAAAATCTGTAAAAAATACAAACACATGGAGGCTAAACAGTACACTACTAAATAACCAAGAGATCACTGAAGAAATCAAAGAGGAAGTCAAAAAATACCTAGAAACAAATGGCAATGAAAACACGATGACCCAAAACCTCGGGAATGCAGCAAAAGCAGTTCTAAGAGGGAAGTTTATAGCAATACAACCTACCTCAAGAAACAAGAAACATCTCAAATAAACAACCTAATGTTACAGCTAAAGCAATTAGCGAAAGAAGAAAAAAACCTCCAAAGTTAGCAGAAGGAAAGAAATCATAAAGATCAGTTCAGAAATAAATGAAAAAGAAATGAAGGAAACAATAGCAAAGATCAATAAAACTAAAAGCTGGTTCGTGAGAAGATAAACAAAATTGATAAACCATTAGCCAGACTCATCAAGAAAAAAAGGGAGAAGACTCAAATCAATAGAATTAGAAATGAAAAAGGAGAAGTAACAACTGACACTACAGAAATACAAAGAATCATGAGAGGCTACTACAAGCAACTATATGCCAATAAAATGGACAACCTGGAAGAAATGGACAAATTCTTAGAAAAGCACAACCTTCCAAGACTGAACCAGGAAGAAATAGAAAATATGAATGGATCAATCACAAGCACTGAAATGGAAACTGTGATTAAAAATCTTCCAATAAACAAAAGCCCAGGACCAGATGGCTTCACAGGGGAATTCTATCAAACATTTAGAGAAGAGCTAACACCTATCCTTCTCAAACTCTTCCAAAATATAGCAGAGGGAGGAACACTCCCAAACTCATTCCACGAGGCCACCATCACCCTGATACCAAAACCAGACAAAGTTGTCACAAAGAAAAAATACTACAAGTCAATATCACTGATGAACATAGATGCAAAAATTCTCGACAAAATACTAGCAAACAGAATCCGACAGCACATTAAAAGGATCATACACCATGATCAGGTGGGGTTTATCTCAGGAATGGATTCTTCCGTATACACAAATCAATTAATGTGATACACCATATTAACAAATTGAAGGATACAAACCATATGATCATCTCAATAGATGTAGAAAATGTTTTGACAAAATTCAACACCCATTTATGATAAAAACATTCCAGAATGTAGGCATAGAGGGAACCTACGTGAACATGATAAAGGCCATATGTGACAAACCCACAGATAGCATCGTTCTCAATGGTGAAAAACTGAAACCATTTCCACTAAGATCAGGAACAAGACAAGGTTGTCCACTCCCACCACTATTATTCTACATAGTTTTGGAAGTTTTAGCCACAGCAATCAGAGAAGAAAAAGAAATAAAAGGAAACCAAATCAGAAAAGAAGAAGTAAAACTGTCACTGTTTGCAGATGACATGATATTATGCATAGAGAATCCAAAAGATGCTACCAGAAAACTATTAGAGCTGACCAATGAATTTGGTTAAGTAGCAGGATACAAACTTGATGCACAGAAATCTCTTGCATTCTTATACACTAATGATGAAAAATATGAAAGAGAAATTAAGGAAACAGTCCCATTTATCATTGCAACAAAAAGAATAAAATACCTAGGAATAAACCTACCTAAGGAGACAAAAGACCTGTATGCAGAAAACTATGAGACACTGATGAAAGAAATTAAAGATGATACAAACAGATGGAGAGATATACCATGTTCTTGGATTGGAAGCATCAACATTGTGAAAATGACTATACTACCCAAAGAAATCTACAGATTCAGTGTAATCCCAACCAAGCTACCAATGGCATTTTTCACACAACTAGAACAAAAAATGTCACAATTTCTATGGAAACACAAAATACCCCAAATAGCAAAAGCAATCTTGAGAAAGAAAAACAGAGCTGGAGGGATCAGGCTCCTGGACTTCAGACTATACTACAAAGCTACAGTAATCAAGACAGTATAGTACTGGCACAAAAACAGAAATATAGATCAACGGAATAGGATAGAAAGCCCAGAGATAAACCATGCACATATGGTCACCTTATCTTTGTTAAAGGAGGCAAGAATATAAATGGAGAAAAGACAGCCTCTTCAATAATTGGTGGTGGGAAAACTGGACAACTACATATAAAAGAATGGAATTAGAACACTCCCTAACACCACACACAAAAATAAACTCAAAATGGATCAAAGACCTAAATGTAAGGCCAGACACTATAAAACTCGTAGAGGAAAACATAGGCAGAACACTCCATGACGTAAATCACAGCAAGATCCTTTTTGACCCACCTCCTAGAGAAATGGATATAAATACAAAACTAAACAAATGGGACCTAATGAAACTTAAAAGCTTTTGAACAGCAAAGGAAGCCATAAACAAGATGAAAAGACAACCCTCAGAATGGGAGAAAATATTTGCAAATGAAGCAACTGACAGAGGATTAATCTCAAAAATATACAAGCAGCTCATGCAGCTCAATATCAAAAAAACAAACAACCCAATCCAAAAATGGGTAGAAGACCTAAATAGACGTTTCTCCCAAGAAGATATACAGATTGCCAACAAATACATGAAAGGATGCTCAACATCACTAATCATTAGAGAAATGCAAATCAAAACCACAATGAGGTATCACCTCACACCTGTCAGAATGGCCATCATCAAAAAATCTACAAACAATAAATGCTGGAGAGGGTGTGGAGAAAAGGGAACCTTCTTGCACTGTTGGTGGGAATTTAAATTGATACAGCCACTATGGAGAACAGTATGGAGGTTCCTTAAAAAACTAAAACTAGAACTACCATATGACCCAGCAATCCCACTACTGGGCATATACCCTGAGAAAACCATAATTCAAAAAGAGACATGTACCACAATGTTCATTTCAGCTCTATTTACAAAAGCCAGGACATGGAAGCAACCTAAGTGTCCATCGACAGATGAATGGATAAAGAAGATGTGGCACGTACATAGAATGGAATATTACTTGGCCATAAAGATAAATGAAATTGAGTTATTTGTACTGAGGTGGATGGACCTAGAGACTGTCATACAGAGTGAAGTAAGTCAGAAAGAGAAAAACAAATACTGTATGCTAACACATATATATGGAATCTAAAAAAACAAAAAAATGGTCTGAAGAACCTAGGGGTCGGACAAGAATAAAGATGCAGACATAGAGAATGGGCTTGAGGACATGGGGAGGGGGAAGGGTAAGCTGTGACAAAGTGAGAGAGTGGCATGGACATATATACACTACCAAATGTAAAATAGATAGCTAGTGGGAAGCAGTCGCATAGCACAGGGAGATCAGCTCTGTGTTTTGTGTCCACCTAGAGGGGTGGGATAGGGAGGGTGGAAGGCAGACGCAAGAGGAAGGAGATATGGGGAAGTATGTATGTATAGCTGATTCACTTTCTTATACAGCAGAAAGTAACACACCAGTGTAAAGCAATTATACTCTAATAAAGATGTTAAAAATATATATATATATATACTACTACAAACAATTCGAAAATTCAGGAGAACTTTTAAGTAGTAAAATATAAAATTAATAAATAATGACAAGTCTTTTGCAAAAAAAAAAAAAATATTTCCTCTACGTAACAGCTATGGTCACCCGGTTGAACAGTTTGGGAAACACTGCTCAAGCTAACCCTCCACTTTTGCCACATTGGTCTATTTAACCCCAAATGAGCCTTTGAACTTCATCTGCCATGGTTTTCCTTATCTGTTCCCCTATTTTGGAAAATTCTTCATTATTCACTCTATCCTTCTAAGCTCATCCAAATCAAATGCCACCTCCTTCATGAAGCCCACCTTGATTATCTCACCTAGGAATGATGTTGCTTTTTTCCTGACTTTTAAAGCATTTTAGTTACTGCCTCATATTGTTCCTTTTACCATTTATGTTTACAATATTACTCTTTCCATCTTTAGACTTATGAAATGAGCTGATAAGTCTCTTGAAGGCACTGATCGTTTTACTTTTTACATTGAAAGGCAGAATTATGAAAGAACATGAGCTTTGTAATAAGACTAGTGTTTATTCCAGTCACATTTCAGCTAACCAGCTGCATGGCTTTGGGCAAGTTACCCAGCCTCAGTAAGCCTCAGTTTTCTCATCTGTAAAATAGGGATAATAAAGTACCTCCTTGTTAGAAGTGTCATGAAGATCAAATGAGACCATGGTCAGTATCTGACATGTTGTAAGCAATTAATACATGTCAGCTGCTATTATTATTATAATTTCTGTTACTACTACTACTACAAGAAAACAATCGCCTTTTTCTGTTATAGTGACTGTACATGTACAATATTTCAGGACATCAAAATTTCTGAATAGTTTGATATTTTGGCATCCGAAGAGACTGCTTCTCTCTTTGCAAAGAGAGGTATATTGGATAAACCCACCACCTAGCAAGAAATGGTTCTCTTTCCAGAGAGGGAAGGCCTGTGGCTGTAATAGCCATGCTTCCTGGATTTTCTGGTCCACACAGATTTTAAGAGTAAATCTCGTCAGCAAACAAGGAATGAGTCCAGTGCATCTGATTTCTGGTTCACTGTGAATTCTGTGAGTTGTGTGAAGAGGTGTTTGGTTCCTGCTAGTGATTGACTTGCCTGGTCTACGTGGCCTGGACGTCAGGGGCCACGCAGCTAGAGTCAGTGTCTGGGCAGAATCAGCATTTGATTGCTTTAGTCTAGGTTTCACTTGAATTTTGACATATTGTCTGATATTAAAGTTCATCAAAAGAGTTTATTTTTGAGCATGGTGTCAGGGAGTGTTCTAATTTCATACTTTTACATGTACCTGTCCAATTTTCCCAGCACCACTTATTGAAGAGGCTGTCTTTTCTCCAAATGCCAAGTGTTCTTTTATCTCATACATAGTAGTTATATGTGAATTAAGATAAAAGAGCAACATATATGGATACATATTTTTCATGTTTCTATTCATTCAGTACTGTAAATGTTTATTGAGTACACACTATGCGCTAGGCATGGTTACAGGCATTTGTGATATAATAGTAAGCAAAAGACAGACATCTTTATTATAATGGCGTTTACTTCTGGCTGGAGAAGACAGAAAACAAACAAGTAAACAAATGAAGATATAACATACAAAGTGGTGGGAAGTGCTATGAGAAAAATCAAAGCAAGGGTATGAGGGATGCAGAGTTGGGGAGGTCAGGGAAGGTCTCTGGGTTAAGATGACATTTGAGTAAAGGTGTGAAGGAAATGTGAGAAGCAGGTAGGTTAAGGAACTCTGGAAAGGAAAAGGACCCTGTCACCTAATAGGTGAGAGAAGAAAGCCGAGATAAAGGGAAAGAATGGCTTGAAGCTAGATAAAGAAACACACCGGATTTTCTGGCCAAGTTTGTATTTTATCTGATGTAAAGGAATTGGGAAGCCATGGGTGGGTGTTAAGGGGAAGCATTTCATTTGCCTTCTTAAAAGATCCTTCTGGCAGCGTGGAGTGGAGAGTGGGCTGGAGAGAGTCGGGTGGGTATGGAGAGAGGGGTGGGGGGATATGACAGTAGCTCAGGTGGGAGATGATGCTGGCTTGGACTGGACCAGGGTTTGTTAACCTCAGCACTAGTGGTATTTTGAGCTGTATAATCTTTGCCGTTGGGGGCTGTCCTGGGCAGTGCCGGATGTTTAGAAGTTGCTCTAGTCTCTGCCAACTGTATGTCAGTAGCATCCTCTCTCCCCAGTTGTGACAACTCCAGATAAATATCCCCTGAGAGGTAAAGTTGCCCCCGATTGAGAATCACTGGATTGCGCAGTTGGTAGAGATAGATGGAAGAGGATGGATGTGAGAGGTCCGAGGAGGTAGAGTCAATGAGACGTGGTGTACATGGGCTGGTGATGAAGAAAAAGAAGAAGGAGAGAGAGGAGCCGGGAGCCTGGCCTGGATGGATGGGCTGTTACTGCCCTATTGGAGGAGGGGCGGGCTTGCTGCCAAAGACACACAGGTCAGCTCTGGTAGGGCAGCACTGGGGCAGCCCACGAGACTCCTACCCCCCTCCCTGCCAGGTGGAGATGCGAGCAGCAAGGCCTGGAGTACAGCAGAGGGACCTGGGTGGAGAGGCAGGTTTTTACACTGGTGTCTGGTGGCTGGTGATGGGAGTAGATGGGACCAAATTAAGGAGCTATTTAGAGGGAGAAAGGAAAGATGAGGGCTGAGGGTAAAGCCACAGAAACCCAAAGGGCTAAGGCCTTCATGAGCGGCCAGCAAGAAGGCCAGAAAACTCCCTGGAGTGTGTGATTAACCTGGACACTGCACAGGAAATAGCGTGGTGATCAAGATAGGGGGGCTCTGGAGTTCAACCCCCTGGCTTTGCATCCTGATTCCACCCCTTAAATTTGCATGCTCGTGGACACATTACTTAGCCTTTCCAAGCCTTGCAGTGATGCTGGGAGGGATTAGATGTAATGTTGTATTTTAAATCTTTAACTCAGTGCCTGGCTTGTAGGAGGTGCTCAGTTAATGTTAAATGTAGGAAGAGGTGTGGAGAGGAGCAAAGCTGTGGATGCTGCGTATACATGGAGATGGAGATGGAGATGGAGATGGAGATGGAGATGGAGATGGAGATGGAGATGGAGATGGAGATATTCTCTGCAGATGTTCAACTGGAGGCCCTTGGCAGCGCGCACAGAAGAAGCAGCAGCATCTCAGCTAGCGTGCCTGAATAGGATCTGCTGAAACCCTACACAGCCTGAAGCCGACGTGCTGGTGTGTAATGTAATGAGAGGTGTTTCCCTCCCTACAGGGCTCAACGGATACAATTTAGAGTCTCAAATTCCAGAGCTTAATTGTTTGTTCTACATGCAAGTTAGCCCAGCTCAGCACACCTGTGGACTAAGATCTTTTGATGCATCAAAGCCTGTCTTTTATTAAGCTCTTTGCAAGCAGTCAAAATAAGACCAAACGTCCATGTGTCACTAAGTATGCACGAGGACGTAAAACAAGCCAGCGCAGTGAGGACTGCACAGTAAATGCGCAAAATAGCAAGTGAATCCCGGGGCTCTGGAAAATACAGTTGCATGATTAATGTAACCAGGGTTAGATATAAAATAAAATTAAATATTTTATATGTAGAGAAGCACCTACACAGACATAAAATTCCCTATTAGTTGTATTTGAGGTTTAGTAGCCATGTTGAATCGATAAAAAATGATTTAGAACGGATGGTTTCCAGCAGCTGGTTGCGCTTTCAGTCTTCCATAAAGAAGTTGAAATTAATTTTAATATGTTGGTGGTGCTTATTGATGATAATATTGATAATAAATATCCATTGGAAAAATTCTCTGGCACATCTATGTGACTGGGAGGTCAAAAATGTTAATGACAATCACAACTACAAAATGCAATTCAGTCAATTACTTTAATTAAATCGAAAACTACTTTATGTCCTCTCATTTATATAGTAAACTAATAGTGGGGAAAGGGCATCATCTTTATCTGGCTCATTTTAGAGTCCAAAGATGTGGTCTCAGATTGTGTTTTCACATTGGTAGCTCTGACAAGTCTGTGGAACATTTAAGGTAATTATGGGTCTTACAAGTAATGCTGCTGCTTCTATAAGGGGGAAAAAGGTGGAGATTTCCTTTCGAATGCAGTTTTGTAGAAGGAGAATTTTCCCTTCACAGATGCTAATCTTGTATTTACAGACTGGGTTATGTTGGATGGAGCCAACATTCCAGGGTAAAGGGTAGAAACGTCTACATTTCAGTGAATCCTTTTTAATTATATTGTTTGGTATCAGAAGAAAAGGAACACAGCTGTCTGAAGTTCTCACTGCCACACAGGTTCAAATGCTTATAACTCACTCAGTCATTGTAACCCTAAGAAATGTTTTCTTTTTTTTTTTAAATTGGGGTGTCATATGAAACTTTATATTCCTTATGCCTTAATGTTGTGGAACTTGGAAAGCAGAAAGGTGAGCATTTTAAAGAATGAGTCAATTAATCAACAGTTTATTCAGTCCTTCTACAGATATTTAATGCCTACTATAGGCCAAGTAGCGTTGTGGGCATCTAAATACAGCTGTGAACCACACAGACGAAATCCTGACCCTCCCCTCAAGGGGCTTACCTTTAGTTTGAGTGAAATGAGAAAACAAACAAGTGAATTGAATAATATTAGAGAGTGGCAAAGATCATGGGAAAAGTGCAGGATGATGGTAGGGTGACTGACTTTTCAAGTATGCCCAGAACTGTTCTGCTTTTAGCACAGAAAGTCCTGCATCCCAGGAAACCCCTCTGGTCGAGGCAAACTGGGATGATTGGCCACCCTTGTAATGGGAAAGAGAGTGACTAAGAGAAAGCCATCTTTTGGATGAGGGGTCAGGGAAGGCCTCCCTGGGGAAGTGACCTTTGACTTGAAACAAGAATGATACAAAAGAGCTGTCTTCACATATCTCTGGAGCCATGAGGATGAGGCTCATCCCCTCCTAGAGATGTTCCAAAAAGGAATTTGTGCTTTGAAAATACGAATAAATATTTATGGAGTACTTTCCATGGGTCAGACAATGTAAATATTTTATATTATTCAATTCTTCAACCCAAGTGACAGGCATTATTATTCCCATTTTACAAGTCAGACATAAAGTGACAAATATTATCTGAAGTCTTGAGGCTAATAAGTAGAGAGTTGGGATAAAATTTTGCTCTGCCTGAGTTCAAAGTTCACCCCAAGGAGAGTGAGTTTGACCTATTTTTAGGAGAAAGAATCACTTCCTGCTTGGAGGGGAGATATAAACAGATCTTTTATTTCATGGAGCCCAGACTATTGCTATATAGCCCATTAAAACTCCACTAAACAGGATTAGCTTGGACATTATTCTTTATTTAATCTAGACCTGACAGCATCTGCATTAAGCAGCCTCTAAAGAGTAAGCTGTCTCCTAAAGAGCTCAGGATTCCTTGGGGAAATATGTTGGGATACAAAGGTAAGACTTAGAGTTTCTGCAAATCACAGATGAGGTAAAAAGCAAAAAATATACCTTTTTTTTTTTTTTTAAGCATAACTGTGATCCTATTTATCTCTGGGCTAGTGTTGCCTGTGGACAGATTAGGAGGCATATATTTTTGTCTTATTATTTAGCTTCTGGCATGTGTGCATTCCTTAAGTCTTTTCAGAGCAGACCTTGTGTATTATATCTTTGGATTTTCCACTGCAACTAACATAGGTCCTTGCATGTAGTATGAAATCCATAAATATATGCTGAAATTCAAATATTTGTAGGATCAGCATTGGTATCCTAATAGAGTGAAGATTATAAATTTAAGTAACTTTCTACAAGATAACTTCTGAAGTGACTCGCTTCTGGGTTTGGCTAACAACCATTTAGACCCCAAAAAGAACACTATCCCTTGCCATAGTTATATTTTAACCCAACTCATGCCATGATGACAAACTTTGAATATATAAATTTATTTACATTAAAATGCAAATAAAGAAAGCAATTCTAGAATTGCTTGGTAGAATTGATAGTGTGAGGGCATTAAAAAAAAACAAACAAAAAAAACCTCCACCATAAAAGCAATGAGAACACTGGCAAAAATCATCAAAAACAACTTTATCAGAACTCTGGAAATTAACCAAAGATTTACAGTAACCCAAAAAGTGTTTATTCAAGGAAGATGACTAAATGATGGTAAGAAGAGTGAGTGCTGTGACATTTTTAACTTGTCCATGTCCCATCCCACTCTCCCCAGTTCTGTAGTAGCCTTGAACACCAACAGCCTCATAAGTATGGTAGGTATGAAAATGAGTAGCCTAGAAGCCATTGAAGGGGGTAGAATGGTATTAAAGCTCCCCACAGGCTCCATCCCCAGAAAGCTGTCACTATTTGACCTGTCTCACAACTTGTCTTTATTTGATCTGACTCAGAGCTCACTCTGTACAAAATGCCTTTTCTCTAGGGTATTGGTTAAAAACAATCAGTGGCACTGTTTAACTTAGCAGCTGTCTCAGTTGCTGATAACATTTGGAGCTACCACGAGACTAAGCAAGACATTAAAAAGGAAAAACTGGGGAGTAAGATGTCTACAGAGGGCTTTGAAAAGTTCCAACATATTCCAGGGAACCTAGAAGCCCACATGTGACTGCAGGGCTATGCACATGCCCAGGAAAGACCCGAGAAGGTTCTAATCTCTCACCTGTGGCTGATCTTGTATAAGCAGGAAGTAAGGCTAAAGTGGAGTTCTCAACTGCCTGGCTGAGCATTGAAAGTACCTCTTCCCCCTTTCAGAGCTTCTTGGCAAATGCTGTGAGATTTATTGATTCAAATTATTTAATGAAATCTTTGACTAATCCTGAGCTGACAGTATCTATATCGAGATTTCATTGGCTGCACATGACAAAGATAATAGACTTTACTGAATTAGTTCAAGCCAGTAACAAAAAAAGCAGCAACAAAAATAAAAAACTTCTACAGCAATGAATCCTGGGCTGGGGGGATCTTATTTACAGAGCAACCACATCATATTTTTTAAAGAGTTTAGTTTTCAAAGAAACAGGAAAGTATGGCTCACTCTCAGGGAAAAAGCAGTGAAAAGAAACTGTTCCTAAAGTAGCTCAGGTGTTGGACTTACAAGACAAATACTTTAAAAGAACAAAGGGAAAATATATCTAAATAATTAAAGGAAAATATGAGAATAATATTTCATCAAGTAGATGATATCAATAAAAAGATAGAAATTTAAAGAAAAAGAACCAAATAGAATTTTTGGAGTTGAAAAGTACAAAAATTGAAATGAAGAATTTGCTAGAGGGGCTCAAAAGCAGATTTGAACTGACAGAGGAAAGAATCAGTGAGCTTGAAGATAGTTTATTGAGATTATCGAAGGCTGAGAAACAGAAAGAAAAAAAAATGAATAAAAATAAATGGCACCTCAGATACCTATGGAACACTATCCAATGTATACATATAATGGGAGTCACAGAAGAAAAGGAGAGAGAAAAGAGTTGGAAAAGCATTTGAGGGAATAATAGCTGATATCTTCCGAAATTTGATGAAAAACATTCAAGAATCTCAAAAAACTCCAAGTAGGATAAACTTAGAGAGCTCCACACCTAGCTACATCATGAAATTATTCCCAGATAAACAAAACTGAGAGATTGTGGCTAGCACACCTGCCCTACAAGAAATACTAAAGGGAGTTCTTCAGGCTGAAGTAGAATGATGCTGGACAGTAGCTCATAAATGTATGAGTACCTACATAGGTCCTACATAGGTACCTACATAGGTAAGTATAGAAGATGGTATAAATGTGTTTTTTGCTTTTAAAACTTTTCTTGTCTTATTTTATTTAAAAGTCAACTGCATGAAGCAAGAATTATAAAACTGTGTTGATGTCCTTACAATGTTTAAAGCTAATGACAATAATAATTGCACAAAAGTGGGGGAGAAAATGGAGGTATATTGGTACCTCCAATACTATACAAAGTTTTGGTATGGTATTGAAATTAAGTTGGTATTAATCCAAACTAGATTATTGTAAATTAGGATGTTGATTATAATACCCTGGGCAACTACTAAGAAAATAACAAAAAAATATTAAAACAAATAGCAAGGACATTAAAATAGTATACTATAAAATATCTAGCTAACACAAAAGAAAGCAGTTGTGGATGAATAGTGAAACAAAAAAAGACATAAGCTATATAGAGAACAAATAGCAAAATGGCAGATATATAACCTATCTTTCAGTAATTACCTAATGTAGATGGACTAACCACTTCAATCAAAGGCAGAGATTGGCAAAATGGATATAAAACATGATTTAACTATATGCTGTCTATAAGAGACACACTTGAGATCAAAGACACAAGTAGGACAAAAGTAAAAGAATAGGAAAACCTATACCAGTTAAACAGTAACCAAAGGAGAGCTGGAGTGGCTATACTAAGTCATATTAAATAGGCTTTAAGACAAGTTGTTACTAGATATAGGGAATGGCATTTTATAATAGTAAAAGGATCAGTCCATCAGGAAGACTTAACAATGATATACATATATGTACCCCCAAACAGAGTACCAAAATATATTAAACAAAAATTGACATAACTGAAGTGAGACATAGAGAATCCCACAGTAATTGTTGGAGACTTCAGTACTCCACTTTCCAAAATGGATAGACCAACTAAACAGAAAATCAAAAAGAAAACAGAAAACTCAAACAACAGTGTAAACCCACAAGACCTGATAGACATCCAGAGAACTCTCCACCCAACAACTACAGAATACAAATTCTTCTCAAGTACATGTGGAACATTCTCCAGGAAAGACCATAATAAGTTTAAAAGGATTGAAATCACACAAAGTATATAAGTATATTCTTTGACTACCATGGAATGAAATTAGAGATCAATAACAAGAATTTTTGGAAGATTTACCAATATATGGAAATTAAACTACATACTTCTAATTAATCAATGAGCCAAAGAGTAAATCACAAAGGCAAATTCTTAAATACTTTGAGATGAATGAAAAGGAAAACAAAACCTGCAAAACTTATGGAATGCAGCTAAAGCAGTGCCTATAGGAAAATTTTATGATGGTAAGCACCTATGTTAAAAGGAAGAAAGATCTCAAATCAATAGCCAAAACTTCTACCTTAAGAAACTAGAGAAAGAAGAGCCTATTAAAGCCAAAGCACGCAAGGGAATAATAAAGAATAGAGTAGCAATAAATGAGATAGAGGTTAAAAAGCAACAGAAAAAATTAACCCCCAAAGTTGGTTATTTGAAAAGATCAACAAAATTGACAAATCTTGGGAATTCTCTGGTGGTTCAGTGGTTAGGACTCAAAGCTTCCACTGCAGGGGGCACGTGTTCAATCCCTGGTCTGGGAACTAAGATCCTGCAAGCCGCACAGCACGGCCAAAAAGAAAAATAAAAGAATAAAATGGACTTCCCTGGAGGTCCAGTGGTTAAGACTTCGCCTTCCACTGCAGGGGGCACAGGTTCAATCCCTGGTCAGGGAACTAAGATCCCACATGTCTCACAGCCAAAAAACAAAACATAAAACAGAAGCAGTATTGTAACAAATTTAATAAAGACTTTAAAAATGGTCCACATCAAAAAAAAAAAAATCTTTAAAAAAAAAGAAAAAAAAAAAGAAAAATCTTTAACTAGATTGATCAAGAAAAAAAGAGAGAAGACTCAAATTACTAACAATTAGGAATAAAACAGGGGCATCTCTAGTCACCTTAATAAAATAAAAAAGGATTGTAAGGGAAAACTACGACCAATCATTGCTAACAAATTATATAACCTAGATGGAAACAAACAAATGGCTAGAAACACACAAACTACTGAAACTGATTTGAGAAGAAATACAATATGCCAATAGACCAATAAAAAGTAAAGAGATTGAATTAGAAATCAAAACAATTTCCACAACAAAAAGCCAAGGCTTGATGCCTTCACTGATTAAGTCTTTCAGATATTTAGAAAATACACAATGAGACCAGAATTACCCAGATATTACCCTGATATCAAAAACAGACAATGACATCACAAGAAAAGAGCTACAGACTATTATCCTCTAATAACATAGCCATAAATATCCTCAACAAAATACTAACAAACCAAGTCCTGCAAACATATAAAAAGGATCATTTACCATGATTAATTTAGCACATGAAAGTTTAGCAAGATTAGTTTAGCATATAAAAATCAGTCTATTTGATACAATATACTAAAAGAATAAAAAACACATACCACATACGCATCTTAACAGAAGTAGAAAAAGCATTTGACAATATTCAACACCCATTTATGATAAAAACACAGAACAAACCAGGAATAGAAGGGAACTTTCTTAAGCTGCACAAATCACCCATGAAAGATATATAGCTAATTGTATACTTAATGGTGAAAGATCAAGATCAAAAACAAGATCAGGAACAAGAGAAAGATATCTGCTCTTTCCACTTCAATTCTACATTATACTGGCCATTCTAGCCAGGGCAATTGGACAAGAAAAGGAAATAAAAGTCATCTAGACTGAAAAGAAAGAAATAAAACCTCTATTTGAAGATGACTAATCCTGTTTATAGAAAATCCTAAGAAATCCACTAAAAAATTGTTAGAGCTAATAGGTAAGTTTATCAAGGTTGCATAATACAAGATCAATATAAAAAAAATCAATTTTATTTCTTTACACTAGTAATGAAAAACTGGAAATAAAATTAAGAAAACAATTCCGTTTTTTCTTGTTTTATTCATTTTTCTTTCACTTTTATTGAGATATAATTGACATACAGCACTATATGAGTTTAAAGTGTACAGCATAATATTTTACTTACATACATCATGAAATGATTACCACAATAAGTTTAGTGAACATCCATCATCTAATATAGATACAAGATAAAAGAAAAAGATAAAAACTTAGTTTTTCCTTGGGATAACTCTTAGGATTTACTCTTTTAACTTTCACATATAACATCCATCAGTGTTAACTATATTAACCATGTTGTACATAACATCCCTATTATTATTTATATTATAACTGGAAGTTTGTACTTTTGACCGCCTTCACTCAATTCCCTCTTCCCCCAATCCCACCTCCGGTAACCGCAAGTCTGATCTCTTTTTCTACCAGTTTGTTTGTTTTTTGAAGTATAATTGACCTACGACATTATGTTAGTTCCTAGTGCTCAACATAGTGATTTGTTATTTCTGTACATTATAGAATAATCACCATGATAAGTCTAGTTATCTTACCATCTGTCTCCATATAAAGATACTATATTATTACTGACTCTATCTCCTATGCTGTACATTTCATCCCCATGACTCACTTATTTTGTAACTAGAAGTTTGTCCCTCTTAATTTCCCTCACCTATTTCACTCATTCCTCCATAACCCTCCCCTCTGGCAACCACTAATTTGTTTTCTGTATCTGTGAGTCTGTTTCTGCTTTGTTATGTCCATTTGTTTTGTTTTTTAGATTCAACATATAAGTGAAATCATACGGTATTTGTCTTTCACTGTCTGACTTATTTCAGTTAGCATAATACCCTCTAGGTCCATGCAGGTTGCTGCAAATGGCAATATTTAATTCTTTTTAATGGCTGAGTAATATTTCATTATATTATTACCACATCTTCGTTGGTTCATTGGGCGCTTAGGTTGCGTCCATATCTTGGCTATTGTGAATAATGCTGCAATAAACACAGAGATGCATATATCTTTTCGAATTACTGTTTTTGTTTTCTTTGGAAAAATACCCAGAAATGGAATTGTTGGATTGTATGGTAGTTCTATTTTAAATTTTTTTCTTATTTTAAGTTTTTGTTTTGTTTTTTTCTTTCTATTTTTAATATTTTGAGGAACCACCATACTGTTCTCCATAGTGGCTGTACCAATTTGCATTCCCACCAACAGTGCAGGAGGGATTCCTTTTCTCTACATCCCCACTAGCACTTGTTAGTTGTTGTCTTTTTGATAATAGCCATTCTGACAGGTGTGAGATGATATCTCATTGTTGTTTTGATTTACATTTCCCTAATGGTTAGTGATGTTGAGAATCTTTTCATATGTCTGTTGGCCATCTGTTATGTCTTATTTGGAAAAATGTCTATTCAGCTCCTCTGCCCATTTTTCAATTGTTTGTTTGTTTGAAGTTGAGTTGTATGTGTTCTTTGTATATTTTAGATATTAATCTCTTATCAGATATATTGTTTGCAAATATTTTCTCCCATTCCATAGGTGGCCTTTTCATTCTGTTGATGATTTCCTTTGCTGTGCAAGAGCTTTTTAATTTGATGTATTCCCATTTATTTATTTTTGCTTTTGTTTCCATTGCCTGAGGAGACATCTAAAAACATACTGCTAAGACCAATGTCACAGAGTGTACTATCTATGGTTTCCTCCAGGAGTTTTATGGTTTCAGGCCTTACATTTAAGTCTTTAGTCCATTTTAAGTTTATTTTTGTAAATAGTTGAGAAAGCAGTCCAGTTTGATTCTTTTGCATGTAACTATTCAGTTTTCCCAGCACCATTTATTCAAGAGGCTATCTTTTCCTCATTGTATATTCTTGCCTCTTTCGTTTCAAATTAATTGACCATGTAAGTGTGGGTTCATTTCTGGGTTCTCTGTTCCATTGATCTATGTGTCTGGGTTTTTTTTGTCCAGTGTCATACTGTTTTGATAACTGTAGCTTTTTTTTTTTTTAAAGGATTTTCTTATTTATTTATTTATTTATTTATTTATTTTTGGCTGTGTTGGGTCTTCGGTTCGTGCGAGGGCTTTCTCCAGTTGTGGCAAGCGGGGGCCACTCTTCATCGCGGTGCGGGGACCGCTCTTCATCGCGGTGCGCGGGCCTTTCTCTATCGCGGCCCCTCCCGTCACGGGGCACAGGCTCCAGATGCGCAGGCTCAGCAATTGTGGCTCACGGGCCCAGCTGCTCCGTGGCATGTGGGATCTTCCCAGACCAGGGCTCGAACCCGTGTCCCCTGCATTAGCAGGCAGATTCTCAACCACTGCGCCACCAGGGAAGCCCAACTGTAGCTTTTTGTAGTATAGTTTGAAATCAAGGAATGTGATACCTTCAGCTTTGTTCTTCTTTATCAAGATTGTTTTGGTTATTCAGGGTCTTTTGTGTTTCCATACAAATTTTATAATTATTTATTCTAGTTCTGTAAAACATGCCACCAGTATTTTGATAGGGGTTGCATCAAATCTGTAGATTGCCTTGGTTAGTATGGTCATTTCAACAATATTAATTCTTCCAATTCCTGAGCATGGTATATCTTTCCATGTGCTTTTGTTGTCTTCAATTTCTTTCATCAGTGTCTTATAGTTTTCTGAGTATAGGTATTTTACCTACTTAGTGAGTTTTATTCCAAGATATTTTATTCTTTTTGATGCAGTTGTAGATGGGATTGTTTTCTTAATTTCTCTTTCTGATAGTTTGTTGTTAGTGTATAGAAACAAAACAGATTTTTGTATGTTAATTTTGTATCCTGAAACTTTGCTGAATTCATTTATTAGTTCTAATAGTTTTTTGGTGGTGTCTTTAGGATTTTCTTTGTATAGTATCATGTCATCTGCAAACAGTGGCAGTTTTACTTTTTCCTTGCAATTTGGATTCCTTTTATTTCTTTTCCTTGTTTGATTTCTGTTGTTAGGAAAAGTGCAATACTGATGCACTAAAAACTACCAAACATCAGTGAAAGAAATTGAAGAAGACCTAAATAAAGAGAACGATGTCTCATGTTCATGGATTGGAGGAAAATATTGTTCAAAAGGCAACAATTCCCCAAATGATCTGCAGATTCAAGGCAATTCCATTCAAAATCTCACCTGATTTTTTTCTTTACATTGACAAACTGATCCTAAAATTTAAATGTAAATGAAAACAACCCAGAATAGATGATCTTGAAAAACAACAAAGTGGGAGGACTCATATTTTTCAATTTGATGCTTACTATAAGGGTATAATAATCAAGACAGTGTGGTTCTGACCTAAGGATAGACATTTAGATCAATGGAATGGAATTAATAATCCAGAAATAAACCCACACTTGTACAATCAATTGATTTTTTGACAAGGGTGACAAGAGGATTCACTGTAGTAAAGAATAATCTTCCTAAAAATGATGCTAGGACAACAGGAAATCCAGCTGCAAAATAATTAATTTGGATCCCTACCCCACAGCATATCCAAAAATTAACTTAAAATGGATCATAGTCCTAAAGGTACCCAGATAAAACTACAAGAATGAATTAGGCAATGGTTTCCTAGATAACACCAAAAGCAAAAGCAGCAAAAGCAAAAATAGGTAAATTGGGCTTTATTAAAATTATATTAAAATTTTTGTGCTTCAAAAAACATCGTCAAGAAAGTAAAAACACAACCCACAGAATTTGGGAAAATATTTTCAAATCATATATCCCATAAGGGACTTATATCCATAATACACCAAATATAATTGAACAATAAAAAGAAATGATCCAATTAAAAATGGACAAAGAATTTGAATAGACAGTTTTCTAAAGGAGATATACAAAGGGCCAATAAGCACATGAAAAGATGCTCATTATCATTAGTCATTAGGGAAATGCAAATCAAAACCACAGTGAGATTCCACTTCACACCCACTGGCCTGGCTAAAATAAAAAAGACAACAAAAAGTGTTGATGAGGATGTAGAGAAATTGGAACCCTTATGCATTGTTAGTAAGACTGTGAAATGATGCAGCCACCTTGGAAAACAGTTTGGCAGTTTCTTAAAATGTTAAACATAGAGTTACCATAAGACCCAGCAATTCTACACTTAGATATATTCCCAGGAGAAGTAAAAATATATGTCCCCACAAAACTTCTTCAGGAATGTTCTGAGCAGCATTATTTATAATGGCCCCAAAATGAAAGGAACCCAAATGTTCTTCAAGTGATGATTAGAAAAACAAAATGTGGTATAGCCACACAACGGATTTTATTTAGTCATAAAAAGGAATGAAGTGTTAATACAACACAGATGAACCTTAAAATATCATACTAAATGTAAGAAGCCAGACACAAAAGGCCACATATTATATGATTCCATTTATACGAAATATCCAAAACAAGCAAATGCATAGAGACAGGAATTAGATCAGTGGTCAGCAGGGGTTGGGAGAGGGGGATACAGGGAGTAACTGCTAATGAATGCAGGGTTTATTTTTGGAGTGATGAAAATGTTCTGAAATTAGATAGTGGTGGTGGTTGCACAACTCTGGGAACATACTAAAAGCCATTGAACTGTGCACTTATATAAAAAGGGTACATTGTATAGTATGTAAATTTTATTTCAATAATGCTATCATAGAAAATACTTTGTAAGTCAACTTCTATGAGAAAAAATAGACATCTTAATAGATAAATTTCTATAAGATAAAATAAGTGCGGCAAGGATTCAGAATTGTCCTCTAACATCCAACTTTCCCCTGTTTTAGGTGATTATAAGGCTATTTAACTGGATTGTATTCCCCAGCTGCCCTTGCAGGTAGGAGTAACCATTTGACTAAATGTTGGCCTACAGTGTAAGAATAAAAGGTTTTGTGAAATTGCTCTTTTGTTCTTTTAGAGGGAAGTTGCTGGCCCTCTACTTCCTCCTTCCCATTCTAGGCAGGCTGAAGCCTGGACTTGGGGGTAGTGAGCCATCTTTGTACAGGCCGTCAAGAGCAACCCCTTAAGGCATGCCATACAGCAAGATGAAAGGAAGCTGGGTCGCTTGAGGAGGAGAACCTTTTGAATCACTCTGATGTGATGGAGGAATAAACTCTCTGCCATATATTGGCCATTGTTATTTTGGACACTTTCAAAGCAGTCAAATCAATCTTCCAACATCTTTGGGATCATGATAATTCTTATTAAAGATTGTTTTTCTTTCTATGGATTTATGCTCAGATGGTTTCAAATGAACAGCACTGAGGGTACGACGAGGATAAACGGGGCGTCGTCCTTTTCCTCTGTGAGTTCAAAGTAAAGTGGAAGCATTTGTCATGTGCATAAATAGTGAATGTAAAAAAACAACAGAAACCAGAGATTCAGGTAGAATTTTGTGGGGAGTAAAGGAGGGCTGGGGAAGACTGAGCGGATAGGGTAGGCACAAATTAGAAAAACCATTTGCTAGCAGAGGAAGGTAATATCATTTCTCATTCCATTTTATACGTTTTTGTTATATAATGTAATTTTGTGTTTTGATAATGTGGAGTTGTTATTATTGTCAAAAACTTTTTATTTTGAAATGATCTTAGAGTAACGGAAGAATTCAGAGGTAGTGCAGAAAATTCCTAGATACCCTTCACCCAGTTTGCCCTAATGCTAACCTCTGATACTAAGAAATTAACTACAGTTAAGTACAGTACTATTAACGGAAGTCCAGACTATCAGATTTCACCAGTTTTTCCTTGAATGTTTTTTTACTTCTGTTCCAGGATCCAATCCAGGATCCAGAGTCGCATTTAATCTTTAACTTGTAAATTCCTCCTCAGCCAGCGTTAGAACACAGGCCATTCACAGACCATCTCTCCAGTCCATCTGAAGTCGAAAAGATTAGAATGGGGGCCCCGAAGTGTCAGTTCCAGGCCTAGATCAGTCATTAATGAAACTCTAGGCCTGTCAAGTGGATGGATGTGGGAATCAAACATGAAAGCGCTCTGTAAATGATGGAGAACTATCCTCCCGTGAGATGATTTATTCATTCATCAATCACCCAGAAAATTTTTCCCGAGTGCCAGCCACCTCGGAGACACTGTGTTAGGCATAGGGCCACATAGCCCATGACTCGCATTCGTTGCTTGCCAGCAGCTCTAGTCCTGTAAGACCGATCATTAAATATTTATGGAACGCCTACCACAGGCCCTATGACACCCTTTATGAACTTTCCATTAGCGTGCACTCCATGAATATTCCATTACAGGCCTGAAAGAGTTAATGCGCTGCCAATGCCTCCCCCCACCGGGGCCTGGGGAATCCCGCACCACTCAGGGAAGGCTATAGATGCATTAGGCTCCAAGTATGTATTTTCTTTTCCCCTCTGTTTATGTCTCTGTTTTCTGTAAAGTCTCCTAAACTGCAGCCCTATCTACCAAGTTCTCTGACAATGCTATAAATTTCATTAAGAAGATGAAGCCTTATGGGGCAATTAACTCCAAAAGTGGTACAAAGCAATAGCGAGGAGATACTGGCCTGTAGTACTTAGCACTTAGCTCTGAAATTGAGATAAGCCCTATCAACTTGGGGTTGTGTTTAATGTTCGCTGCCGCTTCCAGACCACAGCTACAACCCAGCGGTCACCGTGTTAACACTCCCCAATATCTATTACAATTAGTTTTTGATTAAGAGGCCTAACATGGCTTTTGAAGCCTTTTATGTTGTGTCAAATGGCTAGTGATGGAGTGAGATGGTCGGACACCTCCCAGTAACAAAGCATCTTGTAAAAGGTTTCAAGTGAACTATTTTATCATCCTAATGGAAACCAGATGACTCTAACTCCCCCCTTAATTTCAACTATTTACTGAAGAGTCCTTGTTTTGAATTACTTAAAGATTTATTCTTAAACGACTACCTCATGCATCAAGAATCGCTAATAACAGAGCCATTTGGAATTTGGGAAAGCTTTTAAAGATGAGGGAGGCGATTTTCACAGAAGGTTTATTTTATTTTATTATTTCTTTCAATTTTTAAAGGAGCAAATGCCTTTGCCCTTTTCTGGTATTTAATTATTACTTTAATGATTGTTTAGGAGGCCTCTCTCTGAGTTATGCTTTCTCTGCTGGGGTTTCAGTTGATAGTCTTGGCCTATTTTCCAAGAGAGAGGTCGCTGGCATTTTGTGAGGAAAAACAAATTTCTGTAGTTATGTAAGATTTAATTCTGTGTGAATGGAAAATATATGTCATTTTTATAAAGGTACATTGGATCAAAGTAGAATTATTTAAAAGCTTTTTATGAACTATAAAATATACTTGTAAATTTAATCAAAATAGTACATAAATAAGATGTAACATGTGAATGTGAAACATACTAGCCTTTTTGACAACCTTTTTATTTTTTTTACTGTCTTGGTAGCCTTGGCCATGTCCCTGCTTTGAACCTCTGTTTTGTCATCTGTGATCTGGGGGTTGGACTAGATGCGCCCTGAGTCTTTGTTTACCACTAGGAGTCATTGATTCTGTGCTATCAGATGTGCTGGAAACTATTAGCCCCTGGAGTACAAAAGCTGCATTACAAGAGGCAGTGTGGTGTATGGGTTTAAGCCTTCTTAGTAGCTGTGTGTCCTTTGGTGTGATACCTGACTCACTGAGACTCAGGGTCCTTCCATGTAAAATAAGGACGATGTTATCTATGTCACAGGGTTACAACTAATAAATAAAATCAGGTATATAGAGTGCTCAGTAAATGGTAGTCTTTCACTAATTTCTATTTGCCTTTTTTTTCTTTCATATTCTGTCCTGTTTAGTGGTGTCTGGTACAATTGGAATGAATTTTGTTCCATGATATTTGTCACGTATATCATTATATTACAAATATTTAGTGAGCACTTGCTAAGTGCTGGGTGTCCTGCCAGGTCTGGGAATCCTGAGATTAGAGGAAGAGTCTTTGTGCAGACATAAATTGGGTCAGTAGGCAGAGAATTTTAATAGAGTCTAACAGATAGAAATGAGCAGAGGAGGGGCAACTCCCCAGTCCAGATTGCATTTGGGGCTTTATCATTTGTAGGGTAACTCTTTTCATATATGGTCACATACATCATATGAGGGAGTCTTTCCAACCACGCCCTGAGCCTAGCAGGACAGGTACTATCACCTCCACTTTACAGATGAGGAAGCCAAAGAACTGAACTGTTACTGTGTTTAATAAGATTCATAAGATTTTTAAAAATAGGACTTGCTATCACAAATGTCATTGCAGTTGAACATATGAAAGATTTAAACCAAAAAAAGCTACAACAGATTCATTCACGGGTATTTTACTTGTCAGAGTTTCCTTTCTAAGCATTATTGCTGAGAGGCCCATTCATTTTATTCATTTGGACATTCGCTCAACATTAATGTGCTGTTTTCCAAGCACAGGGCTAGGTGATGGAGGCTCAAAGGTGAAAAGAGTAGCCTCTACCTTCAACAAGGAGTTCAAGGTCCTGTGGGCAGATAGCTATGTGCACCCATGGTCCCCATGACTGTAGAGCAGAGGTGGGGCTAAGACAGAGGTTGGCAGAGGTGCTTGAGGGAACACAGAGGAGAGGCACCCTGATCACCTGGACAGGAATTAGGTGAGGCTTTCTGTAAAAGGAGGCACTTGAACTTAGGTGAATTTTATAGGACAAATAAGGAATTGCCCAGGTCAAGTGTAAGGGTGATGTGGAAAAGGCTTTAAGTTCAGAGAGGCCAGGAGAGATGAGAAAGCACGGCGAGCCAGGCCAGCTGCCAATGGTGAGCAGAAAGCATGGGGTGGGGATGTAACTGTGGAGAAGGGGAGATGGACCAGACAACGAGGCCATTAGACCACTCCAGCCCTCCCACACCACACTCAGAAACAAGATCTCACACATCCTCTGCAGTTTATCTTAACATCGACCCCACATTTAACTAATAAACCAGCCCTGTACCTTGTTTTCTTTCTACTTCCTCTCTAACCCATCCCATTTACTGCCTTTGGCTAGTCTGGTTTTATAGTTCACCTTAGCAGTTGGTTAGACGCTGTTATTAGTATAACCAACCTTAAATAATTTGATTTTCAGGTTGGGTACGTCACAATATCTCCTGTGGGCTTGATAGTCAAACTACACATTTATTTAAAAATTGGTTTCCTCACATTATATTTGAAAGCAGTGTTACTCACTCATCTGTAAACCATTAGGCCACATATAAAAAAGTATCTCATCTGACTTTTATTCACATGGTTCTGAAAGTAAGCTTTAGGTTCTTACTGATAGTCCACTTCTCTATTAAGTCTGTTGTCCTATTTTATTAGTTTTTCTTTTTCTGAATATGCCTACAGAGAACTGTGTGTTTAAAAGAGAAGACAGTCTGTATAATACATTTTAAAGATACACTCAGACTCTCTTCCTCCTCAGTACATTTTCAGGGATTTTTGTTTGTTTGTTTATTTATTTTTAATTTAGACAAGCAATTAAACTGGGCTGATGTAGCCTGCAGTTAAATACATATCATTTGGACTGAGCAAAGTGTCAATGAGCTGTCAACATTTAAAAGTCCAGGAATCTAGTGATTTTACAAAAAACCTGGCTTCTTTAAAAAAATCAAAAGATGTGATGCCCTGGGCTTACAGGGGAACATTCTGAAAGGCTCAGGTGCATTTACTCTCAGTTCCCCACGGTCCTGGGGTGGGCTAGGGGTGGGGAATGAAGGTAGTGAGAGTGAGTGGGCATCTCACTAACCAAGGTTCTTTGCCTGGAGCCCCATGCCTTTGCTTTTGTAACCACAGATCTGGCTTTGACTTTTCCCAGTGAAAAACAGGGATGAAACTACATCCCCACAAAAACCCGCTCACGGATGTTTATAGCAGCTTTATTCATAATTGCCCAAATTTGGAAGTGATCAAGTTGTCCTTCAGTAGGTGAATGGATAAATAAACTGTGGTACATCCAGACAATGGAATAGCCTTCAGTGCTAAAAAGTAATGAGCTATCAAGCCATAGGAAGACATACAGCAGACTTAAGTACATACTACTAAGTGAAAGGAGCCAATCTGAAAAGGCTACATATTGTATGATTCTAATCATATGACATTCTGGAGAAGGCAAAACTACAGAGACAATAAAAAGATCAGTGGTTACCAGGGGCTGGGGGGTAAGGGGGTGAATGAATAGGGGGAGCACAGAGAATTTTAAGGCAGTGAAAATACTCTGTGATACTATAATGATCATTATACATTTGCCCAAACCTAGAGAAAGTGCAACACCAAGAATGTACACTAAGGTGAACTATGGACTTTGTGTGATTATGATGTGTCAATGTAGGTTCATCAGTTCTAACAAACGCACCACCCTAGTGGTGGGATGTTGATAATGGCAGAGGCTATGCATGTGTGCGATGCAGGAGATATATGGAAATCTCTACACCTTCCTCTCAATTTTGCTGTGAACCTAGTACTGCTTTAAAAAATAATCTTTAAAAAACAACAACAACAAAAAATGGGGGTGAGTGCCAATCAGCACATGCAAAATTTAACCCTCTCAGCTCACAAGTGTTAATACAACACAGGGTCAAAATAGCAAAATGAAGGAGCTAATACTTTTAGAAAGACTTTCTAGGTTAGTAATAAAAAATTTCTTGAGCACTTTTACACACTGCCATGGAAGGAAAACAAAGACATAAGCAGTGTTCGGCTGAGTATCACTTTTCAAATAAATAGTCACCGAAAAGTTTTTCTTCCATGATCCCACTTACTTCTTATCATTTCCATCTCAAAACTGATTTTTGGTGAGTATGTGAGAAGTGTAAAAATGAAACAGTAATTTTTCACTCTCTAGCAACCAGAAATCAGCACGGCTTTCTCATCCACTTCTGGGGAATTTCCTCGGCACCTACTTTCCTGAGGTTGGTTGAAAGTGCTAAGTCTTTCCTGGTGTTAATTATTAAAGTGACCTGTTTATGTACCACTTATCCGGCTAACCATTAATATCTGTTTACTCATTGATGACCTTTGCAATTCCGTACCTCTCTCCTGGCTGTAAATGTCAACCTTTTTTTTTTTTTTTTTTTCCATATGCACAATGTTTTCGTCATATCTTCTGGCTGCCTGAAACAATTCCTTCACAAAGTAAAATAATATCAGGCAACACAAACATAATCTTTATGTATACGAAAAAGAAGACAAGTGCTATTGGTTTAAAAGGATTAAGACCCAGAACTTTCTGTTTTGGAGTGAGCAAGAGATATACACAAATGGCTAAAGCAAGACTCACTGGGAGGGAAACAAAAAATGACCAGAAAAAAAATTCTTTTGCTCCTGTGCTTAGGTGGAGGGGAAAGCAATGACAGGTTCTGGGGAAGGGAACCCACTTTTCCTTTGGTAAAATGTCAGAGTTAAGTGCTTGTACACTGGAGGAAGTCTGCGGGATTTATTTCTAGTTACACAGTCAGCCTACATTAACCCCCAAACTAGCAAGCATTACCATTCCGCTCAGTTGTAACGGCTAAAGCCAAGATTAAACAATGCAGCTGGATTAGGGATACAACTGGTGACCTTAATTTTACCCATCATTGGAGCCTGTGTATATTTGACTCATCTTAATTGCATTTACCTAATTTAAACAGACAATAGCAACCCAAGACATTTTTTCCCCCCAAAATAATAAAAAAAGGAAGAAGAGCTATTTCTTAGAACTTAAGCACAGGACCATCTTGCTATAGCTGTTACCCAGATGACAAAAGCAGCCGTTTTTCTTTTCTTTTCTCCATTAATATACCAGCACAGGGAAGGACCCATTGAAATAGTATTATCTTTGCATAATACCATTTTAAAGTTTCATGGTGCTTCTTTATTGAAATATTTGAAAATATTAATATCATCCCGGCCATAAATAACCATTATGGCATTCATAGAGATTAAAGTTTTGAGATATGCCCTAGGTGTACATTCACATTTTCTCATTCATTGAGTTCTAACTTCAGTAAAATTAGTTTTTTTAGATACAGCTCTGAACACTTGCTGTGACTGTCACTTCGCGTTGAATTTATCATATAGAATTAAACGCGGAAGACAGGGGAGCAATCTGTCACAAGCGATTGTATTTGTAATCTTTGAGGGTTGGGATGGGGGCTGGGGAGAAGATAAGCCTTCTAGAGCCTTGGACCACTCATTTGGCTCCAGTGGCCGCCGTGTTGAGGGGATTTGAATGGACTGTGTAACGTGTTTCCTGCCAGCCTGACTCTGTGTCGACAGTGATGCTGTACTTTATACTCATAAATGCCGCTCAGATTTTCTCGGCTAAATGATAACTCAGCTTGTCTTTCCCAGTGAGTTTGGTAATACATAGATATATGGGTGAGCCGTGGGGTGTTCCGACTTAGTGAGATCCGCTAGTGTCCCAGAATAAAGTGGACTTAATCATTGTGCCAGCAACAGAACGCAGACTTTCCAAGGAAACACAGGGACTGGGGGTTTATGTTAAGTTTCCAACGACATGAGATGAGAAGCAATTTCAAGTCAAGGTTAGTATCACAATTTCATGTCAGTCCCATGCTTCTAAAGGGGAAAAGTGGTCAAAAACCACATCATTTTCTTTGAAAACTGAACATCTGTTAGGGGAATTTGAAATTATAGGTAAGTATAACAGTCGAGTTGATTCTTGATCTCACTGAATGTGTATGTTTTGCTGTGGGAACCAAGCAGGGTATTTTCCCAAGACCGCTCTTCATGGCTGTACTTTTTTCCCTCTGATGTGCAAAGCAGGCATTCCTTCACAGCCTCTGGAGTTTGGAAGCCGAGTACGCTTAATAGCTTGCAGATCTGTCTCTGCGTATCGAAATCAGAGGCCTTGAACTGTGCCAATCAGAATCCCACATTTACATTTCCTCTTTATGTCACGTGGTCAATGAGCTTAATTGACACATGGAAAATGTTCCTTTACACATCTTATTCAAGGCAGCTCTGGAAATTTGGGTTTATGGAATGTGCCAGCAGCTCTGAGCTGTCTTGGCTTTTCCTCTGCAGGCTTGGTCCATGGCCCAGTGTGATGCAAGTTCTGCATTGCTCAGAACACTCAAATTAACTGCTGGAGCAGTGTCAGGAGTGTGCTTAGGCCCAGGAGCCTTTCCTGAGGGCCGGAAGTGGGTGTGGGGAGGCTTCCTAGCTCACTTCCCACTGTGAGGCAGAGGTTACTGTCATTTGTAAAGACTCGGGCCATTAACTTCTGTAGGAAACCTGACATCATTCCCACCCTGCAGTCTCCTTTGGGGCCCCTGACCTGGGCCCCCATGGGATACTGGGATTATCCCATTTGTAGCCCTTACCACATTGCACTAAAAGATGCCTCATGGGTCTCTTCTACAGCCAGAACTTGGATGCTGAGGGCTCCTTAGCACCCAGCACAGTGACTGACATACAGAGATACTCAATAAAAGCAGTCAAGGCAGCTGGGTAGGCAGTAGGACTAAGCAGGACAGACCACTGCGATAATAATGACAATGATAATAATGATGATAATAATAATAATAATAACTTCTAATTATTGGGCAGTTATCCAATGAGTCTAACTACTGAGCTAGGTGATTTCTTTATCTTGACTTTACAGACAACCAGACTTGGCAAGGTCAAGTCGTGTAGAGAAGTTAGGAAAGAGGCAAAATAAAAGGGGAAGAAATGGAATTCCAGGTACCTGTGCTTGACTCTTTACACTCTGAGCATATGCACCTCTGCTTCCTCTGAATCCAGACAGTATTTCCATCATCAAAACACAACTCAGCAGGAGTCGCAGAGCTGGTGATGTCTAGAAAGAGGCTCCTCAACGGAAAGGAAGCAGATCTGCTAACAGTCCCCGTTTTGGTGGTACTCAGAGGGCTGGATATTTTCAGTTTCGGGGTTGTTATTGTTTGTCCCATGAAGCATTTCATTCTTTTTTTAAATATAAATTTATTTATTTTATTTATTTACTGTTGGCTGCGTTGGGTCTTTGTTGCTTGTGCAGGCTTTCTCTAGTGGTGAACAGGGGCTACTCCTCGTTGCAGTGTGCGGGCTTCTCTTTGTGGTGGCTTCTTTTATTGCAGAGCATGGGCTCTAGGCTTGCGGGCTTCAGTAGTTGTGGCACACAGGCTCAGTAGTTGTGGCTCGCGGGCTCCAGAGAACAGGCTCAGTAGTTGTGGCGCACAGGCTTAGTTGCTCCGTGGCATGTGGGATCTTCCCAGACCAGGGCTCGAACCTCTGTCGCCAGCATTGGCAGGTGGATTCTTAACCACTGCATCACCAGGGAAGACCCAGCATTTCATTCTTAATGTTCTACAATAAATTGGTGACCTCTTTTAATATTTCTACTTGAATTGGACCCCCAGCTTCACTGCGTCCTACCTGTGTGATACGGAATAAGTTGCTTGCCTTCTCTGAGCCTATTTCTTTGTCTATGTATGTGGAAATATAAGGTTGTCTTGGGAAGCAACTGTTCTTACACTTGTAAAGATCCTAGAATAGTGTTTGGCACAGTCTGAGTGGGCAGCAGACATTAGGTGTTATGATTTACTGTTTTGCTCTGTCCCTGTCTCCTCTGGTTACTGCTGTCCTGGCAGGCGTGAGCTTTACTACTTCTGTGGCTCTGCTGCCCACGGGGGCATCAGTGCAGGGAATGGCTTGTGGGATGTTTGCTGAGCCCAGTGGCCTGGGGCTAGGGGCTGGTTATTTAGACATGCTTTAAAGCCATTTCTTTGTGGTCCAGCCACTTCCCCAGGGGTAGCCATGGGTGGGAGCCAAGGCTTGCTGGTAGCCTGGTCTTCTGGCCCTTACCCCCTTCCCATCTATCAAAATCTCCCCCCTCCCCCTCTGCCGCTTTCCTTCCCTCTGTCTCTTTGCTCTCAAAGGCCCCAGCTTCTCTCTTCCTCCTGGCTGGCATTCTCTCCTCCCAGAACATGGGGCTTTGGGGAAACAAAAGCCAGGTGTCTCAGCTTTGGCCTCTTAACACAAACCTCCCCTGAGGCAGGGGAACAGAAAGGCCTGGCTTCCTTTATATAGCGGAGAGCTGGCAAACCCTGAGATAAAAACACAAATTAATATATCAGTAAATTATCCTGCCACGCTGACATACGCTCTAATCAGGAAGGCAGTGAAAACATAGGGAGGACGCCAGAAAGGAATCTGTAGGAGGAGGGGGGAGTTGCCAAGATAAGAGCTGTAGGGGGAGCAGAACTTTGGGATGCTTCAAGGTCTGAACTTTTCCCCTAAGATTGCACTGGGTGTGCAGGGAGCACCAGCTACCGCTGCCCATGGGGTGACAGGAGGAGATGGGAGACAGAAGGAAAAGGAGAATGGAGGAAACTAAGAAGGAAAAGGAGGCAGGGGCAGAAAAGACAGGTAATCACAGAGAAGTGAGAGGCAAACATTACTGAGAGCTTACCACGTGCCAGGCACTGCCTGTGCTAAGATTGAACACCCTTTGATGTCCTGTAATCATCACAACCACCTCGTGCAGTGAATGCTTCCTATTATCCCCATTTTAAAGATGAGACAACTGAGGAAGTCAAGGCTGAGTGGACATTTCCAATTTCTACATCAAGTAAGTGATGAAGCTAGGCTTTCAGCCCCCAGATTTGAGGCTGCACTTAACCACTTTCCTATCTGGCTCCCCACTGACAAGTCCATGTTCTGATAAACAGCAGTAGCGGAAATTAATTTATTCTCAGCTGGGGAATTTGGTAGCGGTATGTGGAGAATGAGCTAATCCCTGTTAGAACGAGAAGAAATTAAGAATGTAAAAGAGAATGAAGGTCTACTCCCAGGATTTCAATACGAACAAAGCTTTCAAAGTGGAGGAAGAAGGCTGTCACCTCCTACAGCTGATGAAGAGCTTGCTCAAGCAGGGCCCCATCAGCTCCACCCAACCCTGTAGGATAGATCAGACCCCAAGTATTTTTGCCATTTTTATAGATGTGGAAACTGAGGCTCAGAGAATTTAAATGACTGGGCAAAATAGTAAGGGGCAGAATTCAAGATTGAACACAGATCTACTGGCTCAAAATCCAATGCTGATTAGATGACAGACATTATCTGTCAAGGTGACCCTGAGCCTCACACTCGGGCTGACCAGAGAAGGGGAATAAAGCAATATCCCTTGACCCCATGCAGGCTGGTGGGCTCCCTCAGGAAAAATGCATGTTGAAGTCAAGTGGTGAGGGCTGTACAAATGGGAAGGGAATGAGGATTTTTAGGTGGGTTTCAGCTGAAGCATTCGATTTAAGCAAAAGCAGAAAAACAGTGCAAAGCTATGAGATGAACAGGAAATGCAGGAGGGGCTTAAAAGGGATGTCTGAGCGTAGACTG
The DNA here is from genome assembly GCF_949987535.1 of Balaenoptera acutorostrata. Classification (NCBI taxonomy): domain Eukaryota; kingdom Metazoa; phylum Chordata; class Mammalia; order Artiodactyla; family Balaenopteridae; genus Balaenoptera; species Balaenoptera acutorostrata. The sequence continues at coordinate 49,026,828 of NC_080066.1, read as the reverse complement.
CTTGGCACGTTGCTTGGAGAGGAAAAAGATGGGAAAAGAAAGGCAGAAGTGAGAAGGGAGGGAAGTGAACATGTGGATGATTTGGAAGGTGTCCTCAGAAACTAGAAATGTTGCCTGGAATTTGTAAACAACAGATTGCTGTGCAGGGAATAGAAATTTGGGGGCGGGAGAGGAAACACCTGTGTAAAGGAGGGTGTGGGAGAAGTTCAGAGCCACGCCTAGACCAGAAGATTCAGGCAGACTGACGGACATCGTTATGATGAGAAAAGAAAATAGCATCAATAAACTTCAGCCAAAATAAAAGAAAAAAAGGGGAATGGGAAAAAGAAGGGTGAAAAAAACGATGTTCTTTTAGAGGTCCCTGGAGTCATAACAGATATGTTGCGGCATTAACTTTGAGACCAATATTTCCTGAGGATGTCTGATAATAGCCCTCCTCTTTTTTATTTTTAAGGACTGTCTTTAATATCTTGTGGAACTGTTCCTTCATTGGTAGTATTAAGGTGGACACATTTTTTGGCCATAAATTTGTCCTCCCAAATTATAGTGCATTTTGAGTTTTGAACGGTGGCTAATAATTCTTCCCATTCTTGCCACTTTCACTGTGCCGACCTCTGTGCAATCTTTCCTAAAGTATGAGCTGGAAATCCAGCCTTGTTAGAATTTTCCCTGTGGAAGGATGATAGGATTTGAGTGTCAGCTTTAGAGACTCTTCCAGGAGTGAATACAGGAGCTTGGAGCCCTGATGCTCTCACAGTTAGTCTGACTGCCTTCGGGATTTTTCTTGCTTCCTTCCTTGGTTCTTAGCTTCCATTCGGAAACAGCAGAATTTTCCAGCTAATTGACCTCCAAATAGTTGAAGCATGATTGTGTTATTGCTTCTAATATTGGCATTGCATAAAAGCAACAGAATCAGACTGCAGATTATACACTGCAGAGGCCCTTAAAGAAACAGTTAATCCAGAGATTAGGCTGCATCTTTTGAGAACTTTTTCAAACTTTTATCACGCACACATGCTCATCTGATGTTTGTAACAGTGCTGAGCATATTGTTTGTCAAATGATAGTGAACCGTAGTATGAGAAGTACATGACAACCTACTGGTGAGGTTAAAGAGGCCAGGAATTCAACCATGATCAAACGCATTCCTCTTCTTTCTACAAGTCCATGAAGCAAGAGTGTAAACTCACTTGAGGAATTTACACTGTTTTCCACAAAAGAGTTTGATGGAAACATCTCATTGGGGCTGTTTCTGTGTCTTTCATTTTGTACATTTTCTTAAATAATAAACTACAGACCCAGAATTTAAACAGTGAAGAAATTAAAGTTGGCCTCTTGCAGTGAAGTTAGCTTCTGTCATTGAATACATCCTTATCACTAGTCCCAATAGTTATACATAACCAAGATATCTCTTTGGGTAAGTCTAAGAAAGGCACTTCAGGATCCAAACAGATGTATTAAAGGAAAATAAAAAGTAACAGTAAAATGGCTTCCAAGTGAAGGGAGATAACAATGTCGCTTTGTGCAACATTTAGGGTAGTTTGCTTCATACTAAGCATTACTTTATCCCTTCCTTCCCATTTTATTATGAAAATTTTATTTTGAAGAATAAAATTTTCTATGAAAAATTTCAACCATAGAAGTCAGAAGAATTAGAGAATGCCCATATCCCTGAATCTAGAATCCACAATGAATATTTTACTCTTCTTCTTTCATCCTCTATCTTGCTATCTGTCCATACCGCTATCCAATCATCCAATCATGTTGATTTCTGGACTCATTTCAAAATAAGTTGCAGGTATTGACACCCTTCACTCCTAAACATTTCAAGACCCAGATCATTAACTAAAGTTCAATATTTGTTTTTGGAGGTGGATACAGTGTCATGTACAAATTGTAAGTGTATCTTTAGATTTAATTTGGCAAATGTATGCAACTAGTAACTGAAACAATTGTCAAGATTTGGAATATTTCCAAAATCTCGGAGAGTTTAATTCCCATCCTAGCTAATTCTTCCTCCATTCTCCTATAGACAACCATTGTTCTGATGTCCTTTTCACCATAGGTGAGTTCTGCCTGCTTTAGAATTTTATATACATACCATCCTACCATAAGAGTGCTTTGGGTAAGGCTTAGGCATTCAGCATAATGCTTTGTAGATTCTTCCATGTTGTTGGGGTCTGGATAGTTTATTCCTTTTTATTGCTGAGTAGTATTCCATGGTATGAATATGCCACTAGGCACTATTTTAAGAGGGAAGGGGTATGTGGTACCCAAGAAACTCCAGAGAGGAGTTTCCAGGATGATGTGAGGTTGGGAGAGGGAGGAGGATTTGAGAGAGTTACCATAAAAAAGAGCACATTTAGGAAAGGATGAGAGAACTACCCTCAACTATTAAAAGTAGGGGTCAGCAAACATTTTCTGTAATGGGCCAGCTAGTAAATGTTTTAGGCTTTGCTGGGCCAGATGGTCTTTGTCACAAGTGCTCAATTCTGACCTTGCTGTAGAGTGAATGCAGCCACAGACGTAAATGAAGAAGTGTAGTTGTGTTCCAATAAAATTTTATTTATAGACACAGAGATCTGAATTTCAGATGATTTTCATGTGTCTTGACATATTACTCTTCTTTTGATTTTTTTAACTGTCTGAAAGTTTAAAATCTACTCTTAGCTCATGACCCACACAAAAACAAACCATAGTTTCCCAACTCCTGATATAAGAAGACATATTTGGCCTAGGAAACTAAAGATCTTTCTACTAAGTAGAGTTGAAACAAACTCTATGTTCTCACCCTGGCTGTTCCCCAGCCCCGCAACTGGTAGCATAGGGTTAAAGAGACAGGCTCCAGACCTTGTCTGTTTAGTTCAATCCCCCAGCACCTAGCTAGCTGTGTGATTTCATGCAAGTTATTTAACCCTTTCATGTTTCTATTGACTCATGGATAAAATTAGAGGCATTGTAAAGATTCAGTAAGTTAGTGCTAAGAACCGTGATGATTTATAATCAGTGTTCAATATACGTGCACAGTATCTGGCAACATAGTAACTGTGGAATAAGTGCTTTCATTATTATCATTATAGTTATCATCATATTATTGTTGTTATTGTTATTATCACGGAGAAGCTAGATAGGAATTCTGACTTTTCATGGTAGGCTGAACTAATAGATGCTTAGATGCTTTCTTGTACTAACCATCAGTGTTCTCTGCAATTTAGTGCCTGAGGCTTCAACCATAAGATTTGACTGTTGCTGAAGTCTGAGAAGAAACAGCACAATATTTTAATCATTAAAGTCAGCTAGCCTACACAATAAGGTAAAAGAGTGTTTTCTTTCTACTTGATCTCTCTTGACCTTGGATCTTAGGTTTACCTCTAAGCATACTTTATTAACTGTAACTTGTGTAGGTAATGACTGGTAGAAAGGTTACTTTAATTTTTCCCCCATATGAGAAAGTGAGAAGAGGAAAGATCTTTGCTTTGCCATGGGAAATGGGTCACACCAAAAGGATAAGCAAGGACATGATTCTTCCTGTGAGCTGTGGTCACCTATCAGGCAATGCTGGATAGCGGGATAGCTGTGAGAGTATTTTACGACTGGATCTGTGTGTGATGGGATGCTCTATGACTGTGCTCCAAGTCCATCGTGACTGCTGCTGCATGCTGAGAAAAGAGGCATGAAAGTAGACCTCCACGTGCACCTCCGCATCCCCCAGGTATAACTCTTGTTCTATATTGTTGTCTCTGACATTTGTGTTCCCAAGCCAGTTTATCTTTAGAGGTGTCTGCTTACTTCACCTTGTTTTTCTCTGCTAGCTAGCTAGAAGTGATGTCTTGGAGTGCTAAGCACAATATGAAGTCACAAAAGAGCACTAGAAGAGAACTCTGGCACCATTTATGGCAACATCTTCATTCTCCAGATGAGGAAACCAAGGTTCAGATAAGATGGAACCTAATAACATCCTCACAGCTTCCAATCCAGTGCTCTTTTAATTTCACCACATTAATCTTTGCCAATAAGCAGGATCTGATATATGGATGTTTTTGGTCATGGGGGCTGGGGGCAGGAGGGTCAGAAGGACATGAGCTCCACATTCATGCCTGAAATGCAGAATTTGGGCATTAGTTCCACATAAAGCTAGACTATAACTGGAATAATATTCTCTATTCTATTGAACATTTTCAGATGACATGAATGACTATTAAATATAAAAACCAAATCCATTTTTAAACTTATTTGGAGGTGTCTTTATTATTTCATATACTGGAGTCTCAAAATGAGGCATTGGTCTCAGCCTTTCTGTAACTCCAGAAAGTCTTACTGATGAGAAAGTGAAACTAGAGTATTTAAGTGGATATGGGCATGAGAAGAGATGATTACAGAAAAAAGAGCTGGTAGAGGCACAGAGCAATATCAAAACAGACTTCATTGACATTAGATGAGGAGTTAAAAAAACTGTCAACATGGAAGAGAAGGAAGAATAATAGAGAGGAAGAAATACCAGCTAGTGGGAAAGAGGGGAGCTGGTGGACAACAGTGATTTCCAAGAAGTTAAGGTGGAGGGAGAAATGCATAGCTCCCTGGTGGAGTGAGGCTTCTAGCCTTTTGGCAAAAATAGGAATAGGGGTATCCCCATTACCTCCCTTAGTTCCACAGCACTTAATAAAAACTTTCAATCATCTGAAGCTTTTTTGGAAGCACGAAAGGATTTGAATTGACTCTTACTATTTTCCACCTTGACCCAAGATGGTTTACAGAGCAGGAAGTTCCAAGGTTGCATGTAAACAATGTCATGAGAGTTATTAATTTTAGGGGTAAAGATTATTGCTTTCTGACTGACTTTCTGAGCTTTTAGGATTTAGTAACTATTGTTTGGAATGCAAACGGATTTTGCTCTCTATAGTATAATGTAAAATCATACACTGACATGAGCTAAATGAACTAAATTGATGATTGACCCAAACTCCTTTTTTAAAAAAAAATTGTATCTATAAAATTGGAAAACTACCTTAGCTTCCCCCTTATATAACGTAGTTATGCTAGTGCCTTATTCATTTAAAATATACCTATGCTAATGACTTATTCATTTAAAAAAAACCCTGCTTGAGGAAAATGAAGAATTCTTCTGCAAAAACAAGTTGAAGTTCGAAAATTTGTTTATCACAGTAGAGACTCTGAGATCACACATGTCCATTAAAGGTATTCAGCACAGGGTCACTGAGGGTCAGCAAGAGACAGCCAATTAGACGTCTGTTTTTCCTTTCAAAGTCCTGTCTGTTTCTTTCACCCTCTTCAAAACACCCTTAAGGAGACATATATATCCTAAGGTCAAAGTAAAAGAAAAAATAAAAAGAAAGTAAAAAAAAAAAAAAGAAAGGCTTAGAACAATGAGAGTTCTTCCTTTATTATCCAATAGTCATGTGTATTTTAAATACCCATCATTATCAAGAGAAAAATGAAGCCAAGTGTCTGATAAGATGTGCTGCAAAGTAGAATAAGATTCCATTTTGTCCAGACTTCTGACTTAGGCAGCAAAAGTGACTGAATGAAATCATTGAGTTTCCCACCGTGGACAAGGGCTTCAAAGTTGTAGGAGAAGTATTTGTTTAGAGTAGGGAGGATCAAGACGCTCCGGTATTTACAGAGGAAAAAACAACAACAAGCAGCCTATCTTTTGGAAAAGGAATGCATGGCTAAATTGGCTCAGCCTGTCCTTAGCAACCTGAACTCAGAGGGCACATTTTTTCCTCTCTAGGAAGCAAGTGGGAACTTGAAAAGTATGTAGCATGTCGTGAAAAGGGAGCAGTGAACTTTGCCCAGGTCTGCAGCCAGCGCTGAAATCTGAACCTTTAGAAGTTTCAGAACTGGTGGATCTCGCCCCCCCCCGCCCCCCCGCCCCACACCGCCAACCTCTTTTAAATCGCTGTACAGCTCGTGCCTTTACAAAGTATCTTGGTCTGGAAGCAGAGTCCCGCTCCGAAGAGAAAACCTGTTCTCTACATGTTTCTGGTGTCATTAAAAAGGAAGTCCTCAAAACAAAAATAAAACATTAAATCCAACTTTATAATTATTATATTTAACCTAGATTTATAGAGCTGGGGAACGGGAAGATTTTGTTTTGTATTCATTTTAAAACTAGCTTTCAAAAGTTTTGAGATTCCCTATGTAGAGATTATCACGGGCTGGAAAGATTTCCCTTATATTGTGGGGGGAGAAAAAAGAAATGACGAAAAGTCCCTGCATTCAGGCTGCTTGCAGTCTGAATCTTTTCACAACAGCCAGTTACTTGGTAACTTGAGCTGTGTTCGTTCCTGAAATTCTTTCACATAATTGAAGATTAATTTGATTCCCTAGATTGTTGAGGGTTGTTGACAGTGGGGAGCTGGGGTGGGTGGAAATAGATTATTCAAATCACAAAGAAGGAGGTGTGCCCTAAGTGACTGTTCCATTACTGCTCAGAAATGTTTGCCTTCCTAAGTGTTCATCAGACTCCGTGTGGCAGGATCCTGCCGGGAGGGAGGAGAGGGCCCTGCCCATGTTCAGAAAGCAGGTGAACCTCAGAGAAACTGAAATATTTTGTCAAGCGCGTTCTATGTATTAATGGCTCCTCCAGAATCCATTAACGCAGACTCAAGGGCCCTGGCTTTCTCAAGTGTGTAATGTAAACAATATGAAAGTCAATAGTGGGGGACATTCCAAGATAGTATTAGCACAATTGATTTATTGATGGTTGCACAATGGGAGGTTATCTTTTGTTAATTGACTCAGTAAATAAGCTGGAAGGCGTCAGGGGATGGGGAAAAAGTAGCTGGTGGAGGTAAAGGGGAGGCACCTGGATTATAATTTGTTCAACTGCTAGCCTGTCTTGGTAAATTCCAAAGACCACTTCCTCTGCCAACCTCAAACACTGTCGAGCAAAATTAATTCTGCCTGGAACTTGGCATCCGTCTCCCAGGAGGGGAAGACTCAGAGACCACGGATTCCTATCGAACAGTATATTTTTTAAACTTTTGCTTCAGGAAGGTTCAAGACCTAATAAGTGTAAAGTGTTAAAGTAAGAGCTAGAGAGAGAGAACTCGATCTACTCGACTTCTTTACAAATCTAGAAACAGTGGGGAAGACTTGTGTACAATGTGTGTGATACTTGTAACTTCTGAGCAGTGAGCAATTGAACTAAAGATGGAAAACAATCCATCTTTTCCTGTTTGCAGTCCATACGCAGCACTTCTCCACAAAAGCTACGATAAGCTGGTAGCTCCTCCTGGGAGAAAAAAGGGTGAGGGAAAAAACCCAACAACAATAAACCCTGCATAAATTCTGGGCAATTCCTAGTACTGTATCAACTGAAGTGGGACCTCTTGGATGGATATGTAACCTTTTGGACTTGTTTAAATGGATTCTTTTTGAGACTTTTAAACTTTTATCAGAGATAGTTTAAAAATTAAAATTCTTACTGTCTTAAGGAATATCAATTTCTTTTAAGCTAGTTTTTCCCTTGGTCTCCTTAAGGCCTATACTCTCTGCAGAGGAGTCCAGAGTTCAGGTCGAGGATGTATCAACACCTGTACCAACTTGGTTACTTCTCTACCTGTGAACCTGCCCCAGCTGCCCCTTCAACCATCTCCCTTCCTAATTTCCCTACTTCTGTACCTCCCTACCCCCATCACACCCCTTCTCCCATTATCTTTGGCCCCAAAACTTGAAGTCCACTTTACTTCTCCACTTCCCTCATTGTCCTCAGTAAGTTCTTCAGTCCTATAGATCCTGCTCCTTTTATCTATTTCTTTTATGTAAAGTTCACATAATATGAATTTTGCCTCCCAACTGGAATAAATTAGCCCAGGGATTGGCACATGGTAAGTGTTCAGTTAACATCTGTTAAATGAAGAACTGAATGAGTGCATATCTTTGCCTACGACTGTATTTTTCTTCATGAAAATCATCTCTGATCACAGTATTTCAGGGCTCAGAAACTATCAGTTACTAGTTAACTCTCAAATTAAGTGTAAACTATTCTTTCCAAGATACCCACAATCTATTTTTTCCCCTGTTTTCTCTTCCACCAAACTCATAAACATCCTATTCTCAATCCAAAATATTGCTCAATTTCCCAGAAACTCTTCGTATCTGTCTACCTCCATATCTTTTCTTATCTTCATTTCTTCAATCAGAATGTTCAGTCATCTTTCCAAGATCAATTTTTGCCAGGTTCTCAAAGCCCAACTCAAATGCTACCCCCTCCCTGGAGCTATTTTTGGTTCTGTATGCCTCTCTCTGTCAAGCTGGATATGCTCTCTTCCTTTTGGGGCATTTATTGTATTTAGTCCGTATTACAGACATTTCTACACTTGATTTATTCTTTCCTAGTAGAAGGTAAATGCTTGGGAGACAGTGATTAAACCTTACTTCTTTTTCTATGTCTGTATTCTCAATGCCTCATAAACAGAAAGTGCATAGTATACTGTCATTGAATTACATTGATTTTTATTTCTTCCTTATTGTTGCAAGATTTTTTCTTTCTCTTTTGACTGCATGTTGTTCAGCATTGTGTGTGTGTGTGCGTGTGTGTGTCTGTGGTTTCACTATTTGCTAGTCCAATTAACATCTTTTGTCTGGAAATACACATTTGTTAACCATTATTTTAAAGCTGTCTTCAAGATGAACAGAGGTATGGGAGAAAAACTCCTTCAGTTTGGACTCATGCAGATCACTTTGGGTTTACCCAACTTTATGCTCTTTCCCTGCCTCTTTTAACATCTGGTAATTTGTCACACTAAAGTTCCACTGCGCACAGAGCTGCCTGCGACTTGAGAGGCAAGCTCCAACTCTGTGGGCCACTTTTTAGAAGCCTGTGGTCATTCGGGAAACAAAGGCACTCCTGTTGCCTCTTCTCAATAACAATTAAGACATCAGATTAATAGAATCTTTAAATTCTTGAATGATGCTTGCAGAATAGTTTGTGTTTGTGTTAAGACAAAGGAATACTTTCCAAGCCATAAAGGTCACCCAAGAAATAAGAGCGAGACAGCTTATGCATTGGGTATGCTGGTAGATTTTTGGAGAATGGCATGTGTCCCTCTCAGTGTGTTCTGGCTTTGGAACTACTTGGCCTGTGATTTACTCCGGAGAGGGATTTCCTGGGCAAGGAGTCCCTTGTGTTGTAGGAGCCTGCCTTCAGGAGGAGGAGAGAAAATGGGGAGGGGAGGGGAGGGGGAAGGGGAGGGGGAGGGGGAGGGGGAGGGGGGAAGTTTTTCTGTTCACATCTAGGGTTCCCTTAATGAGTGTAATGTTGTTGCTAATGGGATTTAACCACAATACCTATCCCTAACCCTGCCACCAGAACGGTAGTCTACATGCCCCTTTTTTCAATACCGTCTGCCTGGTAACTATGCAGCAGTCTGTTCTCCCAATTTTCTAAGTGGTAATCCTAGAATTATCTTGGCTCAGAAATAAATGAAGAACTCGTGTACAGGACTCAAATTTCCCTACAGGGGTTGTAACTGAAACAAGGATTAAGTACCAGTACACAAAACCTCTCAAGCAATGGACAACGCGTCAATTGCTGAACATTCCATCCTAGAAGGCCCTCAGTGTTTCTCTTTTATAAAGCTTGAGATCAAGTTTGGGTAGGGAGTAAAAAAGCAAGGCAATTTAGCTCCTTTAAAGGCTTGCTCATTGGGAAGGACAGAGCTATATTTAGCTCTGTGAGGTCGCTCAGGGAAGCTAAAACGACAGGCAATTAAATGGTAAGTACGCGCGCGTGAGTGTGTGTGTAGGGGAGTGTGCAGGAGGAGGGAAGGTTTGGGGAGATGACAATGTGGGCCGTAGGAAAGAGCCTGTTCAGGAAAAATTTCATAACAGTGCAGAGTAACATGAGGATGAAACAGACTGCTGGTTGACCATGTTGCAAATGTTTATTCTGATTGTGATGCCCTCAGGGCCTGAATGATTCTGAATTAGCTAGTTTCTTATGCCCCAGCTCCCCTCCCCCATAGAGTAATAATACTTATAAACCATCTGCCATTTATTGAGTACCTATTATGTACTAAACACAGTGCTTTACTTCTAGAAATGTCATTTTGTTGTTTTTTTTTTTAATTGAAGTGTAGTTGATTTACAATGTTGTGCTAGTTTCAGGCGTACAGCACAGTGCTTCAGTTTTACTTGCATACGTACATATATATACACACATATATCAGATATATATACACATATGTACACTCTTTTTCAGATTCTTTTCCATTATGGGTTATTACAAAATAATGAATATAGTTCCCTGTGCTATACAGTAGGTCCTTGTTTTCTATCTGCTTTATATATAGTAGTGTGTATATATTAATCCCAAACTCCTAATTTATCCCTCTCCCCTCCATTTCCTTTTTGGAAATCATAAGTTTGTTTTCTATGTCTGTGAGTCTATTTCTGTTTTGTAAATAAGTTCATTTGCATCTTTTTTTTAGATTCCACATATAAGTGATATATGATATTTGTCTTTCTCTGTCTGGCTTACTTTACTTAGTATTATAATCTCTAGGTCCCTCCACGTTGCTGCAAATGGCATTATTTCATTCTTTTTTAGGGCTGAGTAATATTCCAATGTGTATATATGTACCACACCTTCTTTATCTATTTATCTGCAGATGGATATTTAGGTTGCTTCCATGTCATGGCTACTGTAAATAGTGCTGCTATGAACATAGGGGTGCATGTATTTTTTGAATTAGAGTTTTCTCCAGATAGATGCCCAGGAGTGGGATTGGTGGCTTACATGGTAACTCTATTTTTAGTTTTTTAAGGAACCTCTGAACTATTCTCCATAGTGGCTGCACCAATTTACATTTACAGTAGTTTTGACAACTGTGCTCTGAGAAGCAGATAATGGGAGGGTTTTGCCCCAAATCATATAGCTGCCAAGTGGTTGAGGTAGATTTGAATCTAGTTCTGTTTCTGGCTCTGCTTTATGGTGCTTCTATATCCTGCCTCCTCTACAATTCCCTGCTGCACTGGCATTTCATGGTTTTAAATTCATATATGAGAGCACTTTGACCTTCTTAGAGAAGGGCATTGAAACGTATATATATATATATATATATATATATATATATATATATGTATGTATATAAAATTTACAGCTAAATCTACATTTTAAGGGGAGTGGTATTCTTAAAAAAGGAGTCATGAGTGACTCGTATTTATATTTTAATTTACACTCAAATCTCCTGGAACTGTAAATTATACTCCTCTTAATAAAAAAAAAAAAAAGCTCTTTTCCTTCTTTTATTTATAGTGATCCTTGGAGACTGTGCTCTGCCCTTGTTCCTAGATATGGGATCATGGGGGTGGGACAGAGATTAGCCAGATAGAAATATGCCAGGAAAGGAAACAGCAGGGTAGAATTGAGTGACCTATAACCATCTCTCTGTGGTCCTTTCTTCCATTTTGTATGGCAACCCTCAGGCCTGTTCAGTCTGGCATCTTTGGATTCAAACCCTAGGCAAGTCAGGTCGATGACAGTGAATAATTCCAAGTGGACAGCTGATTTACAGGAGGGTTCATGTAAACAGAGGATTCTTCTTTTAAGAGTTGAGTTTAAAATCCCAGGGCATTTTAATGCAAGAGTATTTTCTTTTTTCATACCTACCTACTCTCTTACTGAGATAGGTTAGAATCAAGGATTGTATCTTTTGGAAGATTAGTTAATGTTCTTTCATAAACAAACATCATATGAAAAAGAAGTATATTTCCTTGAGTGATATATTAGTTTTAATGTAGAAGGGATTCAATAATTATTTGGAAAATCACATTTAGAAACAAACCTTTAGCTATAGAGGGCTTATCAAGGTTCTGCTCAAAGTAGACAGAGGAATACTTTCAATCTGATAGAACCTCTTTGAGCCTCGTTGGACAAGATCACCTCTCAGGCCCTGTTGGGCTCAAATAGTCTATGAATCTATAATAGCTAAACTTGCTTTCACTTCTGGGTTCATTCCTTGAGGGATGGGGATGAAGTTGCCAAGGGGGCAGAAACCAGCTGTAAGCCTAGATGTAACTGTAGATATAAAACAGAATCTTCCCCCCGTTGTCCCAGATAATAGAGAAAGGGACCTTAGAGGTGCTCAAGTTTGAAGCAGATGAAGATGAAAAAGAACACTGAACATTAAAAATTGTGGTGAATATAAAAAAAAAATCTCGGCTTGTCACTGAGACCTAGGAAGCAACTCTCAGGGGTCAGTCCTGCTGCCATTTACCTGGGCCGATTTAACTACAGGCACTTGGTGATTACCTGTGAAAGAGGGAGGTGGAAGGAAAACTCAAACAGTAGATGTGGCAAAATCACATTGATGGGCTTGGGGATCTTTCCTATGATTCTCCCCTCAGAAATTTGCCTTCCTAATTATGTTTGGCTTAGCCCAATATTGAAAATTAGTTGTTCTCCCCAGAGTCGCTCTGAAGTTAAACTGCAGAGGGAGTTGGTTGAGGAGCATGCCCTTTGGAATATGGAGGATAAAACATTTTCTGGCACAAATGTAGTAAAAAAATCCCAAAGTTGTCTTAATTTTAAAGAAAAGCATAATTTGAGCACCTTACCAGCCTTCAAGTATTTATTGCATTTATAACAACTACATAAATGAGATTATTTTTACTTACGTATATATGTTTTTACCTAGAGAATGTTATGTCTTCACCCCCAGCCTTCTTGGAAGCTATAATAATGAACCAAATCTCTCAGACTCAAGCACAGTGCCCTGCATATAATATAATCAGAAATCTTTGTTGAATAAATAAATGTTCCTGATCGGGAAGTGCCTCATTCCGTAGCACTGAAACAATAGATTAGGATGGATTTGAAATGTTCCAGCTAGGGATGGCTTGGCAATCTTGGATCCTCAGGCTACGCAGTGGTTGTCATAGGGGTTCTTGAAGGAGCTCCTTTCCTTCCTTCCTTTTCTTTCTTTAAATTGAAATTATTTCAAATTCAAATCTTACTTATATACAAATTTGAAAGTAGGTACAGTCCTTGAGTTTATTGTTTTGAAACAACTGCATATCCAAAACAAATTTACAGATAGAATTTAAACAAAATGGCAAAACACAACATTCAAATTAACAGCATTGGTTTAACATGATGGATGATGGTTTGCTAACACTGAATCTCCACTCATGGCATTAATATTGTGCCAACTAGTAAGATGAAGATGTTTTGATTTTGGCATGCTTATATTTCCATGCAGAGTATATCAGATGATTCTTCTAGCACTTTCCTCTGCTTAAACTACTGCTTTGGTAACCAACAAAGCTTTGGTCCACACAGCATACTGGAACATCATTTGACCTTCACTTGACATAAATCTATAATTTACTTACTGGGACAGATCCAGGTTTTGTGGGGCCTGAATAGCATACAATTCTGAGGGTTTTCTTTAGTAAAAAGAATGAAAACAGAATTGCTAGTACCCCTCCCAGGGCCTTGGAATGGATCTGTATATGTGAGGAGTTCTGAATCTCAAACTCCATTACCTTCTTGCTAAATCCATCTGTGTTCATGCATCAAATCCTTCTCCACTGTTTTTTCCCTTGTTGCCAATAAAACAGTACAATCCTGCAACAGTTAGGAGTGGCATTTTTTTTTTTAATATTAAGAAAATCAACTTTAAATGACACATTAGTGCTTTTCAGATTATTCTCAAAATAAAAACAGAGAATTAAACATTATCATTGATAACACAGAGAAAGTTGAGAAATATGTTTCTATTAAATTATCTTCCCCTGATACATTTCCCTAGAGGAGAGATACCGGGGTGAAGTTTTGGGGCTCTTGCTATACTTTGCTATGTTGGATTTACAGTGGTCAAAACTTGGGAATAGAGAGTTTAGCAGTCCCCTGGAAAATCTTTTTCCAACCTGCCTGACTTCTCAGGGTTTGAGTTTCGGGCACAGCCACTGTGCGTTGACAACCCCTGGGCTCCACATTTTGCTTGGTTTCTGACCTGATGTCAAGGTTGAGAAGACCTGTGGGCACGCAGTGCCAAAGCAAACCTTAGGCCAGTATTTCTCTGGGGACCAGAGGGACAAACAGAATGCAGACGTCAGGATCTGTTTCAGGGATGGTGTCTTAGAGTCCAACAGGTGTGATTAGGTGTGCTATGAGTCACAACTCTGGAGGCGGGCAAACAGTGGGCACAGATGGTAATGCAAGGGTCAGACAGGCAAAGGAAACCAGGGTCAGGAAGAACTTGGAGCCAAGACATTGGTTGACATGATGGAGCAGGTATTAATATCATGATCAAGCAAGTCCCATGCCTTGGGCCTGAGGTCTTCCTGCCTTCCTTCCCTGGGGGAACTCACGTCTACAGGACTGTTCTTGGGATCATAAACATTAGGTCTGAAACCACATATAAGGACAGGAAATGAATGTGTCTCTTTCTTACTGGGGAGATTCTGGAATTGAGACAGGCTGGGACCTGGAACCCTTTACTGCGGTGCTTGCACATGGACAAACGTCTGCTCAAGCAACAAAATACGAAGAAACTATATGGGACTAAAAATAACTGTGTGCATATGCAGTTGGGGCAAATTATGGACAACAAGATACAAAGAGACCAAAAAAACCCAACCGCCACTTCTGAAGAGCAGGGAGAACAAACAGGGTGTCGGGAGCAAAGGTAGGGTACTGCGCATGCCTCCTGCACTCAACACCACCAAAGCGGTGGGCCATCCACCTAAGCCAGCCCTCCAGCCCAACCCTGGACACACCCCTACCCTCACCCCATACAAGGAACCAGCTTGATCCCCTTGGGAAGTGAGCAAGCACGGGAACCTGCTACTTGTTTTTGCTCCCCTCTGCTGCAGCAGGGACCCCAATAAAGCCTTTCCTGAATTTCTTGTCTGGCCTCTAATCAATTTCTATTGATTAAGGAGGCCTAGAACTCTGGTAGGTAACAGAATTATCCTTACTAGAGCTGATTGGAGAATGAACTATATGATAGTCAAGATCTGCCCTCCTCCCTCAGGCTCTCTTCCTTCTAAGACAGGAGAATCTTCCAAGAAACTCCCATAGAAGACAGCCTCCAGGTTGCCAGTATCCAGGATGCAAATTCTGATTTGAGCTTAGTTTCAAGAAAATGTTTATTTTGGAAAAATTTGAGGCTTGTCATCAAAGACCCTAACTTTCTATCTCCCTATCTTATGGGGTTACTGTGAAGTTCAAGTGTGAATATATATATATATATATATATGTGTGTGTGTGTGTGTGTGTGTGTGTGTGTGTTGTAATTGGTGAAGATCCATGCTGTACTAGGTTATGGTAATCCCATTTCTTTCCACTGGAGATGCTGATTTTTATCTCACCTGGTAATTGTTTTCAGATGAGATTATCTCACCTGATAATAATACATTTTTACTGAGATATAATTGACATAGAACACTATATTAATCTCAGATGTACAACACAATGTTTAGATATTTATATATGTTGCATAATGATAGCCACAATCAGTCTAATTAATGTCCATTACCATACATAGTTACAATTTTTTTTTCTTGTGACTCTAAATCCTTTTTTCTTTTTTCTTTTTCCTTTATGTTTTTGTTTCCTTTCTATTTCTGGTGAAAAATTATTCCATTGGAAATTTTGTATTGGAAGAAATATTTTTAGAGAAGGGAGAGTTCCTCAGATTTAAAAGAGAACTTTTTTTTGTTTTTTTAACTCCTAGCTGTTTAAGGTACTAAATAAACCTCTTTATCTAATCAATTAGGCCTTTCACACAATACACTCAACTGATGCTGGGGTAGAATACATATTCATTCCCAGTCACATGAGGTCTTATCAGTTATAAGACAGAAAAAGAATTAGCCACTCTTGCATTGTAAGAGGATACCTGTGGGCTGGTTCATTTTTCTTGAAATATTTGCGGGGGGGTGTGCGGGGGGATCTGAAAGTTTATGAAGTAAACAGGTTATTTTGTTCAGGAAACCTTCTCTGAAGTAGTTAGTAGGGTCATCTGATGACATTAACTTTGGTGGTAATTTCCATGATGTCAAGGGCATGCTGGAGATTGAAGAGGGATTAAAGCCAACTTGAACAATCAAAGCATTACAGTACATTGACTTGACTTGGCAGGCTACACCGCAAGTTGACACCTTCTCCACCTAATCCTATACAATCCAAGTCTGTGGTGGTAGGTAGACTACTTTCAAATGGCCAGAAGAGGTGAAGCAGGCGAGGTGGGAAATTTAAGATTCTGTACAAGTGTGCGTAGACCTCCTGGAGAGTACGCTCAAGACCAACTTGCCATCCAGAGCTGCCTGAGGATTAAAACCAAGGATTAAGGACCAAGTTTTTTGTTCAGTTTTTTTTTTTTTTTTGAACGTTTCAAAAATAAACTTAGTTTCTATTTACCCTTCCTCCGCCCACTCCCCAAATTTTCCAGATATGCCTTTCTCCTAAAACCTTTTTAATCCCTCATGTGATTATCAACTCTTCTGTGAAAAGAGTCAGGTTTGCCCAGGAACTTTACTGAATAAAGATGAGTGTATATTTTAAAAAGGAAACAGCTGGATGGCAAAAGCCAGGGAGGGAGGCAGCTCTTGTTTCATTAGCGAAGGGAAGTTTGAGGGCTCAGAGGGAACTGGCCGGCAGCCATGGCGGGGAGAAGAAAAGGAAACACACGATCATAAAGAACTAATCATGAAAAATGGAAAGTGAGGACGGCCAAGAACAACAAGCAATGAATAGATCTGGAATGGGGAAAAAGACGAAGGCGAGCGCAAAGCCATCTCAGGAAAGAGGCAGTGAGAGCATGTGCGTTTCATTGGAAAAAAATTAATAATTCTGAAAATCATTAAAGTGTCCTATGGAAAATGTTTGAAGATAACTTTTCCGACTCAGGTTTTATTTCTTTTGTGCCATTTCAGAGTATATTTCAGTGCATGGGAAAACAAAATAGCACTAGAGGGGGAAATAATGTATACTGTACCAGAGTGTTTGGTTTCTTTCTTTCTGTTTTTTGTTTTGTTTTGTTTAATTTTTAATTTCTGCCGTATGGTAGGGAAAGAAAGCAATTAGTTTGGCTATAAGGTCAAAGACTACATCCAAACAGATAAATCAAGGGTTTCTAAGAGTAACTCATACAAATTCTAGCTTTAATTAGAACTATCATAAATATCTTTATCTGTGCAGTAATCACCTAAGGCCTATTTGTATGTAATAGGGGAGTGATGGTTTAGAACTCACAGGTATATCTCTAAATATTTTCAGATGCAATTAGCATGGATTGAAGGAGGACCTAAGAGGAAAACCAGATCCTAGTCTGTCCTTCATCTTGAAATCTGTTCAACAAGATAAAATATACAAACTTGGCCAACAGTCCAGACAATTCTAGAGAGAAGACATTTTTTAAAAAACTTTTTGAAGCTTTACATCAGTTGCAGACAAGACCATACCAATGAAATGGTGCTGGTCTTTCACTGGGATTGGGTGGTGGTGGTGCTTATCAGTTTTTTTTCTTTTTAAATTAGTTTTTAATAGCAGCATTTGTTTAAGGAGGAAAAAAAAAAAACGCAGGGTGGTGAGTTCTGGAATGTACATTAATCTTGTTAATGACACCACACTGCATGGTTGGCAAAACAGGACTTTTGAATCAACCTGTTTTTTTGTGGTAGCAATACTTGAGAATTAAGGCCAGGGAACTAGAGATACATGAAAAGTGTATGAAGACAGGATACAGGATTTCCTATGATTTTATGTTGTTCTTAATTAGGAAGCATATTGGCAGCAAATGCTAACATGTGTTAGGATGTTAAGTTGGAGCCAAATAAATGTTTTCTATTACAGCTCCGAATCCCATGCCTGGTCCGAATCCATGCAGTTCTGCTTACGACTTACAAAATTCCTTTACAAGTCACCTTGGGGGTCAATTTTCTGTTGGCTCACAGGGCAAAACCACTTTTCACCACATGTTTTCCTGAAGGGTCATCTTCAACTCAGGATGGAAGTCAAAGATTGAAGGGCGGTGACCTCTGTTCTTGGAACTGCTTTGCTTGATGGTAACGGGTGGTCCTTAATACTCGCACTCAGTTTGACCCGAGAGTTGGAACTGGGTGTCAGGGAGCCCAAGCAACATCCTCTCAGTGGTGTTTATTTTTGTCTTGGTGGAGGAGGAGAGAAGGGATGAAGATGGAATGTCTACCGAAAAAAGATTATGAGTTAAGGTAGCTACATTAGACAAATATTTGCCTGTATACACAAGGAACCATGTATAAGGAATGTTCATTAAACTCATTGTTTGCAGCAGTAAAAACTTAGAAACAATCTAAATGTCCATCACAAGGGAATGGATAAATATACTATGGTATGGAGTACTCCAGAGCAGTTAAAGGAATGAGTCAAGACTTGTAGTGAGGCCAGCTCTCAACAACATGTTAGGGAATTATATAGGGGATATAATCTTAACATATACACACTACTATATATAGATAACCAACAAGGACCTACTGTTTAGCACAGGGAACTATACTCATTATTTTGTAATAGCCTATAAGGGAAAAGAATCTGAAAAAATATATATATGTATATCTGAATCACTGTGCTGTACACCAGAAACTAACATGACACTGTAAATCAACTATACTTCAATTAAAAAAAAAAAAGCATGCTAGGGGAAATAAGGATGTTTCAGAATATTCTATGCAGTATCATGGCACTTGCATTAAAACCCAGTAAAACAATGGTATATTTTGCCTGGGCTCGTATAAATATATGTAAGAATATCCCATAAATTCTGGAAGGATATGTATCCAGAGTAATTCTACCTCAGAGAAGATGGAGAAGGTACCAAGATTGCTAATAAAGTCAAAGGAAGTCTCGTCTCGTTCCTAGTATATGCTTTTTAAAAATAAAGTATTCATGTTCTATTTCTAAAGTTAAAAATTAATTGAAAAGGAAAAGAGTGAATGATTATGAAGCTGTTTCCTAAAATTGAATATCAAAGCATTTTTGCTGCGTTTGGATCTTCCATTGCAAGCTGGCTGTACAACCTCTGTGAAGCCTTTAGGGGTAATTGGTACACAGATAATTCTATCTGGGTCTTAGAAATCTTAAAAAAAAAAAAAAGATTTTCTCTAAGTGGCTTTTTCACTGCTGGGTTTGAGTAATTTTATACACTTTCATATACATAGCTGAAATGACACAGGAACTCCGTTATACCTGCCTTTAGATTGCAAATCTCCCTCATTTTTTAATGTCAATGAATTTTATGTCAATGAAATTCAGGTTCTAAGGCAATCCTAAGGTCTTCACTCTCTATGCTATCAACGTATTGCCTGGAACTCTTCGGCATTTTCTCACGTGGCTTTACACACTAGTCCCTGTTTCAGAACATTCTTCCCCCAGTTTTTTTTTTTTCTCTAGAAAATAAGTTTTATTAACTAAAAAAGAAAAAAAAGATTTCCTTGTATTTAATTAAAATAGAAATGCCCCTGACTGCAACTGTGTTATTTTCTTCAAAAATGAAACAAACAAACAAAAAATCCTGGTTATTCACAAACAGCGTTATTTGCCATTTTAACTATTCTTCCCCTAATTTTTGCACAGCCTATTTCCTCACCTCACTCAGTCTCTTCTTATTTGTCCCTACTCTGCCTTCTCTGATCTCTCCATCATTCCTTCTCCCCTGTTTGTAATTATTTACTTATCTTTGCTCATACATTCATCTTCTCTCTCCTCATCTAGCATGTACATTTCAAGAGAGAAGGGAATTCATTTTGCTTTCACTGCTGTGCCTCAGTGCCTAGAACAGTGTCAGGAACATGTGTCAAGTGTGTCAACAAGTGTCAAGGTGCTCAATCAATATTCTTCCAATGAATGAACAGGCTTGTGGTGGGGTTTTTGTTACTTGTTTTTCATCCATGTATAACACTTTCAAAGCTTTGGAAATTATTAAATCACTTTTCTGCACTTTATATTTAAAACTCCTGTTATTCTTAATAAGATTCCATTTAAACTGCTTTTTCTTTTTCCTTATAAACAATCCCACACAGGATATGGGTTAAAAAAAAAAAAAAAAGAACCAAAAAAGTGAGGATGTACAAAATAGCATTCATTTAGTGAAAAGAGATTTTTTTCCTGTAGTCTTAAATGAAAATCTTTTAACCAATATATCAGATCTTACATAAACCATGAAATGAAATGACTATCAGAAATAATTTTGAGAAGAAAAACTGTCATCTCCAAAGCAGTAAAATCTCCATATACCTGTGTAAACTAATTACTAGGTTAAGTAAAATCGCTGAAATATATCAGGACCGTCAAATGTCTCCAGGGCAGACATAATACAGTAATTCTCGAATAGTCAATCAAGGAAGATACTGTAATGGGCAGGATGAAGTCAGTGTAATAATCTTACTTAGTTTTGGTCCTGAGACTTATAAAGAGACTATTGGTGAGAGATTACACATACAGAAGAGATGTCTGTTAGTGCAGCATGATACGAGCTGGCCTTTTGAGGCTCATGGGTCTTGAGCTCAGTGGAACGGAAATGGAGATGATGTACCCATTTATTCTGCTCAGATGCTAAAGCATACATGCTTTTAAATCTATCCAAATGTTTCTTTTCAGCCACCCTCATCAAAAGAAGTAGAAAGGTTTTTCTATATGGTACTTTTTATTTTAGGTTATTAGATGCCTTTACATATATTACATTTTTTATAAAAGTTTATTTATTTAGCTGCACTGGGTCTTTGTTGCGGGCTTCTCTCTAGCTGCAGTGTGTGGGCTTCTCTAGTTGTGGTGCAGGAGCTCTAGAGCACGTGAGCTCTGTAGTTGCGACGGGGTTTAGTTGCCCCGTGGCATGTGGGATCTTAGTTCCCCAGCCAGGGATCGAACCTGCATCCCCTGCATTGGAAGGCAGATTCTTAACCACTGGACCGCCAGGGAAGTCCCTGTATATTACATTTTGGTATGTGGATAGCAATTAAAATAAGAGCAAAATCCACCAGAAGCCTCAAAATAACAGATGCACAGTGGAAGACCTCAAGTTCCTTTGTTTTAGTAAAAAACTCTATGTTTTAAAAAGGTATGTTGATAATCCAGAGTAAATCACTAGGATTTGATAAACTCATTGGAATATTGAATATTTATTTTATCAGGTAATTTTATATAAATTTGTATTTATATATGCTGTATAAATATATATTTAAATATATAATATAAATCACATACAATTAATTTATATTTAATTTATTAAATATTAAATTTAATTTATTATATATTAAATATATTATATTAATATAATTTGTATATATATATACTTTATATTAAGTTAAATATATATATTTACATTGGTGACATTGTTTGGAAACACCCAAAAACTAATCTTATACTCAGTCCAGAAGATAATCATTCTGGATCACAGTTGACTGTTTACATATATGTCTTTCTCATACTCCTTGAAGATAAGGACTTCTACCTTTTTTGCTTTATTCGCCAGTGTTCAGTTTTTGGAATGAATGAATAACCCTTAACAGAAGCTTATCTCTGATTCCCTTCACATAATCATTTCCTAGAGGTATGATTCAAAGATAGAAATTTGTCCAGAATATTGTTGGTCCTCAGATATACAATTTCACTAGACACAAATGTTGATTTCCTCATACTCTGTCACAGTGATTTCTACCCTGGCTCAAGGCAGTGATTCGTGAAAGAAGAGTGGTAGGAAGCAGACCTCTTGAAAGTGATAAGTATCAGACCACAAGTTCAGAGGATGGCAAATGAGGAATAAAACTGGGAACACACATTACCATGTACCCAAATGGCTTGCACATTAGAACCTCTACACTCTCCCCTGCCCCAATTAAAGTGGAGGGCAATCTCCATGCTGGCTGGGTTCTTTCCTCAGTGTCTGAACCTGCCATTGCCTGGCTGGCCTCCCTGTCTCTCTGGAATTGATAATAAGGTTCAAGAGAGAGGTATAGCCCTCACTAAGCATGTCACCTCTATTTAGCACCTTTTCCAGGATGGCAGCCACTATTGTTTATTATGTCCCTGATCAGCTGTCACTATTCATAAAGTAATCACTGCCATTAACACGTCACGCCTCAAGCCATCTGCTGCTGCATGGCACACGCTAAGCTGTGGGTTGCAAGCTAAGCAGGTGTCACCTAAGAATGACAGTACCACAGCAAAGGTGGGAGGTCATCATGGTGAAAGAGGATATGTCATGTCAAATAATTCTACTTTTTGATATACTATAGTGCAATGGGCAAAGATATTTCTTGCTCACCTGGCATAAGTTTAAAAGAAAAAAAATTCTTATTTGAGATGCTTAATTTTTTTTAACATCTTTACTGGTGTATAATTGCTTTACAATGTTGTGTTAGTTTCTGCTGTATAACAAAGTGAATCAGCTATATGTATACATATATCCCCATATTACCTCCCTCTTGCACCTCCCTCCCACCCTTCCTATCCCACCTCTCTAGGTGGTCACAAAGCACTGAGCTGACCTCCCTGTGCTATGCAGCTGCTTTCCACTAGCTATTTTACATTTGGTAGTGTATATATGTCAATGCTACTCTCTCACTTTGTCCCAGCTTCCCGTTCCCCCACCTGGTGTCCTTAAGTCCATTCTCTACGTCTGCATCTTTTTTCCTGTCCTGCCCCTAGGTTCATTAGAACCATTTTTTAGATTCCATATATATGTGTTAGCATATGGTATTTGTTTTGTTTTTGTCTTTCTGACTTACTTCATTCTGTATGACAGACTCTAGGTCCATCCATCTCACTACAAATAACTCAATTTTGTTTCCTTTTATGGCTGAGTAATATTCCATTGTATGTATGTGCCACATCTTCTTTATCCATTCATCTGTCGATGGACACTTAGGTTGCTTCCATGTCCTGGCTGTTGTAAACAGAGCTGCAGTGAATATTGTGGTACATGTCTCTTTTTGAATTATGGTTTTCTCAGGGTATATTCCCAGTAGTGGGATTGCTGGGTCATATGGTAGTTCTAGTTTTAGTTTTTTTTTTTTTTTTTAAAGAAATTCGCGTTCTTTTATTTA
Organism: Balaenoptera acutorostrata; assembly: GCF_949987535.1. NCBI lineage: Eukaryota > Metazoa > Chordata > Mammalia > Artiodactyla > Balaenopteridae > Balaenoptera > Balaenoptera acutorostrata. The sequence goes on along the minus strand of NC_080066.1, from coordinate 49,003,773 downwards.
TTTATTTATTTATTTATTTATTTATTTATGACTGTGTTGGGTCTTCGTTTCTGTGCGAGGGTTTTCTCTAGTTGTGGCAAGTGGGGAGCACTCTTCATCGCGGTGCGCAGGCCTCTCACCATCGCGGCCTCTCTTGTTGCGGAGCACAGGCTCCAGACGCGCAGGCTCGGTAATTGTGGCTCACGGGCCCAGTTGCTCCGCAGCATGTGGGATCTTCCCAGACCAGGGCTCGAACCCATGTCCCCTGCATTGGCAGGCAGATTCTCAACCACTGCGCCACCAGGGAAGCCCCTAGTTTTAGTTTTTTAAGGAACCTCCATACTGTTCTCCATAGTGGCTGTATCAATTTACATTCCCACCAACAGTTCAAGAGGGTTCCCTTTTCTCCACACCCTCTCCAGCATTTATTGTTTGTAGATTTTTTTGGTGATGGCCATTCTGACTGGTGTGAGGTGATACCTCCTTGTGGTTTTGATTTGCATTTCTCTAATGATTAGTGATGTTGAGCATCCTTTCATGTGTTTGTTGGCAATCTGTATATCTTCTTGGGGGAAATGTCTGTTTAGGTCTTACATCCATTTTTTGATTGGGTTCCTTGTTTTTTTCATATTGAGCTGCATGAGCTGCTTGTATATTTTGGAGATTAATCTTTTGTCAGTTGCTTCATTTGCAAATATTTTCTCCCATTCTGAGGGTTGTCTTTTCGTCTTGTTTATGGTTTTCTTTGCTGTGCAAAAGCTTTTAAGTTTCATTAGGTCCCATTTGTTTATTTTTGTTTTTATTTCCATTTCTCTAAGAGGTGGGTCAAAAAGGATCTTCCTGTGATTTATGTCATAGAGTGTTCTTCCTGTTTTCCTCTAAGTGTTTTATAGTGTCTGGCCTTACATTTAGGTCCTTAATCCATTTTGAGTTTATTTTTGTGTATAGTGTTAGGAAGTGTTCTAATTTCATTCTTTTACAAGTAGCTGTGCAGTTTTCCCAGCACCAATAATTGAAGAGACTGTCTTTTCTCCACTGTACATTCTTGCCTCCTTTAACAAAGATAAGGTGACCATATGTGCATGGACTTATCTCTGAGCTTTCTATCCTGTTCCATTGAACTATATTTCTGTTTTTGTGCCAATATCATACTGTCTTGATTACTGTAGCTTTGTAGTACAGTCTGAAGTCTGGGAACCTGATTCTGCCAGCTCCGTTTTTCTTTCTCAAGATTGCTTTGGCTATTTGGGGTCTTTTCTGTTTCCATATAAATTGTAAAATTTTTTGTTCTAGTTCTGTGAAAAATGCCATTGGTAGTTTGGTAGGGATTGCATTGAATCTGTAGATTGCTTTGGGTAATATAGTCATTTTCACAATGTTGATGCTTCCAATCCAAGAACATGATATATCTCTCCATCTGTTTGTATCATCTTTAATTTCTTTCATCAGTGTCTTATAATTTTCTGCATACAGGTTTTTTGTCTCCTTAGGTAGGTTTATTCCTAGGTATTTTATTCTTTTTGTTGCAGTGGTAAATGGGAGGGTTTCCTTAATTTCTCTTTCAGATTTTTCATCATTAGTGTATAGGAATGCAAGAGATTTCTGTGTATTAATTTTGTATCCTGCTACTTTACCAAATTCATTGATTAGTTCTAGTAGTTCTCTGGTAGCATCTTTAGGATTCTCTATGTATAGTATCATGTCAACTGCAAAGAGTGACAATTTTACTTCATCTTTTCCTATTTGCTTTCCTTTTGTTTCTTTTTCTTCTCTGATTGTCAGGGCTAAAACTTCCAAAACTATGTTGAATAATAGCGGTGAGAGTGGGCAACCTTGTCTTGTTCCTGATCTTAGAGGAAATGTTTCAGTTCTTCACCATTGAGAATGATGTTGGCTGTGGGTTTGTCACATATGGCCTTCATTATGTTGAGGTAGCTTCCCTCTATGCACACTTCCTGGAGAGTTTTATCATAAATGGGTGTTGAATTTTGTCAAAAGCTTTTTCTGCATCTATTGCAATTATCATATGGTTTTTATTATTCAATTTGTTAATATGGTGTATCTCATTGATGGATTTGTGTATATTGAAGAATCCTTGCATTCCTGGGATAAACCCCACTTGATCATGGTGTATGATCCTTTTAATGTGTTGTTGGATTCTGTTTGCTAGTATTTTGTTGAGGATTTTTGTATCTATGTTCATCAGTGATATTAGTTGGTAGTTTTCTTTTTTTGTGACATCTTTGTCTGGTTTTGGTATCAGAGTGATGGTGGCCTCGTAGAATGAGTTTGGGAGTGTTCCTCCTTCTGCTATATTTTGGAAGAGTTTGAGAAGGATAGGTGTTAGCTCTTCTCTAAATGTTTGATAGAATTCGCCTGTGAAGCCATCTGGTCCTGGGCTTTTGTTTGTTGGAAGATTTTTAATCACAGTTTCAATTTCAATGCTTGTGATTGGTCTGGTCATATTTTCTATTTCTTCCTGGTTCAGTCTTGGCAGGTTGTACTTTTCTAAGAATTTGTCCATTTCTTCCAGGTTGTCCATTTTATTGGCATATAGTTGCTTGTAGTAGACTCTCATGATCCTTTGTATTTCTGCAGTGTCCGTTGTTACTTCTCCTTTTTCATTTCTATATCTGTTGATTTGATTCTTCTCCCTTCTTTTCTTGATGAGTCTGGCTAATGGTTTATCAATTTTGTTTATCTTCTCAAAGAACCAGCTTTTAGTTTTATTGATCTTTGGTATTGTTTACTTCATTTCTTTCTCATTTCTTTCTGATCTGACTTTTATGATTTCTTTCCTTCTGCTAACTTTGGGGTATTTTTGTTCTTCTTTCTCTAATTGCTTTAGGTGTAAGGTTGTGTTGTTTATTTGAGATTTTTCTTGTTTCTTGAAGTAAGATTGTATTGCCATAAACTTCCCTCTTAGAACTGTTTTGGCTGCATCCCATAGGTTTTGGGTCGTCATGTTTTCATTGTCATTTGTTTCTAGGTATTTTTTGATTTCCTCTTTGATTTCTTCATTGATCCCCTGGTTATTTAGTAGCATATTGTGTAGCTTCCATGTGTTTGTATTTTTTACATTTTTTTTTCCTGTAGTTGATATCTAGGCTCATAGTGTTGTGGTTGGAAAAGATACTTAATATGATTTCAATTTTCTTAAATTTACCAAGGCTTGATTTGTGACCCAAGATATGACCTATCCTGGAGAATGTTCCATGTGCACTTGAGAAGAAAGTGTATTCTGTTGTTTTTGCATAGAATGTCCTATAAATATCAGTTAAGTCCATTTGGTTTAATGTATCATTTAAAACTTGTGTTTCCTTATTTATTTTCATTTTGGATGATCTGTCCATTGGTGAAAGTGAGGTGTTAAAGTCCCCTAGTGTTATTGTGTTACTGTTGATTTCCCCTTTTATGGCTGTTAGCATTTGCTTTATATATTGAGGTGTTCCTATGTTGGGTGCATAAATATTTATAATTTTTATATCTTCTTCTTGGATTGATCCCTTGATCATTATGTTGTGTCCTTCTTTTTCTTTGGTAATAGTCTTTATTTTAAAGTCTATTTTGTCAGATATGAGTATTGCCACTCCAGCTTTCTTTTGATTTCCATTTGCATGTAATATATTTTGCCATCCCCCCACTTTCAGTCTGTATGTGTCCCTAGGTCTGAAGTGGGTCTCCTCTAGACAGCATATATACGGGTCTTGCTTTTGTATCCATTCAACCAGTCTGTGTCTTTTGGTTGGAGCATTTAATCCATTTACATTTAAGGTAATTATCGATATGTATGTTCCAATTACCATTTTCTTAATTGTTTTGGGTTTGTTTTTGTAGGTCTTTTCCTTTGCTTGTGTTTCCTGCCTAGAGAAGTCCCTTTAGCATTTGTTGTAAACCTGGTTTGCTGGTGTTGAATTCTCTTAACTTTTGCTTGTCTCTAAAGGTTTTCATTTTTCCCTTGAATCTGAATGAGGACCTTGTGGGGTACAGTAATTTTGGTTGTAGGTTTTTCCCTTTCATCACTTTAAATGTGTCCTGTCACTACCTTCTGGCTTGCAGAGTTTCTGCTGAAAGATCAGTAGTTAACCTTATGGGGATTCCCTTGTATGTTATTTGTTGCTTTTCCCTTGCTGCTTTTAATACTTTTTCTTTCTTTATTTTTTTGATAATTTGATTAATATGTGTCTTGGCATTTTTCTCCTTGGGTTTATCCTGTATGGGACTCTCTGTGCTTCCTGGACTTGATTGACTGTTTTCTTTCCCATGTTAGGGAAGTTTTTTACTATAATCTCTTCAAATATATTCTCAGACCCTTTTTTTTTTTTTTGTCTTCTTCTTCTGTGACCCCTATAATTCAAATGTTGGTGTGTTTAATGTTGTCCCAGAGGTCGTTGAGACTGTCCTCAATTCTTTTCATTGTTTTTTCTTTATTCTGCTCTATGGCAATTATTTCCACTATTCTATCTTCCAGGTCACTTACCTGTTCTTCTGCCTCAGTTATTCTGCTATTGATTCTTTCTAGAGTATTTTTAATTTCACTTATGTGTTGTTAATCATTTTTTGTTTGCTCTTTAGTTTTTCTACGTCCTTGTTAAATGTTTGTTGTGTTTTCTCCATTCTATTTCTCAGATTTTGGATCATCTTTACTATCATTACTCTGAATTCTTTTTCAGGTAGACTGCATATTTCCTCTTCATTTGTTTGGTCTGGTGGGTTTTTACCTTGTTCCTTCATCTGCTGGATATTTCTCTGTCTTCTCATTTTTTTAAACTTACTGTATTTGGGGTCTCCTTTTCACAGCCTGCAGGTTCATAGTTCCCATTGCTTTTGGTGTCTGCCTCTTGTGGGTGAGGTTGGTTCAGTGGCTTGTGTAGACTTCCTGGTTGGGGGGAAACTGGTGCCTGTGTTGTGGTGGGTGGGGCTGGATCTTGTCCTTCTGGTGGGCAGGGCCACATCCAGTGGTGGGTTTTGGGGGTCTGTGAACTCAGTATGACTTTAGGCAGCCTCTCTGCTAATGGGTCGGATTATGTTCCTGTCTTGCTAGTTGTTTGGCATGGGTGTCCAGCACTGGAGCTTGCTGACTGTTGGGTGGAGCTGGGTCTTATTGTTGAGAAGGAGATCTGAGAGAGCTCTTGCCGATTAGTAATACATGGGGTGGATAAGACTCTGGTGGTCCAATGTGAGATACTTAACTTTTAATATTGGTAAGTTACCAATATTTTAGTATTGGACAAAGTATCATGGAAATTCTTGACAATAGAAGCTCGATTGTGAATGGACTATTGCATTAAACTTGCAGTCAAGTCAAAAATCTTCTTGAACAAATCTCTGATCCATCAAATCTTCATCTGACAAGCATTTACTGAGCACGTACTGTGTGACACTGATATATGGCTGGCACAGGCAATATGTAAAATCCCTAGTTAAAAAAAATCACCAAGTAATATACACCATGGACATCCCTGACCTCTGCTGATTGCCTGACCCTTGGTCTGTGCTTAACGCTTATCTTGATTTTGTACAGTTTTCAGTTTCTTATTACTTTCCATATTGATTGGATTTCATGTATATGTATTTGAAAATGAGTTTACATTGGAAGAATATAATGATTTAATAAAATCTATTAAGAAGGACAATATCTCTATAGAGTAATTAGTTATCTCCTCCACCACCTTCATTACTAGGGGGATTTATATTCATACAGCTGAAAAACGATTTAAAAATTTAATTGAGGATTTAAGTGTCATCAGAAAGTGTGAGATAAGTGATTGTAATTGGGCCAAATATCCTTTCTGCTATTGGTGGTTTAAGAGATTTTCAAGGGTAAATTCGGTTTTACCTTTAGAATCTAACCTCTGTGTGGGTATGTCACTTGATTACAAACTAAATTAAGGAAGGCTACATAATTATGAAGTCTACAGAAAGCACAGATGTCCATCTTCTATATCAGGATTTCTCCACTGGTTTTGAAACCAACTTCCTTTTGAGAAACATAAAGATCTCAAGCTCTCTCCTCTACATAATCAAAAGGATACAGTCAAGATTTATTTTTGTAGTTTGTATTAGTAACAAATGTTTTCTATTTTGTAACATCTCTAATTATGATATATATGACATATACTTTTCAAGGATCCTCCTTTCTCATTGGAGATTATGATATGCCCTAATTTTCATCCCTTTCCAATACCTGGTCATGTCTTGAGTATCATGGGTATAAGTTTCAAATGGGAAACAGAATAAGTTTCATTACAAATCAGTCACTTTATTGCTTAATTGAAAATAAGCAATGGGGCCATTTTAACTTTAGGGATAAAACCAGGAATCTGAGATGCTTGTCTTTCACAATATTAGCAAAGTATCAGAATAAAAAAGCAAATTTCTTCTAAAGATTGATGGCCCTTCTTAAGGAGACTAAGTATAAATCTGTGATTACTGGTTATATTATTATTTGCCAGGAGCAGGCATCCTGATGGAGTTGAACTCCACTGTGTCACACTGAGTTAATCATTTTAATAAAAAGTTAAACAATTAATTATTTGATTTTTAGATTCCATCAAAATGTTGTAGCTCAATTGCTTTATCAGATTGGCTCCTCAAAATATCACATGTTTCTGTACTGGGCTCATAAAGAAAACAAAGACTGTGATTCTTAAGTCCTGCCCCTAAGGCACTTACTGTCCACTTATGGTTTCTCCACACAGAATATGGCAAATGGCTGGTAGATATTTTGCTGAATATTTTGCCACTTCTGTTAAAATAATATTTTTGCTGAAAACTTGGTAATACACTGTAGACTCAGAATCAGATCAAAGAATATTTCATCATATCTTCCTGCCAAAAGGAAAAGGAACTTTGAGATTTCAAGACATCCCAGAAGCAGGGTAGGGCTGGCCACAGGTTTGGGAGTTATGGAAGTAAAATCAATCCCTGGGAAAATGTTCTTCTGAAGCAGGTGTCTATATTCATGTTTTCTACATCAGGATTGTGCTCCCACTGATGGATAATCAGGAGGAGAATGGAGTCAAAACACACCAGTAGGTTGTGAACAGCTGAGGTCAAAGACCCACCTTGATGAATGAATATATATATATATATATATATATATATATATATATATATATATATATATATCTCTTCAAAAAGAAGATACATGTATTTGCATATATTCATATATGTATATGTATATATTCATATGTGCATTTCATATGTATTCATATACATGTATTTGCATATATTCATATATATGTATATATACACAAATATTCATATATATGAATATATGCATATACGTATATATGAACACATATGCAAATATATATAACTACTTTTTGAAGTCTTCAGAAAAACTGAAAAGTTCCTGGTCACTTTGCTGTTTGATAACTATCAAGATGAGTCATTATCTTTAAGCATAAACCTTAAGCTTCCCTGTTATAGTCCTTCTGTTTTCTTCCCCACCCCAACCAACACCATCCTTGGCTAAGTCTACTTTTTTCTCCACTCATAGACCCTCAGAGTCTCTGCTGACTCCTTGAAACTCCAAGCAATGCAGCAAACATTTATTTGAGCCCTGAGGTCCAATCTCTAATCTATTAAATACAGACAACCAGAAAACCTACCCCAAATGATTCTGGGGGTGATAAAATAATACTTATAATACTGTAAAATAATATAATACTTCTGATATTTACAAATACAATTTATAAAAACATAATATTTATACGTATAACAATTCTTGGAAGTATTATAAAATACATGTATCTGGAACATGGTAAATAATAAATATAAGCAGTTACTATTATAGATTAGGATAAAAAGTTAATGAAAAAATGCATAATATTTGCATGTACAAAATACTATGTATATAGGAGAAGACAGAAGACTTGGCTAGCTGAATTCAAGACTGTCTTAAGTGGAGTATTTTAAAAGTAGATAGTATTTGAGCTGGCTGTTGAAAGAGAAAACAAGAACTTGTTAGAGGAATTAGTATGAGCAAAATTTTGGACCATGAAAGAGAACCAGCTGCTTTCTTCCTGTATCCCACACACTGTAGTGTTTTCCTCAGTTTACCCTAAATCTTGTTTTATGGACTCTTCAAACAATTTGACCATTTTAATGTTTACCTTAATATAAGATTTGTCACCTAGCTTCACTGTATGGAGACCAACACATTACAAAAAATGTTCTAATAAACAATATTAATTGTTAATTAGTGTTAGTGTGATTGGATACTTTATATCTTATGTTTGTGGTATAACAATTTTAAAGTTTTGCTCATCCAAATCAACTTCTTTAGCCTCCATTGTAATTGACTCATTCTTTATATTTAATTTATTATTCAGTTCTCTATTACTTTTGACTGAGTAGACATGGGAATTGGGCAGAAGAATGGGAGAGGAAGCATACAATCAGAAAAACTTGTACAGACCTGCCTGCTATTTTATATAAAAAATAAAATATGGATCTAAAAGTTAACAGGCAAGAACTTCTTCACCTTATTAGAAGATAGAATCAGAGTGCCTCTGCTGTGCTGTCAGCGACTTGGTAGATACTTTTTGATTTTGTGTGTCATCCGTGTCTGCATTCAGGAGGGACACCAGAATTTTCCTTTGGGGAGCTACCCCTGCTTCTTCTCAGTCCATGGTGTAGGGGTGGGGCCTTTCTAAGTCTACTTCCAGTCTCCCTTCCACTCCCAGGCATGGGGAACAGCCCCAGCTGTGCCACCTGGGCTATCTCTGCTGTGAGGCTGAATTTTGAGTGGCAAGACAGAAAAATGGGAATCTGCTTAGAACAGATTCTTCCTGTGGACAGCACCTTGAAGAGGCTGTTTATTAATTACTGCTACCCAGTGCCCTGCAGTAATCTGGGTCCCATCTTTTGTCCTTTTATGTCCTAAATGACCAACTTCTGGCTCCTATGAGCCCTTTAATCCTTCCAATATTTTTCCTCCTTTCTTTTGTTTAATTTATTTAGAGTCTAACTGATAGGCTGATAGAATAAATGTGCAAACACAGGAGAAATAGCCACAGATGATGGAGCTCAGACTCCTAGAAAGCATTGTTTCATTGAACACATATTTCTAAAGCTCATGTGAGATGCCAGCCCTGTTCTAGACACTAGATTCAGTGCCAAATGAAAGAAATTGTTCAGAAAAATATGTGTTCTAACAGATACTGATTGTTGGACTTTCAGAAACTAAATTAATGGACTAATGATATTCATTCAAACTTTAAGGTAATTTTATATATGATCCTTTATGAGAGCTTCCAATGGATTTTTTAAATAAAAAGGATAAGAATATTAACAACAATCCAGGTATATTTTTTAGAAAAGAGTTGTTCCTTTAGAAAAAATCATGTTAATTTAAATTCCTCAATGATCAAAGTGTTAAAAGTAATTTGCTTTGAATGGAGCCATCTATAAAACATATCTATATAAACAACAAAACCTGTGAATGTGTAATGGACAAAAAAATAATAAAACTATTGAAATAATGTATTTTCTTTATACCAACTCTATCCATTATTTTTTTTACAGTTTTCTACCATATAATATTACCTTTCATAAAAAATGATATATTAAAATGAGATGGGGTTAGCAAAAGAAACAATGGGTAGTTAATGGAAGGAAGATTGCAAAGCTGTGCTCTGCTGGATGAGGGAGAAAGGGAAACTGAATTCATCTGAGGCTTTCTCTGAGCCAGAGGTCATGGTCCATAGCCTTTAGAGCGTGAGCAATGCTCAGAGCCAAGGATTTTTATATCTTTATTTTGACTATTTGTTTCTTTTCTCTAAAGAAATCAAGCACAAGCTATTTGAAATAATGAAACTCCCTTCAATATAATACTCTATAAGCAGAGTTGTGAATCTTACACATAGTAAATATTTTTAAGTTTCACCATGGATTGTTGGATGGTTGTAGAATCTCTAAATTCAATATGATGATGTTCTTTCTTGAGGCAGCCTGATGCAGTGGGAGACACGTGGCTTCACATTTAGATGGATCTGAGCTCTGCTACACACTTGCAGGTGTGCAAATTATTTGACCTCCACATGACTAGTTTTCTTCACCTGCAAAGCTGAGAGTACTCTCCTAGCAAGTAGGATATGATGGTTGCTTTCCACCACCTCCATCCTTGATTCTGATCATCTTTCCAATTAGAAGAGGATGGCTTACTTATAACTAGAGGTCATGACAGTATTATGAAAAGAGCCTCCCCCTTAAGATGTTTAATATCCTTTGGTATTATTTGTCAATTAAGTAAAAATTTACATGCTTGCAATTCCTAAGAAAAGCGAAATTGAAAGTTTGTATTCTTTTACTTATGTTAGGATGAGAATCCACACTATAGTCCAATTTTTGGAAAGGGAATCATCTGGGGGTAAGAATGCTTTATTCTCCATTTATTCAACAAACATTGAACACCAGTTAGATGTCTGGTCCTATTTAGAAGATAAATATAAATAAGACATGACTCCTAATTCAAAGAGCTAGAGTCCAGGGTGAAGATCACACACAGAGAATTGTATGTAGTAAATGCAGGGGTGAAGCAGTGCTCCTCTAGGAGCACTGATGGGGGACCTAACTGGTGAGTGTGGGTGGAAGGTGACAGGGCAGGACTATTAGGAAAGGTGGAGGTATGGCCCTGAAGTCTCAGAGCATGATCTGGAGTTACCTAGGTGGACCAGGTGGGCGAGATTGGAGTGAGTGAAGGACATTCCAGGCAGAAGGTCAGGAAAATCAAAAGCATAGAGAGAATAATGCACATGAAATAAGGAGGGTGTGGAAGGAAATAACCAGCTAAGGTACCCAAAGCTAGAAGCTAGGGGTAAGGAGAATGACGCTATCACGGAGACAAACAGAGGCCAGATTGTGAAAGCTTTATTTTTCAGGTCAAGTAGCTTCAGCTTTATGCAGTAGACCATATAAAGGCTTGGGCAGAACTGAAATACGTCTGCCCAAACATGTGTGGAGAGTAGAAATTAGGGTGTGAAAGCCCATCAGGAAATGTGCTGGGGTCTGTGGTCCAGGGACAGGCTGAAAGGGCTTGAGCCAGGCCAGGGCAGTGGGAGGCAGAGCAGTGGGAGGTGTTGGGGTTTGGCCGCATGGGAGGGTGTGCGCGAGGACGGCATGAGGAGGAGGGCAGAGTCCAGGATGACACCCAGCTCTGAAGCTTTGGTACCCGAGATGATGCTATCATCCCAACACAGAGATATAAATGCCATTTAGTGTTCAATCTTAGGCATTCAATGAAATAGGATACAAAAAATATGACTACTAGATTGTGGGTTCCTTAAGAAATGGGCCATGACTGTGGGTTTTTGAATACATCAGTAATATTTTATTGATGTGAGCTGCATGTACAGCTTCTTCTGGTGTGTGGAGAAGGCTTGTCATGGAGGAATCATGGAGATGGTTAAGACGTGGATCAGCTTTAGCTCTCTTCCTTTGTAGCTTTGGGACTGTGGGCGTGTCATACTAGATGTCTGGACTCCTTGTTCCTCATTGATAGAATGAGTAGATTTGACAAATAATTTTTAAGTTAAAAAAAGTTATTCTAATTTGATTATTTAGAAACCACTTAAAGTGGTACCCCCAGCTTTTGGCAGCCCCACTTGTACAAAGTGTCCCCCCAATTTATGAGGCATTTAATATGTAATGCCATAAAGGGTTCTTTTCTTAACACTCAACGATATCCTTAGTGCCGTCTTGTCAAGAATTGCTTGCAACTCTTATGTGATATGAGTAACCCCCAAAGCATTTATTTTCCCAATGTCCAAATGCTCTTAACCAGAACTTGTCTCAACATAGCATAAACTCTCATTCACAAAGCTTCATTTCCCTTCCCTAGACAAACTGCTCAATCCAAATAGCAGTAGGTTCTGATATGAAAAGAGTGCATTATAAATAAAACAATGTGTTTTCGAAATTAGCACACATACCAAAAAAAGGTATTTACTTAGTACAGCTTAATGGCTTTTCAAAGAGCCATTAGGCTCAGCAGAGTGAATATTATGGATTACTAAAATATGCACAATGTATCCTAAAATAGGCATTTGACCTGTAAGTACCATGGGACAAGGCAATTTCTCTTTGAATTCTCCCATTTTTTTTTTGCTAAGCAATTTTCTTAGCTCATTTTAGAGTAAGGGAATACATTTTCCCAAGGTTTGTGAGTGCTTGTTCTGTTCCAAAACTCAAGGAATAACTGAGAAGTGCACTGATCTGTTGAGTAGTCTAAGTGAGGGGCATTCCACCTGGTTAAGACCTGCTACACTTTCCTTATTAACAGAGGCACAAACAAAGCATAAAAGGCCCAAGAAGATTAATGGAAAATGAAAAATGTCTACAGGATACAGCAACTACTTTAGAGAAAAAACAATATAAAAACACTCTTCCCAGCTCACATCAATTAAAGTTTGAGGCACTTTAATTTGACAAATTGGGTATTTAAATTGGGAATCTGTCCAATCGTTATCTGTCACCAGAAGAAGCAGCATCAAACAGGTTAATAATTGCTGACAATTTTTTTTAACAAGTAGTTTTATTGCAGAAATGGGAGTTGAACCAGAACATTCACAATCAGAATGAAAGAGCAGGCAAGCAGATTTGGAAACCTCACTATTGTATGTGAAAAGGGAAAGTTCTCATGGATTTTAGAGAGGTCAAAGAAAAAGGCTTATTTTATATTTGAGAAGATAGTTTAATTTAGATTTTTAAGGAGTAGCCACCGAACATTCAAAATCCATATACAATATTCAGGATAAATGGGACAATACCTCCATTTGAAAATGGAAAGGCAAACATTCATATTTGACAATACCTTATACAGTGTTTATAAGATATATCTCTAGGTGGTTTCACAAGAAGTCAGTGTTTAATTTAATGTATTGACTTCTAATTCTAAAGAATCATGTTGTTTCCCTGGCTATCTTAGAAGTTACTGTTCTACCTTTAACCGTGACGGGGAAAGGGCACCAACCAGCCAGTGTGTACCTTCTGACAATTTCCAGATTTTTACCTGGAGACACCCAGAAGCAGAAGATCATTCATGGGTGGCGTGTTATAGGAGAAAGAGCACTGGACTCGGGAGTCAGAAGATACAGTTCACGTGGCCATAGGGAAATGGCTGATTCCAGTGGTTCTCAACCATAGCCGTACAACAAAACTATTTGTCCAGCTTTATATACACACATCCATGGGGACCACACTGCTGAAATTCTGGTTTGATAGGTCATAGACTGGTCCCTGTACTGTTTGAAAGCAGGTGGGGTCAATAATAACTGATAAATCCATTGAACTATTGAACTTCACCATTCTCATTTGTAAAAAACAATAGGATTCCCTATCCATTGTATAGGGTTGTTGTGAAGATGAAATACAATGATATATTTAAGACCCCACCAACACCATGCTTAGAAGAGGTTCGCTTTTTTGTTTTCCAGTGGGTCTTGGCGGTTCTGGTTCAGAGCTCCCCAAAATGGATTCTAAGGAGCGGTAGTCCCATGGGAAGCGCTATGGGAAAAACTCTGCACCTATCAGTCACATTTGGCGGTGCCTGTTATGCTCCCTTCCAGACTCTTAGTGGGACCGTTAGCACATGAAAGATTCTGAGAGGACCCGAAGTAAATGAACTGGCTGACTGTGTTGAACGCAGTGTTTCTCAAAGTTATTTAACCACCAAATTCCCTTTCAAGTGGTATTAATTGATGTTCAACCGAATATGATTTGGGGATCACTACGAAGATCTCTAACTTATGTTCTAAAGCTCTATAACCTCCCCAGGGAATTTACGGAGTGCTTTGGTCTAAGACCCAGTCTTTCTGATTATCCTAAAGGGTATCTGCTCTTTTACTGAACTACTAGTTTAAATAAACTTTCCTATTAGAAGTGATTCTATTTAACTACCGTACTTTTTACTTGAACTACCTGAGTTTATGAGCTCAAATGATTTAGAAAGAATTAAGCCATCAATTTAGAAATAAAATTAATAACTAAACAAAAGTAAAAGTTAAACTAAGTAGAAATTCACAAGGCCATGATTGTTAAATAAAGGAAAGACAGTTATATTTTCAGAGATTATATCTTACCCTTGAAACCAGTGGGATGAGATAAAATTAGAATTTCAAGTTATGATTAGAGCTAAATTAATCCAATAGTCAAAAAATAAACTTGGTAGAAATTTTATATAGGTGCACTAAAAAATAAATAAAATTGCTGTTGAAGGAGAGCACTTTTCCCCTTAAGCCAACAATTTAAGAGCATTTGGGAAACCGAATATAATTATGTAGGTTTTTTGGCAACATCATTTGCCTGGTAGGTACTCTTAACCTAAGTGGAATATTTGGCTTCTAATATGTCCACTTGGGAATAGAAAGCAAAAGTGGCAAAGTGTATCTCTGGTTGAGGTGTATTTATGAAAGAATCAAGTACTCATTCAAGCATAATACTTCTACTTGAGAGTATACATTTACATGGATACATGTTCTTGGGATGGATGAGTGTGTCAAGTTCACAGTCAGGTTGGGCAGAGTTCGCATTAAGAGTTTGCTCCAGAAAACTACTTAAAAATTTTTTTTACAAGCATCTTGATTTTGCAGGTTTGGTACGAAAATCTCAGAAGAGCAGCTTTGCTTGTGAGCTTTCCGATATTTCTACACTGGCCCTGGCCAGAAATACTGTGAGAACACCCTTTCATTTGGTATTTGAGCCCTTATGCCTCTGTTCCTGGCTGCAGACCAAAGGGAACAAACACAACTGAACATTTCAGAACCTCAAAATAGTAAACTAAAAATGGTTTGCTCTGCTTTTGGTTCTAAAAATGATTGACCCCAGAGCCTTGTTCCAAACGATCTGGTTGATCCATCTCTAATGGGGATTACTGGATTTTAGAAACCATAGGAGAACTTTCTGTTTTGATTGATTAACTAAAAGCAAAAAAAAAAAAAAAAAAAATCAAAATGGTTGTAAAACAGGTATCCTGTCACTATAGCAGAGACTACATTTTATGAACATGCTTTATGTTCCAGTGTAAAGTAATTCAAAGAACAAGGACATTGGAGTTTAGAGTAGGATATCTGGGTTTGAATGCTGATGTGATCTATTTTTACTAGCTGAGTAAGAAGAGTCCATTTCTGAGGCTCAGTTTCCTATGGGTAAAATTAATAAGAATAATAAAAAATCATCAACCCATTTTAACTGGGTCATTATGAGGAGTAAAGTATTTTAAAAGTACTTCTTCAAATTGTAGTGTCCATGATATTAGGAAAGGTAGTGTATCACAGCTCCTGGAAGTTTGAACTTTATGATCAAATACATCTGAGTTCAAATCCCTACCTTTCTGCTCTCTAGCTCTTGATCTGTGCAAGTCACTAAGAATCTTGATTTTTCTCATCTGTGAAATGGGGATAGTGTTGGGGGGGGAAGTAAATTAAATAATGTATGTGAAATATTTGACACATAGTTAATGCTAGAAAAATTGGTGGCTATTAATAAATGTGTGAAGTGATGATGATGGTGATTTAAATGCTCATAATTCCAGGAGCCAGTCCAAATACAGGCATGTGAAAATCTGGATAGACCCTTGAGAACACTCTGAATGCTTCTCCTATACATTTACATAACCTATGGAATTTTTCTGGATGAGTGGGCACAGGAGGGGATGCCAGTTTGAGTCTGGGGCAGACCCAAAATATAGGTTAGGCTGAATGTAACCACCTAGGGAAGGAAGTGGAAAACTTGCTGGACTAATGCTGAGTAGGAGGCAATGCTGATCTTGGCAAATTTAGCATCTAATTTTCACCAGTAAAGAGAGGTAGGTGAAAAAGTGTAAATGTATGCAAAGGTCAAAAAAAAAATTCATTGTGGAATTAAAACTTTAAACCCACAATCTCTTAATTCCAAAATAGTCCTTATTGTTTCTAAAGGTTATTTTTATATTAGGAATTCCATAGTATGATTGTTGTCTTAAAAACCAATATTCACAGCCAAAAGCACAAAATATGACTGGTAGCTTCTTTACTTGCAATTCCTTATACATATTAAATGTAGGAAATTAGTACATTTTAGACTTGATTAAATATTAACGTGTCATATTCTTTATCCAATGAAGAAATTGTGTTTTTAATCTACTCTGGGGAAATGGCTAGCTTGCTATCACATTAA
The DNA here is from genome assembly GCF_949987535.1 of Balaenoptera acutorostrata. Taxonomy (NCBI): domain Eukaryota; kingdom Metazoa; phylum Chordata; class Mammalia; order Artiodactyla; family Balaenopteridae; genus Balaenoptera; species Balaenoptera acutorostrata. The sequence goes on along the minus strand of NC_080066.1, from coordinate 48,987,633 downwards.
GGTATTGGTCACATAGTATTTTCTCTTTCTCCCTTCATAGTCAAAATTCTTGAAAAAATATTCTCATGGACAACACTTCCCCTTCATGGAGTTTGAATCCCTAGCTCTCTCCACCCCCAAGAACCTAAGCTCCATTCTTCATAGACACTCTGCTTTCCAAGGGCCATGTCCAGTGACAATTTGTGAATGATCCGTTTTTGCCACTTTGCATCACTGACTATTTTCTTCTAAATCTCCTCACTTGCCTTCTGCTGCACTGTTCTTGTTTTCTTCCCAATTCTGATGACTCCTTTTCTCTAGCCTTAAAGCAACTGCTCAGTATCCTGTTCTTTATCGTCCTCTCTTTGCCCCAGGTACTATCTCTAGGTAAACCCATCCAGTCTTGCTACTCCAGTTATCCCTTACCCCCTAAGGGCAGGACCACCAACATTTTTCTGTTATGCTTGCTATCTTCACTGGGGTTTCTTCAAACTCAGTTTATTAAATCAAAATGAATCAATTTTCTCTGTGAACCAGCTATCCTTTCCCTTCCTTATGGTTTCAGTAATTCTGTTTGCACATGAAAATAAACTTCTCCTGATGTTCAAAACTCAAAACTTCAGCATTATCTTTGTCTCTAGACTCTCATTTGACCTCCAGATCCTAGGAAATCCCCCAGTTTAGCTGTAAGCTCTGTCAATTTTATCTCACAATGTCTGTCACACTTCTAAGACAGATAGACCGATGCAAGGGTCTGTGTAGCATGCTATGATCCTTGCTCTCATGTTCCCAAGATAGGTGCTAGAACTTCAGCCATTACTTCTGCATTCTAGGCAGGAAGAAGGGGGAAGGTCACAGAATCGAAGGGCATCTGCCAGCTGAGGGGAGCTTTCCTGAAAGCAGCACCCAACAGTCTCTGCTTATGTCTACTGGCCAGAGCAGTGTTGCATGACCACTTGATCTACAAGGCAAGCAGAGAAAGGTAGCTTAAAACACCTGGACACAGTGCTGCTTCAATAAATTTGAGCTCTATGGGTAAGGAAGACAGTGCAAAATGATGATCAGCAGGTGATCAGCAAAAAGGTATTTGGTAGTCTCTACAAACCTGTTCTCCTTGCTTCCCTCCGTTTTCTTAAAATACACCTCCACTGACTTTGGTAAAATGAAAGAGCCTAACACTCCTTATTTCCCACCATTGTCACCTCAGTCCACATCCTCATCATGTTTTTTGCTTAGATCATTGCCAAGACGAATGGGCTCAGAGTGTCAGTACTCCACTGCTGCTGTCTTACCTGATCATCATTTTCTTGTTATTCAACAAGAAAGTATTGACGACAGGCACTGTGCTACATGCTAGGGATGAATAAAACCATGACCTTTGGCTTCAGGGGCTCACAGTTCAGTTGGGGAGACCAACATGCTGCCAGTTGATTCCAGTGAAACACAATCAGTGACATAATAGAGGCAGATGCAAAGAATTGTGGAAGCAGAGGGAAATCCGCGAGTAATTTAACCTGGGAGTGGCTGAGAAGACTTCACAGAGAAAGTGTTGTTGGGAGCTGAGCTGTGGATTATTAGGTGTTTCTCAGGACAACCCAGGGAGAAATAATAATACATTTTCTGTTTTTGTAAACTACTAATTACCAATGAAAAACAAAGTGGTTATAGATACTTGACCTCACTCTGAATTTAACTTTTAAAGAAAGTCACCATAAGCAAAAGCAATGTTAAGTATAGCATTATAGGGCACAGTATTGATAAATGAGAGGAAAACTGGTTCTTAAAGAGTGTACCACTCACTTACCATGCCCTGAAATTAACGGAGAACTCATTTGTCAAAAGTGCACCTAGCCCACAGAGAATTCTTCCAATTAACATCAAAAGCGATCATTCTTAACCTCTCATGCATTAAGAAAATCCTGTCTGCACCCAATGTTCTGTTCATAATCAATGGAGCCCTTTATGTATGTTATTTCAAATTTATCACCATGTATATTACTAAAATGAATGAATTAATAAATTAATCTGCTGTAGGTCCAGAAGCCAGATTTATTTGTTGTCTCCTGGTTCTCATGGGATATTCTTTTGGTCTCTGAGACACTTCACTCTGCAGTTTCTCATAATTTGGGGGTATTTATTGATAGCTACTGACAGGATGTGTTGGTACTCATAGATGGACAATGGCTGTATCAGAAAAGTGGTCTTTTTGGGGATTAGTTATATTCTGAAAATGTCATGCAAGTCACTATCAGGCCATGTTAAAAAGGCAGTGCAAGTTCTAACAGGATTATATTGTCCAAAAAAAAAAGAGTAAAAAGTATTTTACTCTTTACTGAAGAGTAAAATAGTGCAACATTCCTGGAGGCCAATCTCAAGATAGGATCCCTAAAATAATTATATCATTTGACCGTTAGTTTCACTGGCAATAATCTACTGATGGAGATGACTAGACATTTAGAATTGTGAACAGGACTTGGTGTGGAAGGATGGCTATCAGAGCACTAAGTAAACTGCAGACTATCCATGAGCTAGAATGTTATGTGGTCATTAAGATATGTATTTTTGAATAATTTTTATGCACACAAAAAAGGGCCCGTTATATTCAGTGATATGAAAAAGAAGAAAGACAGTTGTACAGTAAGTCCCCTACCTACAAACCTTCAAGTTATGAACTTTCAAAGATTCAAAACTGTGTTCCATCAACGTCAGGCGTGAGTGAAATTGCAGCTTGCCCTCCGTCTCCTATTGCTGACGATCCTTCAGCTCTGCCATCTCCCACCTCCTCTCCCTGTTCCAGCCAGTAACTCTTCTTGCCTGTTCACTCGATGCCAGCCCCTGGATGCCAGCTGTTGTAGTGTACTACTGTACTTTTCAAGGTATTGTACTGTAAGGTTAAAAACGTTTTCTTTTTTTGTGTGTTTTTTAATGTATTATTTGTGTGAAAAGTATTATAAACCCATTACAATACAGTACTATATAGCCGATTGTGTTAGTTGGGTACCTAGGCTAACTTTGTTGGACTTAGGAACAAATTGGACTTAATGAACGCACTCTAAGAAACAGAACTCGTTCGTATGTAGGGGACTCAATGTATTTGGATTTTATCTATCATCTATCTATTTACCTATCTATCTATCATCTATCTATCTATCTATCTATCATCTATCTATCATCTATCTCTCTCTCATACATGCATACACACACACACAAACACAACTTTCAAATGATTTGCCTCAATATTAACAATTTTCTAAGTTTAATTTCTATTGTTATCTTTAAATTTCTCTAAATTTTATAGATTTCGACGTTGAGAAGTATGAGTTTCAGATAATCATAAATAAATCACTCTTAAAGTAACATGTTATAGAGGAGGAAGGGATTATTCCTTGGCCTCTTTCATCCCTATGCCTTCTGTGCTGATAGTTCTCAGACCTGCACATGGTGTAAGGTGTCAGTTCAGGCTCTGAGCAAGTCTCCCGGCCATCATCCCCTCTCTTCCCTCCCCATCCCACCCTCCACACTGCCTTCAGATTTCTCTGTCCAAACACAGCTATCGCCATGTTATTTCCTCTCTTTTTTTTTTTTTAATTTTATTTATTTATTTATTTATGGCTGTGTTGAGTCTTCGTCGTTTCTGTGTGAGGGCTTTCTCTAGTTGCGGCAAGTGGGGGCCACTCTTCATCGCGGTGCGCGGGCCTCTCACTATCGCGGCCTCTCCCGCTGCGGAGCACAGGCTCCAGACGCGCAGGCTCAGCAATTGTGGCTCACGGGCTTAGTCGCTCCGCGGCATGTGGGATCCTCCCAGACCAGGGCTCGAACCCGTCTCCCCTGCATCGGCAGGCAGACTCTCAACCACTGTGCCACCAGGGAAGCCCCTATTTCCTCTCTTGAAACATGGCTCTGACCTCCCTGATGGCCCACAGAATAGACTCCCAAGGTCTCTGCTTGGCTCCTGCCCGTGTCTTCAGTCCGCTAACCCTCATATCTCCCAGTCTTCCTGTGTCCCAGCAAAAGAGTGTTAAATATCTCCGTGACACTCTTGACTTTGCTCCCCACCCCAACCTGAACTTCATTTTGCTTGTTGAAGTCCTACCCAATCTTCAAAGCCCTTCTCAAATTCCTAGGGTGTTCATTCAAAATTCACCTCCTTCCAAATTATTTCCTCTTTGTACTTTGTTGATCTCTTTTATTATACTTATCAAGATTTTACTTGTATTATGGTCGCTCGTGCCTTTCTGTTCTTATATTGAGATTTAATTTTTAAACTCCCCAATTATGTCTTCTTCTATAATCTTTATGGAGTGGCTCTCCAACATTAGCCTGTATCACAATCATCTGAGGGTTGTTAAGACAGGTTGCTGGACCTCATCCTGTGTGTCTGATTCAGTCTACCTGGGGTGGGGCCTGAGAGTTCCCGTTTCTAACAAGTTCACAGGTGATGCTGCTGCCTCTGCTGCTATGGGGACCACACTTTGAGAACCACTGCTTTTCAAAAAGGGGTAAAATGAAATAACATAAATGAACTTCCACCTTGCTGTTGTAGATAGAACAAAGACGTTAAGGGCACAAGATTTAGGATCAGAGACTTGGGTTTGAATTCCAACTGGATCGTTTAATACTTGAACAAGTTCTTAACCCCTCTGAATTTTCATTTTTTTAATATAATATTATTTTTTATTGAAGTATAGTTGATTTACAATGTTATGTTAGCTCCAGGTGTACAGCAAAGTGATTCAGTTATATATAAATATATATGTATTCTTTTTCAGGTTCTTTTCGATGATAGGTTATTACAAGATGAATTTTCATTTTCTTGCAAGAAAAATGGGGACATTATTACCTCTTACACAGGGTTGTTCTGCCAGTTATATGAGACTATGTTTATAAAATGCTTAACAAATGGTGGCTATTATTATCACTAACCCATTCAGTCTATGCAATAACTTTATAAAATAGACTTTGCCACCATTTTGCAGATAAGGATGACTGAGACTGTCTGGGTTAGTCTCAGACACATAGAGGGTCAATACCTTACCTGAAATCATCTACCTTATAAATGGCAAGACTGGGATTCTAATTCAAATCATTTTGATACTTTTCACTCTCCCCTAACACAGCATATTATACATAATGCACACTCAAAACAGTTCTTAAAGTTGGACTTCACATTTCTTTGTGTGAAATCTTCCATTGGCAATACCACATCTCAAAACATCTTCCTGGACTTAAGAAGATTTCCACTGTGATGGACATAAGTGTAATTTCCATTTCATTTTATGAGGCTGTGAGAAATAACAAATCAGGTAGGTGAAAGTAACCATTAAAGAAGTTACTAGCTTAAAGAAAATTAAAACCAAGTTGACTAAGCCAAGTGTTGACTTACAGTGCTTTGTCACTTGGTGGCATTAATAATTTTAGGAACATAAAACATAGTTTAATTGTCTTTATTGTTGATTTTCTTGAGGAGAGTGGAGGTATTTTTATTATAAATTTTATGGTAAATAACTTGATTTCAAAAGCACATTTGAATTTGTAAGACACTGAAACAATAGAGGGAGACCATTTTATAAACTGAAAATTCTCTTGTGTGAACACTGAATGCTAGGATTTGATTTCTTTGTTTCTATAGAAACAAAAAAAATTGAGATTAAAATAAGCCTAAATGGAATCAAGTTTTATGAAACAGATAAAAGAGCTTATTTTACTTGTTCCCAGTGTAATGTGGTAAAATGAAATTTTTATTTAAAACCCAAGCTGTCTCTGGACACTTCTGCTTTTGTTTTTTTTTTAAAAAATATTTATTTATTTATTTATTTTGGGCTGCGCCATGTGGCATGCAGGATCTTAGTTCCCCGGCTGTGCCCCCTGCAGTGGAAGCATGGAGTCTTAACCACTGGGCTGTCAGGGAAGTCCCCACTTCTGCTTTTTGAGGAAGTTTCAGCTGGGATGGGGGAGAGGGCCAGTTGGCATAGTGGTGAGTGGCAAGATTCATATCAATAGAAAATCCAATCTCTGCTGTTTCTTTCCAATTAGAGAAACTGCTGATGAGGGTTTGGAGGGAATGGCAGGGATGAAGAGTGAAGAGGGTCTTAAGTGTAAAACCAAAGCCAGTGATCTATGTACTGTTCAGGTAGTGAGAGACGGTTTAGCAGAGATTTTATTTTTTCCAGTTTTATTGAGATGTAATCAACATACACCACTGTATAAATTTCAGGTGTACAGCACAATGGCTTGACCTACATATACTGTGAAATTATTACCACAATAAGTTTAGTTAATATCCATCATCTCATATAGATTAAAAAAAGTGTGTTCCCATGTGATGAGAGCTATTTACTCTCAACAATTTTCACACATACCAGAGAGCATGGTTAACTTAGCAGAGATTTAATGAGTCTTTGGATAGTCAAAGATAAGCCAGCAGCAGAACAGGTCAAAGAACAAACATTCTCTGTGACAATGTGAAGAAAGACAAAATGTGAGATGGTCAGGAGGGAAAGAGAACACGGAGGCAAACTCTAGCCTGAGGAGAATGGCGGCAGTGTGAGATCCCAGTGGCAGTGTGTCCAAAGAGCTTTTAACAAAGCAGATGCCTAACCCTCATCTTTAACTTGTTTGTGTTGCTGCAATGTAAGACTGAAATATTTAGTAAAATGTGACACTTGCCAGTACTTCTGTGATTGGTTTTAGGTAAATGGAGGTAAAGCAGCTGGGTTTAAATACTGGGTCAGCACAGTTCAAATAGAAAAATAATGTCTGTGGAGTTTGGAACTAGCAGATGCAAACGATTATGTATAGAATGGATCAATGACAAGGTCCTACTGTATAGCACAGGGAACTATATAATCCTGTGATAAACCATAATGGAAAAGAATATGAAAAAGAATATATATATATATATATATATATATATATATATGTATAACTATATATGGATCACTTTGCTGTACAGCAGAATTAACACAACATTGTAAATCAACTATACTTCAATAAAATAAATTAAAAAAAATAATGTCCATGGTAGATGAGATATGGGGGGGTTGGGAGATTGTGGGTGTGGGGAGACAAACGCAGAGATAAAATGTCACCATGAGCATCTAAGTCTTTAGGAATTTACAGAAATATTGAGAAGGAAATTGGACAGGGTGACCACAGCCAACTTTTAGGTTATACTTGTGACTGTTTAGGTAATATTAAATATTATGTGGTTCTACTATGAGAGCCCTTTTCCATTTTTATTCTTAGTCTTCTTTTAGCATCTAAAGCAATAATATTTTCATGTATTACAATAGTTCTGATCTAGGCATAAAAGCATACTGCTCAGACTCTACCATGGATTTGCTACCAACATTCAATGAAATTGCACATCAGTTGAAGAAAACTTTGAGGAGGGCGTCAAGTCTAAAAATCATTACCCGAAACAAGAGGTAAGAAGACAGGTATCCCTACATGTAGGGAGTGATGTAGAGCAAAAACATCCCCTGACCTCAAGTTAAAACATTTGGGTTTGGAAATGATGGATTTTTAGAATTTGTGTATAGACTTGTTTCTCTGAACATGTTTTCTTATATGTAAAATGGAATAACTCTCTCATAGTATCATGGGCAGTAGGCTCTTGGCAAATGTTTGTTTATTGATATGCAAGCTAACTTGATAAAATTTATCACTCAAGATTTTTTTGTTTTGACCTTTTAAAGGGAAGTGTAGAAGACAAGTGAGGTCAGTTTTTTGGGCATTTGACCTGTGCATTCACACAGAGCCCTATACTCAGAAGTGCCTCAAACTGTTTTTAATACTCAGTTGCTTTTGCCTTGAGTCTTAATAATTTTTGAACAAGGGGACCCACATTTTCACTGTGTACTGGGTCCTGAATATTATGCAACCAGCTGGATGGAGACAAGCATTACTTTGTAAGCTTCATCCTTTCTGACTCTCTTTCTTAAGCACTGCCCTCCTTCATTCCCACTACACAGCTACCAAAGGTGGCCATTTTGCTCTGTGACCCTACACTTTGGTGATAGATGATTGCTTTAGAAGTGGACACCTGATTCCAGATGGGCCAATCAGAGCCCCTTCCCAGGGGCAAAACTGATTGGTCCAAAGATGAGCACTTGAACCAAACTGAGCCAACCTCTAGGGATCTTGAAGACCGGATAACTGAGCTACTAGACTGTGGATGGCAATATTTTCCACTATTTGTATTAAGAAGGAAGAAAAACCTGGTTTCAAGAGAGAATACAAGAAGCAGGTCTGAAGATAGTTGCAGAGGTGAGGATGGGAAAGAGGGTCTTGCTAGCATCCCTGGATCCGTTTGTTCTGAGGCTCAATTGTCTTCCTGTAGTTGGATTCTGTTACTTATTTTCAAAAAGCTCCAACTATTACAGGAGCAAAGATAAATTCTTTCTCATTTACTTCCATTTTGTCAATTCAGTTCAAGGTAGGGTTCTTCTTATGTTGAGAGAATAATCCTTCACCACCATTCCACCTGTGATCTTTTTCCTGAAATAACTGTTTTTCCTGAGGTGTTACCATCTTGATGCCTTGGTGACCCTACAGACAGATGTGTCGCCACTGGTAGCCTGTAAGAAGTGAGCCACATGTGTCCTAATGCTTGCATTTCTACGGGTTCTGCTATTCTTGTTATACATATGTGGCATAACTAACTTGAGTTTGATAGGAGAACAAGTGTTTTTGCAACCGAAGAACACTCATCTTTACTTACCAAGAACATATGGGGGCTGGCAGAAAAGAGATGGAAAAGCCAAATCTACCTCAGAGCATTAACAGTGGTGTTATGTAAAAAAAAAAAATAGTTATTTCAGTAATAACATCTATACTGGCACATAAAACCACTCTGATGGTTTCTTTCTTTTAGACAATATGACCCAGTAGGAAAAGTTTGGGATATAAAGGATACTATTCTTTAGTTTTATGATGTGTTCCTTCCAACCTTTCTGGATCTCAACTGGAACATTTGCATAATGGAAATCATAATCTCTTCCATCAAACCTATAAGATAGTATCAGGAACTATAAACAGCATGTTGCAGAAAAAGGCAAGAACATGCATGAAAATGGAAGTGGAGCCTAACCATCTCACCTATCTTATTCCCAGAGTCGTCCAATAGAGAACTTGGAATGATTTATTTTTTTGCTTCCTCCATCAGAGAGGCATAGTTAGAGTTGGTGTACTGTCCTGTTACTGTCTCATACTAAACAATCTAATATATAACTTATAGTTTCCTAGAAATATATTATGAAAAATTCAGAGAAAAACTCATTGATGGCATTTATGTAACAATCACTGTACTGATGGGAGGTGAGACTCCCATAGGAAGACGCAATCGAATCAGGATGACAACCAAGCAGAAGTGAAAGTGCCTCTGACAGAAACACATGTCTAACTGTATGTGAGATGTTGATTGGGATGTACTTCGCTGCCAACAGAAATACTAATTCAAATTCCTTAGGATCAGGATATTTATTATCTAATATAATGAAAAGTCTAGAGGTAAGGTCGGAGGTCTGGGTTTGACTTATCCAGCAGTTCAATGGCATCCTCAAGAATTGAAGACTTTCGATTTCTCTGCTCACCGCGTCCCCCCATGTCACTACAGAGCTGCTGCAGCTACAAGTGTTAGCCCTTCACTGCAGGACAAGGGACAGAGAGCAAAGACTTTTCCCAGAGGGCCTTGACTTTCCTTGCTTTCACGTCACTTTGGTTAAAATTTCATAACTGCCCATTCCACAATGAAGCCCTGCCAAGGGAATAGAGTTCCCATAGTGGATCCACCCCCATAACTGTGGAATCCAGATTCCCCTGAAGGATATAGGTACCCCATATCTGAAGAAAATTGGGGTTTTGTAGGCAAGGAATAGGGGAGGATGGCTGTAGAGAGGCGACTGTAGGGAACTTGTGACAGCAAGATTTGATAAGAAGATATCTGCATTTTGGAAAATTTTAAAATGTTGTGACAGTGTTGAATTCATAGATGCCCTGATTTGAGAGGCCAGAATGATTGAAAATTGGCCTTTCTTAGAGTGATATTTTTCCTATACCTATGCTCTATCAAAGAAATCAAATAAAGTTCTCAGATTTTAACAAAGAGAAAATAGAAATTTAAAATAGTAAAAGCCCTCTTGGAATCCACTTAACCTCCTTGCTGGTGGCAAAACCCAATTATCTTTCGCATCGTCTAACCTGTAGCATAAGGCTTTGCACTCACAGTATGAGCATGCTAAATATTTGCTGAATGAATAAATGAAATTGTAAATGTTAATTATTTTATTATCATCATATCTGGGCATTGAGGTATATTCAATGCCAAGTATTTTGAACACAGTTGAGGCTTACCCTACAGCAAAATGGACTCAACATGGAGCATCAATGTGGTGCTTCCCTTGATTACAAGGAAGCCTTCTCAAGGGTATGTTTACAATGGTATCTATATTTGCATGTCCAAGAAGTGGCAAGTTGGCAGCATCAAATGTTTTGTTCCTGACCATTTGGCTGAACTTACATGGAATGTCTGTACAAAATTCAAGTTCTATTGTTTCACAGTAGAAAACAAAAAACAAAAAACAAAAAACTCTTCAACATAGAAAAGCCATTTTTCAGTATATCCATTGCTAGGCCAACAACCTCACCTTTCCCCTCTTGCTGACTTTTGGATCATTTCACTGTTCTTGGCATCTTTATCCTGGTGCAGGCAGCCCTAGGGCCAGACATCCATTCTGTTCCTTTTCGACAGCATCACTGGTACAATGATTTGTTAATTAAGATATTGGTGTGCGGCAAACAAGGAAAATGTAGCTCAAGGAAACCGTGTACTTCAGGATCTGATTGGGCTGCATGTATCCTGGGCTCTGTTCTCAAGCATCAGTGTCACATGCTATGAGACATGGAGGAGTGTGCTTGTTCTGTGCAGGGTCCTGGAATCTGCATTCTCTACAAGTGCCAAGGTGCTGCTCATGTGGGTGGTCCCTGGACCCCATAGAAATGCTGGTTGTGTTAGTTCAAAAAGATAATTAAGTAAATGAAGCACATCTATTTGGCTGTGCTGCAGTTGAGTGATTCTGCTATATATATATATATATATATATATATATATATATATATATGTTTGGCGAGATCGTGCAGCTATGTACATTGCAGAGCCGGAATGCTGGGTTCAAATTGTAGCTCCATTCTTTACTTGTATGTCCTCCCAGATATATTACCTAACCTCCTTTTGCCATTAAGTTGGGATAATAACAATTACTACCTCTTAGGATCTTGAGAGGATTTAATGTGTTACTACATGTAAAGTACTTGGAGCAATGTTTAACACATGATGCATATCATGTAAGCATTAGCTCTGACCTTGTTGATTTCAAGTCTTCAACATCAGCCTCCTTTCCCTCTGTCTTGAGGTCACACTACCTTTTGTCCCACTGTTTCCTACAGAAAAATATGCTCATATCTGTTCAGGAGTTCAGGTGTGAGTATTTAAAGACACCAATGACTTCTGCTCTCTCAGGGAAATCCTCTCTATTAAAAGAGCCAGAAGACTGCATTATGAATTTATAAATTCACATAAAGTAAAGACAGAGGTGGAGATCGATCCCAAAGGACATATTATCAGAATCGGGCTCCAGATGGAGAATTTATGTGATTCGGTATAAGTTTAAATTTAGAGTTGTTTTACTCCAAAGCTTAAAAGAAGAGGAAGGAAAAATGTTGGCCTCGGCTTGTTAAATAAATGTAAGGAGTCTTCTCTATTTCCAAAACTTAAGTGTAGGTAACTATTAGATTAGTCTCAGAATTTGTTATTCATCTCAACAAGGTTTCTGACTTCTCCCCTTAACTTCTCTTTTAATATTTATTTTTAAAAGTCTTTATTATGAGACAACAGTTTTTCAATAGGATGAGAAGGAAAAGAGTTGGAGTGGGCGGAGATTAAAAACTGTCATGGGAACCAGAGCCCTTGCTAAGAAGACACAGGATGTGTGTAGGGTCGATAGAGCACAGGTGTCAGGGGTCCTGTGCATCTCAGGGGTACTCCCTCCCCCGCTCTCTCTTCCTCCTTCCTCTCCCTCCTCTTCTCTTCCCACCCATCCCTTTTCCTTTATTGTTTCTGACCATCAATTTTTAAGAGTTTTTATTGGAGTATAGTTGATTTACAATGTTATGTTAGTTTCAGTTGTACAGCGAAGTGAATCAGTTATACATATACATATATCCACTCTTTTTTAGATTCTTTCCCCATATAGTCCATTACAGAGTATTGACTGAGTTCCCTGTGCTATACAGGAGGTCCTTACTAGTTATTTATTTTATATATAGTAGTGTGTATATGTCAGTCCAAATCCCCCAATGTATCCCTCCCCCCTTTCCCCCCGGTAACCATAAATTTGTTTTCTACATCTGTGAGTCTATTTCTATTGTGTAAATAAGTTCATTTGTACTATTTTTTTAGATTCCACATATAAGCGATATCATATGATATTTGTCTGACCATCATCTTAAAGTGGTGCAGCCATTCACTTTTTTTAATCAGATGAGAAAAAGGTTCATAGAAGTTCTGTAATCAATGTCAATGAGGCCAGAGTAGATAAGCAACTCTAATTTTAATGAGACACTTCTACATTGGAGGCTATATTTAATCTTATTTTGTCATTTTATCTTACTGTGGCTTAAGAGTCTCACCCAAGAAACACATGCAAGGTTTAAAAATAACATGCAAAATAAATATACATGATCTTTTCAAAGAAATAGAGGTAATACGATCAGGGCTTGGTAATCTTAAATTAACTCATTTAAAGACAGGATTCCTAATTTGGTTATGAATTTCCTTACTTCCAGTGGTGTGCTGGTAAATGTTTAACAACTGGTTCTTTGGCAATAAAGCCCTTTTTGTGGTGTTGAATGATTTCCATAATAAGCCAACTATAGCCAGTTTTGAGCTCCCAATGGGACTCCACGGAATGCAGAGTTAAGAAGAGGGGTGCAAATGGGCTCTCGAAAACCTGTTCAAGCCAGCTCCTGCACAGCTCTGATGACATCCTAGAAAAGATTAGAGAGAGGCCACTAACAGGAGAGTCCAGAGAACTGGCATGTAGAAAAAAGCTCCATGGCTTGTCTATGCAAAGGTGAGGTACAGAATTCAAATAGGCAAGTTGGATCAACCATGCATGTCTGCTTAACCCTCAAGAATCCACCCCATATTAATTGTTACACTAGTTTAAAAAAATGAATTAATCAAGTGTTTATACAATTCCATAGTGGCACCATGGATATGTCAGAGAAAACACTTAAAAACTGTGACTATCGAAGGTATATTCTTCTTTTCTCTTTCTTCTCTAAAATTTTAAGATCATTGTGTCACTTGATCTCATTGTATGTTAGGAGATTTAGCCTAGAAGTTCAAATTCTTAGGTTTCCTCTACGTTGGAGGAGTTCATTCTATATTTATTTGCCCTGATGTCTTATTATTCCAACTGCAGTAAAAGGATGAGGTGATACAATGCCTTTTTGTGAGGGATGAAGTCTGGAACACGATATCATCAAGCCACTCTCAGGATCTGTGTACACACAGATGTAGCACACAAAAATATCAGAACATGATATGTGTGAAGCATTAAAAAGGAAAAGGGGAGTAACCAAGAGGATAATGGGTGGTCCTCCTAGGGGACAGGGGAGGCTGCCCTGAGCAAGTGATGTTTACACTGAGATCTGAAGGGTGACCAGGAGCTACTCACTTAAAGAGTCGGGGATGAGGTGGGGTACCAGGTGGGGCACAGGGTACAGCTCATACTGAGCCTCATAGTTGGAGGAAACATGGTGCATTTAAGCTGTTAAAGGAAGGCCAGGCCGGAGCCCAGGAGCTTAGGGTAGCCTCCTACTGGATGGGATGGGATGGGAGTGGGAGTACAAGAGGGCAGCACCCAGGGGCTGAGATTGTGGGCTTGAGTCCTTGGTTGAGGAAAGGGGGTGGCAGTAGGATGAATGGTTGGATGAGGTCTCATCGCCATGGAGAAACAGACATTCACTGAGTGTTTTCACAATGGAGTTTATGAAATTTGGGGTGTGAGCAGTACTGGGCTGATGCTTGAGTGACCTGGAGGCAAGCAAAGAAGACTCTCCCCGTTTGGGGCAGTCTACAGCGCAACTGAGAGTCACACAGTCATGACTAAAGGAGTGTCCCATCTCAAGCATTTGACAGGTTTGGGAACACCAAGAGGGGGACCCCTGAGAGGGAGGAGCCCCACATTCTAAAAGCAGGGTGTTGGCTGCAAGGTGGGGTGAGGAGTGGCTTTTAGGCAGCAGACTGCCATGCATGGCTGTGAAGTTTGTGTACTTGACAAAGGAGCTCAACATAGGGGCAGCGAGAGCTCAATCCAGCCCCCTCTGTCAGTATCCAAGGCTACACCATGACAAGGGACTGCCCAGAGGTGGTGTCTCTTGGACACGTTCTTTTTTGGCCAGCAAGGCCCTGCCCAGGAATGACTTGGGGAGAGGAGTATTTGCTGTGAGGGGGTTGGTGGGAGAAATACCTGAGGCTCTATATCAACTAGGCAGGGTTTTGAACTTGAAGTTAATATTACTTCATTTGTGTCTACAGGTTGTTGGGGCAGGAATTACTTCATTATGTAAGATATATATTTATCTACACATGTGTATGAGTATGTGTGCATGTGATGATATTTCTTAAATTTACCCACCTCCTTCCTTTGCCCTCTTCCTTAGTGCATTATTTCCTAGTTACCGTCCCACAACCATCACCACCTATCTTGTCCAAAGTACTCAGTTGCCTCAAGGAGAATTAAGATTATTCTAATGGGACTGAAAGAAGAAAGAGGGATGGACGCAAGATTCAGCTTTTAACATCATACATTGGATTTTGTTGCATCTGCAACCAGCTGGCCTTTGTTGGAAAAAAACTGCTAAATTCCTTTAAATTCTCGTTAATCTATTTGGAGTCAAACTTGGAAGATGAGATCACTTATTTCTTCCAGAGGAATACCTCCACTTCCATAAAAATGGCTGAGCCATGAGGCTTAGAATTCCTTAACAAGGGATGCCTTTGCAAGTCAGACAAGAAGAGGAAATTCTCGCTTTAGCTCAGGTAGAGTGTGGGAGTGAGGAAGGAGGAGATGTGTAAGGATTAGGCTCAATTCTGAGTGATAGGAAATCTAAACAGTTGTTGAAATAAGATAGAATGTATTTTTCTCTTGTATAGTTGCCTGGAGAAGGGCAGTTCAAGGATGGGATGGCACTCCACAATATATGGGGCTCAAGCTCCAGCTTTCTTTTTACTCTACCGTGATCCCCCTTCCAAGGCTGCCTCATTGTCCAAGAAGGATGCTCTAGCTCTATCCACCTCATCTACATCTCAGCCAGTAAAGACAAAAAGAGATAAAGAAGACCACACTCTGTAACTTTAAGGATACTTCCCCCCAGTTTGACCATTTCATTAGCCAGAACTTGGTCATTTGACAACCTGGATGCAAAGGAAAGTGGAAAATGTAATTTTTATCCAGTAAAGTCATGTGCAGAGCTAAAATTCTGCTCAACCAATAGTGGGGGAAAACGGTGGCATGAACAGATCTGGAGCTGTGTCAGAAATGACCAGAGATGATTAGGGGAGTCAAGGGCAGGGGGCCTTGCCCACTTCCCTGGCATGGTCTCACTCCTCTTAGAAAGGCCCTACTGGTGCTGGATCCACAGAGTTGCATCTGAGTTTGAAAGATGTACCTGAGCCTGCACTGCTTCCATGTTCAGCATGAGGTCTGTGAGTCTCAGAATTTCCCACAATCCTCCATGAGGAGATGTGGATGTATTGGGTTGGGCTGTGAGCTAGCAGAGGTTCAGTTAGGATAAAGATGCAGTTGTGCATGGACCCTTTGAGACCAGAGGCGTGACAGATGAATAGGTGAAAAAGGACCGCTTGTCTCAGCATGGGGCCAGAGCTACCAATCCTCATCAGACTCCAGATGTATCCAGAGTCCCTGTGTGAATCTGAGCCCCTGCCCCCATCTTCCCACTGCCCTGAGGACCCAGAGAGCCTCCTCATACACAGACACTATCTCAGCGGGGAGCAGGCAGAAGGGGCGTAAAGCCCAAAACACTGAGCATTTATCTGAGAGAAGCTTAGTTACCAGAAAGCGATGACTTCAGCTGGCAATGACACTCACTCTGAAACTTGGCAAGGTAAATTTTTTCCTCTTCTTATGCCACCAAGTTGTGGGTGTGTGTGGAAGGAGACTGTGGGAGGGAGAGAAAGGCTCTTGAGGAAGATTAGAGGATTTACGGCAAATAAAGAAGGCAATTTTTCATTAAGCATCCAAGAAATAGCCTGAGTGACTTTGCTATTGTGTGTATGGACATAAAATGAAACTTGTAATACCAAATCATTCACTTTTGGGTTCACTCTCAGAAGGCTGCAAAATGAGTGAAAGTTCAAATTCAAGTTATTTGAGATTTTATATTTCAGTCTAAATGTGGAATTTAATGTATATCAGTCTGAAGACTTGACCTTAGGGAGAGACCATTCATACAAAAGATCTTGTTAGCAAGTGATAGCTCTTTTAAAATTGAAACTAGGGAAGATGAAGTTGAATGGTCAAGAGAATTCGCTTCCCACAGATTCAGGTGCTTTCCAGTTATTCAGGCATGTGAAATTCATGCAGGTGCTCTCAGAACCTCTTTTGAAGTACCGAATAAAAACACAGGCATGGGACATTAGACATTTCAGTTACACAAGCACCCCTTTTCATCAATCAGAGTATTCAAATGCAGTTCAGATCTGCTGATTTCTGAAGTGACTAAAAGAACTTGTTTTCTCCTTTCGGTGTTAAACCCAGACTCACTGACTCTGGACAGAGTGCAATTATATGGGGGATATTGAATCGCTATTACCCGCAAATTAGATAAAACCAGGGTGCACATGGCATGCACGCATGCACACACACACGGACACGCAAAACCCAGGAAGTGCTAACGCTATGAGCACTATACTAATTCATGCACAAAACTGTTCAGACAACTTGCTTAGGTTTTTCACTGGAACAAGGTGACAGTCTTCTCACCTAGAACACAGTGGCTAAAAAAATAGTTTGTTGATTTAGCAAAAAGTTGGGACCACGTTTTCCAGGTACTCATAGAGTTCAGGCTGACTAGCTGACATCTCTGTAGTACTTAAATATTTGAAGCCATTGCCATCAAACTACCGATTATCGTGTAGGGAAAGCTACAAAGAAGATTGCTTTCCTCTGCTTTGTTTATTACTTTTGATTAAAAATTATTAAAAAAAGATATGATCTTTAATTAGATAAGGATTTCTGTCCAGTGCTTCTCTTCCTGTGCTTGGATCCACTAACCCGGCTGGTTGCCCTGCATGGCCTGGTATTGACACAGATTGGCAGCATGAACCTTAAACTGTTGTAAACACCTATAAAATGTGGCCTCCTCATACGGTTAGTGATGAGGCCTTGACAGCGTGACACCCATCATCTGATAAGCTAGGGTCAGGAGTCACTTGATGGCTTTGCTTTCTCTTTGGATGTCAAAGAGCCAGAAGCTTTTAATGTTTTTAATAAGTAAATTACCCAAACATGCACAGTCCTGTTGCACATATTAACTCATCAGAGGACAAAGTGAACCTGCAGGAAGGCCCTCGAAAGGTCAGGGGTTGTGCATCTGGTGTGTTGTAACTGTGAGACCAAATTTTCGTGGGAATAATCCAGGTATCTGAGATTGATTTGGGAGAGCTGGCATTGGGAATGGGACCTTTTTTTAGCAAGGAGTCACAGAGCACAGTTTTTAGTGAATGGTTATATGTTTTTCCAATTCCATTTGACAATGTCTATACTCTAGGGTAGAAAGTTATCAGTAGGACTTCGATTAGGGAAGAACATATTTCCTACAGCAAAGTGAATTTTAGTGTTAGAATTTGCATTTCAGTTTATCCTCTTATTTGTATGTATGTATATATGTATGTCCATATATACATATATACACATGTGTGTGTGTGTGTGTCTAATGTCTGCTTTATAATGTCTTGGAGATTGAAGTAACCAGATTTTCTTTGTGACACTATTTGGGATTCAATGAATGTGGGACCAGGTGGCTAGGCAAAAGGACATAAATTATGACAAGAGTTCCTGCCATAGTCACCATGTGGAAGATGGCTTATTCAGTGAGTCATAAACTCATGAACAGAAATGCCTGGGTAATGGAAAATTTTAATTGGTACTGATAAATCTTTATTCTCTTCCAGGTCTCTTTTATGCAACTGAAGATGAGATGGCATGTGAAACAAATATTTCAATACCTTGGATGAAAGAGTATGGGTCAACAAAGGGAGGGGTGCCTCCTGAATGTGGGAGATTTTCCTCTGCTCTCCTCCTCTGGTCTTTCCTTGTGTTTCAATCAATGTTTGAGAGAAGATGGGGAAGTATCAGCCAGGGCATGTTTAGGCCTTTTGGAAATAGCTGTCTATTTACGACCAAAAATTCTGCATTTATGGAGGACACTTCAGGTATGTAATCTTACAAGATTTCAGAGCAAATCATTGTACTTTCCATAGTATTTCTGAAATTAATCTAATCATACTATTAATTCCAAATTTAGTGTTGCAAGTAAGCATCCTGCCAGAAAGGACTCAGTCCATGCAACTCCAAAGCCAGGTTTTTCTTTCCAATCACAGATTGAAATCCCACAATTTGTAATCCATGGATAATTCTAGGTTGAGCCTTGCAGAGATTTCTCAAGAAAAATGAGTGGTGAGGCAAAAGAAAACATTTACAACCCAAAGAAGCCCAGGCTGTCTCTATAGGAGGGAGATAAGTAGCTCCAAATGAATATTTGGCATTTTTTCACCTACACTGTTTGACTTCATTCTGGGCCAAGACAATTTGCAACTAAGAATAGACAAAAACAAAGTTGACTTTTAGTCTATCCAGCACTGAGGGGTTGTCTCATTACCTAGAGGGGATGTGAATTTTATCCCTAATCTAATCTTTAACATTCTGCCTTAACACTGGGGGATGGTGATGGCTCAATTTCTAGCACTGATTTCCTCTTGAAACTGTGATTTCCTGTATTATTTATAAAAGCCTCTCCCATCCCACCCCCAACTCCAGTCAATCCAGAGTTTTTCTGACTTCAAAGCCAGTCTCCATTTGACATACGCATGGACTTGACAATAAAATCCCTTCGATAGACCTTGTGGAAGACGGGAGTAGTTTTCAAGTTTAACATCATATTCTTGTTTCTGAGTCACCAAATTATGATTTGACATGGTTCAGAGATTTACTTATTTTTGCTTATCCTTTAGGAGTTGATTTTACAAGTTTTCCCTAGCTTTATTGAGATATTATTGACATATAACATATGTAAGTTAAAGGTGTACAATGTGATGATTTAATACATGCATATATTGCAAAATGATTACCACAGGAAGATTAGTTAAGACCTCCATCCTCTCACATAATTACCTTTTTTTTGTAGTAATAACTTTTAATATCTACTCTCTTGACAACTTTCAAGTATATAATACAGTATTGTTAATTATAATCACCATGCTCTGCATTGGATCCCCAGAAATTATTTGTTTATAGCTGGAAAATTGTAACTTTTGACCAGCATCTCCTCATTTCTCCTGCCCCCCAGCCCCTGGCAACCACCATTCTACAGATTCATTTCGACAAATAACATGGCCAACTAAAAGTATAGACTCAAGGAAATTTGTTATAATCATGAGATAGAGCAACAAATCTGAGGTTTGACCTGTAGTTTCCTATCTCATGTGACCTTCTATAATTGGCCTTGCATAAATCACGCTGAAAAGATAAGTTTCTGAACATTTTTTTCCCTTAGACTTACTCATCAAATATATTTTCCCCACAGGAATATCCAGTATCATCTAAAGTGGATAATTAACATTCAAGGTGCTAAGACCATGTCCACATGATGAAAAGTGTTTTGGAAAGGAATAAATGAGTGCATTACTAATGAAATTTATTTTTGCCTTTACAAAAATTCACTGTATTATGCTATTCAGACAACCCATTGTTCAATAGTGCATTGAAAAATGGAGGAATAGACAATCACATTAAGAACATTAGAACATCATTTGCAATTCTCAAAGTCAGTATTCAGAATCAACAAGATATGAACTTTCTCTCCAAATTAGAGGTATTAACCCATCCAACAGAGCGGCCACCAAGTGCTCAGATGGAGACAGAAAAACAAGACATAACTGTTCTCAAGAGCCTTTAGACCAGGGAAGTGTTTTTCAAACTATTTTTGCTGAGAGCCACAGTAAGAAATAGATTTTACATTGCAAATCAAATGCAAAAGTTGCCAATGTAATGTTTACTTTGCTACCTGCAATGTGCACATGTTTTCTATTGTATTCCATTTCACTTTAAAAAGAAATGCTAGTTGCAAACCACAATATTGATATCTCTAATAGGAGGCTGTGATACACAATTTGCATATGAGTGATATAGTAGTTAGAGTCAGTCTATATTTTTGATGAATATAGCAGCTGGATATGGAGCTTTCATGAAAATTCATATTCATAAATTAGGTGGACAAAAGACTACACTCAGGACGGTGTGTGGCATATGATAGGGGCTTGATAAAAATTTGATGAAATAATTAATAGAGCATAGTAGAAAAGAAGATGGTGCTATGGATATGCCATAGCAGACTAGCCGAGCAATTAGAAGAGGGATGGCCTAGTTTGAGCAAAGAGTTTAGGCTGATTGTTAAGGAAAATGGCAACTGGTGTGCCTATAAGTGCTAAATGTTTTCTATAAAAACTATATTGAAGAGAGTTTAAAACCTTCTGTGACGAGCAGATCCGGATTTGAATCCCAGATTCTCCATTCATCAGTTTTGTACATGTGGTCACATTCTTCAGCTCATCAGAGCCCTCATTTTCTGGTCCTTAATTTTGGGGTGATATATCTGACTAACCAGATTATGATGAGAATTTCTAATAATGAATAGAATGAACATTACAGGGCCTAATATGTAGCAAGTGCTCTATAAACATATCAATACATATTATTTTGGGTGTCAGATGTTGGTTAAGTCATTTGTTTTTAGCCACCATCTGGCTTTAGCATTCTATCATGCTAATGGATCTACCCTTCAAAACATCTCACTGGGCACTGCCATACCTTCTCTGCCCAAACTGATAACTAGCAGGTAATCAGGATGACTCCACCTTTGTAACTGTTGAGGACCCAAGGGACCCCCATGGAAATGATGACTAAGTGACTCTGAAGATAGGAGACACTGCCCTGAGCTGTGCTGGCTATGACAGGAAGCTGTTAAACTCCAGGTCAGCCTAAAACCCGACGTTATCATGTCAGTTTTATTTTTTATTTATTTGGTCTTTTGGGGGGGTAATTTTTTTCTAATTGAAGTATAGTTAATTTACAATGTTGTGTTAGTTTCTGGTGTACAGCAAAGTGATTCAACTTCATATATATACATATATATACATATATATATATACAGTAAGTTCCCTACATACGAACCTTCAAGTTGCAGGCTTTCACAGATGCAAATGTGCATCTGCTTCCAGCAAGGAACCAGAACCTGTGCCATCAACATCAGGCATGAGTGAAATTACAGCTTGCCCTCCATCTCCTATTGCTGACGATCCTTCAGCTCTCCCATCTCCCACCTCCTCTCCCTCCTCCCATCAGTAACTCTTCTTGCCTTTTCACTTGATGCCAGCCCCTGTATGCCAGCTGCTGTACGGTAGTACTGTACTTTTCAGGTACTGCACTGTAAGATTAAAAATGTTATCTTTATTTTTGTTTGTTTTTTATGTATTATTTGTGTGAAAAATATTATAAACCTATTACATTACAGTACTATATAACCGATTGTGTTAGTTGGGTACCGAGGCTAACTTTGTTGGACTTGCGAACAAATTGGACTTAGGAACGTGCTCTTGGAACGGAACTCGTTCATATGTAGAGGACGTAATATATATACATATATATATAATATATATATGTTCTTTTTCATATTCTTTTCCATTATAGCTTATTACAAGATACTGAATATAGTTTCCCGTGCCTTACAGTAGGTCCTTGTTGTTTATCTATTTTATACATAATAGTTTGTATCTGCTAATACCAAACACCTAATTTATCCCTCCCACCCATCTTTCCCCTTTGGTAACCATATGTTTGTTTGTTTTCTATGTCCATAAGTCTGTTTCTGATTTGTAAATAAGTTCATTTGTATTATATTTTAGATTCCACATATAAGTGATATCATTTGTTTTTCTCTGTCTGACTTTCTTCACTTCGTATGATAATCTCTAATTCGAAAAGATACACGCACCCCAATGTTCACTGTTTACAATAGCCAACACATGGAAGCAACCTAAGTGTCCATCAACAGATGAATGGATAAAGAAGACATGATATGTATCATAAATAGACAATGGAATACTATTCGGCCATGAAAAAGAATAAAATAATGCCATTTGTTTTGGGTGCATGTGTTCAGGAAAACAGAAGACAGTTGGGATGGTATGAGGTGCCAAGCTTGCAAATGCATGGAGGTGACTAGTACCAGGTTTGCATGGGCCAAGCGGGAAATTCAAAGGAAGAAAACTGTGGGTAGTTTGTGCCTTTGGTGCTTTGATTACTACTTAGTCATCAAAAATTCCAAGCTGGACACCCTCCCACTATACTTTTATTTCTTTCTTCTCTTCTTCCCTTCCTTCCCAATTATCTCCTCTTTTTCATTATCCATAAAGTTAGAAAATATATAATACTATCAACTATAAGTGAGTACACTTATACTCAGCTATATTTTCACCTATGTGTCTAACTGGGTGGTCTCTTAAGAAGGAAAGTTAAAAGATTCAAAGTTGTCACTAGAGAATTCTTAATAAGATGGTTCTGTATTCATGTTATATTTTACATGTCATATACACACTTTATATTGACTCTTGTTAAATTTTAAGTCCCACTGCATATTATTGAGGGTGTCAATGCACACAAGGATTTTATTTTTTAATTTCACTTAGTGACGTAATATAATTTAATAGGTAGAAATTTACCTAGGTTGGTATAGAAATGTTTAATATATTCTTATCAATAGATTTCTACATGTTTGCAATGATTTAATATTAAAAATGTAAAGAATAAGGGAGTTATGTTATAGGTTTCCAAAGAACATGTCTTTCCACATTTCAAGGAGAAAAAAAAAAAGCACAGAAGTATCTATTGGAATGCCTGCAAAAGTCAGCTAAAATTTCAGGATATAAACAAGAAAAATCTATAAAATGAATAGTAGGGTGTTGGATGTCTCTGCTATAAATTCTTGATAATGCTGGTCAGGATCGGTACTTTTCAAATTTTGGTGCACCTTAAATTTACTCAGGGTGTTTGTTAAATATACAGATTTGGGAAAACACACTCAGAGATTCTGACTCAGAAAATTTGAGGTGGAGCCAAGGTATCATTTATAAACACTGCAGGCAGTTTTTCTGATTATACCTTGTAAAAGTGGTCTGAGATAATTCAGATGAAGTTTGGGTTTTTGCCTTCACATAGTTCAGATGTAACTGAAGTGGTACACGTCTTTTTAACACTCTATGTTTACTCTAACAAGCACAAAGTAGTAGAAATTTGAGGCAATGCCAATCTATATATTTTTTTGACTTTATTTTCCATCTTCATTGTACACCGTAAACAAATACCTCAATTGTCTTTACTGAGCTTTCTGAAGGACTTCTGACTTCCACATGCATCTGAATACCAATGTGCACATAGATTTTTTGGAGTTTCATTTCTTAAAGCATATATTTATCTTTAAGTGCTGGGAGAATTATTGTAATAAGGAGTATCACTAAATGGCAAGAGCAAATTTGTGATTGCAGCCAGCATATATCCTACGTGACTAAAAAGAGAATATAACCAATATTTTATAATGCCTATAAATGGAGTATAACCTTTAAAAATTGTGAATCACCATATTGTACACTTGTAACTTACATAATATTGTACAGCAACTATACTTCAATAATAAAAAATAATAATTAAATCAAAAAAATAAAAAGAGCCTAGCAACTTGAACACACAACAGAGCCTAGAGTCAGTCATTCAGCAGTGGCAGCATTCTATGTGTTGAGGAAATATTTCTGGCCAACTCCAAGGAGATGTTTGCAAAATGGAGTGCAAGCTGTCCTATAATGACTTAGCACCACAAAGCACTCCATTCTATACAAAAGTTCCATATTCTTTTATATACTAAAAGGCCACCTGGACAGGGTCCATCAGCCAGGTGGTCAAGTGACCTTCTCTTCTACCTTCCTTCTTCCTATGGTCTTTCCATTAGATCTTTGATTTGGGGAAGTGTGTCCCAAGGGGAGGGAGAGGATTACTTCTAGGACTGCTCTCTGTCCTCCTTCTCCACCTTTCTTCTCACTTCCAGCCCCAGAGGCATCATTGAGGCCTCCTTGGTGTCTTTTTCTCTTCCCTTCTCCAGCCTGCTCTGCAGAGCCACACAGCCTTGGCTAAAATGCCAAGGAAAGTCTGAAGATGGTTTGTCATGGAAATGAGTCATTGAAGACACAAAGGACTGAAACAAGATTTATGTTTCACATACCTGTGACTTTGTCTTTCCTAAAAGTAATAAGGACAATCAGGAAACTTACATAACTTCTGTGAGTTTCTAGGACAAATGAGTTTATAAGTTTATAACCCAGCTGTGTGCTGGGTTCAGGTTGGGAGAGCAAGAGGAAGGTACCCAGATGATGGCTCCTGTTCACTTCATGGTAAGCCTCAAGAGGTTAAGGCTTCAAGTCACCGAAGGGGCCCAGTTAGCAATCAGAATCCTTCCTAACTTTTGGTCCAGGATCAAGACATCTCCTGGAAGCCAGCTCTTAGAGCTTCTCTCTTACCTTCAGAGCCCCACCCCTGGCCTAGGGGCTCATCTCAAATGCCACTCTTCCATCAAGTCCTTTTCTTTTCACTGTGCCCTCTCCAGCCCCTGCCCTGCACTGCTTGGTGAGGTTCCTGCCAGGGACCAGGAGACCACTCTTTCAAGCGCTTATTAGAAACAGGGGGAGAAAAATGGGGGAGGAAAATGTGGGAGAGAAGTCCCTCATTTCTGGACCCCCATGCCAATTCTCTGAACCCTCATCGCACATTACATACTCTGTCTAAGCTTCAATTGATTGCTCACCCACTAGAACCATGATGGTCTCCAAGTACATATGGGTATGGCTCTTGGAACAGAACAAGAGTGGGTCATGGTTTTTATGGAAATATGCAGTCTGAGATTAAACCCACCAACTCAGTAACAAACATTTAGGACTTAACTCTTTCACAAATTTAGATTTACCTTTTACCTGTGTAGTGATGTAATTCCACAGGAGACATTCTGACATCCAACTAAAAACAAGCTAGAAGAAGGAGGAAAACATCCTGGGAACAACAGTAATCTTTTTAATGCTGAGAGAGAAGGTACAAACATTGAGAGGACAATACACAGTGAACTCTGCTTGGTGTACGGGGAGTTTCTCATGTATGAAACTGGCTTCCTGAGAAATATTAGAAACCACTCTTGATGATCTTTTCTTTGGCTTTGTCAAAACTTTAGGCTTTTCTACAATCATGTCCTAAGAAATGTACCTCATTAAAAATATAAAACTAATATGTACTGCTTTATTCTTGTCACAAAGCAATACATCATCAGTGAAGAAATATTACAAAAGTAAAGTGAATAAAAACAAAATATGAACTAAAGAAATGTAATTCTAACATCCACAATGACCTCTCCTAACACTTTAGAGAACATGTATAAATACACACATGTATTTTGAAGAAATATTGAATCGTATTGAAATATGGTAGTGTAATCTGCGTTTTAAATTTAGATATAGCATGAATATCTTTCCATGTCATTTATGTTATAATAATTAAATTAAATGTGTTCACTACTTTATTTTATGGCAGACTATTTTTTTTAACTAATCCTCCATTTGGAATTTAGGTTACTGTTACATTTTCACAACTTTATCTTCTTATAATTCAGTTGTTGTACTAAGGCATATTTATTCCCTTTGGATGAGAAATTTATCAGATATTTAAATTGTTTTGAATACAATATCTAAGAGATATATGTACTCCCATGTTTGCTGCAGTGTTATTCACAACAGTCAAGATACGGAAACAACCTAGGTGTCCTCAGTGTATGAATGGATAAAGAAGTTGTGGTACACACACACACACACACACACACACACACAGGAATAGTATTCAGCAATGAGGAAGAAGGAAATCCCAACATTTGTGACGACATGGATAGACCTTGAGCATATTATGCTGAGATAAGCCAGACAAAGACAAATACTGTATAATATCACTTATATGTGGAATCTAAAAAAGTCAAACTCATAAAAAAAAGAGAATAAAATGGTAGTTACCAAGGGATGGAGGGTGGGGGGATAGGAAAGATGATATTTAAGGTAAAAACTTACAATGAATAAGTCCTAGAGATCTAACGCACATTCTGGTGAATATAGAGAACTATATAAATGTCAAACTTGCTAAGAGACTAGAAATTATTCCAACCACTAAAAAGAAGTGATAATTATATAATGTGAGGTATATATATATATATATATATATATGTATATATATATATATATATATATACATATATATATAATTAGAGGTTCTAATTATTGCTACAATGGAAATCATATTACAATATACAAATATGTCAAATTAATGTATTGTGCACCTTAAATTTACCCAGTGTTACATGTCAAATATATTTAAATTTAAAAAATCTATATGTATTAATGATGAATAGTAAATTATTTTGAGCAAGGGAGGTTAGTTTTCTAAGTCTTGGTTTGACCAAGTTGCCTGGACAATTCAGATAGTAAGATGCCGAACACCTGATTATTTCAGTCAATGGGAAGAAACAACTGGTCAATCCAGGACATGATGTTATCTTTTTCCCCCCTTAAATGGGAAGACACATCAAATTCTTAGGATAGTTTACAATCTCATCCTGCCTTATGTGAGACAGAAGGTGCTAACTGCCAGAAGACATAGGTCAGCAGCAGGCTTTCATTTCTCAGATGCCGTATGAGAAAAAATTCCTTGTATTAATTTTCTCAATTAAGTCTATAGTTCTCTGATAGTTTCTCAAGTAAGTCCTGTTAGGGGCTAAACTCGTTGCCCTTCTAACATCCTCAGTGATGAACTGTTAGATGCAATGTTAGTAAAGACATAAAGCAATATAATATTGCCTATAGTAGAAGAGCAATAAGAATTCGGTGGATGGAATTGAAGACAAAATTGTATCTCATGGTCATTATGGACTCACTTCTCAGCAAGAGCAAACTAATGGAACTGCAGAGCAGAACTACTGGTCACTGTTAATTCAGTGAAATTAACATCCAAACATACTGAATTTTTCACTCTTTAGCCATCTATGCAATCATTTTTCAAGATAGATTTATTTGATAAAAAATGGTGACTGGGAATTAGGAAAAGTGAAGTGAAAAAGTTTATAACCCAAGATTGTGAGTGAATGTTTACAGATGTTCCAAAGAACAGTTTTACATAGACCTCATCTGATTAGATGTGAATCTATACAAAGCACAGATCTGTTTATAGGCACATTAAGAAAAAATAAAAACGTAGGCGCAGCACCAGCTGTTTAATTTGTGGCCACCATTATTTTCACATTAGCACCTGTTGAATTAGAGGTATTAACACCAGTTGATTTTGCCTGGGCATCTATTTAGTGACGTGTTCTTAGATGTGAACATGGTACGGTAAAGAGCCATATTAATAGATCATGATATATTTTAAAAATCATGGAAAGTTGTCCTCATTAAAGGTTTTTAACAAATAAATGAAACAAGCTGGGGGAAGGGGTGCCTCAGAGGACCTCAGGACAACTTTAGGATGGATGCTTTCAGGAGTTCTGATTTACCCAAGCAGCTGTTGCTGGCCACCTTCTGACTCTGTAACCATTGCGGCTGACCCCGAGCATTAGTCCTGGGTGTGACTTCACAGCTACATGGACTAATGTAAAGAGAAGGCATTTCATTCAAAAGGGCTGTTATCATGCTCTTGCTTTTAAAGTACAACAACTCCAGAGAAGTTAAGCTGCTCTTTTTGGCTTTTGATTGGAGTTTGTGGGAGGTTGTTAGTTATTGAAATTTGTATTTAAGAATTTAAGGAAAATTCTATTTATCACTTGTGTTTCCATAGCCAACAAGTTTATGACTCGAGATGATTATTTACAATGTTTACAAAACAATAAAAATGAGAATACTGTTAGATATAGGTAACTATTTTTTTTATTTTTTATTTTTTTAAATTATTATTTATTTATTTTTATTTTTGGCTGTGTTGGGTCTTCGTTTCTGTGCGCGGGCTTTCTCTAGTTGCGGCGAGCAGGGGCCACTCTTCATCGCGGTGCGTGGGCCTCTCACTATCGCGGCCTCTCTTGTTGCGGAGCACAGGCTCCAGACGCGCAGGCTCAGTAGTTGTGGCTCACGGGCCCAGTTGTTCCGCGGCATGTGGGATCCTCCCAGACCAGGGCTCGAACCTGTGTTCCCTGCATTAGCAGGGAGATTCTCAACCACTGCGCCACCAGGGAAGCCCTATAGGTAACTATTGAATAAAGAATGTGGAAATAGTAAAGCTTATATCTTTGCTAAATCATTTCCCTCAATTTCTGTCTCCTTATTAATAATGTTAATATGATACTTTAGGTCAAAATGTTTTGTACCATCTCTGAATTAGGTATTAAGGAGCGATACAGAAAAGGAACTACCTTTTCAGATAGTTACTTTCCTCACCCTCCTTCAAGCCCTATCAGAGTTTTTGGTACCACATTAAAGACATGTAAAGTATTATAGTTACAATAGTCTTTGATAATTAAAGTGATTTTTTTGAGATGGTGTGTAAAATTCTTCCAAATAATTATGAAAACTTTTTCTGTTACAGGATGAGGAATTAAGCCTTTTTTTTTTCTTTCATCCATCCTTGGGTATTTTGCTTCCTACTACGTTTGAGTTTTGCACCCTGATTCAGCTTCTTTGTTTAAAACATCTTAGCAGCATCTGACAGCTTTACAGCAGGTATATCAGAACCACATGGAGGGCTTGTTAAAACACAGGTTGCTGAGCCCACCCCCAGAATTCCCAACTCAGTAGCCTTGGGGTGGGCTGAGAATCTATATTTCTAATCAGATCTCCAGTGATACTGAAGTTGCCAGTCCAGGGACCACACTTTAAGAACTATTGCTTTGAAAAGATTCAGTTTTGTATTTCCTCTTACATTCTTTATTTCATTCAAATACATATGCATCAACTTCCTAGTTTTAAGAGTAAGCTGATACAGCAGAAGGAAATGATTACTGCCCACTAAGGTACCCACTTTCTTACTGAAGTTACAAATTCCTGATGTGTATCACTCCCGATAAGTGATTTTACTGATATCCAGGCATTGGCTCAAATTCCTCACTTGGGAGAACGTTATATGTGATGAGAAATCATTATCAAACACCAGGGAGAGATTCTGTTTAAATATTATGAGACAGGGCATTCCCTGGCAGTCCAGTGGTTAGGACTCCGCACTTCCATTGCAGGGGGCATGGGTTCAATCCCTGGTCGAGGAACTAAGACCCCGCATGTCACTCAGCGCAGCCAAAAAAGAAAAAATGATATTATGGGACAGCCACTTTGGAGAACAGTATGGACCCACAGACATAGAAAACAAGCTTATGGTTACCAAAGGGGAAACTGGGAGGAGGGTTAAATTAGAAGTTTGGGATTACATATACACACTACTATATATAAAACAGATAACTAACAAGGACCTACTGTATAGCACAGAGAACTATACTCAATATTTTGTAATAACCTATAAGGGAAAAGAATCTGAAAAAATAGATGTATATGTATATATAACTGAATCGCTTTGCTGTACACCTGAAACTAACACAACATTGTAAATCAGCTATACTTCAATTAAAAAAAGATATTATAGGACAGGTACATAACAAGTACTTCATAATTTGCTGAATGAATACACAAATTAATTATATCCTTTTGAATTCATATATTTAGCTATTTACCACCATCACTCTCCTTTTCATCACCATCTCCATAGTAAGAAGAAAATTAGGAGGAAAACCATTTTCTTCATTTACTCTTCTCCCTTTGCCATCGTGTTACACTTCACTTTTCTCTAAGATCTATGGGTCTTTTTATCCTCAAGAAACTTAGGTGGCAAAGAAGAGCAGAAATTGTCTAGATGAAGGAATGAGGCTCAGAGAAGGGCTTTTTCTAAGGCCAGTGAACTAATAAATGATGGTACGGCATTGAACCAAGGTTTTGCAGTCTCAGGTCTTCACTGAATGGGGCCTTCACCCTTGTTGCCAAGGCGAACAAAGGGTTACATGCCAGGAGCAGCTGTCTGCTCGACACTGACCTGGGGAGTAATGAGAAGGAATCAGCTGTTAGGGCTATGAGATCTCCCCAAGGGCACTGATCTCTGTTGGCCCTGCAATCAAGAACTTTGAACACCTGTGGAGCCCCACCTCACCCTGGAGCCAGAACACCTGTTGGCCACTGTCTTTCCACACTCAGATCCAGGCAGAAAACCAGAGCATCTCAGGTAAAGCCGATCCTAGGACCACCTGCATGTATGTCCCTTCTTTCCTCCTTCCTTGTCATGTTACTACTTTTCTTGCCTAGGATCTAATTACTCCTTCCTCTGCATCTTTGTATCTTAGAATTGAGCTTACTAACTTAAAGCCTTGACCACTTGCTCTTGCTCTGCAGTGAGAGGTTGGAAACAGCCTGACCTGCTTCATTAGAATTCATGTGTCATTTAACCTCATCCCACTGATGCTGGGCCTGGCATGCAGAGGGCAACTTCATATTTGTTGAATGAATGAATATTATCCAGAAGACAGAACCAGGTCATTGGTTGACATCTGATATTCAAAAATTATTTTGTGTGCCCACCCTTTGGTGGGTACTATACTATGTACTGGGGATGTGTTGATGAAGGGAACTGATCCATTCTCTGCCCTTAAAAGATTTTAGTAGGGAATACAGACAAGCAAGTGATTGCTACGTATGTAACGGTATGAGATCCAATAGGAAAAGCTCTTATGACCTCTCCACTCTGTCTTATACAGAATCACAGAGCCCTCAGTTCTAGCTGATACTGCAATCTGAATTTTTCTCTTCAAGGCCCAGTGTTAGCTAAGAATTCACTGCCTTTCCTGCTTCCTGCTCTACCTAGCTCTCTCCCTGACCTTATTGGGCCTTGGGTGTGGGCCTTACTTGCCTCCTGGCATAATTTCAATCCTATGTAGTGACACCAGCATCAGTGGGTAACTATAGCAGCTGTCTAGACCTGTCTGTAAATTAAAGCTGTAACTCTAAACTTGGAAAGCCAAGGAAGCAGCAGCAAGCCTTCCCTTTCAGACACCCACCAGTCATCCTGCTGAAGTAAACTGGATGGATTTGCAGCCTCCCTTGAATCTTCTGGATTGGGAAGTGTGAGAGAGATCTAGGGTCCAATTAAACCTGTCCCTAAATGGAGGTCAGAATTTCAAAGGCCAATAAAAGCTGTTGAGCACAGAAGCACTGTAAAGTGTGGATTTTCGTCATTGTTCTTTTCCTCAATTTTGGAAGGAAACTTGTCAGTCTAAAAAGAGCAGTGTCGAAGAAGATGCTAAATAATCTAGGTATGTTTGGCAAAAGGGAAAATGTTATAGAGCATTTTTTTCCTAAGTAAAATCCCGCTCTTCGGAAATGGCTGAATTATAGAAACAGCTGGGGGTGCCTTTTGGCATTAATAAGAAGTTTGGCCCTTAATGAAAGGTTAATTTACTTGGGATGAAACCATAGCTATTCAACTTCCTATCACTTTCTCCAGAAAACCCTGCAGCCTGGGATCCTCTAGGCAGAGTTCATTTACATTTTTTATCTCCCTATAGTCAATTCTGAAATTCCAGTGGTCATGTTCAGACATAACTTACCAGAAGAGTTATTTCATTCAAAAACATCTTAATTTTCAGTGACATGTTGAATCTCCAAATCTGTGCTATGGAGAATTCTCTATTTTGACATGTTCATTCTGGTTGAGTAAATTTAATGTTTAAGAAACCAATTCAAAGTTAAAAACTATGTGTTTTTTTCATTGGGTTTTTCTGTCTGAGCAAGAAGACTCTTTCTTTCATTACTCTTTCTGGCATACAGACTTTTAATTTCTATTTTTTAGTGTTTGTAAACTATAATGGAAGAAATGTGTCTTCTACTGAGTCTAAGCTGGAAATGAAATTTCTGAGAACTCTGGGGACATTGGCAAGGATCATCCCAAGGTGCACACCAAGGGGCCTGAGAGCATTGCAAATACTCCGCTGGGGGGTGAGTTGAATTGTGGGAAGAGCCCCACTTGGGGAGCAGACGGATCTGTGTTTAGAGCCCTACTTGGCTACTTATTCACTGTGCGATTAACATCTCCACTGAAAAGGGGGAATTATATGGTCTTCTTGCTTGTTGTGTGAAGATTAGAATCTGTGAATGATCTAGCACAGTGCCTGGCCCATAGTAAATGGCGGATAAAAGGAGGTGATTATTGTTACTGCTCTCTATTGGCAAACTGGTCTAGGATACATTTGCCCTGATTCACCTGGGGTTATTCTAATCTCTATGTTGGGAAATGAGGTGCCCCATACAGATGCAACCTTTAAGTAAGTGCTTGCACAATGCTGACTGGTTCATAGTACTTGGTCACTGTGTGAACTGTACTTTCCACTTGGAAAGTCAAGTGCTATGTAGAATTCTAAACAGTGGAGGGGAAAACAAAACCTACCTAGAAAGTAAGATCTCACAGGTAACAAAATACTTCAGAGAAAAAAAGGCTGGATCTAAAAATCAAAGATGTACTTTTTTTGTTCAGTAAATATTTAGTTACATAACATGTGCTGGACCCTGTGGGAGATATATGGATAGTAGATTTAAAAGTTATAGTCACTACTAATACTTTTTATTTCCTTCTCTATAAATGAACTCAATTTAGAAGCCCTCATTTCTTCTCAGTAGCTAGAAGGTAGTATGATGGTTAAATTTTGGAATCAATTCCATGTCCTAAAACTAACTGTGTCACTTCTGCTCTGTTCAGTTGCCTCTAATTCACTCAGTCTGTGTACAGAGGAGCCCCAGGGGTCATTGTCTACATTCCTGGGAAGGAACTCTAGTTCTCACAGATACCACTGAAGTCTTGCTCCACCTCATCGTTGAGTGAAGACCTCTGCCCTTATCCCATATGTTGTAGATGTGTCTCTGGTTAAGGCAAAGAAGCCTTTTCCAACACAGCTAGTGCATAGTCATACTCTGTTCTCACTGGCCCCTAGGGCTGGGTGTGTGTCTATTCAATCCCCACTTGGAAGGTCCAAGCACCATTTTGAGTCTGGTATATAGGAGATGTTTGATGCCACTAATAAAAGTGGAGAGAGACACTAATGGATTTGAGATGTCCATCGGGTATTTAGGTGAAAATGCCTGCCAGCCTTTTGAAATGTGGGCCTGAGGCTCCAGAGAAAAGCTAAAGGTGAGTGATGAGCATTTGGCAGTACTCTGTTCAGTGGTGGTACCCGAAGCCAGGAGATCAGGAAAGATCATCAGTGGAGTGTCAGAGTGTGGAGGGTTTAGGGTATGATCTGCCAGGCTCCACAATGGAGGGATTTGTCTCCCACTTGTAGGTTCACCAACCCCCCACCCCAAGTCTGGCATCCCATCCTCATCAAGAGCAGTGGGAGTGATGACCTATGCTAGTGTTTTCTGCATTGTTTTGTTCTTGGTGGGGTGGTATCCTGGGATTCTGATAATTTATTTCCATTCTGGCCTACTCACGTATGATGTTCTTCCCTATGAGCTCTGTTGAGGTGGTCCTTTATATGCTTTCTCTGGCTGATTGCCTGGAGTCACTTGACTTGGAGATTCTTACTTAAGTCCTGGCCTAACTCTTAATCGAATCCCCTTATT
Organism: Balaenoptera acutorostrata; assembly: GCF_949987535.1. Lineage (NCBI taxonomy): Eukaryota > Metazoa > Chordata > Mammalia > Artiodactyla > Balaenopteridae > Balaenoptera > Balaenoptera acutorostrata. Next base: position 48,953,588 of record NC_080066.1, on the reverse strand, counting down.
CCTTGACTCCTCCAAGTCTGAGTTTCCTACAGGGAGGAAGATCATGAAACTCTGGTCCTGGGGGTGATTTTTGACCCTTAATTTTCATGTCTTCCTGGCATTTACTACCCGTCAGTTTAGGCTTTGACCTTGGTCTGTTCTACCTTTCCCCTGACCCCCACTGAACCCTGCTTGGTTTCATCTGTTGGATTCCCATTGTTAATGCCTTGCCTAGGTCTAATATCTGTTTCTGGGACTTTCTTTCGGATGTCTTTCCTAGCATTGTGGGTACATCTCGTCTTCTGGTGCTTGTTGTACGAATTTAGACTCAATCTTCTGCTCGGTGTTTGGAGGTCCTATTGGTTCAGTGCACCAGTCTTTTCAGGAAACTACTGTGTGTGCCTGTTATCTCTCAAACAGCTTTCAATGTAGGCTTATAATTCTTATTTTGCAGGCCACTAAAATAGGCTCAGAGAGATTCAGACATTTGCCGAAGCTCGCACAACTAGGAAGTGCATAGGCAGGCACTAGGGTTAACTGTCAGATTAGTTTGGTTCCAAAGTTCATTCTCTTTCCATGACAGATGGATTCCAAGGAGGCAGGAGGAAGTTAGAGAGATGAATAAGACGGTGTTCAGGAAGTTCAGGAAGGCCAGGAGTTTCAGATCTTTCCAGGGGTACAGTGCATGAGTGATTAACCTCAAGAGGGGTGGACTTGCTCATCAATGGGGTGGAGAGAAAGGTCACAAGTGTGAAGGAAGTTGAGGGATGTTCCATTCCAGGTTTCAGAGGAGTTGTCAGCATGAAACTCATCAAAATGAACTAAGTCTGCTATTCCAGATTTAAAACCAAGGCAAAATGTCATGTTTCCTTTAGAAATGGGTGTTATGAAAGAATTCGTATTGGAATGATGATTGCCGAATTTACCTGGACTCTAGGCAGGATCTTGTTATTTTCAGGACGTCAAGACACACATGCCGTGTATCTTTGTGGCATATTTGCCCACATGATTGGGCCAGTAATCTTGACCACAACCTCCAGGAAGTATGAACTGAACATTTGTGAGAAAAGCACAAATGTCGCCTCTCTTGTTAGCTATGATTAGAAATGACTCCACTTTGCTAGATGTTCCTGATGTAAAGCATCTTTATCTAAACTATAGTTTTCCCTCCCGCCCCAAGTATATGCAGAATAGCTAACATTCTTCCTTTTCCTTTTAGAAGGAGGATTAGTACCACCTGTCTCTGCTAACATTCATGGGATTCAGCAGGAAAAACAGTATTAGGAGAGGAAAGCTCCTTTGAATGCAGTATTTTAGGATTATTTCTTTGGTTGCTAAACTGCTACCTTTGTATTCAAAGGTGATGAGACATTTTCTGGCTGAGAGACAGACATCTCAGAAAGGTGTCAAGTTAAAAGAGGGCTGATGAAAAGATTTGAGCCAAAGCCTTTGCAGGAGGTGAGCGATTGATTGCAGGCATTGCTTACATTTTCTTCTCACTGTTACAGTTGAGGGAAGGACTGTGGTCATCACCTTGCTGCCCCATCCCACCCCTTCTTCTATGGAAGGTATTAACCTGGGCTCTCATTTCAGCTGGATCTTTGCCATTGAGGCTCCTCGATGGCTTTCTCTGTACAGGGAAATGGAGGATGTTACAGTGCCTGGAGGTTCAAAGGGCTGTCTCCGAGCTGGGAGTCCTGAAATTTGGCATTCAACAGGATGGCATCATGGGCTAGGCATTTAACCTTTCCCCATCTGCAGTTTCCCCTTTTCTAAAATGGAGATAATGAAAATTTCTCACAGGAGCATTGGGAAGATTAATGTGTTAATGTTTTCTGAAGTGCTTTGAGATTCTCAGATGAAAGGTGCTACATAATAATTATAATAACACTTTGTTCTGACATAGTGTCTTTCTTCCACGGAGCTCAAACTGCTTTACAAAAATTATTTCATTAATCCTCACAGTATCCCTCTATGGCAAGTAGCAATTAACATCCCTCTTTCTCATATCAGGAATCTGGGGCACAGAGAAATAAATGGGTCTGGCCAAGGTCACACAGCAGGTTATTGGTAAAATCATCAGCTGAGTCCAGGTCTGATTCATTCATTCATTCACTCATTTGCTCATCATCAAATATTTACCCAAAATTATATGCCAGACATTGAACTATTTGATAGAGGGTGGCATGATGCAAAGTTCAATAAAAATATATTCTTTGTCAATTGAAAAGATTGGGTTAGTCCACTTGGACAATTAGCTAAATAATTATAATAACATATAGAAAACATATCATATGATGCAATAATATAAACAAACATGCATCCAGAGTAAGCACCACGAAAGAAACAAGTGATTTTGGCTTTACCAAAGAGATGTCATATGAGTAAGTTTTGAGTGATGAGTTTACCAGTGGAGAAAATGAAGTTGAGGAAATATGACTTAGATAAGGGAATGAAAGAGCATAATAAAGCTGGGGATTGAGAACCACTTGTCAAGATGGGAGCAAAGGGTATTTTGGAAAGAGGAGTGGACTAAGAAAGTTGAACTTTATGTATGAGGCAATTGAGAAGATTTGGAGGTTGTTCAAGAGTAGAAGGAAAGAGGTCGGGTTTATATTTAGAAAATTAACTCTAATGGCTGACTATTAGAAGGTTTGGATGGTAAAGGGGTCTAAATCCAGAGACCAGGAAAATAGGTCTCTGACTCAAAGTCCAGACCAATTACTAGGTCATTCTCAATAGTTTTATAAGCTAGAGCTCCAAAGTTCTTTTGAAATTCTGCACATGGTAATTCAAGAAAAGAGCTATAACAATGCTCTTTCATGGCTAGGATGTATTCTTGTTTCAAGAAGCAGACAAATGTCTTTAAAAAAACCCAAATCATCTAGAATGCAGCTTTTCGATGATGGTACAGTGAACAACTGTCACTCTTCAGCTCTGAAATCCATCAGGCAAAATGGTTAAGTCTACATCAATTACTTATTATAATAGAAAGAAAGGCTTTGTTATACTATTTTTAAAGTACCTCTCTAAATTAGATACAAGAGAATGATCTTCAATGCAAAAGAGTGTTCATTTTTGTTTCACATGATAAACTATTCTGTGATTAGGCATATTTATTTTTATTTTTACCCATCATTATAACTATATAGTCAATTTTAAGAACAGTTTCCTGATCACTTGTATTTTTTTCTTGTCAAAATCTCTTTTAAGTGTCTAACAATAAAAATAGTAAAACCACTTTGCTTTTTTTAGAGGATCTTGAGTGTTTTTCAGGTATGTATAGATGCAAACCCACAGGCCGCCTGTGGGATGGAAGGGGAAGGTCCATTTGATAACACAGCTACTCTCTACCAGATTGTTTTATTTTCCCTACTCATGGATAGTAGTGAGCTGGGAAAAGTCAAAATTCAAATTATTCTATAAAATTAAAATACTGACACATTGCTGGTTAAACTATCTGTACCTTGTGGACATGCAATGAATGCTTCTTGAGTAGCCTGCAATTAGCTCATTTAGAATTAATATATTTTTTGAGCAACACTTGTTTCATAATGAAGACAGCATATTTGTCCTTAAGTTTAATGTGTATATAGTTATAATAGGCAAATATATGCTGCAATAATAAACATCCCTAAGTATCAGTGACCTTAACAACAAAGGTTTAATTCTGGCTCATGCAAAGTTCTTTGCAGATCTAAGTGACTCCCCAGATGCTCTTCCAGGCAATAACTCTGAATTCTACCTTCCTAGCAACATGCCCTTCAGTGATTATCAGAGAAAAGCAAGAGAGAATTCCAGGGCTGGCAATTAAACACTTCCATTGAGAAGTTCCACTCTTCACCTCCCCTCAAATTTCACTGGGCAAAGCAAGTCACATGCTCATGCCTGATTTCAAGTGGACAGGGAATTACAATCCTTCCATGTTCTCAGAAGAGGAGAACTAAATATCAATGAACAATACAACATTTGCCACAGGCTTTTCTGATGATTTTTGAAAGTTAATATTTTGTTCTTTGAAAAAAAATCTCATACTTGCATTTAATGAACTTGTATCTTAATACTTGAAAACCAAGTAATTTATTATTTGTTTTATTCCTGGAACCCTACTGGTATTATTAATTCAATTGCTTCAATGTAGTCTCTAATATAAAACTGTTTGTTGGTTAATATCTCTCACCTGACGGTGAAATTTTTAAGTGTAGGGACTAAGTCTGATTTTTTTTCTGCATCCCCACAATCTAGAAGATTGACTGGCACAGATCAGGCACTAAACATCTTCCCATACACCGTGACATGAACAATTTGTATTTCATATACACCTGGAAGAAGGCAGAGACAGGTAAGTAGAATTTATTTTTCTCTAAGGCGAAAAAAATTTCTATTTTATCATAGTAGGAAGTATTAAACAAATTTCTATAATTGAACTTCTGATGTGTTTTCTAATTATACATAAGAAAAGCTAAAATATCCAAGAAAATGAAATTACTTTCTGAAATCATTTTTCCATTTCTGGTGAAGCAGAGTGGTGTTCATTCGTGCTTGATATAGTGAGGAGGTTATATGGATATTCTACTTTGTAAATGAACTCAGTTAGTGAATTAAAGGAAATCTTAAACTTCTTGTAGAGAAGCTTATTCTAATTCATTATAATTTAGGAATCATTAATGAAACTGTCTCTCAATATATGTTTTCCATGTTTGTTAAGTTCACCTTTAGGTATCTTAAGTCCCTGAAAAGGCTAAACTATAATAAAATTCTTGAGGTTTAACCTACTTGTTTTCTCCTTGATTTTATTCCCATTATTCTAGTAATTCCTTCCAGTATATTTAAAATAATTCCTCTTCCTCATTGGCAAGAATAGCCTTGAAGGTTTTCAGCCTATCTACCCTATTAGCCGAAATCTTTATTTGGGTTTATTATCTTCCCTCGCATGTCCATTACCCCATTCCCATGACTCTGGTCATCCACTGATATCTCTGAATTATTTTGATACAGAAGTAATAAACCCCACAGTTATGTGATAGGGGTTAGGTCCTTTTCAACACAAATAAAATATGTTTTTTCCACTACACTAGAACCTCAGCACCTTCAATTCTTTGAATCCACCTACAATGGCATTTTAGATGATTTGCTACTGATTACTTGCTGTTTAGAAGGAGCCACTGTTGTGGGTTCAATGCTAGGTCAATTGGTTCCCTTTTGGTATATCTGGGGCATCAGAGAATTTTCCTACTTTACTTCCCTTCCTGGATCCTGAAGGCAGGTAAGGGATCATGGCAGGAATTTGAAAACAAGTAGAAGCTACCTTTTATTGAGTAGGCACCAAAGGTAGAATGGTGAAATCAAATATTGCAGGGACACCATGGTTATGTAAGATCTCCCTTTCCAGCTCCATGCTGTGCACATTCCATTGTGTGTAGTTCAACTCAGGGCTGTCCCACGAGGAGTTCTAAGGGATGGGGGAAAGGGCAATTGCCCTAAAATGCAAACCATTGTTTCAGGGTGTTTGTTTAAAATTTCCTGTCAAAATAACTGGATATCTAAGAGTGACTAAGGTTGCTGTCATGGAAGAAGAAGTTGAGGTGGAAAAGGCAGAGAGAGTGATTTCAAGAAATTATAGGCAGGGCTTCCCTGGTGGCGCAGTGGTTGAGAATCTGCCTGCCAATGCAGGGGACAGGGGTTCGAGCCCTGGTCTGGGAAGATCCCACATGCCGTGGAGCAACTAGGCCGGTGAGCCACAAGTACTGAGCCTGCGCGTCTGGAGCCTGTGCTCCGCAACAAGAGAGGCCGCGATAGTGAGAGGCCCGCGCACCGCGATGAAGAGTGGCCCCCGCTTGCCGCAACTAGAGAAAGCCCTCGCACAGAAACGAAGACCCAACACAGCCATAAATAAATAAATAGAGTGTAAAAATTAAAAAAAAAAAAAAAAAAAGAAGTTATAGGCAGTCAGGAGATGCCTACCTGGAGACTGACAGCTTATCAGATGCTACCCCAAGGGCATCCTATTTTAGTAACAGCTTTGGCAGTGTCATATTTAAAGTGGTTTCACCTGTTTGTGGGAAATGGGAAAGCATGGAGACATAGAGGCTAAAAGGTCAGGGCTTCTAAATTGTTTCACCGTTTAAAAAAAAGACACCTTTTTCTGTTTTTCCAAATTAGTATGTATTGGAAACATGGTTTCTGGGCGCAAGACTTCTGGAGCTTGTTTAATAAGCATACCATATTTTATGATGTATTATGTTATATTTTATCATCATGCATGTATCTTATGTTCTGCCTTTTTTTCTCTCCATGCTATTTCACGTGTTCTGATTGTCTATATTGTTCAGGCATACTAGTCATTTTTAATAGCCATCTATGTTGTATTTGGTTAAGCTACAACATTTGAGTTGGCTTGTATCTAAATTTTAGAGTTGGTGATCTTTCTGATTTAAGACTGGATAAATTTACATAATGTAAAGTGTTTACGTTGGTGTCTTAATTAGATAGTGGCTAAAGGTTGCCCTCTTTTTCTTCCTTTTAATTCCCAAACTTTGAGATTTCTGACTCCCAGTGCTCATCTCCAAAACTATCAATCCCAAGAAGGTGATTTTCATGTAATAATTTTCTGCTCATACTTTTAACCTCTTTTGGTGCACTTCTATTATTTCTTTGTCCTTATTGGTGGTTACACCAGCTCCCAGTTTAATATCATTTGCACATTTCATTAATATGTGGCTTACTCCCTCTTCGAGATCCTTAATAAAGATGTTAAATTAGATTGTATCTGACATTGACCCCTGGGGCACTGCAATGCTTTAACGAAATCCCGTTTTCCTGTCTGCAGTCTATAGAGTTCTTGCAGAATGCATGAGGCATAGCTTCAACCTGGGATAAATCTACAATTTTAATTCTAAAGCAGAAGTCAAGTCATGTGGTTTGGGATAACTTGACATTGCCAGAACATACTTGTAGTTGCTAGGAAGTCATATTTTAGCAATTAAGTACAGGTTTGCCAGAATTATATGTCAGATTGCCAATCTGCTGACAATTACAAGAGATAGTCTCCCTATCCTGTTTAATGCATTTCAGTCAAACTGAGAAGGGTCTTGTTTTTTGAAATGAAACTCGGCTTTTTTATTTCAAAGCTAGCAATCACCTTTCACCAGCTTTTAAACAGCATGCCTCTTCTGTGTTTAAAAGCAGATTTATGAAAGAAATGGTCGTACCAATACACCAACATAGACAGGCTTCAGGGAAATGTACCAGGTGCCCCACTGAGAATCCGGATGTGAAATCAACTTTCAAATTTCAAGAATTTATAAAGAGTTCTTCTAAATCAGAAACATTTATTTTTTTAATAGAGAAGGTATAATACCATATGATATTCTTGGCACAAAATTTAACTCTCTCATCACATTTGGTTTAATCAGAGAAATCTATATATTTATATTAGATGCAAAATTTCTTCAAATAAGTTGTGGAATATTATCTTAAAAAGTAGGTTGCATTACCAAGTAAACCAAAATTTCTACAAAATGAAATTGACTACATTAAATGGAGTATATTCTTTAATTGTATCACCATAAAGTCCTCTAAATCACTCCAAATGATCAAATATTTTAAAAGTCCCATGTTAGACATTCTCAACAACTTCTCTCATTATACCTTAAAGTAAACTTCCTTAGTTTTGCCAAGTTTTTTGATGTCCTCTTGGGCATATACATTGTATTAGCCTGCTTGGGCTGCCATAAAAAAGAATACCATAGACTGGGTGGTTTGAACAACAGAAATTCATTTATCACAGTTCTGGAGGCTGGGAATTCTCAGATCGAGGTGTCAGGCAATTTGGTTCCTTGGTAAGGACTCTCTTTCTGGCTTGCACACAGCTGCCTTCTCATTGTGTTCTCACATGGAGGAGAAAGAGTACAAGTTCTCTGGTGTCTCTTCTTATAAGGGCACTAATCCCATCATGGGGGCCTCACCCTCATGACCTCATCTAAACCAATAACTTCCCAAATGTCCTGTTTTCCATATACCACACTTGGGGGTTAGAACTTCAACATATGAATTTTTTTGGGGTAGGAACACAGTCCATAGCACAAATTAAGACACTTCTTTAGATTCAAACAAAGAGAATGATGGGAAGAACAAACATGACCAGAACTTGAAACTGACCTTGTAAATACAATTTTTTTTTTTTTTAATATACTGAAGCACAACCGAAAGTACATTTCAGCATCAATCACAGAATGCTGCATTGTTCTATGAGGCGTTGGAGAGAAGATACTCCAATCCTGTGGGAATTCACACTTCCAAAGGGTCTTTCAAACATATGATGATTCATGGTGTCTGAGAAAAGACAATGTTCACCCAATTAGCTCATTGCATTTGGGAACCTGAATTCCAGAATATCCAAGAGAAACTCTCTTGTCACCTGGTATCCCTCCTTCACCTCACACTACCTCATGAGGAATCACTCACCTCACCTACTTTAAGAAGTGGACAATGATTCAGGCAGTTCAGCCAACAAAACAAAACAGAGTAATTGATTTGTGTAACGGAATATTTAAATCACTGCTGCTTTGTTGGTTGGGTTTTGGTGGTAGAATTCAGATAGTTCCCTCAATTCCTCGTTTCTATTTTTGGTGAATAATTGGATATAAGAGCATTATGTTATACTGTCCTGACCTCAAGGATCTAACAGTTTAACCATCAAGATAAGAGTTGTCTATAAGAGGAATTAGAAACATATGAGATGATGTATAGTTTGATGCTAAATTATGCAAAACAGAAGGGCTCAATCAGTGTGACAGGAACTAATGTTCCCCAAGGCCTTGCCTTTGGCTCTTGGCTCCTCTTCTATGCTCTTTGCTGGCTTCCAAATCCCTTGACTTCTACTTTTTTTTATACAGCTGCCTACCAAACAGTGCCACCTGAAAACCCAAGATGACAAGAGGGACCAAAGCTGATGGAAGCTTTTTCTCTTTCACTCTGTGCTGTGAGATAGGGCTTACCATACTTCTTGGGGGTAATTGAGTTTTGGTGTAAGCAAATCAGTCTGTTATGGACTGAGTGTGTTCCCCTCAAATTCATATGTTGAAACCCTAATCCCAATTATAGTTGGAGATAAGGCATTTAGGGGAAAATCAGGGTTAGGTTAGATCATGCAGGTGGAGCCCTCATAATGGGAATAATGCCTTTATAAAAAGAGAGACAGGAGATCTCTCTCTGCCATTTGAGGAAACTACAAGAAGGAAGCCTTCTGCAAGCCAGGAAGAAGGTCCTCAGCAGAACCCAACCATGCTGGCACCCTGATCTTGGACTTCCAAGCATCTAGAATTATGAGAAATTGTTTGTTGTTTAAGCCACTTAGTCTATAGTATCTTGTTATAACAGCCTGAACTGACCAAGACACCATCAGTCTGCAGATGTGGCTATAAATTCCAGCTTCTCTCTGCATTGGAATCATTAGCCAATTAATTTGCAGGCACTTTTGATTAAGTTTACAATACAAGGTGGAAGTTGCTGGTAGTTCCACAACCATTGCAGAGGTTATGATACTCTGCTGCTCTTTTTAATAATTCAACCTTGAAAAAATGAAATATTCCTGCTGTGACATCTTCATTCTTCCTTCCTTGAAAGAAGTACTAGGTCCAAATATTTTCTTCTAGTTCCTAGAAGTGGACAAACTCTATATACCAAGTACTGGGGAAAGATTGACCAGAGCTAGTCTCTTACCTAGCATGTGGCCCGAGAACAGAGAGAGCTAAGAAAGAAAAAAACGACAGGGAGAAGCGTTCCTCTACTTTAGTATAAACCATGACGGGCTTTCTACCTTCAAGTGGTGTTTGCCCACTTGTCAGAACTAAGTAGAATATAATATACCATATTTTGCTCAGATCTCATGTTTAGAATACTTAAATGCTGGAAAACCTACTTATAATTATTATTTAGTATGTAATAAAGGAATTATTCTATGTGGAGCTTATGATGTGCTTATAATATTCTATTTAATCTGCTTTTTAGAATGAATACTGTTGCTACTACTCAAATGCCATTCTAGTCTTTAAGCTAAAATTCTTCTAAAATTATGCAAAAAATAATGTATGTGGTAAATTCCTTAGATAACCAATAGGCACACATTAAAGAAAAATCCATTATTAAAGATAACTTTCTCTTAGACTTTTTTGGTTCACAAAATACGTAACTTATATTTTCCTATTTGGCATTAAAAAGAAACATCACCAAAAAATAATGAGAAGCATGGCCTTGATTTTGAATGTGTGCAGTAGTAGACAGAATCCTCTGATGGAAATTAAAAGAACAGAATTATGCACACACAGATACACTCTGTGTGTGAGCAAATGCACATACCAACCACTCACTGAACATCCCTCCTTTAGCAAGGAACTCAATCTTAAGGTCTTAGTTTCTACATTTGTTCAATGGGGTTTATCACACTTTGTCTACCTTATAGGGTGTCTATGTCAATCATCTATAAAAAATATGAGTCAGGTTGTGTCACTCTCCTTGCATTGAAGCTTTCTCTGTATCTCTTTATGGCTTTCCATAGGTCTTTGAACAAAAATCATATCCTTACGATGACCTCAGGGCTTTTCATGATCTGGCCCTGTTACCTTTGCCAGCCTCATCCCTTGAGTATTACTTCCTTTTAGCCTCACTGGCTTTCTTTTAGAACCTTGAATTCACTTTAACATCCCCGAGCTAGACCCCTATATCCTCAGGCTAGGTCCAGTCCCCCTGACATCCTGCGCTAGGGAGGAGCCCCCTGACATCTTGCACTAGGTTGGGTTCCCCCTGACATTCCACACTAGATCAGGGGCCCCTGACATGTGCTTCCAGAGCCCCACGCGTCCTCCTTCACAGGACTCATCTCAGTTATAATTACCTTAATTCTTTATCTAATTGAGTGATATTAGATTAAGATTGATCTTTCCACCAGACCATCATCCCCATTAGGGCAGGGACACAGCAAAGTACCAGCAAAGTACCTGACACAGAATATTTCTAAGCTGAATGAAGGAAGAAAATGAGCTGATGTCGGTGATTACCAGTTTGAAACTGTAAAATGCCAATTACACATAAAACATGAACTCTCTGTGTGTGAACTGAATAATTACAGATACAAAAGTATGGATATTCATTTTTGAAAACATACTTGCAAGTAGAGATTGACCCATGGGCCACATAGAAGACTCTCCCAGGCAATATGTTAAGGAATTACAGGGCATTTCTCCATGATTTTGGAATTTGGTTATCATGTTTAATGTAAGTGCCTTGGTGTTCTTTCTATTACCAAGGAAACTGATCAACACAAGTGCCAGAAATAAAAGCTATATTAATGAAAATGAAATTCAGATAATATGTTTATTTGCTATGAAAGAAGTCACCTTTCTTATTTTGAAGCCTAGGTGCTTTTTCCAACTCTGTATGTAACATTTAAAAATAATATTCATTGCATTTTACATCTCACTAGCAGTTAACATCTGAAGGATTAGAGAGGAATTGTTCTAGCTGATAAGTACTGAATTAAACTTGGAGAAACATTATTTTTATCTGATGACCTTCATCATAGTGAGTCTGTCTAGGTTTTAGTGCAAATAAAATTTTCAAAGTACAGTAGAGAGAAGTAAGAAGATATGGCTTTTTATCTCTGTAATAATTTTTGGGTTTTCAAGACTTATTTAAAACTTATTTGTCATAAATCAGTTTAAAGCTCAGTCTTAAAATTTTCTTTAAAAATGAATTTTTAGCATGCCATATAATTCTAAAGAAGAATAAGATTTGTTTAAATTTATGGATTAAAGTTGATTTTATTAAACTGAAGCTTTTTCATTGAAGGTTTTTATTATAAGTGTATCACATTGGGAAACTGAGTTAAAAATAACCTTTTCCATCAAATCTCTACACACATATGAAGTTGTTTGTTAGCATAGCATGACAATGGAAAAATAAAATGAAGCATTCTGAGCTAGAAATTTAGAGATATCACTCTTTGAGGATTAACAGCTTAAGTTTAGGGCTATTGTAAAGGAAAGCCATGAGTTTTACAGACAAAACTATTTTTTTCTTAATAGGTGGTCAGTTGGTGCAACAAGTAAAACAGCATGATTTCAGAGGTAAACAGAGAAGATAAAAAGAGGGTGTCCATGTATTTTTTTCCTCTGTAAAGTTCAGATCATGCATCTTCTCTAATGAGCTTGATAAAGCATAGCAAGGCAAATGTGCCATAATTCATCATGTTTCCCATTTCAAAAGTGACAGGCAACCTAAGGGGGAAAAGTCTTTATTTTGTAACAATAAAAAAAGGAGGTGAGATAATCACATTTAAAATAATATCTACCAAGGAACCCTTACTATCCACATCAAATATAAAAAATTGTCTTGTTACATTGGGAATTTGTTTAATGCTGTACCAAAACTTCCCATTAGTGCCTGTAAGCAAAATATTTGATTTTTATATTTAATTCAAATGTGGGAGAAAAAAAATTCTCTAGAAATCTTTTCAAATTTTGAAGAGTACTGTGCTTATAATGTGAGAAATAGGAGCAATGTTTGCAGTTATTAGAAAGGTACAATTAACTTTCATGCTATCCTGTTAAATGGTATGACACAAAATAATCTAAGAGTCTAAATGAAGCCCGTTCTGTAAAGAGCCAGTATTACTTATATTAATTTTCTGCGGATGTTTCCTCATTTCTAGAAATGGTTCAACAAAACACCATTTCTCAATATGTATCTCTTTTTGCTTCAACCATTCCTTTTGGAAATAAATCATATTTTCTTGCAGTATGGGCCTGTGCATCTTAGATGTCACACAGAGAGAAGAAGAGTTAGGAACCAACTGAATATATGGGACGTAATCACATCTTTAATGCCTCAAATCATTCTGCCTTATCTGGCAGTAGGTGAGGGAGGATGGAACATGGTTTGATCATTGTAAGAAAAATAAAGCTACTGTTGAAAAGAAAGGCTAATTTGTATAGAGTCTCAAAACTCTAAACCCACATCTGATTATGAAATATGCCACATTTTATAATGGCTAAAGAAGGCAATTTGTCTTTATTAAGAAGTTTAAGGATCATGTTTATTTAAAGTTATTATCTGCACAGTAATGAACAAATAACAGGAATGTTATTCAAGGGTAGTAGCTATTTTTGTCTGGAATATAAGACGTATATTTACACAAAAATTTAAAATATAGAGGCACATTTTGTTCTAATTAATTACAATTAATGAAGACTCTGAATGTTCACATTGAGGTGCTGAGGGTCAAGAGCTCCAGGTTAAGTTGGAGACTGTTCTCTATAGCTTTCTTAGCATGTTAGAACATATTGTATTTGGTAGATTAAGGGGGAAAAAAGTCCTGTGGGAATTATAGTAATTGATTTTATATTGTGTGAATAGATGCCTACTTGCAGAGCAAATTCCATCATTATGTCCTTATCATTGGCCTTTTGTTTAATGGCATCCTGCCCAACCTACTTGCCATTGAATAATTAATATGCCAAGGCATCTTTCAAGCAAATTTTGTTTTTCTTTTGGTACTTAAGAAGAGCTTAACTTCTCTCTGACTTTGAATTTTTAACAGGAGAGAAAATGATAAACACAATTATTAAAATATATCTGGCCAACTCAAACTTATTCTATATGATGAAATAAGTTTATCCATCTCACAAGTTTATCCATCTCTTATCACCCGAAATAGTGCTACTTTAAGGACTATGACATTTGTTTTCTTCCCTCTGCTCTCTCAAATAGAAGAAATAGAAACTCCTTAGCTGGATCCCTTTCCTGCCCGTCCTGTTACTCTAGGACCAGTGCAGGGGATGAAGATGGAAACACTTCTCTAAAGCATGGACTCATTGTCGAGAATGACAGATTTTACCCAAGGGGACTGATCAGTAACATGCCATCCTTATATCAGGGTCTGGGGACATTTTCCATTTTTGCAAACCCCCTGTCTGATCCCTAGGTTTTTAGTACTCAATTCAAAGGAAGACATTTGGTGGACTGTAGTACATATACTTAAATGCACTATACTTTTTCATGTTTCTTCTTTTACTTCTGAGCCCATTTTTTTTGTCCAGAGACCATTACGTTCTTTCTTTTAGGATAGGAAGCTTTCGTATTTTAACCCATGGTTCACATTTGGATTATTAAATCTTTCTTCTAATGTCCTAAATAATTACTATTTATTGATATAAGTGCTTATTTTGTTATGCCTTTCTATTTATTCTTCAGTGAACAAAGTCTGATGGTTTTATCTTTCACATTCTTAAAGAATCAATGATTTCAACCATTACTTTTTCTTTTTTTTTTTAATATTTTATTTATCTATTTATTTATTTATTTATTTATGGCTGTGTTGGGTCTTCGTTTCTGTGTGAGGGCTTTCTCCAGTTGTGGCAAGCGGGGGCCACTCTTCATCGCGGTGCGCGGGCCTCTGACTATCGCGGCCTCTCTTGTTGCGGAGCACAGGCTCCAGACGCGCAGGCTCAGTAATTGTGGGTCACGGGCCCAGTCGCTCCGCGGCATGTGGGATCCTCCCAGACCAGGGCGCGAACCCGTGTCCCCTGCATTGGCAGGCAGATTCTCAACCACTGCGCCACCAGGGAAGCCCCATTACTTTTTCTTAACTTTACATTTCTTCTCAAAAGCCTCTCAATTATGCGGAACTGCAGAATGGTTTTTGATGTGAACCTCTAGGTCCTCACAGAACTTGAACTACAATGTACAGTTTAGGGTTTCAGAGAGAAGGGGAAAAACATTCTGAGTTTTTCACTCTATTAAATAATATTAAGATCAGAATTAATTTTAACAGACATGGTAGAGTTTAACATCCAATGACAAAAACATCCATTGGGGTACACGGTGAAAACTCTCCTGGAGACTGTAGGCTGAAGGGGGTTAGTGCTTTATATACATCTTTGTTGATGGGGCCGGATTGACACGGCTCACAGGTTCTCCACAGTTTTGATAAAGACAAGTCGGTACTCTTTTGGGCGTTGGGAGGGTTGGGGAGGTGTACTTGACAATGGTGCAATCCACTAAAGATGTTATTATCTGGTCTTTCCCTATTTCATCATGGGCACTAGGCCTTCCTTCAGTGTTTCTGTCTTTTGTTTTTGGTTAATGCTTTCCCAGCCAGATCTGCCAAAGGGTTATTGTCAGCTAGCCAAAGAAAGCTTGTGTTCCAATAAGGATGTCACTGGTGGGGGCTTGGCCATGGCTCCTCTGCTGCCCTGTTAACTTCATCACTCTCTAGGTGTGCTGTGCATGGGGAACATATGGCCCAGCCGTGGCCAAAGGGCTTGTTTCTTAAACTGAAAGTCTGAGGCCTTTGAGCTGAGACTAGCAAGCTCTGGAACATCGGTTGGGATTTAGCTGGACAGGAGACTGTACTGTCTGTGTGGTTTGTGTTTGCTAATCTCTGAATTGTTCTTGAGTGGCACCTTCAAGTTTGCCTGCCTCCACTCCTGCAGTAAAAAGTCGAAAGCAAATCATCCTGGGTTTGGTCAATAAAGTCACACGCAAGAAGAAAAGGATACCTATGACCAAGCTCTGGTTCCAGCTAGAGGATTTGGGGAATTGCAAAGTATTTGAGCTTCTACTGATTCTACTAATGAAACTAATAATCTAGCAAAGTATCTCTGTTGTTTGTGAAGGCAAATGATCTAGCTGTGATGCCCTGTCAAGAATGTGCCATTTCCAACACCAGACAATACACATTTTTTAAATGATCTTGGGAAGGAATAGGGGCCAGTCAAGGTGTTGTAAAATAAAAAAAAAATTTTTTTAATTTCCTTTTGTATTAAAAAAATTATGTTAAAGCTGAATTTAATGTTTCTAGATGAAGCACAGGAAAACCAAATGTCTTGACTTTCCTGGGTAGAACTGTGGGAGTGATGGTCAAGCAACTTTGTTTAGAGATGCTTACGAGAGGTATTTATTTCAATCAGGGCATACAATTCTGTGAAAACCATTTTCTTCCTTGCTTCCGCTGCTGCCTGTTCTTCTACCCAGATGGGTATCAGAAAGTGGGATTCAGGTTTGGGCCTGCTGAGCGAGGGGAATACTTGGTCTATCTATTTAAAACTGGATTTTTGCTATTTGAATGTAGGAAACCTAATTACACCCTGGTAAATTCTCTTCCGTCTACCAAACACAGAAAAAAACAGTGACAGAATCTGAAAGGCCAGAAAAGAGAAAAGAGTTCCTAAGACCTAATGAATCCAAACTAAACACCTCTCCACAGAAATGTCAAACATTTCTCTTAGCACAAAACAAGGCTTAAAGAATTCCCTGCTTTTGTCTCTGGCCTAATTCCTTAAGCAGAGAGGGGGATTTTCCTCTGGGAGTGTTATTTCACAAAGAACGAAACAGCAAATAAACAAAAGACTCTCAAAGAGAGAGAGAGTATAAATAAAATTCATGACTCTTTAAAGAGTTTACAGTGAAAGAATGTGGAGGATTATTTACAATTAAAGCATAGCCTCTAGAATACAGTTATTATATATCTAAAACAAAGAATAAGAGTTCATTTCATTTGGTTCACAAGAAAATGCACCTGGTGTTTGAAACGAATTATGAAACTTCATTTTCTCAAGATCTTTTTATAGTTGTTTTGGTGATATTTATGTTTAAAACTTTTACACAATCAATAAAGCATTTTCTAATTCATTGATACCTTTTTTTTTAAGTGAAGGTGATGTGGATTGCTATTTGATTAAAAAAAAATAAATCAGCCTGAAAGACAAAGTTCCAAAAAAAGTTTTATTGTGGATGTGTCTAAAAGGAATTTTCTACATCTAACAAGCACCATTAAGATGTGTGTTCGGTGGTAAAAATATTCTTTGGGTTGAACAAAAGAAAACTTGTAAGCTATTATGGAAAAAAAGTTTGAATTAACAGAAAAGTAGGAGAAAGAACAAGTTTAGAACTATCTAGCAAATCCTATGATAATACAATAGGATAGTTAATAACAGAAATGAGGTTAGAGAAGGGGTAAAATGAATATGAAACAAATGCATGATTTCGGTATTAATGTAATAGGCAGAGAGAAATAAGTGGTTATTAAGATAAAGATGCAAAGGCTAAAGAAACCACTTGATTATAAATTATAGAGCAATTATCCCTCTTTTCAAGTGTGTGTATGTGTGTTTACTAGGCATTTGAATTCTATCTTGAGAGTGACTTCAAAAAAAATGTCGATGATAATGTTAAAAGCTATGGTATGAGGGCCATGTAGACAAATGGAGTTTAAAGGTAGAGTCCTAGTAAAAGTAGGGTCTTCTGGAAGGCTTAAGTCATGGGCCTGTGAGATGGGGCGAGGATTTAGGCACTTGCAGAGTTTACAGCAAAGTTTAGATTGAGTCTTACCCTGACGTGCCTGTCTCAGTGATATATCTGAAGCATTTGGCCTCATGAGATTAAAAGAACATTGCTTATATTTAGCATCTGCTGCCCCCAACTCCAACTTTGCTACTAATAAAATTCAGCTCTATGGAAAAGAATTTGAATTCCAGCTGGGCAGTTTTCAAAATAAGATGAAAAGTTAAGCAGGCAATTGGTGTGTATTTAGGGCTCAAAACACCTTGCCCCCTAGAAGACTTGAAGGAGTTAATCCCTTCTCAAGATAATCCACTAAAGAGCATCCTTCATTATGATGTTAAAAGCAAGGATCAGTGCCGGGGAGTCTAACAATAGGACAGGGGGCTTTTCAGGCCCAACCACATTCTTCCCAGGTTAGAAACAGAAACTGCTGTGATTCCAGCTGAAAAATAGAGCAGGACTTTTCTCTTATGTTAAATATTCAGATGGAAGGAAGCGGAAAAAATTTACCACATTAACGAAATTCCTCATTGGATAGATTTTTTGGGAGAATAATCTTTCTGAATGTTTAAAAAAAAATGATTGTACTGTCCGAGAGGAATAACTCTACAACTCAACAGTTACACCGTTTGGAAGCACTTTTGATTTCATGCAAAAGTGAATTTTTGATTAAATTGTACTAAATTATCCGCCCCCCCAACCATAATATGTTCAACGAACACAAAACTCATTATCAACTTGTATTAAAAGCTGTATGCTAAAGTTGTTATTTGGTCAAAATTTGGTCCTGTGAGGTATTATGTTTTAAGTTTATAGCCATATTTGATTTCTCAAAGGTTCTTAATCATTTTCCGTGAGTAAGAAGACAAAGTATTTAGTGTTTATAAGCAAATGAATCTAAAATCCTGATTTAAAATCTTGTTTTTAGTACATTTTATAGTATTGGTAATACAATTTACTGTTTGTTATTACTTTCAAAATATTGTATAAGAAGGTAGTTTTAAAAATTAAAAAAAAATTCCTTTGAAATTCTTTAATACAAACACATACCTTAGGTAAATCAGAATGGCAAAAGTTGGCCATTCCAAGATATAGGAAATGTTTTATTCTCTTTTTATTTCTTCTCGCTAAAAGTGTAAGTACATTTTTTTAAAGGCATATTTCTTTTTAAGGAACGTCATCCTTACCAAAATTGAAACAAGACAGGGAAAGATATTTTTAAAAGCATGTTTCAAGTGGAATCAACAGCATTCATGAATGTGTGTTTGTATGCTTTGCCTGACACAATCTCTTTTGTGCTCCCATGGGGTCCCAGGCATTTGGGCTCTGAAGACCCTGAGCTGTGGTTGTGGTCCTCAAGGAGCTGAAGGTGAACAAACATAGTTCTGGGGGGATACAGCTGGACATGTGATGGGGTGGTATTAAGTCATTGGAATTAGAAGGGCTTTTTCGAAAAGAAAGAGGCAAAGGCTGCTGTGATTTGGATTTGGATGGGCGAAAAGAGCCATCTGGAAACATTGGTAAGACAAAGAATTTGAAGAGGAGAGGCATATTTGATACATAAATAGAAGCCCTGGAAACATGGTGAAAGACCTAACATTATATGGAGAAATATCAGAAGTTGCTATTTTATTTTATTTTATTTTTATTGAAGTATAGTTGATTTACAATGTTCTGGTGTAGAGCAAAGTGATTCACTTTCATATATATGTTCTTTTTCAGATTCTTTTCCCTATACATTATTACAAAATATTGAGTATAGTTCCCTATGCTATACAGTAGGTCCTCGGGTCCTTGTTGGTTATCTATTTTATATATAGTAGTACGTATATGTTAATCCCAAACTCCTAATTTATCCCCTCTCCTCCTTTCCCCTTTGGTAACCATAAGTTTGTTTTCTATGCCTGTGGGTCTATTTCTGTTTTGTATATAAGTTCATCTGTATCATTTTTTTTTAGATTCCACATGTAAGTGATATCCTATGATATTTGTCTTTGTCTGACTTACTTCACTTAGTATGATAATCTCTTGGTCCATCCCTGCTGCTGCAAATGGCATTATTTCGTTCTTTATGGCTGAGTAATATTCCAGAGCGAGTATTTTAAATAGAATTTTATTGATATTTCATTTCCCTGAGAAGCATCATGGAAAGAGAAGAACCTTTAAGGTCAGAATTTTAGCACTTATCAATGATATGACTTACTTCTGTTTCCTTATTTATATTCTCTGACAATAACTACACCTGAAGTGTAGGTTAATTATGAAGATTCTCAGAGATAGCACATCGAAAGCTATGTTATCAAGATACACTGGTGGTAAAGAACAGAGGCCTGAAATTTGGCAGGTGCTGTTATGTATTTACTATTTGAGTTTGGGTAAGACCCCTCATCTTCCTAAACCAGAGTTTGTTTATCTGTGAAGTGAGAATGATACCGGTTCACAGGTTTGCCAGGAAAATAAAAAATAATATGGCCCATAAATGACCCAGTGCCTGACCTGTAATAAACCCTCTGTTAAGTTTAGAAAAAAAAACAAAAATATACATATGTTGCAAAGTGTCAGACATATAGAAAATGCACAAGAAAACTTAGACTCTCTTCCTTGTAAATATCTGCTTCCTTCTTTTTTTTTTTTTGATTTTGTCACTTAGGAAAATCTTTTGGTCTTTTTCATTTTCCTCTTATCACCAAGGCTTTTAATCTCTCTCTTTTTTTTAATCAAATGAAAGAGTCTTTAAATTCTGTAATGCTTTTCAATTTTCAAAAGTTTCACACACATTATTTCATATAATCCCATAATAACCTTTTCTTCCCCCTACCCCTATGTTTCCACTCCCCCCTCCCCTCTTCCCACTGGTAACCACTAGTTTGTTTTCTATATCTGTGAGTCTGCTTCTTTTTTGTTTTAGTCACTAGTTTGTTGTATTTTTTAGATTCCACGTATAAGTGATATCATACAGTATTTGTCTTTCTTTATCTGACTTATTTCACTTAGCATAATGTTCTCCAAGTCCATCCATGTTGCTACAATGGCAAAATTTCATTCTTTTTTAGGGTTGAGTAGTATTCCATTGTGTCTGTGTATATATACCACATCTTCTTTATCCATTCATCTGTTGATGGACACTTAGGTTGCTTCCAAAGGAACTTAATGTACATAAGGTTGAGTCAACGGATGCCATCATTACTGAAGATTTTGCTCTTATAGCCAAAGTATTTTTCCTAGCCCATATGCCTGCAGTTGAATTTTCTTAAAAAGATTTAAAAAATAAATTAATTAATATGAACTCACTGTCTCCTCATCATATATTTACTGAGCTGCCATTTATCATGAACAATGAAGCAGAATTTAGGTCCAATTTGCTTTTTTATGTATTGTTATCTTATTTAATGCTCTAAACATTTATGTAACATACTAGTTCCAAGTTTTATTTTAATAGATGGAGAAACAGATTTAAAATGTATCCTCTGTCCAAGGCCATAGAGCCGGTGAGTAAGTAGCAGAGCCAGAATTGAAACCTCAAGGCTCCTGTTGTGGATGTCTTCTCCATGAAGCATTGAGAAAGCATTGTGGTCTTCCACATGGTTCTTCAAAGGCCTGACATCTAGGAGGTGCTAGGAGATGCTTGTGGTCTTGGACCCTCTGCTAACCTTAGCTGCTTTATGTATGGAGACTCCTGGCTTCCACTGCTGTTCTATTTGACTGGCTCTACGCATACTGTACACTTATTACTTCACTGTCCGGAGGAAGGCTATTCTCCTGGTGGAGCCAAGGAATTCTGCTAAGGGCCTAAACATCCTGTATGTGAACATGCCAGAGGACAAAATGTTCTATAAGTAAATGACCTAGACTTCTGCCTTAGGGAGATCATGTGGGTTGGTTGGAAGAGTGCCTTGACATTGGTTAGGAAAACTGTGTTTCCTGGCAAGCAGGCCAAAGATTGAATCTGAGTAATTTTTTCCTTTCTAAGGTACCATGTATTGGATAAGTGTTCAATAACTACTAATTGAATTGAATTCGTTTGACAAAATAAAAGAAAGTATGGGTGAAGAAATGTTCTTAGGTTAAGAGGCGATCTTGAATTCACAGCTTAATCAATAATGATTTGCAGATTCATTTTACCCCAGCTCTAAGTTGGGCTACTGGCTGCTTAGTTATCTTTAAACATTTACTGGGTACATAAATACTTTTCTCTTTAATGAGAATGAAGCTGGGCAGTCTGTGCTTTGTCATTAAATTCCATTTTATTCACAAATACTTCAGTTTCTGGTTAGCCCTTTTAAAAAGTCATTAATTTATGCCCCTTTTTTCCTATCTTCTAAAAAAAAAAGAAAGGGACAGTACGACGGGAAGAAGTTCTTATTTGTCAGAAAACAGAACACATTGCATTGGTTGAACCAATAATTCAAGCTGCTGATTATTGCGATTATAGGCCAATTTCGGGGAAGGCGGTAACCCTGGGCTCCATCTGCTATCCAATCACAGATTATGACCTTGTATAGATGGACTTTCAGCTGTGGGAACACAAAATAATTGGTGAAATAAGAAAAATATTGTATGGATATTAGCAAAATGAGATACTGACAGTCATCAGAAAATTTACCACCTAATATATCCTTTGTCATCTGTTCCTCTTTCTTGTGATTTCATGTTTGTACACATGCATTTTAAACACATTCATGAAAGAGATTAATAGAAATATTTTTCAAAGTACCATTTATACCAATAATAGAACATTTATATCCCATAATTACTATTGCTCACATCTATGTTGTGAGGCAGGCAAAGTTGAAATGAAGTAAAAGCCATATTTTAATAGTTATATTTTTTTCTAAAAGAAATAAATAATGTGGTTAAAGTATGTACACACCAGCTGTCTACCAATTAAGATGTTTTAAATTCAATTATATGTTAAATTATGAAAGCCACAAGGGGCAGTTCGAGATTATTTTTGACATCTAAGAAATTTAAATGTTTTTTGATAATTATAAAATGTCCAAATCAGATTAATTTTTGTAACTAAGAAAATTAAATGATTAAAACTGAGGGTTATTAAAAAATAAACTGTTTTTTCTACAATTTTGCACAGCTGGAGAAAATATTTCCTATCATGTCCAGAAATAGCTTTCCTATGTACATACACCCAACCAGCATATCTCAAGTTATTTTAACACCTCCAACCATAGACCCACTATGTCAGGCGAACTGTAAGATGACCCTCCAGTGATTGTTGCCTCCTGGTATACACACTCTTAGATAATCTCCTTTCCTTGAGTTTGGGTCTGTGACTTACTTCCAAACAATAAGAATACAGCAAAAGTGACAGATATTACTTCCATGATTACATTACATAAGATTGTAACCTTTGTCTTGCAAGGTCCAAAAACCCAAAAGAAAATGAATGATGCCAACTGATAACCATATAAGTGAGCCTGGAAGTAACTCCTTCCCCAGGTGAACCTTCAGAGGAGATCCCAACCCTAGCTAACATCTTGACTGCAGTTTTGAAAGAGATCCTGAGGCAGAGGACTCAGCTAAGTTGCATCCTGATAACTTACCCACAGACTGTGGGATAATAAATATGTGTTATTTAAGCTGCTAAATTTGTTGTAATTTTTTTATGCAGCAATAGATAACTAATGCCGACACGCACACACAAATGCACACTATTCGGTTTTAACTCTGAGGAGAGCATCATGTGTAAGGCCATTCATATGGCTTTTGTTTCCTAACATCTTTATTGGAGTGTAACTGCTTTACAGTGTTGTGTTAATTTCTGCTGTATAACAAAGTAAATCAGCTCTACGTATACATATATCCCCATATCCCCTCCCTCTTGCGTCTCCCTCCCACCCTCCCTATCCCACCCCTCTAGGCGGTCACAAAGCACCGAGCTGATCTCCCTGTTGCTATGTGGCTGCTCCCCACTAGCTATCTATTTTACATGTAGTAGTGTATATATGTCCGTGCCACTCTCTCACTTCGTCCCAGCTTACCCTTCCCCCTCCCCGTGTCCTCAAGTCCATTCTCTACGTCTGCGTCTTTATTCCCTTCCTGCCCCTAGAGTAACCCAGTTTTCTTTCTTTGTCTGTGACCTCCTTTGTGTTCTTCAAGTTCTTTTCAGGTCTTTATTCTGAGTATGTGAGGAGGAGTCAGAATGTCATCATGCTATATGGATATTACTGCATATTTATATCTCTTGATTTAAAAGTAATTCTAGAATTTATCTTAAGGAAATAATCTAACAAAACAAGAGAATATCCTCTGCAATGTTGTTTATCATTGAAAAACTGGTAACAACCTGAATATCACCCCCTTAAAAAAGTAATTTGATAATATTGGTATCCCTGTGCAAAAAATACAAAGAGCCACTAAACAAAATAAAATAAGTTTTTAGATATGGAAAGATGTTTCATGTCTATTATTAAATTTTTTTAAAAATTAAAAAAAACTTGTTAAAAACTCCTCTTATCCCATACTATATATGTCTAGGGTTTTTACAAAAACATTTTCACCAGCTTTATTGAGGTATACTTGACATATAATAATATGTAAGTTTAAGGTATACAATGTATTGATTTGGTACACTTATATATTGCAAAACCGATTACCACCATGATGTTAGCTAACACCAGCACTGCATAACATAATTAATACAGTCATGTCTGGCAGTACCCACAGGGGATTTGTTCCAGGAACTCTCTCAGATACAAAAATCTGAGGATGCTCAAGTCCCTTATACAAAATGGTGTTTATTTGCATATAACCTAGCACATCCTCCCATATACTTTAAATTGTCTCTAGATTACCTATAATACCTAATCCAATGTAAATGCTATGTAAATATTTGTGGGTGTGCAGCAAAAATTCAAGTTTTGTTTTTTAGAAATTTCTGGAATTTTTAAAAAGTATTTTGATCTGCACTTGGTTGAATCTGAAGATGCAGAACCTGCAGATATGGGAAGCCAACTATATTTCTTTTTTGTGGTGAGAATATTTAAGATCTACTCTCTTAGCAACTTTCAAGTATGTAATACAGTATCATTAACTATAATCACTATGCTGTACAGTAGATCCCCAGAACTTATTCATCTTATAGCTAGACATTTGTACTCTTTGACCAATATCTGCCTCTTCCCACACCTCCAATCCCCTGGCAATCACCATCATTCTAGTCTCTGTTACTTTGAATTCAGCTTTTATTTGATTGCATATGTAAGTGATATCATACAGTAGTTGTCTTCCTCTGTCTGACTTATTTCATTTAGCATAATACCCTAAAGATTCATCCATATTGTCAAAATGGCAAGATTTCCTTCTTTCTCGTGGCTGAATAATATTCCATTTTGTGTGTGTGTGTGTGTGTGTGTGTGTGTGTGTATCACATCTTCTTTATCCATTCATCCATTGATGGACAATTAGGTTGTTTCCATATCTTGGCTATTGTGAATAATGCTGCAATGAACATGGAGGTTCATCTCTTTGAGATCCTGTTTTCATTTACTTTGGATATATACTCAAAAGTGGGATTGCTGGATCATATGGCAGTTCTATTTTTAATTTTTTGAGGAAACTCTATACTGATTTCCATGGTGGATGAATCAATTTACATTCCCACCAACACTGCACAAGGGTTCCCTTTTCTCCACATCCTCACCAACACTTGTCATCTCTTGTCTTTTTGATGATTGCCATTCTAACAGGTGTGAGGTGATATCTCGTGGTTTTAATTTGCATTTCCCTGACGATTGGCGATCAGCACCTTTTCATGTATTTGTTGGCCATTTGAATGTCTTCTTTGGAAAAAATGTCTATTCAGTTTCTCTGTGCATTTTTTAAAAATAAATTTATTTATTTATTTATTTTATTTTGGCTGCATTCGGTCTTTGTTGCTGTGCGTGGGCTTTCTCTAGTTGCGGCGAGCGGGGACTACTCTTTGTTGCGGTGCATGGTTTCCTATTGTGGTGGCTTCTCTTGTTGCGGAGCACAGGGTCTAGGCACACAGGCTCTGTAGTTGTGGCTAGCGTGCTCTAGAGCACCGGCTCAGTAGTTTTGGCGCACGGGCTTAGTTGCTCCATGGCATGTGGGATCTTCCCAGACCAGGGCTCGAACCTGTATCCCCTGCATTGGCAGGTGGATTCTTAACCACTGTGCCACCAGGGAAGACCCTCTGTGCATTTTTAAAATAGATTGTTTGGAGTTTTTTTACTATTGAGTTGTCTGAGTTCTTTATATATTTTGCATATTAACCCCTCACCAGATATATGGTTTACAATTATTTTGTCCCATCCATAGGTTGTCTTTTTATTTTGTTGATTTTTTTTTGATGTGCAGAAGCTTTTTAATTTGATGTAGTCCTACTTTTTTATCTTTGCGTTTGTTGCCTTTGCTTTGGGTTCTAATTTTTTTCAGTAGAAAAATTTCTGGAAGAATATTTATTAAAGTTGTTTTTTTCCTTGGATGGACTAAAATCAGATAAGCAAAAATAGACTCTCTGGATTTTCTATATTTTTTACAATGAATATGTCCCTGAATAAATGTTTCAGGGCTTTTATTATGTTCCTAGCTTGAGGTGAATTGAAATTGTTTCCTTAAAATATATTCCAATACCAACTTCCAGGCCTGTGCTCATTGCCTTGCTTGAAGTATAGTTTTGTGAAATACTTCTCAGTATGGTGCCAATATTTTTTTTCATAGTGAATAATCCAGTTGTATTTTTTTACCTCCCTTCATCCCATTTGAGAAGAAGAAAAGAAAGAAATATCATACCATACCCTCACACCTCAGACCTAGGTCTTACAAAACTTCTTAGGAAAAAAAAAAAAAAAAACTTCTTAGGG
This sequence comes from Balaenoptera acutorostrata, assembly GCF_949987535.1. Lineage (NCBI taxonomy): Eukaryota > Metazoa > Chordata > Mammalia > Artiodactyla > Balaenopteridae > Balaenoptera > Balaenoptera acutorostrata. Next base: position 48,927,429 of record NC_080066.1, on the reverse strand, counting down.
ATTCACTTTAGCTAAAGCTAAATTAAAATAAAGTTTAAATTTATTGATGGCATCAAATGATTTTGACCACTGATGAGCATTATCTCCTATGCCTTCTCTGTCCTATGTTTATGGTCAATTCTTCTGTCATCTGGAGCTCCTGGTATTTTTCTGGATAACAATTTAATAGTTAAACAATGGAATACCCAAATATATATGATTCTTTTATATACATTAAAATATGTATATGTATTGTTAATCTATTGATTCATTAAGACCCATTTTCAGTAATGCTCATGCCATCTTGATCGTGATGTTTGTCTAGAAGTTGACCTATGCTAGTTAAGCAAGTTGGCTGCTGACACCCAAGGGATACATATACCTTTAAAAGCATTTAAAACACATGCTATCCAACAAACCACATAAATAGTGCCCTTTGAGAAATCCCAACTGGTATTTACTGCTTTGGGCTCTAAGATGCATTCTTCAGAAAAGTCTGGGAAATATATATACACACACACACACCTGAAATAACTTCATGACTTTTAAAAAAAAATCTTAATTTTTACTTTGTTTTCTAGAAGAATTATGTGTTACCTGTGCCATCGTAAGGTTTATTCAAAGCCCTTGATTTTCCACTTGGCAGAAACAGCTCTATGTGTTGTCAACACAGTAATATGTTCGTTCCTTTATGAAGCTGAAAGACTCACATGAAACCAACATGATTTGAAATTTCATCATAAGGTATCTATCCAAACAAGGTTCACCTTAGAGCCTAATATATTTCTCTGAAAGGGTCTATTCCATTTATCCTGTGATCTGGCTAAGATGGCCTGTATTTTTTTACTCGATCATGCCGTCCTCTCACCCCCCAAATAGACCACCGTTGCCCCAGCCTCTCATGTTCATTCCTTAGTATCATGAAATGGGGTTTTCATATGAGGGCTCAAACACTTTAGCAGAGGAGGTGCCAGAGTACTTCACAGAAGAACCACTTGTATCAGACCACCGGGCACCAGTGCAGACTTGCCGCAGGGCCATCTCCCCCCTGACAATTTCCATTACACATTCCTGGCCGTGCACTGAATATTTTACCAAAGACAAGCATCCAGAACACTACACTAGCACAATAAAGGCTTTCCCCTGCCAGCTTCAGAAATGAGTGACGAGACTTTTTATTAGTCAAGGAAATGTCTATTGAAGAAACGCAACAGTGATTTTATTGCTGCCTAAGTGGGAAGCTTTATTGTGTATGTATTTGTCTGCTTTTAATCATTCTGTGATACCCAGATGGATGGTATAGAAATGTAAAGATTTTTTAAGAAAAGTTCAAATGATTGTCTAAAAGCATAAAGGAATATAACAACGAAAATAAGTTTTATTGGTTATGTAGCATATCTTGAAAAGCTTGAGGATAATACAAGAGATTTTCTTATTAATTATTAATACTAATCATTAGTTATTATATCCTTTACTCTGGAAAGGAAAACAAGAAAGCTGACATTCATCACAAACAATCGCTTTTGTTCATTTGAGTTTTTATAGAGATGGTGTGTCATGGATTTGAAGGCTGTCTTGTCCCATATGAATATGCCATATTACTGAATTTTTGGACATTAAGGAAGGTCATGGTTCCTTCCTGACTTCAGAATGTCACTGCACAGCTCAGTGAGTTTTTTCATTTCAAACACTGTCTGAAATGACCAATTTCTTCCTGTCTCCAAAATCCGCAATGCTTGTTAATCAACAACTTTTGAGGCTTCTCATTTTATACCAATTATCTCTAAGTCTTAACAGTGTCTCTTTGGTACCCAGCATACGTATCATTTCAAGTTTCAGTTCTCAAGTCTGATAAAACTAATAAACCCACACTGCCAGAGGTGGCACATTAAGATGGTAAAATGGTTTTCATCTTAATTGGATATGAGCACCGTTATCGCTAATAACCCCAGGATATTCTAATTGGACTCTCTCTCTCACTTTTATTTTTAAAACATTAATCTCATTGATCAGCCTTAATTTCTCCATCCCCCACTCCGTGAACCCAAATCTTGAAACGCAATATAGAAATATTCTAACTTCAGGTGGTCATTTCAGCATTATTTTTTGGTATGAAGCCAAAAAAAAGTAAACAGTTTTGCAAAAATAAAAGCTCCCTTTTTAAGTTTTCAGAAAAAAGAAATTGTAGTAAGACTACTTATTGACATTGTAATAATGTCTCTAATGCAGTTTAGTTAGCTGCCAGCATCACCTAAGGGCACTGAATTATCAATTTTCAGTAATTTTTAAATGACAATGATCTTCTCTGCCACATTATTTATGGTAATCTTAGCGCAAGTTATATAGCAGAAGGAAACACTATTTTAAAAGTTATCACACACACAAATACTAGATTTTTGTTTCATCTTAATTTTACAAATATTGGTGAATATATATATAAAAATTATAGAACTCTGGATGTTGGCATTATAGTTAAGAAATGAAAAGATGTGATAAGACACTTCCACAGACAGATGCTATTTAGTTGCTGGTAAGTACACATTGACAAATACGAGGATATAAACACTTAATTCCATTATGCCACAATAGCAAATTTAAGCTAAGTTTTGACATACGAAATCAACTCCGATTTCCCTTTTACTAGTCTTTTTAGATTTGGTAGGCATATGTTGGCACTAAAAGAATAAAAAAATACATAAAATCTTAGAGGGTGGGGGGTTAAAAAAGAACAGAAAAAAACCTTTCTGATTCCACAAACCAGCAAATTTTCCCCAATAAGTGTAAAAACTGAAGGCTGCTTATGCTTTAATTGTTGAAAAATGTCATGTGAGCCCTTCACTGGCAGAAAGAATTCACTTTTAAGAGACATAATAATTTTTTCTGGAGAAATGTATGTTTTATCAGTTGAGTGTGGGCCTTTATAATTATTATCACTGTTCCCATATAATTAAAAGCCTTTATGTAGATATCATTAAATAATTATGGATGTTCAAAAGAAATGCTTACCATTCTTCAATCCATAAAATGACAATTGAAAAAACTGTTCATTAATTTATATTTACATTTCTGGCAATTAAATTAGCAATACCTGGAGCACAGATGAATGTAGATCAAAGAATTTTCAGAGTCTTTTCTAATGCCAAAGCTATAGTAAAATCACATATGCCTTTTATGTTGACTTCTTAGAAAATTATGTATCATTGTGACTCTAAAAAGATAAACAAATTTTCAGTCTTTTGTGTGTGGGTATAATATACACATATATCCTATATTGTATGTTGGAGATACCCTATATATATGTACGTATATATATATGACCTATGGGGTGTACATTGTGAAAAGGATATATATACATATGATGCCAAACATACATATACAATATATATGTACACACTTACATACACCTACGATGGTGATGAGGATGATGATTTTATGGAGTGCTAGGGGTCATACTTTAAGATGTTCTGATGGTCTCTATGGAGAATATGCCCATGTGTGAGACAAGGGCCCTACCTTTAATAAATGCATAATCTGATTGTAGAAACTTTATATATACAGTTAAAAAAGATGATTGAAATATAAAGTGGAATATGGAGTTACATGTGTCATCAAAACCAGTCATATCTAAAACTGACCAAAGACTTTGATTAGGAAGGAAAAAAAAACCTACAGCTGCATGTAGTCTTGCTTTTGTATATGGATTTATATGCATTTTACATGTACTACTGTAATAAAATGTTACATACATTAAATATAGACAAAAATAATAATAAGAAGAATGAGATAAATCAACATCAGTATTCATAGGTATTCTGATATTCTTTCTCCACCTACCCAGTGGGGCCATTTGCCCACTTTCAAGAGAACTGATACAGATAGTACATGTTTTTGGTGCTTGTTTGTTAAGTTAGGTCAGTGTGTTCCACTTAATAAATGTGATGGGCAAGGGCATTCCATCCCAATAAAAGAGGGAAGGACACAGAAAATGTTTCCAAATATCAGAGGGTAAATCCCTTCTCACACCATAACTGCAGGGTTCTGCCATTCCTTAAACAGTGGTTACTTTCATCTTCACAGGTCTTTCCCATCACCTACATACCAGACAGTTTTACTCCCAAGATATTGGACCCTAGTCTTTCCCACCTTTCTCCTTGCCAAGATCCCAATCCCCTGTCTGCTATCTCTGCCATTTCTTCCATTTGAAGAGTTTGCTTTTCAACTTCATGGAAGGTGTTGGATTCAGCCTTCTTCCTTAATTCCTAGTTCACAGTCTGGAAAAGTTAAGTAACTTGCCCAAGGTCAAGCAGGCTGTGATGAGCAGGGCAAGAACTTATGTTGCCTCTACCATTGGCATTGTCTTCATATTAGGACCAATGCAGTGGTGATGTGCAGAGTATTCATTTAACAGGTCACCTCTTCTGAGACAGGTATTGTGCTGGGCTGTGGTGGCACATTGTTACATAAGATGGGCTAGACTTTCATAGAATAGAAAGCTCATATTCTAAAGGGAAATGATGTGAAATAAACATGCCTACAAATGGAAGAGAAAGTAATCTCAGACAGTGGTAAGAGTTTGACAACTAAAAAGAAAAACCTTGGATGATAGGCTAGAAAGTGATATCTTTGCAAGAAGGAGACAGAGCATTATTTAGGTGATAGGAAAATATCTCTGAGTATATGGCATTTGAACTCAAAACTGAAAAGAGCTGCTGTGAAAGTATTGGGACAGATAATTCCAAGCAGAGGTAGGACCCTCAGGGGGAACCTAAGACGAAAGTTAAAAACCCTAAGATGGAAATAAAATTTCCTTGTTTAAAAAACATAAAAACAACTCTGGAAGCTGGCATGTAGTGAGCACGGGGGTTGGGGGGAGGGATGGTTAGCGCAAGGTAAAGCACCTTGTAGGACCTGGTAAGTCAAGTTAAAGAGTTTGGATTTCATGGTAAATGCATTAGGAAGTCAAGGGAGATTTTGAAGCTGGGGAGTGATATGGTCTGATTTATTTTCTTTAGAGATCAATGACTGCCATGTGGGGAATGGATTTTAGAATAACAAAAGTAGCAGCAGGGAGACCAGTGAAGAGGCTATTTCAGGACTGGAGGCAAGAAATGAGAGTGCTGTGGACTAGGATTGTAGCCACAGAGTCAGAGCAGTGTGGTGATGGATATAGAAGGATTTTTGGATGGATTTAATGTAGGCAGTGTGGGAAGGAGAAGGATCAAGGACACGTGGGTTTTTGGCTAGAGCCATATAGTAAGTACACGGAGTACTAAGATGAGAATAGAAGTTTGGTGTGTGGGAAATCGTGAGATATGATTTGGCCTTGTTATGTTAAGATCTAAGCAAAGATGTCCTGTAGGCAGTTGGATACATGAGTCTGGAGCTCAGTAGAGAAGCAAAATGTAGAGATAGAACTTTGGGTGAATAAAAATACAGTCAGAGAAGAGAAGAGAGTCAGGGTTATTCCAACAATTGGAGATAAAATAAGGGAAGAGGATCCAGCAAAAGGAGCTGAGAAGGAAGGGCATGAATGGTATGCCATTGTGCTTTCTAAAATAAGGTCCTAGAGGGCCCCCAAGTTAAGTTTGCACAATCACTCAAACATCTAATTGAGCAAATACTATGGGGTAGTATACTATGGACTTCGATTTGAGGATATAAAAATAATTAAGGCTCACCATCTTTTGGGAAAGAAAAATAGGAACTTGAGTGCTGGGAGTGCAACTTAGTAGCTTGCTTTCCTTTTCTTCTCTAGACCTGATTGCCTGATGTCTCAGCAGAGACAACTCAGATGGGTTGATTGATTTCCTGGTCTTGCTGATCCTCTTCCCCTAGGTTTCACCACGTTGAGTCTCCATTCAGCTAAAGACATGTGGGACAAATAACTTGGAAACCTTCAAGAGACCATGCAGAGTCCTAATGTGCTTAGGGCTAGAAGGAAAGATGTTACAGCAGATCCATCCTCTGGGGGTGGGAAGGTGATGGTGGGAAAGGAGTTCAAGTTGAGTCCAACTTGAGTTTTCTTCCCAGTTTCCTAAGAGAACTTAGAACTCCTTCCATCTTCCTTACCATTGTGTCACCTCTACCAGCTCCAATTTCTCCCTCCCCCTCACATTTTCCAGTAGGATTGGTTTGGGAAATTTACCACTCTTTGGGAGAATATGAGGAACATTCACATTACATTTGGTCCTCAATCAGGCAGCCCCACTACTGAATCTTCTTTTTGTAGGAACAGTCTTTGAGGATTTACAGAATTATCACATAATTTGTGTTTTTAATTCCTGACACCTATACATTTAATAAATACTGAATATATTTATATGTACAGATTTATTTATATATATAGAAACAGTACTCATATCTGAGTACACACCTACATTAATTTACATGTTCATTTTACAGCTTGTCTTGGGAACTTTTAAAAAAATAGCTACATGCAGAGACAATTTTACTAGTTATAAGTTTAGACTTATTTTTTGGTTCTCTCCTTGCTTAAATCCAAAAATTATTTGAGTTGGCTGATCACATTCAAGCAGACTGATACACCCTTCTTTGCACTGTTTTACTATATTTTCTCCATAGCAGAGGCAACATTTTTGGTTACTGTTTGGATTATTGGATGGGTTGGAAATATCTTTGGCCTTAATCATTTGGCCATTGGTACTGCCAGAACTTTCCACTTGATTGCATAATTCTACAGTGGCTACACCTCTCATGGCTCCCTTGGCACCATTTTCAGGATTCAGGACAAGCCCTTAATGAATTCAGCATCTTGTTTGACATCTCCATTCGACCCAGGCCTGGGCCAAGTACTTGAAAGTTCTGGCAGTTGGACAGTCCCTGGACTTACCTCTCTCAGGAGCACAAATTCTAAGAGAATGTAAGTGGCTTCCACACCATTTCTACCATCCATATTTTTCTTTCATAAAACCTCAGGAAATGATTATTAAAAAAAAACACAATGCAGTCATTCATTCTCCTCTAAAAGTTCACATATGTTCTACTTTCCTGTATTGGAAATCGACTGAACTAAACAGACCCCAGACAATATATGGTGTTTAATATGTGGGAAATGTAAATTCACAAGTGGTTTCTAAAGGACTCTAGGTGAAAAACAGGGGTTAAAACTCGAAATACCTCGCCTGGCAAGGCAAATAAATAAATGATAATATTATAGTTACCATTTATTGCACACCTACTATGTGCCAGGGACATTTTAATGTCATTTATGTATATTATTTTGTTTAATCCTCACAAAAGCAATGAGTGAAACTGCCTTGGGGAGGCAAACATGACAGTGTTTGCACATCTGCAGGAGAAGTTGTGCTTCAGTCTGCTGTTTTCATGTGAAAATGGGGGCCTTGACTTGGAACTTTATAATTTTAAAATATTAAATCTCTAGATTTAAAAAATCACATATATTATACATGCATATTATTTTATATACACATAGTATTTTATATATACACATATTATTTTATAAATACATTTTATCTTATATGTGTATTTTATTTCATATATCATATCATACACTGTGAAAACCAAACAAGGCACATCTGTGGGCTGGTGGCAACCTTTGGGCTTAGTGGGCAACCTCTGGGGAATAATGTCTAGAGTCTATTCAGGGTTGGTAAGAACAGCCTAGACTTGGGGGAACTGTTATATGACAGGGCATGTGGCTTTTTATTTCCTTGTCCCATGAGGTCTGGGGCTGACCTAGAAGCTAGTGCTATACTGCTAGCTAAACAAGATTCTTCTGGGCTTCAGCTACGCGTCCCTAGGATTCATTGCAATATTAAGGGCTCGATCAATGCTGTTAAAACTGAACAGTAAGCTGGAACTCCTCACAGAGAAACGGGGTCCACACAGCCTCTTCCTACTTCCATCCATCATGGGAGCACCTGACCCAGAAGTAATTATTTATGTAATATCCACAAGCTTCCCTAATTATGCCTTTATTCACATTAGGTGTAAATGCTTGATAAAACTATAAATGGGTATCTTTGAAGGGGATATTTTCTGTTTGACAGGGATCAGTGTCTTTCAGCAGCTTTTATTTTTATTTTTATTTATTTTTATTTTTTTATTGAAGTAGAGTTGATTTAAAATGTTACGTTAGCACAGTGATTCAGTTTTACACATATATATATTCTTCTTCAGATTCTTTTCCCTTATAGGTTATTACAAAATACTGAGCATAGTTAGTTCCCTGTGCTATACAGTAGGTCCTTGTTGGTTATCTATTTTATATATAGTAGTGTATGTATGTTAATCCCAGTTTTAGCAGCTTTTAAAGCCTGCTCTTCTGAGCCTCGGAAGGCTGTGAGAGGGAGGGTGAGGGTGCACCATCCCTCCATAAGCCGCCCTGGCTCTTTGTTTTTGCCGTATACTGAGGCTCTGACTAAGGTTTCCTTTGAAAAAGGGGTTCTTTGGTACTGAGAAAAGTTATCTGGAAAAATTAAATTCTAACACTAAAATTCTAAGCATTAATTCTTTTAAATCTCAATTTCCTGCAAAAGTTGTGTTTGTTTTTTTTTTTTTTTTTGCTATTCATGAATAAATCCTAGAAAAATAAAAAGATGCAAATAATTGGAGTAACCATGGTTTTGTTTTATTTATTTATTTATTTATTTTCCAGGCATAGAACTATAGGATCCAAACTTCTCAGCTGGAATTCTGGGATGCTAAGCCACCCCCTAAACTACTGACACAATGTACATACTGTTTTCCTGGCAGGATGGTTTGGGCTCATCTGCTCAGGAGCACCATGCCAACCAAACGCAGGCCTCAAAGGAGAGCCAGTGGCACTGGGGTCCCTTCCGTGCAGCAGTCCCTGAAGCAGCACATGTTGAGTACAGGAGATCACATTTGTTGATACTGCAGATAAAGAACAATCAGCAAACATCCAGATCATGTGCCCCATTTCTCAATCCATCTCCCTTCTAGGCATCGGCAAACTGAATGCATAGATCTGGCTGACTAGGTGATGCCCGAGATTTCCTTGTTTGCATATATCCTTTTTGAAAAAGAACAACTGGTTTCTTTTCCTTCTCCATTTGTAAGGTAGGGAAACCATTTCCTCCAGCCCTATCCCAAATCTCCTTACTCTGCCACTGAATCTCCACGTCTTAGGTTAGGTCAGGTCTTATCATAAAGCTAAAGAGAAGAAAGTATGTGCCTGAATAATTCTTAGACTTTCTTTTGTTTTTCTTTCTTTGTCTGTTCTTTTTCTCCCCATCCCTTTCCTTTTATTTCCGCTGAGGTCATTGTCACCTCAGTCAAATAAATGCATTCTCCTAAAGGGAGTAGGCTGCCGGCATATCAACCACAGGTTGAATGGATATTGACACCCTGCAAAGTTGGCACATACACACGTGCATCTACTCATGTGACCACGTAAAATATGTGCATGCAAACACGTGTTCCCCCATAGCTCTTCAGAGCATGTTTTATGCTGTAGTGCAAGTGTTCCTGACTTCTTTTTAATCAAGGACCCCTTTAATTATCTGCTTCTGACTCCTCAAGAATATCATTAATTGAAAAATATCCCACTGCATTTGTTAAGTACACTGTGTGGCTTAATTGAAGATAAACGTGGAGTTTCTTGGGCTTTACAAAATGTAGGAAATAATGGTAGGGCTTCCATCGCTACCTTTGGGAATTCTTTTTTTTTTTTTTAATTTTCTAAGTATTTCTTTTTATTTATTTATTTATTTATGTATTTATTTATTTATTTATTTATTTATTTATTTATTTATTTATTTTTGGCTGTGTTGGGTCTTCGGTTCGTGCGAGGGCTTTCTCCAGTTGCGGCAAGCGGGGGCCACTCTTCATCGCGGTGCGGGGACCGCTCTTCGCGGTGCGCGGGCCTTTCTCTATCACGGCCCCTCCCGTTGCGGGGCACAGGCTCCAGACGCGCAGGCTCAGCAATTGTGGCTCACGGGCCCAGCTGCTCCGTGGCATGTGGGATCTTCCCAGACCAGGGCTCGAACCCGTGTCCCCTGCATTAGCAGGCAGATTCTCAACCACTGCGCCACCAGGGAAGCCCGGGAATTCTTAAGAGCTCTGAGGACCCCAATTTGGGGGCCACTGTTATAAATGAGTGTACTGGACAAGAAACCCAGAGATTTGGACTCTGGTGCAGACACATCCAGGGATCTATTCCTAGAGCCTTTATTTCCTCTTCTGTAAAGCGAAGTACAGAGCGGTTGCAGTCCGAGGCTCCTTCTGGACCCATGGTTTTGCCTCTCCTGGATCTGAGCCCTGGGAGACAGGTGGGTTGATACCTATCTATCTTGTGGCCTTTTCTAGCTCCCTGTCCTCCCAATGCTGCTTCTGACCTGAAGACCCTCCTATGTGTACAGACCAGTGGAAAAGCCCTGGGAAATCCTGAAGAAGATCCTGGAGATGTGTAGGAGGGAACCTAGGGCCAGAAATGAGATCTTCTCCTTGGGAAGCATTAATCCAGCAACTCACATTTCTGCCTAGTAGAACTCTTAATGATTTAATGGCTTTTAAAATGACTACATCAAAGACAAACAAATCAGGATGTGGGGCCATGTTGTGGGTCTATGAATCCTGTTGTCATTACTTAAGTATTTCTTTCAACATGGTATTGAATCTAAGAGTCTGCTTCATTATTATTAAACTCAAAACACGTTACATTCCAAAGATATTTTGGAAACAGTAGATTTTGAGATTTACTGGTGGTTTCTATCATTTCAACAGACTTGTACTGAGGGAGCAGCTGGGGTCTGCAAGCCTAAACTATAAAACTGGTGTTTAGAGATGAAGCTGATAATTCTCCCACCTGTTTACAAGATTGCACTTAGGGGAGAGATTTCACCTGAGTCTGTCTCATGCCAGAAGCCAGAGAAATGCACAGACTTGGAAAACTTTGTGACGTGTGTACCATACACCTAACGTGCGCTGCCATTTTTATCTGGGGTAGAAATAAACAACTACTGAGTGGATACGTATATGGAGAAAATCTGATCGCAGATGGTAAGTCTGTGTATACTTTAAGAATAACCTTGGTTATATAGATCATGATAAAAATAACACAACTTATAGCTAGTGATAAAACATCTCCTAAAGGGATTAGTAAATTCTTAACCATTTGGATCATTTTTACTGGAATCGACAGAATGAATCTAAGAGCTCTTTTTCAAAACTCCAAATTCTGTGATCCTATGTAGACCAAATTAACAGAATGTTAAACTGGAAATAGATGAGCTGTGTAATCCTTGTTACCAGCTAATCAGTTATGGCCTGAAGATACAATGTTTCATGTTCAATTCATGTCTCGAAAAAGAAGTTCTAATTCTAACTACCTAAAATGAAATAAGGAGGACAGTTTTATTGCAATTACAGGTGTATCTAGTATTTGAAGCAAGATTACCATGAATAGCAGCACGTCTCTAACCCTATCCTGAATGGAACGGAACCAGATGGGTGAGAACAGTCTGGTGACCTTTGATAGTGTGAGGTCAGGTGGAGATGGAGCCTGGAGCTTCGCTCTAGACTGCACTCCCCACAGCTGCCCTGATCATAAGCCCTCTTGGCATAATCACCACAGTACAGCGTTTAAGGTTAGAGACACACAACCCAGGTTCAAATCCTGACCATCTCCATGCAGCTTTAACCAATTCCTCCATCCCTCTGTGTTTCAGTTCCTTTATTTGTAAGAAGGTGATTAAAATTGCCTTTCAGTGGGGATTCAATGAAATGGTATGTGTCAGGTGTCTGAGGCATAGTGAATATTTGAGAAACATGCTAATATATTATTGTCACCTGTTTATTTTTACTTAAGTATCTTGAGACTAAATGAAAAGTCATTTGAGCACTGTATAAAAAAGTCCCTTCGTGAACCTAAAATATCACTGGCGATAGAATTATTTTTCTTTCTCAAAACTTTTTCAAAACATCAAGAAGAGAGACAATCTGTAAAGACTTGAAACCTTAAGTTTTTTATTTTTGGCATGTCTTAGACCTGCTTATTTTTTCTGTTTTTTTATACATTCCCTGACCATCAGGGAATTGGAAAAAGGATTAGACAGCCTAACAATAACATAGACTTTAGAAATCCACTTAGCTCTACAATGACTTTCTGAGGCAACTGGCCTTTCCAAAATAAATTTGCAAACACTATCCTTATAAAAAAATGAGAATTTGGCGAGGTAAAAGAATTCAGACCATATCAGCTTGTCATTCCAAATTCTAAAATATTTAGTCTTACTTCAAGATAAATAGCAACAATTGAACTTAAGCAGCTAAGAAAAATAAACATACAACTTCTTGAAAATGTACAAATAACTAGATGGTTTAAAAAATGTTATCAGAAATGTCTTTACTGCTAACAAGGTCTAAATTAAACAGTGACCATAGATGATGTTTGTTTCTGGTGTATGGCTGTCCTGACAGGGGGCTGTCCAGTGTTGGGGTAGATGAGGCTTAGCATTCACGACACTTGGGAACCACGGATGGTGAGATCCCAGCTGTCTGCCAATCAGAGCGTGGCAGGTCTTTGGCAATGTGGTCAACAGTATGCACTCCCCAGTCAAAGCCTTGGGTAGAAGGTTAAGATTTGGACTGAGTCTTAAAGAATGGCTGGATGGGATTATACTATCCCCTCCAGCTGCAAAAATTGTCATTCCTTCCTTCTCTCCACCTTCCCCGTGGCACCAGTTTTCACATGCTTCAAGGCATGAAGTTAGGAAACCGTGGAAAACCATGGGAGACAGGTGAGCATAGGAAAAGTCAGTTTGACGGCTGAAAGCATTGACCTGAGAGTGAATAGTATAAAACCAGTATTGAGGGAGAGTCTGAGACTGATGATGATTCCATGAGGTGACCTTGTCTTTCTCAGGTTACTTGATTAAGGCATACACTCTGGAGTGAGCCTTGATTTCAGATTTCTCCATTGTCACCTGTTACCTATGGCCCTGGGTCATGTGTATGGTGCTCTTTGACAGGCATCTTTTACATTTGTAAAAAAAAGCATGTCAAAATTGCATTGTTGTGATGCTAGATGATTTATAACAGTTATTATTTTTTAAGTTTGCAGTATGCCAAGTACATTGCCCTGGGAGATAGTTTTGTTTATGTCGTAATTTACTTTGCATCTAGTTTATCAGTGAATTCAGCTAAAATCATAGGTGTCACAGACCTATGTCCTATGATTCCCTATTGAATCTAAGGTATTTTTTCCAAGTCAGGAATAAAAAGAAATCTCAGGAACGTCTATTTCCAGAGTTTAATTGGGTAATCACTTCAAGGAATATCTGGGGTTGTTTTGTTTACAGGAAATGGGTTTAATAGAATGCTTTTAAGGACATATTTCTTTTCAGTTTGCTACAACTTGCCAATATCCAGCTTTTTCCATATTAAGATTTATTCTCTATAAAAGCATGAATAAGTACAGAATTAAATCATAGTATAATAATTTAAGTAATTGCTATGAAAGGATATTTGTGATAACAATTTTTAAAATCCAAATTTCTAATAATTTCCTGTTTTCTTAAAACTCATATTTTTGGTTTATAATAATAAAACTGGAATTTTGGTTCTCAGCAGAAGTAATGATATCTCCAATAGGAATCATAGCATGCAAAATAAAAACTTTGAAAACAGTCTGAGTTTTAGTCAGAGTGGCAAAAATTAAAAAATATTAAAATCTCACTCAGCTGTTTTGACTTATATATATTTTTCCCACTGATAATATAAATATGAAGGAATTGACTGGACATTTCTGGTATCATACAATTAGTTAACATAAGAGAAGACCTACTTGCCTTAGATCAATGGACCCCTGGATTCAGCAAACAGAACTTAATCCAAAATAAGAAGAACAAGATAATACGTTATTGCCTTTTTTTTTTTTTTTCCTTTTTAATGTCTAGGTTTGTTGTTGTAATAATTGTTGTGGTTATTTTCCTTGACAAACATGAAATTTTTCTGGTAAATGGTCCAGTTCTCTGACTTCAAAGCTGAACACATGGCACAAATTGGGCTGGTCATATTCCTCATTTTATAAACAATGGTGTTCCAAGCTGGGCTTATCAGAATTCTTCCTTGTTTTTTTTTTTTTTTTTACTGCAACTAACAGGGAATAAAATTTTTCCTTCCTGGTTTGTTAAAGCTCTTCTCCATGACTCAGGATGTACAGTAAAGGACTAACCTTGGCCAGAGAAAAATTTGGCTGTTTGCCCCCAGCTCCAGGGAGGTAATCTCTAAACCCTTGCAATGTCCTGCCTGATACGAACATCTTTCTTTACCTAGGAGTCTTCAGCCAGGCCAGATAGTCTATGCTAACAATATAATTTTTGGTGGATGGTCTTGGGTCATGTGGTGCAATCTCAAATTCTAGAGGGGCTGGAGACTAAGATTATTCAGTGGATGATCACCCTGTCTACAGATAGCCAACTCCTAATCAAAACTCTGGACAACAAAGCTTGGGTGAGCTTCCCAGGTTGGGAGTATTCTGTGCATGTTGACGCACATGGTCACTGGGGTAATATGTGCTATACACATGATTCCATGCCTGGCATGTCTTGAACCCTGCCTTATGTGCCTCTTCCTTTTGCTGTTTCTATTCTGTATCCTTTCACTGTGGTAAATCATAACTCTGAGTATAATGGCTTTTCTCAGAATTACGAGTCTTACTAGTAAATTATTGAACTCGAGGGTGGTCTTACGGACCTCTCAAATATTATACAGGGCATCCGTGTTCTCCACTACTGGAGGAAGGCTCAGAGAGAGAAGCGGAGATGAGAGATATGATGGATGAATGGAAGACATGAGAGAGAGAGAGAGAAAATAGCATCCTGTGTCTGGTTCTAATCTTTGAGACCCTTGAAGGTACGTTATTTCCTTAGTTATTTCTTTGGATAATTAAGAATCTGTGGATTATCCTGGTATATTCCAATAATTCAACCCACCCCCTCCAACCCCTTCAAATAGTTTGTATTGTATTTCTGAAAGGTTTTATATTATTATATCATTTTTCAATTTCAGTTATATATAGTTAAAAGCATATTTCTCACCATTAAAAAAGTAAGTGTGATTAATAGTAAAACGGGAAACAAAATAAAGCCTTGAGAGTATTTTTGGACCTATCAAGAAAGTTCTTGAAAAATACACTCATTTCAAATAAATTAATCTAGAAATGTGCATATCACTTTGACAAGTCATTTGAAACCCCAAGTTATTTATGAAATGCTGATAAGAATGAAATATTTGAAAACTGAGTTTAGTGTGGTCTACTAGTTTCATACTTTTCATAAGAATTTTCTGGTAATTTTCTGTAGATAATTTTCTAGATTTTGAGCTCTCAACATTACTTTTGTGAGACAAGAGACAGAGTTCCATCACTCTAGGGATCTAAAGCTAAATACTAGTGATGCTGCTCAGAAGAGACTATTTTAAACCCAAAGAGACTGTTTTTATAGAAAATGCTACATTCTTCCACCGCTAAACCTCAAATATTAGCCCACAGAAGAGCAATTAGCAAGTATATCCTTTATAAATAGTATGAACACGTAGACGTTTATATTGTTAGTATTTATCATTGTATTGGTGGAGAAAGGACCACGTTCATTACCTGAGTGATTCCAGGCCAGGAATGGCAATTAAATTTCCACAAGTGTATCAGAATTCCTTGAGTTTTTTGGAAACAAAAGGAACTTTCTTATTTTGGTAAAGAAACCTACAAACATTTAAAGGAAAAATCATGTTTGATGTAAAATATGAGGACTATTCCCTTCAAAGTGAGGAATAAGACAATGAGCTCCCCTGTTACCCTCTCTAGGTCCTAAGCAGCACATGACTTGCCTAGACCCCCGGGAAAGGAAATATGAACTTTAATTATTGGAATGAAAACATTATCAGGATCGTAGACAGTTGACAGATACAAGGTCAATATTTAAATGTCAACATATGTAATTGTGTCCCTAACTATTAGCAATGACCAATCAGAAAATGGAATCTTTAAAGGGTTCCATGCCCAATACCTACCAGGTGTCTAAGAATAAATTCAAGAAAATAAATGGATGACCTGTATGAAGACTATTATATAATAATATTGAAAGGACCCACACAAAGACTTAAATAATGGATATATATTTCATAGAAGGGAAAATTTATTTTCCTAAAGACATAAATTTTCCCAAAACTAATCAAAAACTTTTATTAAAACCTCAAAAGTTTTTTTCTTTTCCCACAGAGCTAGTCAATGCATATGGAACTAGTTCATGCATCTTGAAAAATCAGGGCCCAAAGTAGCTCAGGTGATTTTGAAGAGTAAGAGTAAAGAAGCAGCACATATCCATTAGATATGGAGTTATTTTAAAGCTATCACATTCAAAGTCATGTTCTGGTGATACACAGGTAGTAGAACAAAAATTCCTAGAAACAAACCCACATGGACATGGGCAGTGGATAAGAGGAGGTCTTACACACCAATGGGAAAGAATGGGCTTTCCATACGAAAGAAAATAGATACAGATATCTTATACATATACATATATAAAAACTTCAGATACTAAAATCAGGAAGCAGAGCTTTAAAATTCTTAGACAAAAATGGAAGAGAATATATTTATGACATTATGAGAGGCAATAATTTTTTTCAATACAAAAAGTGCAAATTTAAAAAAGGTTAATGAATCTGATTAAATTAAATTAAAACCCTTCTATGATAACTCTTCTCTTTGTTTACAGATACCCCAAATATTTTTGAAATCCTACATTCAAAGATAACATTTTTAATAAGTGTTAAATAATTTTAAATAATAATAATAATAAAATAATTTAAATAATTCATATCAAGAACATAGTAAAAAGTTCTACAAGTTAATCAAAGAGAAATAGTCCATAGCAAAATGAACAAAGGATATGAAAGGTCAATCATGACAGAGGAAACCTGAATCAACAAGAAACATTGAAAAAAAAAGTACTCCTCGCCTTTGCTTGGTAATCAGGGAAGCACAAACTAAAATGACAAAGACAGATTGTTTCAAACTCATTGGATTGGCAAAAATGAAAAAAAAAGAAGAATCTGGTATCACCAAATATTAGAGAAAATGTGAGGAAAAGGGAGTTTTCATATACCATTGTAGGGGCTGTAAATTAGAACAAGCCCGGTGGAGAATAATTTGACAACATGTAACAAAGCTGAAGGTGTGTGTTCATTGTGATCAGCAATTCCACTTCCCTATATATACATAATAGAAACCTTAGCGTGGGCATGATAGCTTGTGATTATGAATAACTGGAAATGACCTGAATGTATGTCAACAGAGGAATTAATAAATATGGTTTATTTCTACAAGGAATACTGTATAGAATTAAAATTGATGATGTAGATCTCCCAGTAGTTCAACTGCCAGTTATACCCTCCTTTCTCTTCTCCACACTGGCTTCCTTCGGGGGATTTATATTAGTGGTTCTCTCTTTCTGGAGCATTCTTTCCCCCAGATATCCTTGTGGCTCATTCCTGTGCTTTATTTGGTTTTCTGCTCTCAGGTCTCCTCCTTGGAAAGGTCTTGTGTGAAGACACTATAGACCATTGCACCTCCCCGACCCATATCATCCTCTGACCTCCTATATTTGCTTCTGGATCTTCTCTTTGACCTGCAGGAATATAAGCTGCATGGGGGCACTTTGCTTTGTTCACAACTGTGACCCCAGTTCCTAGAAGGGCATCTGTCACTCAGGTGATGGCAGATAAGTATTTGTTGAAGTGATTTGGAAGTTTATGAGCTTCTTCATGTGTTCCCCCTCCTCCCTCACTCTCATATTCTTCTGTAGCAACAGACCCAGGGGGTCTTCCTTCCTACTGCAAATCCTCTCCCAGAGCACTGAACGAACAGAGGAATGAGGGGCAAGAGGGCAGCCCGTGAAACCCTCCACCTTCTTTGCTCCCTCATAGCTTACACTGCTGGGTCCTTCTACATGGCTGCAGAGCATGTGGACAGGTGCCCCATCCAGGAAAAAGACTGTGTCCAGTCTGAGGGTCCTGGCTGATGGCACGCAGGGGAGCATGAGCACGAGAAAAAGCTTGTGCTCAGATCCCAGGCAACTCGTCTGCTTCTCACTGAACATTCTGCAATATCATGTATGCTGGAAATGATCATTGAAAGCCACAGTCTAGCATGGTGTTGACATCCTGACGGTTGGAAATAGAGAGTCATTAAGTCTCTGAGGCAAGAAGGTAAGGCTCAACGACTACTTTGCTCAGAGGGGGTGGCATTTAGGCGCGCGGCAGGGTGCTGACTGGAGCCGTAGCCTGGGAACCTGAAAATCTCAGTACCTCTCCTTTGACCCAAGGTTCACCTTGTCTTCTCTGGGGTAGGCTGGAAATGTGATCTCCTCATTTTCTTAAGCTAAATAGTTACATTTTCCTTGAATTACTTGTGTTAGCGGAAACAACAGAGGCTCTGGGGTCAGGTAGACCTGGGTCTGACCTGTGGCCACGTTATTTCCCAACCATGTGACCTCAAGCAAGTTGTTTAATTTCTCTTGATCGTCCCCTTTTCCAACTCTGTATTGGGGTTATAAAACATCTATCTCTGGGTTTGGGAGGTGGATACAATGAGATAGCTATTGTAAGACATCATGCTGGTTCAACTCGGACAGACAAAAAGCATACTTGCTGAACCAGCTGACACCCTATTTCACTCTGTGGGGGGGTATTAATAATTCTCCTTCGTCCAAATCACATGTGACTACATTTAAATGAAAGTTATTTTTGCAAGATTGGAGCTGTGAGAACTTTGTCTTTCCTCAACCAGATGACTTGCTCCCAGCTGCATGTGCAAGCTAAATTTACTAAATGAAGAACTAAGAATGAAATGAGCTGGGAAGAGAGCCTGCCTCTGGATATTGAATATCCTTACCTGGGAGAGTCTTAAACAAAAGTGTAAAGCTTAAGTCTTCATTTTGAGGGATTTCACCACAACCAGGATTCAGAATCATATTGTTATACTTCTATTAAACATCATCCAGTCTAGAAACTCCTAATCCAAAATGATTGCCTAACAACTCAGTGAAATAAACCAGAGGATGATCACTTCATTTTGATGAATTAGGACACTTGCGATCATTAAAGGTTAATGTGAAGTAAAGAAGAGCAAGCCTTACTACCCTCTCCCATTTTTTAGAGCTTCTGTATAAAGAATGATCATTTTTTTCTAGGCTTTGAGCTGGCTGAGTTCCTCTCAACTGGGAGTTCCTCTGCTTCCTGTCTTGCCAGCCCATGCTGTGTGACAAGGTCAACACACACGGGCTTGGTGTCGCTGGATCTGGATTCAAGTCATGGCCCGGACCCTTTATGTATGATGCCACCCACCTTCACTCTGCAGTTTAGGAAACTGAGCCCCAGGGAGGTGAACACTGCCTTTGCCAAGGTTTTGAGGGGATTAAATCAGATAATGTCTGAAAAAGGTCTGGGATACAGAAGGCACAAATAAACAGCAGCTGCTAGTATTATTGTTTTCATGCTCTCAATTGTTCTTCTCTCAGGAAAAAATTGGGGGAGAGGAGGGTTATCACCCTCTGCTCCTCTATTTATATTAAAGAAGCTAAGAAATGCAACCAGACTAATTCTGGTGCACTATGTCAAGGATTGTGGACCCCCAAGAATGAAGATTTTAGCAACTTATTATTTTTTAAACGTTGTCGAGGGGTACATAGATATAGGTGTAGCTTGGTAAACAGGTTGGTTAACCTGTTTAATGTCCCAATCTTTGCCTTCTCTTGTACTTGTGACTCTCAACCTACTCTTTTCCATTTTCCTCCTTTTATATGCAGAATGTCCCCCTTCTTCAACCAATTCAGTTTCCTTATCTACGGATGTGGAAATCTAACCTTCTTGAGATAGTTTTTCCTGGCTTAATCCTCATTCCTGTACCATACCCTCTCCTCACCTTTATGTAATCTTGGGATAGAACAGTGGTTCTTTTGCCCCCAGGGGCATTTAGCAATGTCTGGAGACATTTTTAGTTATCAAACTTGGTGAGGGCATTGCAATTGGCATCTAGTGAGTAGAAGCCAGAGATATTGCCACGTCTGCAATGTACAGGACAGCTCTCACGACAAAGAATTATTCAGCTTAGAATGTTAATAGTGCCCAGGTTGAGAAACCCTGAGTTAGGGTGACTGCAGACTTTTTCATTAAAATCTGGACATTTTGAGGAGTGAAAGATAGCCCTCTTCATGTATCCAGACAAAACTGTAATTCAAAAAGATACATGCTCCTCTATGTTCATAGCAGCACTATTCACAATAGCCAAGACATGGAAGCAACCTAAGTGTCCATTGACAGATGAATGGGTAAAGAAGATGTGGTACATATATACAATGGAATACTACTCAGCCATAAAAAAGAATGAAATAATGCCATTTGCAGCAATATGGATGGACCTAGAGATTATCATACTAAGCAAAGTAAGTCAGACAAAGACAAATACCATATGCTATCACTTATATGTGGAATCTAAAATATGACACAAATGATCTTTTCTACAAAACAGAAACAGACTCACAGACATAGAGAACAGATTTGTGCTTGCCAAGGGGGAGGGATGAATTGGGAGTTTGGGATTAGCAGATGCAGACTATTATATATAGAAGTGGTAAACAACAAGGTCCTATGGTATAGCACAGGGAACTATATTCAATATCCTGTGATAAACCATAATGGAAAAAATTATGAAAAAGAATATATATATATATGTATAACTGAATCACTTTGCTATACAGCAGAAATTAATACAGCATTGTAAATCAACTATACTTCAATAAAATAAATTTTAAAAAATAAGAAAAGAAAGCCCTTTTAACAATTAAGCTTAGACAGTAGGTATAAAGTGGGACTAGCATTGCAGGCATACAAGACCTATGGTTCCTTTTCCTGAGTTTGTTTTCTTTTAGAATGATGAGATATTATTCGTAAGCATAATTTTAATTCACTTTCTTGACATGCCTTTGGCCTTTTTCGCCAATTAGACTCTTAGTTACCCAAAGATAGGAGGTGGAGCCTCTACATTTTCCTCTCCTCCTTCTAGGACTTTATACAGAGCACTTACTTGATAAACCTGCTTGACTTACTGTGGTTATTTATAATCTCTGTTCACAACAGGGTCCTTGACAAAACCTACTATAAACTTTTCAACAATCAATTACGTTGCACATCAAAAATGTGGGTGAAATGATGGAGAAGAATTCAACAAGTACCATTGCTCATAAGGTAGAGATGATTCTACCTCCTATGATACATAATTTAATGAAATATGCTAAGCAAGGTACAATCCCCTTGATTGGTACTCAGTTAAATTACTCATGTTTACTGTAAATGTTCTTACTGCACAAAATATGCTTCTATTGAATTAGATAACATTTTATTTTGAAAGCATGGCTATACATGTAAAATGAACAAAAATATATACAAAGTTCTGCAAATCCTATCCTGGACATAGTAGATGTATAATAAATATTAGTTCTGTTTGTATTCCCATTACATAGAACAGTTTAAAAATAATTTTAAGCCATTTAGATTTGTTTTGTAGTTTTTGAAGTATTGATTCTAAGGGATATTTAAAGTTACTGAGATGGTTAAAATTAGTTGGTATATTAGTTTTCTAGGGCTCTGTAACAAAGTATCAAAGGCTAAGTGGCTTAAACAGAAGAAATTTATTGTCTCAGGGTTCTGGAGACTGGAAGTTCAAAATCAAGGTGTTGGCAGCTTTGGTTCTGTTCCAGGCCTCTCCCCTTGGCCATAGGGATGCATCTTTTCCTTATGTCTCTTCACATCTTCTTCCCTCTCTATGGATCTCTGTGTCCAAATTTCCTCTTTGTATAAGGACAGCAGTCATATTGGATTAGGCCCCATCCTGATGACCTCATTACCTTGATTACCTCTGTAAATAAAGACCCTGTCCCCAAATAAGTTCCTGTTCTGAGGTACTGGGCATTAGGACTTTAACACATGCCTTTAGGGGGGCACAACTGATAAATAAGAAAATACCATAAAGAGATTATAATCTGAATTTAAATTTTGTAGAAAGAACAATTTTATAATACCTTGCTATCAAGGGAAAATTGGAATCAATACAGTTTGGAAATATGTGATAAACCTCATGTTATTGTAGGCCACTGTATTGCAGGACAGTAGTTTATCCTTAAACATATTGTAAGGAACTTTCCTGAGGAAATCACAGAGATCAAAATGTTAACATCTCTCTTCTGAACATCTCAAAATACTTTGCCTGCCTTGTATTTATTTTTTTTTCCCCTCTCAAAAATCTCGAGTTGGGTACCAGATGACCCTATAGGTGATAAAACAGACGAATGGAAGTAAGATCATTTGTTTCACACTTTCACTTTCTAAGAGCAGAAATAAATTTGTTCTCTGCATTTGCTTTATTGGAGGTATGTCTGCTTGATCTGTTAGAGCATGAAAGAGATTATGAGATTCCAGGTTTGTTGATCTTTAAATGGATTTTATTCATGAAATAAGCAGGGTGGAGGTGTGTCTTGAGGGAAGCCCAAGAATCTACCAGACTGGGATGTGAGCCAGGTGAGGGCTTTGGCTCCCTCTCAGGGTGGAACACACTTCATAGCTGCTGTCTGCCCACTGCATCAGCTAGAACGAGGCAATTTTAAAATATATATATATTTATATAAAGAATATGCGTATATCTTTAAATTTCCTCTTCTTAGCCTGATGTATATACATTATATTATAAAACTATATTATGTAGATATAAAGTAAGTATAATATTTTATATATCTGTCTGTCTGTCTGAAAAGAGTGGTGGATTGGGAGCTGCGTTCCAGCCCCCATCCTGCCATTAAATTTCTGAGTGACTTTAGGCAAACCCCTTAGCCTCCTTGGCATCTGCTTTCTCAGCCGTAAGATCAGAATGTTAGGGTGCCAATGTCCCCTGCAACGTTACAATCTTATAAGGGAGATTGTTGCAAGTATTAAAAGTGATTTTTTCCGTGGTTAACCCCTAATGCTGAATCGGCCCTCAACGAAGAGTAATTCCGCAACCTTGTCCCTGACTTGTTAGTTTACTACGACTTTGGGGCTTGGGGAAATGCCGTGTTTTTCAAACAAAGGGAAGAGTTCTTCAGGACACCTAGCGCTGACCTTCTCACCTGGCCAACCAGCTGCATCTCCGCCCCCTCCCCAGCTCTCCCCTCCCTCAGCCTCCACTCCTGGAATACTCATCAGCTCTGTTGAGGGCTGGCCGGGACAGCCGCTGTTTTTAGGTTGTGAGCCCCCAAAGTGGGAGAATAAAAATCTCTGCACCCGAGGTTTGCCTCTTCTGAACAGTTTCACCGATTGTTAGATGAAGGGAAGTTACAAGGAGCGGGGTCGAGGACTGGACTATTTAAACAGAGGCCCCTTTATCTGCTTCACCCCCTCCCGCAGGGCAGCCTTCGCAAGTTATCAGAGTGTCATTAACGGGGACAGCTGCTGTTGTCAACAAGGAGGATGTCGACACCAGCGCCTAGTCAACAGGCATTTCACTTGAATCTGTCCCTTGCTTAAAGAAACATCCCTCTCTTTCTCTCTCCACCGTGCATCATTTATTTATCTCCGTCAACGTGCAGATGGAAGGCTGGCATTGACTCTGGAAAGCCCGCTGGGCTAGAAAATTAATAAGGTGCTAGGGACAGTCACCTTAGGTCAATTCGAGGGGACGCGGAGAGCAAAGAGAACTTGCCCGGGAGTTCTCCGCTTAACTGGAAACCGATCCTACATATTTGTAAAGGTGAAACTGGAGGGCTGCCAAGCGCCTGCATTTAAGTGATTAACAAATGTTTCTCTTTAAGTGGACACCTCTTGCTCTAAATATATTTGACAAGAATGCAAAGAGTCATCTGGAGGACGGAAAGGGCGCAGCTCCGGCCTTCTCTTGCGAGGCGGGGGCATCGCAGGCCCGGCCCCGGCCCGCGCGCTCCCCGCTCTGTGCCAGCGGAGTTCACGTCGCTGGTGGGCAGGCTGCCAGCGGCAGCGGCTCCCTGCTGTTTAACGACAATGGATTTACTGCTTCTCTGCATATTGGTGTTATTTTGTATAAACAAGGTTAACACTCCTTTTACATTAAATGCATCACCTGGTGACTGAATGGGTGACCTTGCCCGCTCTTTTCACCTGGCTAGGAGAAACCCAGGCTCTCGCTCTGATTTCAACCCGGAGCTCTCGTTGGAATCTCCATCCCTCCTTTTATAAATTGGGTTCTTGTCCGTTGCGCAGGTTGGATCCAGGACCGACCCGGGGGCTGCGCGGCCGCCGCCAGCACAACTCAAGGGACCGCCCTGGTCGGCTGGGCAGTCGGTGTCGCAGGAGAGTGACAGACGGCCTTGCGGGCCCTGCCAAGGCTGCCTCCAAAATAGAGATCTCCAGAGGGGGCAACACCGTGAAAAAGGTTCTTTGTGTTTTCACTCTAGCGTGGTATTGATCTAATATAGGGCCTGGCACTCTCCCCACCCTCTAGGAATTTGAACACCTGGAAAAATTCTCCCGGCTTTACATTTGAGGAAATTTAATGGTGTAAACAAACTCAGCAGGAAGCCCTCTTTGATATGAGAAGGCAGAGATCCGTGGTGCGGAGCTGAAAGGGTTTGAAACGACTTTGCCTGGAACGGCCATTCTGCCAACAGTTTAAGGATGGCTTGGGGTTGTTTAGGGAAATTTAGACAGCCAGCACTGTTTTGGAAGCATCTAGAAACTCCATCCAGAAATTTCAAACAAAATAAACTTTAGTTACTCATTGAATTAAAGGCATCTCCTCACCTCCTCCTTGCTATTTGCCATCTTCTGAATTCTGTAGAATTATTCAGTCTTTGCTGTTTCACCTTACCTTGAATTCTAGATCCCTTTGTCAGCCCTATTGCTGTGCAGAGAAGAAAATCAGACCTGGGGAGGTGCTGTGACTTTCTCAGGGTCCCCTGATCCAGAATCCAAGGTTCTAGACCTGGAAGTCCCGTAATGTCATTGCTGTGTTCCCACAGAATTCTGCTCCATGTACCTGGAATTTATGGCATGAGCTATAGACGTTGGAAATTGGTTTATATTCTTATCAGTATAGAAATAACGGGTCAAATAGCTTCCACTTAAAGTTTCTCAGTGGCTCAGATTGCAATAAAGGAAATGTTTCTATAATTAGTAAGTGATAGAATTTTAATTGCTAAAATTCTAACAATTTTATAAAGATTTTTATTAAAATTAAGTCTAAATTCAGGTTTATTCATACCTGTCAATGTATGAAGTGAAAACATGTCCTTTCTAACAAATCTCCCTAAAGAGTACACTTTCTGTGTGTAGGGGGAGGGGAATAAAACAACCTAACATTAATAAAATCCATTGTCCATAAATGGTAAGTGTTATAGCCTGTTTTTAATGATATTAAACATTGAGTGTGGGCGTACAGGGTGCTAGGTTTGGGGGACACAAAAATGAATAAGGCACAGCTGGGAACTTGATTAATTAAGGATGGAGGAAACAAATGTACACGTAAAGAACCACTGTGGATGAAGGGAACACACTGCAGAGGGCACATAACTCTGGGCATCCAGAGAACTGCACAGAGCAGGCAGTGCTGCATTCTAGGCAATTTCTTTGTGTTGTGGTGAAACAAGTCAGAATAGAAATATATAGTGATTACTGTTTGCCAGGCATTCTCCAAACTGCTTGGCATAATCCTCATAACAACCCTATGAAGCAGGAACTGTACGTGTAGAGAAAACTGAGGTATGAAGAAATTAATTTGATCAATGTTTCAGAAGGAAGGCATTCAAACCCAAGCAATCTGTCTTGAGCCTGCACTCTTATGCTGCCCCTCTATGATTCCATGACATTGTATTGACATTACTATATATTTTCTTCCTTTCAAGCAGTCTATCTTCTAGGAACTAGCTATCCCAATGGGACATAAACTTTTAAAAATTATTCATTGCCAGACATTGTTATGGGCTTTATATACAATCATCTCATTACCTTCTTTCCCAAAACCCTGTGAAATAGACAATTCCTCATTTTACAGATAATGAAACTGGACCATTCTTCATCAACATGATCAGGAGAATCACCAACTTTATCTTCCTCATATTAAATAAACTTATTGAAACTAAATCCAGAGAGTACTTAGAGGTATAAGATCTTCTAAGACACTAAAAAATTCAAATATTCTTTTCTATGGTAAGACCAAATTCTCAGACTTTTGGTTTGGACACACAAGGCACAGAGACTGTCATAGTAAACACACAGCAAACAAGATAGGCCCATAGACGAATGAACATCTTTACAAAACAAGGGGGGGTTTGAAAAGAGATTAGAGCAGAAATTGCAAAAGGAAATAATGGCAGAGACCTGGGCTGTCAGGAATACAAGAGGTAATTACTAGCTCATCCTTAGGGAAAATAGATTTCCATTACCTTCTGGAAGCTAATCTCAGAATTTGAAACAAATAACTTCACAATAAAAGATTTTTTTTCTTGGACTATTCACCACTATGACCCCCATCCTCCGCTTTTGTCCTACCATAACAAGTACCACCCTCTCACCACTCCAGTAAATACACCTTGGGTCAGAGGATCCAAACACATCTCTGAACTTCAAACCAGGTTAGGAAATGAAGAGGTGTTGCCTGATCAGTGTTTGGTTTTGTTTCAGTGATTATAAGTTGTATATACTGATATTTCCAATTATATAAAAATAATATTACATAATAATAAAGAAAATTAGCAAAACTATGAAGAGAAAACAAAACCTCATTGAAAAGTTCATTGGTGCAAATAATTTGGCATTATTTCTTTCAGCCTTTTTTAACTAACACATATGAATTCAGTTGAGAAAAAAAACACACATGATTAGGATCACTGTCGTGCAGTTTGGTATGCCACTTTTTCACTTCATAAACATTTTTCCACTTTCAAATATTCTTTAAATTTTTATTTTTAATGATTACATAATATTCATTGTAAGTATTTATTATAGTTTTACATAATACAGATTAATAACTTCCTTATTCCTGGATAGGTAGGTTATTTCTAATTGTTGCTATTATGAATAATCTTGCATATATATTTTGGCTGCCTATATGATTTTTCCTCCCTCAGATGGATTTCTTAGATGTGAAGTTATCGGATCAAAAAAATTCCTTTTTGCTGTTTCATGAACATGAGTGAGTTTGGAGGGGATAGGATAAGATTGGAAAGTAGAAGTGTTTGCAGATTTTGTTGCTATGCTTGTTAACTTCTGTAAGAATTATATTGAAATATAAAACATAAAAAATACTTTTTTCCAAAAAAATGAAAATTAGACTGGATTGTCATCTGTACTTCATTCTGAGACTTTTATTGTATCATATGTCTTTAGGGTTGGATTTTTGCCTTTTGGATATTAACAAAAATAAAAAAGATCATAGTGGGAGTGTTAGAGCTTAACATAGACACTGTGATTTGGAATTACCCTAAGGGCGTTTAGATATTCTAGTTTGTCAAGTATCCAGTCTCATTTGTATTTTCCAAGAACACAGGATAGGAAGAACAGAAGATTGTTATACAAAACTTTCATCAGAATTTGTAAACTTTGGAGTAATACACTATTAAGTAATACGCTCTGATGGCCAAAAAGAGACATTATGGATTTCTAAGACATTTGACTTTCTGTTGCTTTATGCCCAAATAAATTTGCATTGCTACTTTGAAGTTACGATTGACAGTGTGCAATATAACTTCTTTAAGGTAGGGAGAAAAAGGACCTATCACCTGTTGTTAGAGTTCCTGGATTGCCCCCTCCTACCTGCTTACCTGTATTGGACTCAAGCCCTTCCTGATTCCCCACCCATCTGCCTGGACCACAGTCTGCTGGATGTTCCCATTGAGCCTGATAGCCCATGCTATCTGCTTGTATCTCTTCTCGTCAGCTGTGCTTGGGTTCTCTTGGCTTTCTACTTGGGCTTGGTCAAGGCCACCATACACTTCACCTCCTCAGCTCTGGCCCTAATCTGCTGCTCTTAGACAAGAGTAACATTTGAGTGGAAAGTTTTTTCTGTTTAACTAAGGACAACACTGAACAGGTTTTGCTTTAATGAAATGAAATGGAGCCTGAATTTATCTGGAAGTGTGGAACCAGCAGAGAGAAATAAACACAACTCTAGGGAAGTGGAAAACCATTATGTATAATTTTGCCATTTTTCACTTCCAGGGATTTAGGCATTATTATAAAGAACCACATTTTCAAATCTACTGATAACAGAACAGATCCATATTCATCATGGATGGGGCTTCCATTGGGAAAATTGAGGCTCTCTTTCTTTTTTTGCCCAAATAGAGAAGCTCATCACAGCTCCAAGCTTCTGCTTTCTGACTTTATGCTATGCCGGGCGATGTTAGATGTACTTCCCACAGGAGAGAATCAGTCCCTTCTGCAGGGAGTAAGGTAGTTCCTATGGGGGTGGGGGTGGGGGTGGTCTTGGCATAAAAGGACAGCTCACCAGAGAAACAGCTGCAAGTACAGGGAAGTATATGGATTCCTTCTGTCTTTCCTCTGTCTGTGTTGTTCAGGGTGATAAGTTGCAAACAACAGAATCCACTCTAGCTAGTTTAAGCAGACAATGGATTTAATAAAGGAAATTAGTAACTCACAGGATCATTGGGGGGACTGGAGAAACAGATTTGAGGCTAAGTTTCCAGAAACATATCCCACATCCGGCCACAAAGCTGCAGCATGAGGAGACAGTTGTCATTGCTGCTTCATGAGTAAAAGACTCTCAGAACTCTTCTGCAACCACAGCTGCTGCCCACGCTGATGGATGCCAAGTCTACACTGGGAACTCAGCTTTGCAACCCAGAGCTGGAGGCTTATGTTGCCACCCATTCCAAGAAAATTGGAAGCTCCACCAGGATCCTGAACCAAATTCTCATCCCAGTGTGTCTCATGCAGGTGGCATCTTGGGAGATGCAAGGGAGCCTGGGAATCTGAATCCTGGTTTCTACATTGGGTTTGGGGGTTATGTTCAGATTCCCCAGCTCTGCTGTCTAGCATACACATTTATTCAGCAGGAATATGTCTTCCCAATTCTAGACATGAACTTGCAACCTCAAACAGCGGTAGAATACATGGGCTTCAGAATGAGTCAGCCATGGATTCACACCCCTGCCCTGTCTGTTACACTCTGAGTGACTGGAAGCAAGCCCTGTTCCCTCTCTTTCTTTCTCATCTCAGCTTCTTTATCTGCAAAATACACATAATACCATGTACCTTTGATGTACGTGACAAGAATTTAAACAGGCATATATATATCTATATTACCCTTAGTATAGTCCTTTGTAATGGAGTGAGCCATTCAATATATGATGGTTCTCACTGCAATTACTAGTAGTAAGGCTGAAAGTATATGGTTTGAAAAAGAAAAAAAAAACACATATCAAAAGTCATAGCTTCTTCTTAATAATAATAATCATCATCCTATTAATCACAAACCAGCCAAATTCAACTAACATTTCCACCCAAGTTCAACTTAACATTTATTATAAGATATTTCTGTTTGTACAAAGGATTCTATGGTAATAGCTGAACAATGGGAAAGTTTGAGGTCAGATGCTTCCTCAAGTGTTTCCAAAATAAACAGTTACAGGAAGCTCACTCCCCTCTGCATTAAAGCTCGGAGTGAGGGTGAGGGGGGGGCGGCAGATGAGGAGTGGGTCTGTTACTCCAAGTTCCCTACAGGAGACGGGGGAGCAGATCAATGCGTGGTTAAGTGTTTTTGCTGCACTTTTATTATGTTTGACAGTGATGACAACATAGTATGCACTGCATAAAATGACAAATGCACACATTTCTCCCTCTAATACACACTGCTTCTATTTTTCTCTCCATCCTCCTGAGTGAAAGCCAGTCATACAAAAAGCATGCAGAGTGGGAGTTCAGATTGGCCAGGGCCAAAATTATCCATGAATTCCAGATTTCCAGAGTTGCAGAGGGAGACCTAACTACTCAAGGCGGAAAGAACAAAAAAGGCTACATGTTCAATAGTTAATAGATCAACTGGGAAAGACCTGCTTGGTCACACAACTACATTTCTTTATCATGAAACCAGGTCTCTTTCCCATGATGTGGGCAGTGCTCATGGGTGAAGGTGTCAGAAAAAATAAACGAGCACTTCTAAATAGACTGTAGATTTACGTAATAGAAGGCTAAAGCTTTTTTTAAAAATGCTTTTACTGAAGCAACTTGGCAAAATCATATTTAGATGCCACACAGTTCTCCCTCTTGGCTGGTACCCAGATGTTTCCACTTGGATTTGAGGCCCACCAGGCAGCATCCAGATGTTTTGAGGGGGCAGAGGAAGTTCTTTCATTTGTGGCAAATTTGAGAAGTGAAGATTCATTGACTCATGTAATATTAATCTTCCTACACGAGGAATTTGGAACCAAACTGTTTGCCCACTTTCCCAGTCCTGTGTGGGGTCATTGAACTGGGGTGGGGCAGTGGGAAACCCATTTGGCTGGGATTTTGTACAGATGGCACTGAATTCCCAAATATCTACCACAGTTTCTGATTAGTTCTATGCAACTCTTTCTGTTCTTGTAAAGACTATTTCGTGGAGAAGGAGGAAACTTCAGGCTTTTCTGGAGGTGTTTCCTTATAATTCTGGTTCAAATCCCCATCACCACCACCATTGCATGTTTGGTCTCCTGCAATCCTCTCCTAAGATTTGCTCTGGAATCCTGTCTCTCTTCTGAAAACCCACCTATGACTGCTCATCTCATTAGAACAACAGATCTTTACAAAACAAATCTTTTCAATAACTTCATAATCTTTTCACCTGTTCATCTCTGACTCAGTTTCATTTCAATTGCTGCCCACTTCCCCCCTGCCTCCATATCCTCTGTCCCCAACCTTCCAGCCTTGCTCACTCTGCTTCATTCATACTACTTTTCTGTTATTCATATGTGCTTTGAACACTCCTGCTGGGATGAATGGTGGATGGGTGGGAATTTTTTACCTCTATTGTTCCCTTGGTCCAAAATGTTCTTCCCTGGGTGTTTCCGTGGCCCAGACACGTTTGACTCAGGTCTCTACCCAAGAGTTAAGTTTTTGGAAAAACGTTCCGTTTTCACTCTCCGCAAAATATCAGTGCCCCCCACCTGACTAGTCCCTGATTTAACTTTCTCCTACTCACCATTTCATATCGCTGCCTGACACAACAAAGCATTATTTGCTTAATTGATCTGGTCTGTCCTTCTCTACCAGAATCTAAACTCTGGGAAGATAAGGTTTGTGTCTTTTATTTCTTGCTGTATGTCCAGGGCCAAGAATTGTACCTCACACAAACTGGGCACTCACTCAACAAACACTTGGGTGAATAATCACAATTATTGTGATGCTTATGTTTCCATGTGGTTTGTGAAAGATTTGCTCATACTTTATGGCCACTGATGGGTCTCTTGTATTCTTCCACTCACAATGCCTATTTTCCTGAAGAATTAGGCGAGGAATTGAGTAAACCAGCTATTTCTCAAGGTTTATCAGAGCAAACATTCAATGATTGGAATGGGATCAAGGACTTTGCTTTTTTGCTGCTTCTTTGGAATAAATCAATATAGGTCCTCATTAAAAGAAAAAAAATTGAATATTAAGTCCTGGGGATATAATGTGCAGCATGGTGACTATAGTTAATAATACTGTATTGTATTTTTGCAAGTTGCTAAGAAAGTAGATCTTAAAAGGTTTCAGCACAAGAAAAAATATATTTGGAACTATGTGTGGTGATGGATGCTAATGTGATCATTTTACAATATATGCAAATATTGAATCATTATGTCACATGCCTAAAACTAATATAATGTTCTGTGTCAATTATATCTCAATAAAAATGTAAATAATAGAGACATCACATCTCTATCATCTGAAGTGGTACTTTACTGCACTTTGTTCAGGAGCTGAGCTTACAAGGATCATGAGAACATTACAGTCCCTGCCCCAACTTCATTTATTTGCCTTTCTGGACCTGGGATGACATCAGATGCATGGTCTCTACCCTGGAAATTTCCCATGAAAATGTTTTATATATATATACACACATGCACATATATACACACATATATACATATGTACATGTTATATACATACATATATGTGTATATATGTATATATATATAAAGATCAGATTATATATTATATATATGTATATATATAAAACCTGATCTTTTTTGGATGTTTAATTTAAAAATATGTGATGAACTGAAATCTCTTTACTTTCTTCCTTCTTTGTATATTGGTCCTGGTCTGTTGGAATCCTCTGTACTCTGTCCACCTCATCACTCTGCTTTGCCATGAGGTCACCAAGCCCTCAAAGCAAGTTCTCAGTCAATATTTGTAAACCAAGTGAATAATTATTGGTGTCCCAATTTCACAGCATAGTAGTGTGAACTGGCTAACATCCAGACTTCAAGCTACAGAATGGTAACGCATTGCTTTATTATGATCCAGAATTTCTTAAAAGTTGCTGGGACGTGTTTTTGATGAGTTTGATTGTTTTATTGTAGGATGAAATAACAAAGATGATAGAGTAAATGTATTGCCTAAAATGAACCATATATTTCCGATTTTGAAATTCTCTTTGTCAAAATGGCTTCCCTCTCAACAATATGTTTTTTTTTTGTGTAAAAAAAAAAGAGCAGAGTTCTTCAAAAACAACATGTCATGCCCTTAAGAAACTCAAGGAAGCCAAATATTATCTGTGGATAAACTTATTCATCATGACACAAGTGTTGACCTGAATTCCCTCTGATTGTATTAAGGCCCAAGGAGGGCATTTTAGACCCAAGATAGGCCCTGCAATTTTTGACCCCAAAACACACTGACTCAACACCTTCTTAAGCTGGAGATTCACATTTGAAAGTTGCCCTTCAAGAATGGGTAAAATCTTAGCAAGTCACTGTCCTTGGTTGAATGATGCCCAGAGAAAGAAAAAAAGAAAATCTAACCTCCTTTTCCTTTGAGCAGTTTTAATTCCTCAAGTTAAACAGAAAAAATAAAGATGTGTAATTGGGAGTCCAAGGCCATCCAGAGCTTTTCTGCTGAGCATTGCTTCGTTGTGTATCTGCTCAGATTTCTTGAGCTCTAGCATTTCAATGGTACGATGTTCACCTATTTTTCTACTTGAGCCTTGATGAAATAAATGGAGATATTATGTAGTCTATTACAATTGGACAGATAATGAACACTTCACTTAATTTTTAAATGTATATTTTTGCTGCTAATAATTATATTAGGACTTAAAATATGCTACCTCTTCCACCAAATAGTCTTGAATGATGTTCTCATCTGCTTAATTGTGCTTTTTGTAAAACAGTTGCAAAAAAATCTTCTGATGGAACTTTAAAGATCTCTTTTGTAGAAACACTGGGGTCTTGTAATTGGTTGAGTACAACTAGCCAGTCTGAGAGGATGACCTTTCACCCCGACCCAAAAAGAGCACTCTGGAGAAAGAGGTATGATAATCTGGGTTTAAGGCTTCTTACCAACATGTTGAGAGCCTGTTCGCTGCTCTACACACAGACAGTGGCAAGAAATCCCAGCCTCAACATTAGTTTAGCTCTTGAGAAAATCTCCTCAGAATGAAGAAAGGACTTATCCCACACTCCCTCTCCAGGTGGAGACGGAAAGCACGTGGATCCTCATAATTAGTTGTAGGAAATTGTCATGAGAAAGAAAGGAAAGAAGAGATTAGGACTGAAAGAGGCCAGCATGTTCAAGTCTGGATTTTAGAGTGATGGTCTTGCCACCTTGAATTCATTTGTTCTTCTCTCTGTGCAACACTTTAATGTTATACCTCTTCCATCACACACTTGACCTGTAACTTTGCTCCTTATATTCATCCCGGCGTAGATGCTAACTCCCAGCTCCAGAGTCCAGCTAGAATCTCATCAACTCCATTTACAACCTGGGGGTCCTGTCCCTCAGTTTTCTTGACTTTTGAGTGGGTATGTCCATAGTACTTGCCTTATAGATTTTTCTGTGTTAAAAAGGGTATTGTAAATAAATGACTAAGCCTAATGTTTAAAGGCTCAGTAAGAACTACTTTACAAATATCACATCTCTCTCTCTGCATTCTGGTTTCCTTGAACTGACAACCTGGTGATCCTACCTGGGTGCCTTGTTGAGGCCTGGATAATAGGTCTCTAACATCTTTAAGATACTGCTGTCAGAATCATCTTTAGAGACATTGGGACTCAATATACAATTACTAAAAATCATGTGACTTAGCCGATTAAGTTTTAATTTGTTATGCTGCAATTCATTTCTGGGAATATAATATCATATTTATTTCTGAGCAGGAAATTTAATAACATCACCGACTTTTTATTGAGTGCCTAAGCTGTGCTAGGTACTGTACTAGGTGCTGAGGTATGTTATTTCTCATCCTAATAATACCCCTGGAAATTGATATAATTATCTCTTTTTTACAGCTGAGGCTAAACTGAGGTTCAGAGAGGTTAAGTAACTGACCCAAGGTCTCAAGGCAGGTTCGTATGTAACAAGGATAGATTTTAACACCAGGTCCACCTGATCCCAGATTTTTTTGCTCCTTCCTTGTTACCGTACTCCGGATATTAGAGTGAGTTGCTGTAGGTGCTGCCTGGAATGTTTGATATTTAAACAGAAAATTCTGAAGGTGCTGGGACCAATGACTACTGTTAATATAGTGAACTGTACTCTCTTGACAAACTTCATTCCTCTTTTCATCCTTTCCATTCTCTTTTTCTGTCACTCTTGTTCCCTCTTCTTTCTAACAAATGACTAAACAAAATAATCAAATGAGAAGCAAGTTCTACTTTCCATATGGAGGTAGAAATTGGGTGTGTGCTGTCTGTTGGAGGGATTTGGAGAAGGTTCTCCAAGAATTAAGATCGATACCTGACTGAACAGAACTTGTAGAACTCTGATTTTATGCACATTTATACCTGGTTCCTGAAAAACTATAATATAAAGCAGATATCTCGAAAATTTGTTAATGACAAGAAGAATGTTGCACAGGATAAGAAATTCACATTTGCAATTCACAATTACATTGCAATGCTTAATGTAAAGCCAATTATAATATGAAATTAAAATAAATTCAGCCTAAAGTCATTCAGATAATTAGATAAATATAATCTATATTTAAGCAGGTCTAATTAGCATGTTTTTATATAACGATTTCTAAAGAAGAAAGAAATGTACTGCCCACTTTTTTTCCATATGGGCCTGGGATGGCAAAATAAATTTTCAATTCAGGTATCTGCTACAACTTCCCAAAGAATCGTTTCTTTAATCTTTGTTCAAAGGCGGAGACAATGTCACCCTCAGACCTTTGTGGGTAGCAATTGAGAAAATTTTATAGTCACTTGGACTTGGACTTCAGGTTCAAGTGCATTTGCCTCGCTAACTTCCCTCTTGACTTCTTCACTTGCTCTCTTTGCCTGTTTACTGTACTTGTTATGTTGTCTCATTTCGTAACTATAGTTCATGTTAACTCCTTTTGAGACTAAAACAGAGTAAAACAAAATATACTGTAATAGGCACTGTGTAATAGACACTGTAATAGACAGGTTCTGAACAGGGTACTTGAGCTCTGGATGTTCCTGCAGTGTCAGATTTCCCATGGTAGTTAAAAAGCTGGATGAGATTTTAATCCCACTGAGAAAGGATGCTTGAGTCGAATCACCTCATCTCTTGAATTTCTGATGCAGTGGTATAGTCATGCAAATAAGTAAATATTGTAGAATGTATATATGTTCTCGAAGCATCTACTGGTAGCTACTGCTATTTAAAATGGCTCACTGGGCCCAAGTTCAGAGGAACATTTGAGCTTATTCCAAAATTTATGCAACTTTAATCTACTGTGAAAGATAGGTAATAATAATATATTTCAAATGTAATGTTCTTTGAACTAAGCAAAATAGAAAATTTAATCATGTTTGCCAGGATCTGGGAAGAAAAATTCCCCTGTGTAACCATCTGATGTATCCTTGTCTTGCCTTTTCAAGCAACATCAGAAGTTTAGGTGAGAACAGCATCATTAGAACTTTTCTTTCAGAGCTTGTTGTGAGTTTATTCGATCGTGGAGGGTCCAGCTGGACATACACAAGAGAAGTTTGTCCGTTAGCAAAGGAGTATAGTTTTGGGTGTGGGCTGCTGCAAAAAGGGCTATTATGGGCGCAGGCAGTGAGTGGAGCAACCTTTGGCTAAGGTACACAGTAAGCAGGCACTAGGCAGCAGGGAGTAGTTAAAACATTGCTTGATTTGTATTGTTTCTTTTCAGATTCTGCATTTCAGTGACATCATATGATATTTCTCTTTCTCTGTCTGACTTACTTCACTCAGGATGACAATCTCTAGGTCCAGCCATGTTGCTGCAAATGGCATTATTTCATTCTTCTTAACGGCTGAATAATATTCCATTGTATATGTGTACCACATCTTCTTAATCCATTCCCTATGGACATTTAGGTTATTTCCATGTCTTGGCTATTGTAAACAGTGCTGCAATGACTATTGGGGTGCATTTATCCTTTCAGACCATGTTTTTCTCAGGATATATGCCCACAAGTGGGATTGCAGGATCATATGGTAGAACTCATTTACAAAACAGAAAAAGACTCACAGACTTAGAGAATGAACTTACGGTTACCAGGGGGGAAGGATGGGGGAAGGGATTGACATGTGCACACTGCTTTATTTATTTATTTAATAGATCTTTATTGGTGTATAATTGCTTCACAATACTGTGTTAGTTTCTGTTGTACACCAAAGTGAATCAGCCATATGCATACATATGTCCCCATATCCCCTCCCTCTTGAGCCTCACTCCCATCCTCCCTATCCCACCCCTCTAGGTCATCGCAAAGCACTGAGATGATCTCCCTGTGTTATGCTGCTTCCCACTAGCTAACTATTTTACTCAGTATTGTATACATGTCGATGCTACTCTCACTTCTCCCCAGCTTCCCCTTCCCACCCCATGTCCTCAAGTCCATTCTCTATGTTTACATCTTTACTCCTACCCTGAAGCTAGGTTTGTCAGTACTATTTTTTTTTTTTTAGGTTCCATATATATGCGTTAGCATACGGTACTCGTTTTTCTCTTTCTGACTTCACTCTGTACACTGCTAAATTTAAAATGGATAACCAACAGGGAACTACTGTATAGCACAGGGAACTCTGCTCAGTATTACATAACAGCTCAAATGGGAAAAGAATTTGGAAAAGAATAGATATATGTATATGTATAATACATGTATATACATGTACATGTATATACATGTATATGTATATGTCTAATACATGTATATACATGTACATGTATATACATGTATATGTATATGTGTCATGTATATGTATAACTGAACCACTGTGCTGTACTCCTGAAACTAACACAGTATTGTTAATCAACTATACTCCAATATAAAAAAAAAGTTAAAAAAAAAGAACACGAAGGAAAAAAAATGCTGAAAAAACCACATTACTTGAAAAGTTGCAGTGAAGTCTAATCGTTTATGCCAAGACTTCAGAGGATTCTTCCTCTGTAAGAATTCACTATAGGCCCCTGTTAGGAGATGTCAAGAACAACTATTTACATGTACTTGTGAAACAAAACAAATTTATACTCACACAGAGCAGTGGTGACTCTAAAGTACTAAGCAGACTGTAATTTACACAGCTAGATACTTTGAATGCAAAACAGAAATTTAAACAGAATGTTGATAAGGAAATTTCAAATATTGTTCTGCGTTGCTTCTAAACATGGTTTTCAGCTCTCAAGTCTATGCATGTATCTGTCTACATCATGTACATCACTTGTCCACTTGGGAACCAGACAGTAATGTGGGTGGATCTGGGAGGGGTTAGCGAAAATTCTCGGAGAAGAAATCAATGGAAAAATGAATCATTCTTCTTTGTGTATTTCTCATTTTTTTTTAATGGTGTAAGTTTTAAGTTGTCACGAGTAACAGCTCCTGAATTCATTTGTTAAAGGTAGCTGTGGGGTTTGGGAAAAAACAGGTATTAACAACATTTGACCCCTTGAGGGAAAAATGATGACCAGCTCCCCAGTGCTTGCCGTTTTGTCGAAGTGTGAAGCTGTGTTTGATTTCGCGTCACCAAATCTTTTTCTGAAAACATGTGCAAGGTGAGAAAATTTTGCTTGTAGAAAAGAAGGAGGGTAGTATACTTTTGAAAAATTCAACACACGGTTATGCCTAGTGGTGTTGCTGTGTTCATTACCCACTGGGAATGAGTTTCTGTTCCCAAGCTATACATGGCTTGGCGTGTTGCTGACTTTACAAGGTTGGAGTCCACAGACCAGGTACTTGATTTTCTTTGGGTTTTATCTGTATCCCTATACCCCACACTGCCAGCTACAGTGGTGGGTATGTTGTTGGTTGGCAGGAAATGCACATGGAATGAAACAAACTGACCAAACTTAGTGGGGAGGGGACCAATGAAATATTCACATTTTAAAAAATCAATAAGAATTAAACTTCTAGCAAGTATACAAATAGACTAGAAGAAAGACTAGCCACCAATCAATTTAAAATAGAATACACACTATTTTTTTCCCTTCAGGGAAATGGACTTGGGGTGCTACATACATTCTCTATTCTGAAACGAATGTATTCCTCCAATCAAATTAAGTTAAACTCTACAGAAATTACATGTGGTACAGTAGGATTCAGTGTTTTCCTCATGTGTTTTTTTTTTTTTTCAAATGATTAATATTTTCCCTGCCAACCTTTGAATTCAGAGTGTTCTCATGGCTTTGGAGCTTTTGTTTGCATCATTAGTCAGACATCCCTTTTAAAATCGGTGAATTAATTTGGTGGAATTAGGTTAACAGTCATATCTGAAGTGTGCTGGTTTACATTGTGGTTTGTGGTGAGTTTATGGAGGTTTGGAGAGAAAACTCCAAGTGCTGAAAGCAAACCTTTCTCAGACCGTGGAGCCTTTATGTACTAAGCACAGAATTTCCTTTTGTGGTCTGGGGTGACATGGTTTTGGATAATAAATATCTGTAAAAAGATTTCCTGAGGTTGACTGGAAGGCATCACTGACACTTGAAGTGGTTGATTTCGCAGCTTTCCACAGTGGAACTGGAAGCTTTTTTTTTCTTCTTTTTTTACATAAATGGAACATCCCTTTGTGATCCTGTCCTGATAGACAGTAATTATCTAATCCCCTATTAACTCTAAATACTCACACTCTTTTTTGGTGTGTGGACCAAGCTGGTAAGCATCATTATTTTGTATTTCTTTCTTGAAATATATTTCACTATCTCGTGTGTCCAACTTTTGGATGAGGAAAATACAACCTTTTGACTCCTCGGTTATCAGAGTCCTCTTAGGAGTCTGCAAGAAATACACACACACACACACACACACACACACACACGGAAACCCGCAGCATGCTCACATTAACTATGGAAACTGTTTTCTATTAATGTGTAATCAAGAAGCAGGCTGACCATTCACTTTGAAAAATAAAAGAAGAAACTCATCTCCCCCTCCCATGCCCATGACCTTCCTGACTGCTCCCCACTCTCCAGGGCCAACCTGTTTGTCCAACTTAGCTTCTCAAAGAATCCATTCCCTTTGTCTCCCAGAACCAGGACCAAATCAGGAGAGGGGGATTTTTTTGGGGGGTCATGAGTTAAAATATTCCAAAAGCTTCAGGCTTCCATGGCAGTTGACCTTTCGGGCATGTTTCAGCAAAAAAGTTAATTCACTTCACACATGTCGTGGAGCAACAGGTGGTGGGCAACCACGGGGGCTGCTTGCATTCCTCTGTGTGCAAAGTCCTGGCCCCTGGTATTCCGGGATTTACACTACCTCCCCCGGGCCCTGATGGACAAGCTAATGGGTGTGCTGGAAAGCACTGGGCTATTGATTCCACTGTAACAGAACACCACCCCGTCAATGACACTGCAATGAAATGCTTCAGCAACCCAGAAAGGGAGGCATTTGGCTGTTGAACAACTGGAAGAAATTTGCTCGCAGGTAGTGCGGCCGAAATGAAAAGCCTCTCAGGAGCAGGGCCTTGGAAAACCAGGTTATTAAAAAAGCCACAAAGCTGGAGTCTGGCTGAGTGGAGAAAAATAGTTATGGCTCAGTTGGGCGTAGCTAAAAGGAGAAGGGAGGAGTGGGTGCAGCTTTCAAAATTGCCTTAATCCCTCGAGTACTTAATTTCTTTTCTTTTATGGCAGCTTGTAGTATAGCAACAAGTGTTCAAGCAGTTAATAATTTTAAACAGTTTAGCTTTCCTTAGGCGATATATCTTTCGCCTTAATTAAAATTTTACTTTAGTCGGAAAAATATTAAAATGACATTATGATCCATCCTCTATGATGGGAAATATATGATGATATGAATATTTTATTATACAAACTATTATTAAACAGCTGCTGACGTATTCTCTCTCTAGTTTCAATTCAGTTGTTGGAATCACAGTCGCTATTTTTTAATAATGTCCCGACAGCTTTCTTCCGAAATATTTGGGAGTGCCATATTAATTAGAAACAGAGGCCAAATGCTTATGATCTTCCTAATACATGCAGGGGAGATCCATAAGGCAGGTCTAGGTGTTGGAGCATAGGATAACTCATTGAGAGGGTAGCCTGTGGACAGAAATTGTATTTGTGTAACTCCAAGTATTCATCGCAAGCCATCATTCACCACAAGTCACCCAAATTGATCTTGGTCATTCTGGTGACATATTTTACACTGAATAAAAGATCCCACCTTACAGAGTCACCAGAACTGAAGTAGAAATAAAGAAGTGAGAACCAATTTGTTTGCAACCTTTGTAACCTTTCATCTACCTGTTATGGAGTTGTGCGTGTGTGTGTGTGTGTGTGTGTGTGTGTGTGTGTGCCTGGAAGTATTTAAAGAGTAAAGCAGTTGGGTCTCATCAGTGCATGGAATTTTAATGATAAAACAAATCTCAGAAAATTACCTCCAACCTAAAACTAGACTGAAAATAACCGTCATTGTTCATCCATCTTTCCATCTTTCATCTCTGCATCTAGAGCATATCACGATGGCACTGAAGTGTTCCTTCAAACTAATTTGATTTATTTCACTTTCCACTGTGTGCTAGAAGGACACACTTATCATCTCCCTCCCTGCTGAAGCCAATAATTGATTGGATAGTGACAGGTTGGTAAAATCCTCCTCCTGACAAGATGAAGAAAGGCCTGGATAGAGGGAGTTATTGAGGATTCATTTTTAAAGCTGGAGTTGTTTATTGTAACTGTGACTTTGAGGACAGAGCCCTTCGGTCTTCACCATCTTTGTCCTGCAAAAATATGGCTGTGCTGTGCCGTGCCTTCTAAATACAGCTCGTGTACAAATGTGTCATCAGGTGATGGGGCACAAGAGGAGGAATAAGGGTAGAGCAGAAGTGTGTGTGTTGACAGGAGGGGATGGGGCACAAAGCGGGCAGGACACTGAACCTGGAGTGGGGACATGGTGTGTTTCAGTTCCAGTTCTGCCACTAACCAGCTGTGTGCCTTGAGAGATTTACTAACCCTCAAAGGGACCCAATTTTATGATCTATAAAATGGAGAGGGAGGATTTATTCAATTAATATTTATTGAACACCTCCCATATAGCTTGAACTCTGGTAGATTCTGAGGATTCAAAAGTGAGCAAAGAGAGGTGACACATGTCATTCACAGGGCTTTGAGTCAATTGAGAAAGAAAGGCATTCATCAAGTGACTCTGATGCAGTAAAATTGCAATAGCCAGAAATAAATGGCAGTTCGAGTGCGTGGAAGGGATTTGACCCATTCAAGGAGGAAGCAAGTCTTGAGGTGAGAAGTGATGAACTAATGTAGAGCAAACGGAATGTGCAAGGGATGAAGCAAGGCAAGTGCATAAGATTGGAAGATGAACAGCAGGGGGTCAAGGGAGCAAGGGCAGTGAGATAAGGTTGCAGAGGTAGGTGTATGGTGAGAGAATGGGGCACGGTCAGATTTGAGTTGGAAAAAGATTGGTGGAGAACTTGGAGCAGAAGACCAAGAGTGGAAACAGGTCAAGCTATTGTAGTAGACCAGTCAAGAGATGATAGTTGCCTGTACTAGATAGACGGAATGAAGAGATATTTAAGAGACACTTTTGACAGCACTTGGTGATGAGTTGGTTTTAAAATTGAAAGAGATAATTTCCTCAAGAATGGGCCCTTGGTTTCTGGATGGAATGACCCAATGGATGGTGATGTTATTTATAGACTGGGAACCCTAGAAAAAGACCAGATTTGTGGAAGATGATCAAGAATTTGTTTCAGGACACAAGAATTTGAGGGGCACTTGATTCATCAAAGAGGATCATGAGATAATCCCTAAAATCTTTATCACCTGTAAAATCCTATGATTCTCAGAGATGGATGCATGCCAGGTCTTGTTTGGAAAGTGGCATGAGGTAGTGGAAATACCATCAGCTTTTCTCACAGATGGAGCCCCAATCCCAATTTGGCTATTTGCTGGCTGAGTGACATTAGTTTAGTTAATTTATTTCAACCTCAATTTCCTGTCATCAGTTAGGGCAATGCCACCCCCTTTCAAGGTTGAAATGAGTGGTTGATAAAAAGTAGGCACCATTTCTAGCTTGGAGCCAGATACAAGGAAGAGCTAGACTTTTAAAATTTAACTTGATCCGAGGCTTGTTG
Source organism: Balaenoptera acutorostrata (assembly GCF_949987535.1). Classification (NCBI taxonomy): domain Eukaryota; kingdom Metazoa; phylum Chordata; class Mammalia; order Artiodactyla; family Balaenopteridae; genus Balaenoptera; species Balaenoptera acutorostrata. The sequence goes on along the minus strand of NC_080066.1, from coordinate 48,884,727 downwards.
TGATTAGCTATTCATCCATATTGTCCTGTGTCAAAAAAAAAAACCCATATATTATTCCAGACTGAAGGCCCTGTATATAAAATTCACTTAATAAATGCTTGTTTGTAGATAACAGTGACTATTGTTCTAGGACCCAGCTGCACTCCATCCAAGGATAGTCTGGTCTTTGCATGGGGCTCCATGGAGTCAAGTTACAGTACAAGGTTCCCCAGAGGAAAATTCTGGGGTTGAATTCTCTCTGACGAAGCTTCTTTTTAGCGCTAGCACACAAGTCAGTTACATTTTCCCATGAATTCTTAGGAAAGGTAGTTTCTGGCAGCTGGCTATGGTGCTACACTTATACCCCATCCAAGAAAACAAGTCCCTGTGCAAATTGGACAGAATGAAGATTCTACAGGAAGAAACTTGCCTCTGTTCTTGTGTTTGTGTGCATGTGTGTGCAAAAGAGAGAGAGAGAAAGTTCAAAATCTTGGCATCTTTATTATTACTAAAACTTTACCTGGAGTCCACTTTCCAACAGATCAAAATCCTTCATTTTGGTTATCTAATTAAGCTTCCTGCGGCCATCCCTGTCCTGGCCTGGAGGCCGAGAAGTGAACCTGCCATAGAAGAGTAAGGAAGCTAAGATCATGAACTCACTCTTGATCTTTCCTTTGGAAAAAAAAAATGCAAGGGCATTTTGAAAGGTTTGAAGATTCCTGGAAATGTATTTCCCTACCACTACTCAAAGCTGAGATGATTATTTCAGCACTTTTAAAGTCTTTACAACTTCTGACTTTCCAATATAGAGAGAAAAGAAGTCCTGTACTCTGTCAACTCACTTATTCCCCTAAGCAGTCTAAATTACCTACATTTCAATTCTAATTTGTTATTACATGCAAATGCCATACATGATTCGTTCATTTAAAAAAGAAACTCTATTTAAAAAGAAACTATTTTATTCCAGGCACTTAAGAACTTATTACCTATCTCTCCTCTTCCTTCTTCCTAAGTTTGCTTACTTGTTAGCAAATTGGATTATTTTCATCAATTAACAGAGCTGTGGTCATGGGCCCAAAGCTAACCATTGTTATACATACTTGCTTAACATTGCCAAATTGCAAGGTTTCCTGCAAAAGTTTTCAAACATAGGGAGGAATTAATTTGGATGATACTTGTTGACTTTTGTTTATAAAGCTTTCAATCAAACCTTGAGTCAGCTGCCTTTGGCAACGTTAGCAGTTTAAAATACTTGAAATTTTGTGAGAATATCTAGAGTCGCAGTAGTTTTGTGAAGTGAGGAATGTAATTATTTCCCTTTCAATTTAGCAACGACTTATTGAGCACTCAAATGATCAATATGGTGGATCTATTAGGATAAGCCAATCCTGCCTTAGGAGAGTTTTGCAGTTTTTTTCTGCTTTCCAGTGATGTAAAAATGTGTTTACATGAACAGCTGATGGTTGAAAATATGCCAACTTCATTCAGTGTGGAAAAATTAAATTTGACATTGAATTTAAGTTATTTAACGCATACAAATATAGTTTTCTATATATTTTAAATGGTGTTGTCATGCTTATTAAAGTCAATTCATGATTTTCTGTATTAATGGAAAACAAGGATAAGAGTGAATAAATAACTTTTTCAGCCAATCATTTCAACATACTTTCTTGTCAAAAGTTTTGAAGGGTCTGACCAATTGGTTTCCAGTTTCAACCTTTATCTGCCTGAAGAGTTGCTAGTAAAGTTGTAACCGTGACCAGCAGTTTGGAAGGCAATGGGGGACCTAGGGAAATAAGGACCTACCAGAAATTATTCCCTGAATAATTATTGGACATAAAGACACTTGCTGAGAACAAGATGGAATCTGGCTGCTAAGCCAGCAAAGTCTTTTGAGAATTCTGTTCTGATAGAGAAGAAGGGCTTGCATCAGCATTTGGAATTCTGCACTACTTGGGTAGTATATCTACCCTTCAAGTCCTATACATGTGTTCCATCAGCACCAAAAAGACAAAAGAAATATTTGATAACACTCAAGTTTATTGTAAATGCAAAATTTTCCCATTGGAATCTGCCCTAGCCTCTTTGCTATAATTGCCACTTTCTTGGCTTCCTAAAACACAGATTCTGCTGGGTCTCTTGCTTCCTGGTTTATGTCATTTTCTCTATCGCCTTTGCTAACCTGGGATATTTATTTGTTCTCATGTGTGTTCACCTCCTTACCAACGACGCGTAAACTGGTGAATTCTCAAGCCAGGGCTAATCTACAGCCTTGTGCCAGTCAAGATTCCCTTCTTGTCATGAATAGGAACAAACTGAAGCTGGCTCAACAGAAAAGAAGAGAAGAGAAGGGGAGAAAGGTGGAGAGGGATGGTAGATCTTGGGGAAAGGGATGAACCCAAGGGCTAGGAAGGAGGACAGGACCCAAGGTGGCCTTTTTCTCAGTTTCTCTCTCTCTGGCGCATGTAATTGCTCACCACTGAGGATTTATAGTTAGTCCTCTGGATCCCTGGGTTCAGCATCTGTGGATTCATCCAAACTTAGATTGAAATACCTCGAATACAGAGGGCTGACTGTACTATGCCATTTATATAAGGGACTTGAGCATCTGTGGATTTTGGTATCCCTAGGGGTCCTCGAACCAGTTCCCTAAGGATACCTAGGGATGACCGTATTTCATTTTCATATCTCTGGGTATCCTTTTTTTCTGGTGACAAGCTTTTGCTGTTTCTAAGTGTCCTTTCAAACCTCTGTGTTTACCCATCCTCAGTTCAAGGCACTCAACAGAGATTAACTTGAATTTCTGGATCCCAAATCTGAACCCTTAGATGACTCACTTGACTGTGGCCAGTGGAATGGTATCATGTATATCACAAATACATCTGTGGAGGAAGAGACCGTCCTTGTAGTAGAAGGGATTCCTGAGTCACCATGCATCCTAATGTGTGTGTTACAAAGTTGACCTTCTCATCTATGTTCTTGGCTAAAAATATTCTACCAAGAGTGGAATTTCCCATTCGTTTACCCTCAACTAGGCAATCCTATCTGTCTTTCCCATTGCTACAAAAAGAAACACAAAACCAGTAAGAAAACTGCACAATTGCCTCAGTTCTCAGGTTTGTCTCAGTTATGTGTAACCCATCTCAATCCATAATTCCTTGTTTTTGATCACTACATCCCATAATTCTTTTAAAATGTCACATAGATTTATGGTTTTTTTACCCATTTCCATACCCTGACTCTAATCCATGCTTTTTCCACTTCTCCTCCTCATTAATACATTTACTTCCCAGCTATATTTTCCTATTTCCATCTTCTCTTCCATTTAAGTCATTGGTTATGGACTGAATGTTTTGTGTCCCTCCAAAACTCATATGTTGGTTCCTTAATCCCCAATGTGATAGTATTAGGAAGTGGGGCCTTTGGGAGCTAACTGGGTTTAGATTAGGTCATGAGGATGGAGCCCCATGAAGGGATTAGTGCCCTTATAAGAAGAGGAAAAGACACCAGAGTTTCCTCTCTCCACCATGTGAGAAGGCAGCCACCCACAAGGCAGGAAGAGAGCTCTCACCAGAAACTGAACGGGCTGGCACCTTATCTTGGACTTGCCAGCCTCCAGAACTGTAAGAAATAAAATTTTTGTTGTTAAAGCCACCCAATCCATCATATTTTGTTATAATAACTCAACCTAAGACATCATTATTTTAAATAATTAGCTAAAAATTGTTACCACCATGATACAATAGGTATTTAGGAGTTTGCCTTTGGGGTACATTGCATAAAAATCCACCTTCCCTACTCTGAAATCCCAGCAAATTCTTCTTTCATTATCTGGTCTTCTGATCTCACAACTGTGGGCAGGATTCCTTCTCCTGGAGACTTGGCCACCTCACAGTGTTCATCTCAGTACAGAAGTCTAGGTTTTACTAAGGTGAATCCTTTGCATGGAACTATTTTCTTTAATGAAAATGTTTCCAACCATGGACTACTTATATTAATATTTATAATATTAATAAAAAATGTTTTTGCTTTTGATAAAATACTATCTTTGTCTCTGTTCTACTGTTTTCAGTGAAAGTAATCAGCTAAGCTCATTTTTTGTCTGACTGATACCTTGTTTAAAAATGGTAGCATTCCAGCTCTTCTGTCTGGAAGCTCACCATGACATTGTCTTTCTGAAATCAACCACATCATCAGTATCCCCTTTGGAGGCAATGAGTCTTTCATGATTATGTGTGAGAAGCTAAAGGAGGGTGGACCTTAAATAGACCAGAACACTTGAAATATCCCAAAAAGTTGCTGGAGGCCCTGAACTAAATCAGGTTGTGTGCAAACAATGGAGAAAAGTGAGGACATTCAGTTGGGGATGAAAATCAATTTAGTTTATTTAAAACCATATTCAACAACAATTATTCACCATTAATGATGAAATGTTCACTCAACTACTTTTTCCTTTACTACAAACTATTTAAGCCCATAGGTACATAGGCTTTTATGTGCTTTTGAGCACATAGAGCCTATAGGTCCTTGGCTTACTGTAAGCCTTAGATTAGCTGTGATATCAGAGCTGGCATGGCCCATGGCAGCTGCTAATGCAACACATGCCTATCATTTGCTGTTGACAGGCATTAATAAAAACCTAATTTGAGGAAATTATGAAAAACCTACTCATTATGCAATCTGGTTTATGTTTTGGCATGTGGCAATCATTGGCTTGATAGCCGAGAAACCTCATTTCTAGAACTTTATGGCCTATGTTTCAATTGCAGACCCAGCCAAAGCCCCTCACCTCTCCCATATGTTTGATCTTCTAATTGCCTCAAGACATAGCCATGGGTTTGTTGTATGATGCTGCAAGCCTCAGCCTGAGCTGAGGTGTGATGGACACAGGAATCTAGCCTTGCAGTCAGAAGTGGTACTTAGGTATTACAAGAAACTTAATTCTGACCTGTCTATCAAGAGCATTCACCTCAAATCCCGCCCCCCCTTTAACTTGTTCCTTATGGTCTCTTTGGGCTTTCTAGTGGTATTAGTAGAAAATTTCTCAAGTCTAGGAAAAGAGTTCCCAGGAGGCACAAAGAGCAAGTGCAGAGACCAGGCATGACTGGTAGGTACCATTGGCCTTGACTCTGGCGAATAAATAATATATAAAACATTTAATTTTTTTTTATTAAAAGAGATCTTCCTATAAATGGTGTCCTATCAAATTGTGTGAAGATACAAAAATGCCAGTGGGAAAGGGTTAAGAAAACTTTGAAATAATCTGGCTTCAGTTTCTGGGCTTCCTCTTCTCTAATGTTGTCTTTTTAAATATTAAACTTTAAAGAAAATTGTTGGCAATTTTGCATCTCCAAAGAAGAATTGGTTTTTTTCCCTGGTCTCTGACTGACATCATCAAAAAAGTCCCCAGATAAACAATGATAACAAAGGGTAGCCTTAAGCTAGTCAAACAGAATTTTTCTAGACAAAGGGTCTCCTGTTTCATTTGCCTTATCTTTTTCTGACTTATCAAATGATGCTCTTGTCCATCCCATCTGTCTTTCCTTCATCCTCTCTTCCTTCTTCCTCCCTCCCTCCCTTCCTTCCTTCTTCTCTTCTTTCTTCCTCCTTCCCTCCCTCCCTCCCTTTCCTCCTTTCTCCTTTCTTTCTCTTGGTATCTGATTCTGATTGTTCTTTATTTGTCATATACATTGACTTTTATTTCAGTTAGAACTTTTAAGTATTAATTTAAACCTGAAAGCAGCTAAGTTGGACACAGAAAGCAGAATGTGTTTTTCTGCTAACACTACTAAGTGAGAATGGTTCGCTTGTCCCTTTAATTCAACAATAGGAAGTTCTGTCTGGAAATCACAGAGTAAACTGAAGAGCAGGAGTTGTTCTTTGCCTTTCCTGGGGCAGTGAGTGCTTCCCTGTGTGATAGGATGTTATCATTCTGCTTTCCTTTTCTCAAATGTTCCACAATTGGAGATGTGTTCGTTTGACTCAAGACTTTGTGCCTTCTAAAACTGGAGGCATTAGAGGGATCCTTCTGGGACAGGTAACATTTTTAAAACTTAGTTTATAGTAAATTATTGAACTCATGTAATAGAATATTAGGGTCAAGAAGGTTGAGATCATCTCAGTAGATGATTTCATTAAAACAATACTTTAAATAGGTATAATTTACATGTAAAAATGGATTTATTTTGTGTCCTATCGATGTATTGCTATCAATGTAAATGATCAAGATACATAACATTTCAATCTTCCCCCAAAATTTCCCTTATGTACCTTCCTGGAAGTTTCTGTTAGTGGTATCCTAAAGTATGTGTTCATTTGTGTCTGCCATCTTTGACTCAGCAGAACATTGTTGCATTTGTCAGTAGTTCATTCCTTCTTATTTCTGGGTGGTATTTGCTCATATGGTTACAGCACAATCTGTTTATCTGGATATTCACCTGTTGATGGACATTTGGGTTATTTTTAGCTATCATGCATAGAGTTGCCATGACATTCCTGTACAAGTCTTTGTGTGCAATATGTTGTCATTCGTCGTGGGTAAATATATAAGAGTGGAATTGCAGAGTCTTATGGTAAGTATATGTTTAACTTTACAAGAAATTGCCATCTTTTTTCCAAAGTGCTTTTAACATTTTGTATACCACTTCTTGCTGTTCTGCATCCTTGCAAACACTTGCTATTGTCCATCTTTTAAAGTTTTAACTATCCTAGTATGTGAATAGTGGTATATCATTGTGTTTTTATTTTGCATTTACCAAATGACTACTGCAATTGAACATTTTTTCATGTGTTTATTGTCCATGTGTTTTTGTGAGATATTTGTTCAAATCACTGTCCATTTTTCAATTGAGTTGCCTCTTCATTATTAAGTCATAAGAGGTTTTTTCTAATATAAATTTTGGTTACATGTTCTTTATTATATATTTATATGCACAGCAAATATTTTCTCCAAGTATTTGATAGCACAAATCCTCATCATTACTTTCAAAAGTTTCTCAATTATTTTTAGATGCTTATTCTTTCAGGTGTAGTCTGCAATGATTTTGCTAAGTTTAGAAAAAGCATCACTTTGAAATTTTAATTTAACTTGTTAAATTTACCAATGAACTTGAGAGAAACTAGACAGGTTTATAATATGGTTTTCTCTTCCTGTCATATGGTATGATTTTCCATTTATTAAACTCTTATATTTTAAGTAAAGTTTTATGTCTTTTAATAGAGTCATGAATATTTTTGTTAATGCTTAAATATTTATTGTAATATTTATTATAATGTAACAGCTTTTTTCCCCCCACTGTATTGTCTAAGTGTATTTACACTGTATTGTCTAACTATTATGTAAGAAAGTTGTTATTTTTAAATATTTATTGCATTATCTGGGACAGATTATCTTTCAGTAACCACCCCCAAATCTTAGTTCAACACAATAAACATCTATTTCTTCATCATGCAAAGCCCTCTGAGGGTCTGAGCAATTCTCCAGGGAAGTTACCCTTCATATGCTGACTCAATGATCATATTGAATTTACCTTGGGGCACCCTTATGTCAAAAAATACTTTCACAATTGCACTTGCCTTAGCCAGGGAAAGGGGAGTACGAGAATTAAGCATCGATGAGCAAATGCTTTAGCCTAAAATGGACATGGGTCACTTCTGCTCACATTGCATTGGTCAATAACTAGTCATATGATCATGACTACCCTTAAGGGAGACGGGAGGTACTCAGAAGTAGAGGAAAATGGGATATTTGTGAACATTGGTATGTCCTCCTTATTTATTTTGTTGATGTAAATCTCTTATTAGTTATAAGAATCATTTGCTTTTTTGCAGGTTCTTGGTAGTTGTTCACATTACCTTTAAATAACTCTATTGCCTCCTTTTAAAATCATGTAATACTGGTGAAAACCTTTTAAGTTATATAGATTAATACTAGTGATATGGGGACATTCTAATCTCTTACTTGAACTTAAAAGGCACACCTCAAAAATTGTGTAAATAAACGTGAACTCTGCTATCTTTGACATAGAAAACTGAAAATGGAAAGAAGCTTCAAAACATGAGAAAAATAACTTGTATTAAAAAAAAGTGTTGAATTTTTCAAGTGACTTTTCAAAGTCTATTGCAATAATCACATACTTTTTCTTCCTTGATCTATTGGTGTTATGAATACCAGCATATTGTTTTATGTTAAACCATCCTTATATTCATAGACTAAATTATTCTTGATTATATTTTCTTTTACTGTAATAATATACTTGATTTATTGGGATTTTATATAATAATATTTTTAATAATATTAATTATTGAGATGCATTTGGAATTTTCCTTTTAGTGTTATCTTTGTTAGTTTTTAAGGTACAGGGATTTATTGCCTTTAAAAATGAATTGAGAAGTTTTCTATCTTTTTACAGCTTATAGTATGGGAAAAATAAAATAGAAATATACCTATAAAATCATGTAGGCATCTTACTTGGAGGTTAATCATCAAAATTTTGTCATTTTTCCTTTATCTTTTGTCTGTTTGCATGCACACATATACAAACACTTTTAGAATTGATTTTGATGATTTATTCATCCTCATAAAAGTTTCTAAAATTTTTATATTTTCAAAATATCAAAAAGTTTTCTGTATTATTTTGTTTTCATTAAAACACTTTTGTATTTATTTTTTGTATTTATTTTATTTGTGAATAGATTTGACAGTTTTTAGCATATTTTCCTCAAATATCAATTCTTATATTTATTTTTTAGTTCCATTTTGTTTCCTTATTCAATTTTATTTATACTGCTTTAGTTTTATTTTCTTTTTCTCCTACTTTCTTTGGTTTCTGTTTTGTTATTCTCTTTCTAACTTCTTTATTTGACATTTTTTTTTTTCTGTTTAATAACTTAAGTGTTTGCATCTGCAAATTTCCTTCTTAACACATCTTTGGCTACCTTCATTGCCCGATGCTATGTAATGATGTAATATATATGATTGCCTAACAAGTTTGTGATTTTATTTTCCTTTCCTCTTTGAGAGAATTTAGTGGGTAGGCTACATAAGCTTCTCAATTATGTGTTTTTTTATGATGTAGTGCTTTATTATTAATATATAGCTTAATTGTGTGGGTTACTAAATGGAACACACACAGTTTCTATTTACTGAGATTTTCTTTGAAGTCTAACACTTGCATAATTATTATAAATCACTGATTCTCATATTTCAAGGTGCATAAGAATCCCTGAGGTGCTTCCTGAAATGCATGCGTCTAGGCCCTTTCTAAAGATTGTGATTTATTAGGGGTGATTTATTAGGGGTGAAGGTTTTTATTTCCCACCAATACTTAATTGATCCTGGTATAACAATTTTCAGAGAAATACAACTATAAATGATGGAGTGACATTTGGATAAAATCTATATTCTCCATTTTGGGCGGACAAAGATCTGTATTCCAGGATCAGTTTTCATTATATTTTTTCAAATTCTTAGAAATGACTCTAGATATTTTAAAGAAACTAGGATTTAATACAAGAAATTAGGTGTTTACAAAATCATTGGAAACATTGAAGGAGTGGGACCTAGGTTGGCAAACCAGGGAAGCTCCCAGAATACCAAGGAATGGACCTGGCAGCAAATCTACTATTTCTGAGGCCAGTGCTTCAGCTTCAACTGCCTCTCAAAACTCAGGAATTTGTAGAGAATGGAAACTACAACCCTGCCTCTACCAAGCCTCAGTTTCCACAGTCTAGTTTTCAGACAGAAACAGCCAAAAAGGAGTCAGGGATCTGACAAATGTCTTCCCTTCTGCCTTCCAAATCCTATATAAGTGCATTCAAGTGACAGAACTAATCCACATCCATAACTGAAAAAAAGTCTGGAGGTTAGAGCTTTTAGCTTTCCACTCTCTCCCACTAGAAGGATGATGGCATGGAATTTGCAAGCATCATGTATAGGTAGAAACAACTTGTATTAGGGGTGTGTCCATGGACTTGAATGGAAAGAAAGACAACCTGAGACATCTTGAAGGAGAAATCCATGCTATGTTAATGGTTTATGATGGAGAGGAATAAGTTAAAGATGGCTTCAAGATTTTGGTCATGGGTTGAGGATATCCCTGAACAAGACAGAAGTCAAGGAACAGTGTTGTGTGTATGTAAAGGAAAATAAGTTGAACTAGGGAATAAATATTTTACAAATTTTGAGTTCAAGTTAACATAGAACTATTCAGAGAACATCTAGAATCTAATAAAATATCTGAATTTACCAAAGAGAAAAAAAAATGCAAAAATTTGAGAGAGAAGCAGTTTATACATTTAATATAAAAGAAAAATTATATCTTATATTGAAGCTATCAGAAGAAGTATAAAGGGGAATTTAAATTAGATACAGTATCTTAAGTTAAAAAAAAGGAATGTGTGAAAACTATTTTAGAAAGATATGTATCAGGAAAAAAATCACTCACTGTGTTGGGACATGGAAGACATGGATTGAATTTCTGATTCTGTCTTTATATGGTATGTTACATGAGCAAGTAATTTAATCTTTAGTGAAGTTTATTTTGTTCTCTATAAAATGAGATGTAGCAGTTAGCTATTGCTGTGTAACAAAATTCCTTAAAAACTCATTGCCTTGAAACAATTAACATTTAGTATTTCTCATGAGTCTGAAGGTCAGCTAGGTAGTTATTCTGGATAAGACTGGAATTATTCGTGTACTTATAGTTGGTTGTGGTCTGGGGAGACAGTTCTGCTTATTTAGGCTGGGCTCTCTCATGTGTGTGAGTTGACAAACTGCATGCTGGTAGGACAGCTTTGTTTAGGACAACTAGCATCTCCTCTTCATGGTAACAAGCCTTGAGCTTGTCTACTTGGCAATGACAAGTTTTAAGAGAAAGAGTGGAAGTGTCTAAAGTTTCTTGAAGACAAGGTTTGGAATTGCAACCCTGTCATTTTCAGTGCATTTAAGTCACAAGGGCAGCCACAATTTAAGGATTTGGGCAAAAGGCCTGGAAAAGTAACTAACAAACTACAAATGGTAGTTGTATTTAGAGGAAGGGATTATGGGTATTTTTCACTTTCTCCTATTTGCTAATATTAGTTTTATAAGTTTTCTACCTTGAACTTGATTACTATAATTAGAAAAAGTATACTTTAAATATATTCATTATTTAGAAATTATACTTCTTAGTATAAAATAAAGCATTAATTCATTTGCAGCCTGAATGTCAACTAAGGTAATCCTTGGTTGGAAAGTTTAGGAAAACTGATTTGAACACCCTTTCATAGAATTATGCATACAGATTGCATAAATTGGTCCTTTTGAGATTTCTGTCAATTCCCAGGGAGTAGTTTCTTTTGATCCTATTTTCTATGCCTACAGAACACCAGATCTCAGCCACAGTGGCTATTGTTTCATTTCTGTACACATTGGCCCCCAGTCTCTTTTCCTTGCTCTTTTCACAAGCAGCATTAGCAGTAGGCTTTTAGGACTGCATAGACTTTATTGAGGGTTTGAGGTGATCAGGGTGATGTGAGAAATAACTTCACACTATGGCAGAGAAAACAACTTAAAATATAAAATGTGTTTGTTTGTCATTAAAGTCCCCTCTCCTACACTGCTCTGCCCCAGCCCTGGCCTGTAGACACTACAGGTTCTTACCCTGCAGTCCTGTTGCTTGAATGTTTCTTCCTTTACAGGCTCTTTCACATCTTGCATGCTGTATCCAATCCTAAATATTCTTGACTTTTCTCTCATGAAAATCAGTTTTGCCAATTGTCTGTCCTCTGCCTCTTTCCTAATATGCCTTTTGAAAGGTTCAACCTTTTAGCTCAAAGCATTTCAACAAAATACTTTGCTTTAAATATGAAGAAATGGGGTGGTGGTGGGAGGTTCATGCCAGGAAGAAGTATGTGATATTACTCTGCAAACATAAGAAACAGTCATACGTATTGTTATTTGAAATCATATAAAAATCCTCTCCACATGCATTTATTCAGTAAATATTTTTTTTAAGCATCTACTATCTTCCAGGCACTATGGTCAGCCTTAAGAATTCAAAAGCGAGTGTATCCCTGTCCTTATGGAGCTCATCTTCTAATACCATCTCATTTCCTAAAGTTGCTGGGAGAATGAAGTATTGCTCTAAATGCCTGTCTTATAGACAATCTTTCCTCAAAGTTTTTATATGTTATTTAAAAAATAAAGTGTATACACCAGCCTCCATGGGACACAATAATAGTGGGACCTGACATCAAGGCAAAAAAAAAAAAAAAAATAACAGTGACAAATGTTTGCAAAAGCTCTCAGGGAAGAAAATGATTCATTAATTTACCAACTAGCAATTTCCAACCGCTTCCTTACGCCTAAGCAGCAAATTCCTAGAGGCCAGGATCGTCCAGAAGGAGCTTATCACATATTTCTCTGAACTCAAACAGCTCTCTGCCAACTGGCGAAGGCAGAATGTATGTGTAAGAAGCAATTAGAGAGCATTAAATACTAAATACTCAATCAAAGCTATAATTTCCATGTCCATAATGAAAGGGAGATGTCCATGGGGGTCGATATATCCCAAGAAAACTGCAGAAGAAACAGGTCTTGATACACTTGAGCAATGTCAAAAATATCTTGGTGTACCCCAAACTGGACTCAAAATTGGGTCAACTTATGGATGAATAAGCTGGATCACATTTATGTCTCAAAATTAGACTGGCCATCCAAAAATTATACCAAAATCGTTTATTTCCTTCTTTCTTCCGGCATGGACCAGTCGCTTGTGTCTTTAGCTCTATTCAATGCTGTGTCACTAGATGCATAAGATAAAATGCTTAATCACAGTCCGTTACAAAGATTTTAACAAGTTAATAAAAAAACCCCTACAAGTTCCTTTGTGGGAGACAGTCAACCTTCAAGAAGGAAAGAGGTTGGTTGGGGGTGGTAGTGGAATTCAATAGCCCTTTCAGTGTTGAAATGTGAACACTAAGGCCACTCTTTGGGTAAATTCAAGCCAGATTTGGCCTGCAGCTCTTGCTGGGCAGTTCCCAGATGAGAGCAGGCCTTCAGCCTGTGGAGAAGAAGCGAGGAATAATGCCTCTTTGAATTAGTTTCAAAATAGTGCTGCAATGCAGACTGACAACTTCTGATGCCAGATTGCAAGAAGCATGCATAATAGCAGTCTGTTAAAGAAGCTTCCTACCACTAAAGGATATGATTATTAATATAAATTAAAAACCCCCAAAAAAGAAACCAGAATAAACTGGCGTCAGATGGCTAGCCTAATAGTGAGACACCAGAGTTTTTATCAAGCCAAGTATATATGAAACTAAAAATCATAAAAATAATAAATAGGTACTTTATAACCTGCAATCAAAATAGCTTTTCTATACAAAATTTAAATAAATAATAGCATTTTGCAATCAAATAAAATAGAGCACTAATATACCCACTCTACCATAAAAGTAGAGACTGGTGTAATTGGATGTGAATTTTACGATTACAAAAATTTCTGAGCAAATCAGAAGGATGGTGGCATGCACCCATTAGAATTTTTACTGAGACACAAGTTTTAATCCAGTATTACTAGGAAAATCTATGAGAACAAGTTGTTTCTGTAGTTGAGTTGTCTAGTGGATAAACAAGCATCTACCTCTCAACTTGGCTCCTTTATGAAAAATGGCCATCCAGGGATAAAGAAATTGTAGGAATAATTGAAAAGGAGGCTAGCCTGTTGTTTAAGGCTATGTACATAAGAAACTTGTGCTGGTCCTTTGGCCTGCAGTGCACAAGGCCCCAGTTTATGCAAGCTTCACTCCTGCACTGAATGTCAGTTACACAAATGCTCCTGTGAGAGACCATCTCTTACCAACTTTAAGACCCTTTGTATTAGTTTGCTGGGGCTTCCATAACATAGTACCCAGAATGAGTGACTTAAACAATGGCAATGCATGTTCTCATCTTTCTGGAAGCTAGAAATCCAAGATCAAGGAGTTTGCCATACTGGTTTCTTCCGAGGTCTCTCACATTGGCTTGCAGATTGTTGTTTTCTCCTTGTGTTTTCACAGGTCTTTCTTCTGTGTGTCTCCATCCTGGTCTCCTCTTTCATAAGGTCACAAGTCAGACTGGACGAGGGCCCACCCTAAGGAACTCATTTTTAACTTAATCACATCTTTAACGACCCTATTTCCAAATACAATCATGTTCCGAGCTATGGGGGGTTAGGACTCCAACATATGAATTTGAGGGGGACACAGTTCAGTCCATAACACTCTCTCTCCACCTTTGCTTTGTTCTTCCTCACACAGGTATCACCACCTGAAAGTGTACAATGTGTTGGCTTAGCTTAATTGTCCATTTCTTTCACTAGAACATAAGCTCCCTGGGGGCAGGCAGGGCTGCCTTGGCTACCAGGGCCATGGTAGCATTTTGGCATGGAGAACATTGTGTGGCTCACAGTAGGCACTCAAATATTTGTTGAATGAAGGGCTTTGGAGGGACTTTTGTGTTTCAATGGGGAGCCAGAAACTCAAACAACCAAGGAATGCTAGTCAGCAAACATAGGTATTTGTGAAAGTCTTGAGACATATTCTTTTTAATTGTCAAAGTCCTCTTTTCAAGCAAAGACCCTGCACTAACTAAAGTTTTATAATCTGTGGTCAAAATGTTCATGTAAGTTTGCCAACAATATTACCTTGGGAAGAACCACTCTGTTTTACTGAAAATATATACTTTTTTTGGGTACTAAAATATTTTAGAAAAAAATGATGATACTATTGAATAGACTATTAAAAAATGGAATGTCCTTACTCGGAAACAAACAAAAAACAAAAAAAGAAAGAAAAGCAAAAGAAGAAAAAGAAAATACCTAACAACAAAAAAAATGTTGTCTTAGAGGGGTGGGATAAAAGGGTGGGAGGGAGACACAAGAGGGAAGACATATGGGGATATATGTATATGTATAGCTGATTCACTTTGTTATAAAGCAGAAACTAACACACCATCGTAAAGCAATTATACTCCAATAAAGATGTTAAAAAAAAAAAAGTTGCTTCTCCTGAAATCCCAACATCTGGGTACCATGGTCATGGGCCTACTTTCTGTCATCAGTTAAATGACTTTCTGTATATCCTTCCCAGGCTTCTTTTGTAATGAATTTTGACATATGGGAATTAATTTCAGTTTCCCTTTTTGTGCTTAAAAATGAAAAATGAAAGAAGCAAAGGAAGCATAAACATACCCACAGACCTATCTTTTGTAAACCTGTAGTTCTCCCTGATTTTACATAAAATTTTCAAAATGAAAAGGCTGGAGAGCTTAATCATAGAAAACAACCCATGAATTAGAGCCATTGTTGAATAATAGGGGTGAACTATATGTATCAAATGCCAGCTTTCACCCTAGATTTTCTCTTAGGAAATAGTTCTCAAACTTGAGTGTACATCAGCATCACATAGATTACTGGTCTTCCCTCCTAGAGTTTCTGATTCAGTTGGTATGGGGTGGGCCCGAGAACATGCATTCCTAACAACTTCTCATGTGATGCTTATGATTCTCTGTGACGTTACTTTTAGAACCTCTCCCTAAGAAATTGTGATGGCATTTGGGTGGTCGCAGTTCGCTTTTCTGAAGAAATTTTCCCAAAGGCCTGGGTGATTCTGATAGTTGGCAGAAAGCTTAAAGTAGAGGGTAGTTAGCAATTACACTATGCCTCACCCTCTATCCTGCCAATATTTTGAGAGTGCCTGCTTTAGAAACCAAACTACTTCCACAGCTAATTACATGACGAAAAAGAGGGCAACTCGGTAGATATTTAGTCTATAAAAAATGCATCATATGAGGAGGAATGGATTGGGAGTTTGGGATTAGCAGATGCAAACTATTATATATAGAATGGATAACCAACAAGGTCCTACTGTATAGCACAGAGAACTATATTCAATATCCTGTGATAAACCATAATGGAAAAGAATATGAAAAAGAATATATATGTATATATATATATATAAAACTGAGTTACTTTGCTGTAGAATAGAAATTAACACAACATTGTAAATAAACTATACGTCAATAAAATAAATTTTAAAAATGCATCATAGTCATTTTTCTTAGGATGAAGACTTCCCCTATAACTATTTTAAAATTAGAACAAATAAGACATGCTTATTGAAAAAATTAGAACACTTCAGCAGTATTTAGAATAATAGAATGAAGTTCTCTCCTATCCTCTCTCTTGATGCAAATTCATGATTGAGCATCTATCCAGGCTACTTTGTTCTTGCTTCTCTTGAAAAGTTGTAACATTTAGAAGTATCTCTCAAACTGTAGAAAATGAAATCTGACTCTGGTGGATCAATTTGTATTCATTGGAAAACAGGGTGCTGGCAGGAAGGTGCTGATGCTATAGTGATGCTCTAGTGGGCGTGGCCTCATTATCTGGAGATGAGATGAGAGGCATACTCGCCATCCAATGAATGATCCAGGGCCCTCACCTGCCTGGCCCCTTCCAGGATCTGCGAGAAGCCTGAAAAATGTGTTCATGTGATCACAGACTTTTGTAAACATTGCAAAACTGTAAGATATTTGTGTATCTTACAGATTTTGTGTATTTTCTTCATTCCCCATACTTGTCCCCTAAACTGTGGAAAATTTTATGCAGGTCTAATGCCTCCTATAGGTAAAATAAATATGAAGGGGGAAAACTACATCTTTCACTCTAAATTGTACACTCTTTTTTGAAGAATTTCCTTTAATTTTATGAAGGAAAGCAAAACAAAAACAGGAAGCAATTTCATAGGAAGGCGTTTTATCCTCTCATAATTTATCTTTAATAGATCTATTGCTATCTATTGAGACATCAACTTAATGAAGTTATTTGTGTCTCTTAGCTTTTAATTTAATAATTCAGGGCTACTAGCAAAGTCACAGATCAAAGGTTCAAGTCTTAATTGGTCACTTGCCTTTGCATTTTAATGGCTGCTTAATCATTTGAAGGTAGTTGCATTACTGCTGTTAATATAAATTTCATGGCTTTTTTTCTTTGATTTCTGTTCAAATAAACATTTTGAGGTGTCCCTCATTTGCTCTCAGTCAGCCTGGTTTTCCAATCCAGTAATGTTGGTCTTGACAGTAACTAGCATTTCGTTAACTACTCTGAACCTCAGTGTCATCTGTGAATAGAGGCAGGGAATCGTACCTTCCTGCCACTACCTACTCCCTCACCCTGGGGATTAAATGAATTAATTGATTAAGCCCAATGTCTTGCAAATGCTGGGGTCTTCGTAAATACTCAAAGACTCTGCATGAAGGAGTAGAAGACTGGAAGCTAGTCAGACAGTTTTGTTGTTGTTATATCAGGTCAAATATGCCCGCCCCACAACTGTTTGCTGAATTAGGAAAAATTCATGCATATTGTTTTGCTTTGAAGCAACTTTGAGCAACTGCACTCAGATATAAACTAAGAAGCTAATGATGCAAATCTTGAAATCATGCCTGTACCTGTCCAATTTTAAGAATTCAGACCATATGGGGCTTCCCTGGTGGCAGAGTGGTTAGGAATCCGCCTGCCAATGTGGGGGACATGGGTTCGAGCCCTGGTCCGGGAAGATCCCACATGCCGCAGAGCAACTAAGCCCATACACCACAACTACTGAATCTGCGCTCTAGAGTCCACATGCCACAACTACTGAGCCCGCGTGCTGCAACTACTAAAGCCCACGCGCCTAGAGCCCATGCTCCGCAACAAGAGAAGCCACCACAGTGAGAAGCCTGAGCACTGCAACAAAGAGTAACCCCTGCTTGCCGCAGCTAGAGAAAGCTTGAGTGAAGCAACAATGACCCAGCTCAGCCAAAAAAAAAAAAAAAAATACAAAAAAAAAAAAGTTCAGACCACAGCATATCATTAATGCTAAAAACAGAAATAATTGTCTCATGAATGGAGTTATGATCGGAGCCTCACACAGCTAAATTGCTTCTTCTGGTCATCTTATCAGTAGACACAGATTATAACCTAACTCTTGAGTGTAAGGATTAGTATGAGTCAAAATATCGGTAAAAGTAACCTTGTCGACTCTGGTATAGACTGCTGTTATATACTGTTGTTTTTTGCTTAATATTCATCTTCCAAATTTTACATTAGCACAGAATCCCGGAATTTTCATTGAACTGTCAGGAAAAATAAGAGTATATTTTTTCCTTCCCATGAAGCTAAGTGTGGCTCTGTGACAAAATTCTGGCGAATGAGGTGAAAGTAGAAGTGTATGCAATTCCTGAGAAGCGTCTTTAAAGCAGGGACTGAGCCTTTCTCTACTCTCTGGTTAAAATAAAGACATCGTGGATAAAAATGGAACCACCATCTTGAACAGGAAGTAACTTTCAGAATGGAAGTCACCTATGAAAAAGCAAAAAAGTAGAAAGGATATGAGTTCCTCTGAACTTTGTGGAAGAGGGCCACCACAGCTGCCTTGGTTTGCCTGAAACAGGAGAGATCAATTTCTTACATTTACCATCGTTATTTCGAATTTCACTGCTAAGCACAATGAAACCCAGCCTTAACTTATTAGTCTTATTGCAGAAGGATCTGGAGGTCAAATATGAACATAGCATTAGAGGAACTTCCTTGTCACCTTCAAGAAACCATAAGTTTCTTGAAGAAGGTATATTCCTTTCTAAGCTTAGTTGCTCATTATTTAGAATATAAACAAATGGTTACAAAAACGGGAAAATTCTGCAGGTCATGTGTGCCTTCATAACAGTATTTTTACTGAAAGAGGTTTCTGTGAATACTAGAATATATATGAGGAAAATATAGAAAAATTAGAGGTTTATGAGGCAAAGTTACGGAGTTAAAAAATAGAATATATCTGCAAAATTCTTGTATTTACAATCATGTGCATCTTTGTAAGCTACCCCGAGTCCTTTGTGAAAGAGGGCAGGAATAAAGAATAGATCAACATTAAAAAAAAACTTTTGGAATATAGTATAGATGAAGCTTCTAATTGGTGATGGCCAGATTATCCATGGAAATGTTTTTCATTAACTGATAAGAAGACTGTGCTTTTGCACAGGTGAAGATGGAGCTTCTGCAGCCAATAGTACGAGCAAAACTCCGGCTCTTGCCTGTTTAACCCTTGTCTTTCCTCTGATCAAGTGGTAATACCAATTTAAATGTCAGCTCTGTGCAGGGGGCACCAGGCATTGGCCAAAATACAAGCTGAGACCACCTGTTCATCCCATGCAAACAACTCAATGACCATAATGTGATAACCTTTGGTGTTCACAGCTCAGGAAAAGATCTTTACCAAAAATGTTCAAAGTCAAAGAACAATTTATCCCTTGAGATGTGTGCATGCATACATGTGCCCACACAAACACACATACAAATATGTTTTAAGAAAATGAGGACAAGAGAACTAATCTATCCTAAAACTTTAAATCTTGATTAAAGGCATTCACATATTAATATACAAAGGAGTCACGGCATAGGCTACAAATGCATATGCCACCATGATATCATATGAATATACATGATATGGATCTGTTATTTGGCTGGGCCTAGAAAGAAAGTAATCTGAAATGAAATAAAGACAAATCAAATTTCTAATCAGTTTATGATCCTGGGGAATTTTCAGCCAAAGTTATTGTAAGAGTAATGTAAGCAGGAAGATATAAGAAAACAAAAAGTCAAGTAGAATTTAAGTTGTCAGGCTACAGTGTAGAACTCCATTACCATATCTTTCTTTTTTTTTTTTAATAGTATTCTCTGAAAAGCACTAGATGTAATAAAGTCAATTTAAAATTTGTTCTACCAATCTTTTGCATCTGTAATTTTCCCATTAAACGTAAATGCCCATGAGGCAAGCTATTTGCATTACATTGCATTTGCAGTCTTTAAAACAAACTATAAATCCCCTCCTTGTTTCATGTGATTGATGCTGTGTATATAAATACCACCATAAACCTCAAAGGGGGCTAACAGTGACAGTAAATTAAAGTTTTCAAGTCTGGCAGCATCTCAGCACTCCAGCCCTTGATCTTAAGCAGCGTTGTTAACCCCCGCCTCATTGTCCTCCTGAACTCACCTTTTTTTTTCCCTTCTTTCCCACTCTGCTCCCCATTCTGATTTCCTTGGGAAACACCTTCCTGGCCATGCAAGTCACACCAGGGCAGGGAGAGGCAGTTAATTAAATCGAGGCTGCAGCAGCTTGCTGGAGAGCCGAAGGCCCTGACTTGCAGCCCTCCAGTATCTGAGATCAAGAATCTTGGGGCCCCTTCCGTCTGTAAACAATGGTCAGCCACAGAGATACTGATTAACTGGCAAAACCCCCATGATTAGCTGCTTTCATGGTGATTGTCTTCTGCTCAGCGGCCTTCCCATCAGGAGCAGGAGGAGGAGACATAAGTAGTTGACGGAGAAAGGATGCAGGGAAAAAGGAGGAAAGAAAGGCTTTTAGCTATATTTTTCAATTTCCGTGTATTAAATCACCTCTCCATCCTCATTATTTTATTCTCCATTTTAAAACTGCAAGACTGATGTAGTTACTTTTTACTAAAACTTAGAGCCTGGTAAAGAGGATCTTTACCTATATAGGATGGCTTACTTGAAACATAAACAAAGCTAATGCCTTTCTGGAACTTCAGAGGACTCAGCCTCTGTAATTAATTCATGGGTACAGCTGGTAAATTATTTCTTGTCTGTCTCACTGCAGTAGAAATATCAATAGATCTGAGGAAAACTCAAAATGGTGATCCTGGAGAAAACATAAATGTTGACCCACAGACTCTGCCCCCCCTCTTAGTGTGTGGTGAGTCTTCTCCCACTTGGAACAGTAAATTCCTTGACCGACCCGTGAGATCGCTCCAAAAATTGCGCCAAGGCTAATTGATTCAGGGTGCATAGGGGTTTCTCATTGTTATCTCAAACGCTCCCCATCATTTTTTTACATTTTTCCCCAGAATAAAAGGAACATAATTGTAAAATCCCATATCAATTTTTTTTCTCTAGCTGTATATTTCATGTATGACTTCAAAATAGGAATGTAAATTAGCAGAACCTCCCAGCTCATATATGCAAAATTCTTGGGGGAATGACAAATCTTCAAGGATGGATAAATTATTCCTCCAGAAGGGAAAGGAAAGACACAGAGGAAAAGCAATTGGGAGGGATGAGGGAAAGGAAGACAGAGGAAGAGAAGTGAAGGCAATGAGACAATGAAGCTAATTAATTAATTTAGGCTATTAATCTGGACCACATGTCCTCTGACAATCTCCAAATCAATGGTGGATCCCAAGTGAATATTGACAGGGACATTGAAATGTATTTGGAAAAGAATAGTTATATGGTTTTTCATTTCTTCTGTGATCTTTTAAGAATCTAGGTGGAAGAATCCAAGAAATATTGACACTATGAAGAGAGTGTCTCTACCCAAGAAAGATTTCTGGAGACTTCCTTTGTCTTTTTTCTTCTGAATGATAGAGCTGCCTAACCATGGAACCTTCTCCTTCTGTTGTCCAGAAGCCCTCTTCAAGAAGGTTGCTGTGATAATCCATGCATCTTTCTCATTGTGCTTCTGCTTTTACAAGACTTTCAAATGCCTGATGTAACAGAAGTGAAAATTCATATTGACTTGGTTAAAGATACAAAGTTTATTATTATTTCTGCAAGGGACTCTTGGAACACATATATATCCAAGTAAAGGAATGCTGGAGAAGAGGGAGGAAACAGCCATTTATTGTCTCCACTATGTGTCTGTCACCCTATTTGGTGATTTCACATTTTAGCAACCTTTGCAATAATCCTGTCAGGCAGTCTCATTTTTCTTTGTCAATAAAATGGGAAAAATGATGTCTAAGAAACATGTTCAAGGTCCCCCAAATAAGTGGCAGTGTTTTTTGAGATTGTCCTTTTCCCCCCCAAAAAAATTCGAATGGAGCCTGTTTCGAAATACAAAATGTGAAATATTGAAGATGGATACTAAGGTCATAGACATAAACACCAGTGTCTTCCAGTAAACAACTGGGTCCACCTGATTTTGAGGCTATTCATACAAGAGTTCGTAGTCTGATATAAATTCTGACCATCTTGTCACTGCTTCACGTTTCTGCTGTTGGAAATAAACAGAATAAGGAAACTAAATTCTGTGGTGTGTGTGTGTGTGTGTGTCTGGGTTATACATGTGTATTGGGTATAGAGACATCAAGAAACAGAATGGTATAGTAGAAGGAGAGCCTGAGAGAAAAGTGCATGCTTTGGAATGGGTGGAATTTGGTGTTAACAATTAGAAACAGGGAAAGCTGAAAGCAACATCTTAAACTTTTCATCTTCTGTCTTCCCTTCCCCCCTCCCTCCCAATCATTCTTCCTCTCTGTCTTTCTTTTCCCTCTGGATGAATAACTTATCCATCCTTGAAGATTTGCCGTCCCCACCAAGAATTTTGCATAAGTGACCAGTGAGGTTCTTTTCATTTACATTCTTATTTTCAAGTCATACATGAAACATACAACTAGAAAAAAAATTGATGTAGGATTTTGCAATTATTTTTCTTTTATTCTAGGAAAAAATACAAAAAATATTATGGGGAGTGTTTGAGATACCCCAACACACCTTGAATCAAGTAGCTTTGGCACAATTTCGGGGAGCAATCACATGCAACTATGCTCAAGATCACATAAAAGCCCTTTATAAAAATAGACATTACCCCTCCATACCTTTCTGGCCCTAATATAACAGTTATCCCATCAAGATTCTCCCTTCCAGAACTCTTCTCACTTTATTCACATTCCCAACTCATAAATCAAAATGTAACCATCTTGTGTCCCCTCTCCTTGAAGGACTATTCTAGGCCAGATGCAGTGACAAACTGATTCCCATTCTAGTACCATCAGAAAATAACTCTTTCAGATGTGTCTATTTGATCGGGAAGATTTAAGGTCTAAAATCAAAGGAAGGACTAATGGTGTAAAGCACTAGTCTCCATTTTTCTGCCTTCATATTACAATTTAATATTTCCAACAATAAAGGGATGTGGTGATAGGGGGTATGATCTTGAAGGAAATAGGAGTATTGTCCTGGTTATACTCATTTGCTCATGGCTATCAAGGTTCCTCCTTTCTGTGATTCCTTGTCCTGGGGAATCTGCAGACATTTCAGGCTGTGAGTGTGAGTCTTGGATGAATTATTGGTGACTTTAAGTGTTAATCTCAAGCACCAGAAATTTATATTCTTATGTCCATTGAATTTGTCAATATTCTTTGAAGACTGCTTACTTTTATTAATTCAAACACATAGAAAGGTGTATTTTCCTTAAAGGTGTACCTTTAAGGAGAATACAAAGTTAAATAAGGTACAATGCCTGCCCTTGAAGAGAGTATACACTATTACTATTTAAGATGAAATAAAATGTGATAAGTGCATTGCAAGTGGTGCAAAATGTGATGAGAACTCTGAGGCAAGACATAGGGGTTCTAGTGCTTGGCTCATAGTATTGTGTCCCTTGTTCTTAAAGGGTGCCAAGAACTGGAAGATCTTTGTCCTTGACTTCAGAAATTGTCTTATGTAGCGAGACTAGGTATAGAAATAAGACTGAAATGTAGAAACACTGAAAGGGAAACATAACCAATTAGTATATATATCTGATGGCAGGGGCCAAATTCTAGTTCAAAGGGGAGTGATGAGTGCCTGTAGCATGTCTCCTGCAATGTCATTGTAAGAAATTGATGAGAAGAACTATGTAATTGAAAATACATTTACTTGTCAATATTAATTCGATTTTTGATACCATAGGCTTTTGTTGAATGGATCATGTATCAAAACGTGAAGGGGATGTGAAATAGAATCAGGGCCAGGACAGAGCTGAGAGTGATGGGAAGTGCTACATGGAAGGGAGTTTTTGTCTCAGGCAAAGGAAAAGACTGCATTGGAGCAAGGTGAGCTTTCCTGAGTAAGGGATGACCTGGGAAAACTCTAGAGGTAGAAAGCAGCAAATAAAGATGGGAGATGGTGGAGGGGTTGACGTGGCCGAGAGAGAAGGATGCGGCAAAGACTAGAGAGGTGAGTCAGAGGGTTTGGCTGTTCCTGTGTTGAGCCACAGATTGGCTGTCAACTGGAAGGTCAAGGTGATCACTCTGGTAACTTAACTGGGTGAGTGGGCTGGGTGGGGATTGTAGAAAATGGTGAGAGAGAGTATGCTTGGTTTAACTAGGCAGCCGCTCAAACCAAGCCTTTTGTTTACAGGTAGAAATGAAGGTCCTGTGTTGCCAGATTTGAATTTTCAAGAACAACTTAAAAATCTATATTTTTTCTTTGAACTCTCTCAATTGTTAAATGTTGACCACTAATTCAAATATCAGACCCTTTCCTATAGATGAATTATAAAAAAAGAACAGAGAGCATGTTCCAATCCTCCTTGGTGAGAGCTCTAATTTGATTAATTTGGCTTTATCTAAATGTATTTATTTATCTTTTGTCTGACAGTATAAAGCGATTGTGAAAAAAATCTCTGTTGCTGTTGTGAGAAACATGAACAAAATTCCCAGTTTTCCACTTTGAAAGATTTGCCAAGTTGTTCGATCTGTTTCATCACGAATTTCCTTCAGGAAGAAGACATATTACATACTGGAAATATAAGCTGTTAAGTGTACACAAAGTAAGTTTGTACTTTTGATTCTACTATGGTTCTGAATTTTTGTGCTTTTTTTCAATCCTGAATATATGTATTCTTGATGCTTACTTATTTATATATTTGTAATACCCCTATTATATCATCTGTGGAAAAACAACTTCCTCTGTTTTCTTCTTTCTTTTTATGCAAAACCAGAAAAATATTGCTAACAAAATCGCAAGCCTGGAATCTTCGAATGAGTCATATAATCAAACCCTACTGTTGACACAGATTCTATAAACAGAGACTATCACGGTTGAAGCTCATACCAAAAAACAGAGTTGTAGCAGATTCTGTTGTGTATCAGGATGTTACACAACTGATTTGTCTCATTTCAGCTAAGCATCCGTGCTCTTAAAACTTTGGGATTCTGCAAGCACAGCGTTTCCGCTGACTGATGTCAAAGGCATCCTCCTTTGATATTATAAAAACCCACATCTTTGGTCGTTACTGTTTTTTAGGAATGAATTGATTGTTAGGGATTACCTGGAGAAGCCAGAGAAAGAGCAGGTGCTTCTACCTGGCTATCACGGAGACAGTAAGAATGGTAATGATGGCTTGCTGCCTGAGGATTCGCGGCACCAAGCATCCATTTCAGCCCAAACAGATTGCAAATTTATCCCTCCTCTCCAATCACCCTATTAACTTGGAAATGCTTAGATTTAAAGTTCAGCATAGGAATCTACAGATCCTACCAATTAGAATAAGCCACCTTGTCCTATTAAAACTGCCACAGTGCTGTTTGGTTTAACAGAGAATGATAATTTAACTTCAGAATAATCTTGTCATTGTAAAAAGAATTAAAATTATAACTCTTCCACAATCGTGCTGTGCAGCTTTCTATAGACTGTGGTGTGCCGAATTTCAAATAATATTCTTCTGTTGCCCCATATCCCCAGGTCCTGGATAAAAATGAAATGTGCATTTCATAAGAAGATCCCAGTGAGCAGTAATAAGAAAAAGTATTCAATCATAGTCAGTTGGTTAAAGCTTTGGGGATGGGCTCAAGTCACCATTTTTTCCTTCTTATTTTTATGACACAAATAAGAAAATTAAACTAAACTATTTCTCTACCTCCACCGGATCGAGCTGGCTAGGGAAATAGATGGGGTTATATCTTTAGTAACATGAAGATAATGTCCATTGGATTGTTTTAGAATTAGTAGAAGCATCATCAATCACCTCAGTTACTATAATCAAAAATTCTAGTCAATGTCATATAAATTTCTTTAAGCATAATCTGAGGTCGCATAAAAATATATACCTGATGCCATTGTGCCACCTCCCCCAATAAAAAAAAGGGAGAGAGGAAGTATATATTTTTCCATTAAATTTATTAAAAAAACCTGGCAACACTAGGTCTTTGCATTCTCACGATTTCTATTTTCAGACTTGTCAAAAAAACTGAAAACAGGAATTGCCCAGAGGATGTTTTAATTTTCTGAAAAATTGAGAGACATGTATAATTGCATCTCTCTAAGGTTTTTAGATAGTCCTTTGAATTAGCTTTTTTTGGGAAAGCACTTTGTTAATAAGGAATTATATCATGCTAGATGTAAATAAGTCAGTTTTCAAAAACAGCAAATAGTCCCCAGTGTGGTCAAACATATTTTCACATTGGCATCCTTTGGTCTTGCACAAAAGTAAAACATCTTCCAAAATTTTGAAATCTAGGAAACAAAACCCAGACTGCCCAAGCAGACATATTTTGTGAAAATCTCGAATAAAGTTTTCTTTTCCTTTTACCTACCAGGAAATCTTTTCTACAGCCAGTATTACAGATAGCATATTATGCCGCTCCAAAACAGTTGGGAACTTTCATTCATTCAGATTCACTGCAAAACGAATTTCGCTCTGTCTCAGCTCGTTATAAGCAGATGTTAAAGAATATATTGGGAAAAAAAATTCAATGGCACCAGAAAAGTCCAAGATCAAAAAAAAAAAAAAAAAAAAAAGAAAAAAATACGCTTAAAACAATAGTTGTTTAGAGAGACCTCAATGGATCCCAGTGCTCTGGAACCTTCTCCTGGGTTGTGAACAATCGAAGATTTATTCGAGCTCTCTGCACACTGGGAAATGAAGACCCAGAAGCTCATTATCATGTCTATTAAAAAGCAGAAACTGGGGTACATCTAAGAAAAGATGTATTACTTTTTAAACCGCACTGCAAACTGCAGACCAATAGGGACTTGAACTATATAAAAATACTCTCAGTAGTAGGGGAGTGGGGAGGGGGGGGTGGATATTCACTCTCCCAAACAGCAGGAAAATACCATGCCACTAACTTCCATTGTTGTCATGGCTTTGGAAAGGTGGCTCTATCCTATTTTCTTGAAAAGGGATTTTTGAAGTCCGACTTCTGGTTTGATTAGAAGACTAAATGAGACTATTCGAATAACTTTGGGGACCACACTCTAGGGGAGGTGAGGGGGGGATTTGATTAGCAATGACCAGTTATATTCTAGTTAACCCCAATTATAAACCTTCACCTTTGCTAATTGGATTAATTTGTCAGCAAGCAATATACTTATGAATTGTACTGGAGCCAAATTTGTGCCACTTTATGATGAGATAAAAATCATCAATGTGGTATGGCTCATTTCTTAAGAGTGGATCTATAACCAATTTCTGCAAAGGTAGAACAAAGTTGAATTTTACTATCAAGTTGGAAGAGACATTTGTTACAGTGATTCTCTTTGCAGCCGGAAAAAAAAAAAAAAAAAAAAAAGCACAGTAAGCAAATTCTCTCTCAATTAAAAGCTTTCCAAACTCAGGGTTAATGAAACCTTAATTAAAGTCAATGGAAAAGTCATGTTCAGAATAAAAAAATGCAAATGTACTCAGAAGTGTCCTTTTCATTCCTTCTTGACTGATCCAAGCATACTGTTTCTGACTCTCCAATTTCTTTAGCGTTTTGTGTACAGAAAGACACAAACCAACAAAACCTGTTGCATTATAGAACCATCTCACTCCCCAAAGACAAGTAATGTCTGCTTTCTCATTAAAATAGTAAAGCACATGACCATGCTGTTTCCAACAGTTCACAAAGACTGAGAGCCAAATTTGCCTGGACAATTTGTTGGGCTTGATTTTAATGATAAAAATATAATATTATGTTTCTAATCCTGTTAGGGAATCTGTGAATGGGTCCAGTTTGAGTAAAATAAAGTGACAATGTCAGTCACACATATTTCCCTGTGGTAGAAATAAAATCGCTCAAAATAGTCAAGCTGGAATGCACAGAAAATCTCTTATACTTGAAAATATGTTAATAAGGCTGCAAAATATTGTGTTTTCGAATTGGCTAAAGGGCAAATAGCTGTTGTCAGTACTGTCTGTCTCTTGGATGAACCAGCACCCATCCACCTAAATGGACACAAGGCTGCCAGTGTTGTGTACATGCTTCAAAGTACAAAAGAAAGTCTGTGGCATTCGCTGCTTTTATCTACTTCACAAAGGGAGGCATGGGAAATTAGATATTCCGTAGATATTCCAAGGGAATATAGATTGTATTTAGGAAGCCAACCTTTTCTCTTTTCTTTTCTTTTTCTTTTTTCTCTTGTAGTAAGTGTGCTAAGAAGAGTACCCTTAGATTTTTCCCCTTTACAAACAAAGCAATTCATAGGAAGGAGACAGTAAAAATGATTGGATTATGGAAATTAATCACAACATACAGTGCTTCCTGTGTGTGTGCATGTGTGTGTGTGTGTGTGATCTATTTAGGACCAGGACACTGAATGTTCCTTCTCTATAACAAGAACCAACTCTCGTTGTCACCTGTTGATAATAGAGAAGAAAGGAAGCCAAGCATCGGGATCAGGGCACAATAATGCCTGTTGACAATAAATTATCAAAACAATAATCATGTTTAGCCAATCCCTTTGTGTAAAACTGTTATTATGATTCCAGTGCCAGCTGTCTGAAACTTTAATTTAAGTGCTTGCTTGAGGCAAGACATTTGGAATGCTAGTTTAGAATGTTTTATAGCTCAAGCAATATGTTTTACTAACCTCAAATACTGTGATGATGGTTTAAATGGTGACTATAATTTGTATGTGGGGACTCTGGAGTGAGTTTTGCTTTCCCAGGGAAGTGTCTGCTACATCAAAAATTCAGACATTTCTGGGCTATCCGAGGCAGCCTATCCTTAGGGGCCCTGGGAGCTGCATCTACCTGCCCACAGGTAAGCACCACAGACATGTAACTTTGGGGAAGTTGCTTCAAGTTGCTGCAGTTGGAATGTTCCTCAGAAACAGACATGTTCAGTGGAAAGTAGGGTGCTAGCTAGAGAGGCTATGGTTTAGTGTTAGGTGGGCTAGTAAGTTTCACTCTGTTCCTTCCTCATCAACCATTCTCTTAACCCCAGACCTTGGAAAGAAGACAAAACCAGACCCTGTTATATTGTCTCCAGCACATACTCATCATTCCTTAGTAATGGATCAGCAAGATGTTGGTATATTGAGAATAAAGGATGTGATTCTACTTTAAATATAGGAGGTTCCAGGATACAACCCATCTATAAGAATTTTTGCAATTGTCCTTATCATGCATAAATGATTTGGGTTATGAATTTTGGAAAGATGATGACAGTTTAAGATTAGTTACAATTTATCTCTTTATGTTTTTTAAATTAATTGCTGCTTTAGCCTAAGTATTTTATTTATTTTTTTATTTTTTATGCATTTATTTTTGGCTGCACCATGTGGCTTGTGGGATCTTAATTCCCCAAGCAGAGATCGGACCAGCAACCCCTGCAGTGGGAGTGCGGAGTCTTAACCACTGGACCACCAGGGAAGTCCTATAATTTATCTCTTTATATTAGACTATTATTAAGATAGTATAATACTAATAACTATTGTCACTTCAGAATAAATTCTAAAGCATTTCATATCCATTATCTCATTATCATAGCAGCTTTTCATGATAAAGTTTCATTTTGCAATGGAAGTTTTGGGGATTTAAAGAAGTTATATGATCAACTAGGTCTTGGATCTCCAAAGACCAAGGTCCAAACCTGGGTGCTCTGAGTCAACCAGGAAATTGTGCAATTTTCAACTTTTCACAATTCCTTTTTGATTCTCTGAATAATCAAAAAATACTTTCAAGTAATCTTTGATAGACTTTGTCTTCTATTTACAAACGCTAGAACCACAAGTGAGTGTCAATTACAAATTTAATGTCTAAGTTTCTGGGGAAAATCTTTTCCTACAGCAGACCCCTAATATCTAATGGCTGTTTTGAGTGTATGTTAGGTATTTAATAAAATTTGGGAATAACTTGACACCTAAAACACAGCTCAGGTTGTATCTTTTCACACTATAGAAACAGTCTAATTTAAGTTCTAGAAATGTCTCCTGAAATTCTACAAGATAAAATCTGCTGGTGGAGACAGGTGGGAAAACACACTGAAGCTATGGCAAATATCTGCTGAATAAATACTTCCCTGATGACAGTATTTGTCCAGCTGATTGACTCATACAACAGCAATTGTCTCATAAATTATCCTGATAGAAGATCCGCACATATGTGCATTGGCCATATGTATGGCCAGATGCATCTCTAGAAAAAAAAAAAAACTATTTAAAAGTCATGCCCAAACACAGTTCCTGGCACAGAGGAGAGATGTAATAAATATAAAAATAAACATGAACAAATATCAATACATTTCTTTTTTACTGAAACTGGGGAGGCTTATCTCTTGAAGTAATTCCAGGGGAAATGTGATGTAAAGCAATGACTCGAGCTCTCCTCTCTGTGTGTTGGTTTTATAATTCCAGATGATTATATATGAATTTGTAGTGGGCTGCATTTGAAATTACTATGCTGAGAAACAAATGCTCTACTTAATTGGCATCTGCAATGCAACTTTTCAATCAATTTCTATTTTTTAGAAAGTTACCATTATAGAATATAGGTGATGCTTGCAACATTAATGAACATGTGAAAATGTTGATGTTTCTTAAGAAACTAGGCAGAAGGGACATATAAAGAGCTGCATAAGTAATGTTTATCTGTGTAGAATGAATGAGTTGAGAGAGTTGTTGATCAATAGAGTCAAATTAGATGATGTTTCACTGGAATGCCTCAGTGTTTGGAAGATCAGGTTTGGGAGTGCCCAACTTTTGAATCCTCAAAGTTTAGCACATAATTGATGCCTGTGATGATGGAATTGGACTCAACCTGAGTCAACTCAGTTATTTACTGGGTTATTTACTGGATTATTTACTGGGGTATTTACATCAGTGATCAGTTTTCATACAATCAAATGGATCAGCCATTTGGCAATTCAAAGTGGATAATATAGTATTTTGGGGCTGGAGTTTTGAGGGCAAATTATTTGGTCTAATTTTTTAAATTGATCTTCACGCAATGATTAATGTTGATAATATTTTTAAAACGTTCATTCTGTTTACTGTTAGACAGTAAGATAATGAGTGATTTAGTCCTTTTAAATAAATGCTCATATATTTTCCATTAAGAAAATTAGATTTTTTTCATCGGAGTAATATCCATTTACATGTCTCTATATGCAGTCACCAAATTTTCCCTTTAAAATGATTCAAGTATCCAGACATCATGTTTCATTCCCATAGCATCTATGCTGGCCCACATCATTATGCCAGTGTTTTGTCTACTGTTAAGCCCTAGTGAAAAGTTCATACTCTATTGCTTTCCTTATCATCCTTAAATACCATTTTATCCTTTTTGTCAGTCACTCTCCTGCTCAATCTTCTATAGGCCACTTTTTCCACCAGCTTTCTAAGTAGAGTTCATGCATTCATTTATTTGTTCATTCACCCACTTATTCAATAAATAGTCTATGACCAACTACAGTGTCAAGAGAGTAGGCATTGTGTGAACTGCAAATAACAAGTTATGAGGTTTAAAATCTAGTTAAGGAGATAAGATCCATAAAAATAGCTTTAGCGTAGTGGCCTTAGAATCAGATTGTCTGGAGATAGAAGCCAGGCTCCCCAACTCATCAGCTGTATCTTCGGGCAATTTACTTAACCCAGTTGTGCCTCAGTTTCCACATCCGTAAACTGAGGTGAATGATATTACTTATGTCAAGGGATTATTGTAAGGATTAAATGAGATAATATATGTAAAGCCTTAGAGCATCCTGGTTTAACGAAAGCACTCAAAACAAGTTCAATGGAATGGTTAAGGGGAGGAGAATAAATAAGGTGTAATTCAAGAAAATTTGAAACAAACCGAAGTAAGGAAGGGAAGGAGGGAGTTGAGATCTTCCAAAGCTCACAGAGAAGATGCATACTTTCCACACGTGAGTGCTTACAGAAGACCCCATGGCCAAACTGGTTGTTTAAACAATTTTTACTCCGAAATACACATATACACACATCCATCTCAAAAGGGTAAAAGATTATTTTGAAATGAAAAAAAAAACCCATTTCTGTCTCCATTATATTTTAGAACCAAAAGGAGTTCAAGTACATTTTTCATACTTACCTTACTTTCATATAATGCATTAAATAAGTCACTAATGCCTCTCAGAAAGAGTCAGAAATTGCATTCCTGTAACTGAGGTCAAAATCTCATTGAAAAGTTTTGATTCTTGTATTGATTTATATCATTTCTTAAGTCACTTCTTTTTCATTTATTTCTTTTCTTCCTTGACCCAGAGAAGAGGCTACCAACTAACAAAAGCCCCAGTGCCATTGAAATTCTGGATGAATAATACTGACCCACATTAGCAAGCTGAGAATGCTATCTCTTTCTAGACTGTAGAGTAAAAAATTATACAATAAAAAATAAAGAGGTTATCAGTCATACAGTTTGTCTTCTCTTGTGATGCAGATTAAATGGTTGTAACTTCACTGGACTCCAATCTGCTTGACATCTGTCAAAAGGTTGGGGTCATCTTTCTTCCATTAGCAAGAGTCTCCATTTCGACAATCCCCTCCATATCCATATTCATGTCAGATATAATTGTCTGCCTCTTGTCAATCTTCCATGTTAATGGGATCAACAAGTGCTGAAACTAGACATCCTTCTCTCCCCTCTGTTGCAAAGAGAAAATGCTGGCTCTTTTCAGGGACACAAGAGCAAAGAGTAAAAGGGAAAGACAGCGCCTGGACCCCTTGTCATCTAATGTTCTCTTTAATTTAGTTTCCAACTCAGAAGCTTCTTATTATGCCAATTCTAAGCTACAGAATTGCTTTGCAACTAAAATGCTGCAAATGCTTCAACTCCAAAGTTCCACTTGTGGGCATGATCTGTCTCACCCTAAGTCATTTTGGCAGACAGTAAAACTTTTGAATGGGCAAAATGAGGCTAGGCACTGCATAAACACAATTTGTCTTTGGAAATGATGGGTGGATTTTTGCATCTAGTTTCAGTGCTAAGAAGTGTCCAGTTATGATATACTTGACCCCATTTCTCCAGCCTCAGCTACTATGCAGATCTGTAGGCTTAAAACATGTTTGTGGTAAATCTACAAATTATGCTTCTGTTGTTACACTTCAAAATGTTGTGGAGAAGGGTTGGAAATGCATGTTCTTAATCCATACTTCTGACCGCTTCAAATTCTTATTGATGTGTGATTGATCCTGGATTCTTTCAGAAGGAACAGGAGTCATTACGTCAACCAACTGTCCCATCACTACGTATGTAGGATTGGACTCATGAGTTTATTTTAGATATCTATTCTTCCCCAAATGCATGGATCTGAGAACCTTGTTGGATAGTTACAAAATCAATAGCATATGATAAAGGGTGTGGTTAGCAGAGGAAAACCACATGTCCAGGATGCATTTTGAAACAAAAGTCCAACCTTTAACCACGAGAGCCCCCTGGGTACTTCTTACCCAGAAAATCTCTCACTAAATCATGTTCACACTATTTATGAATGTTCTGTGGTTTTTTTAAAAACATAAAAGCAAACTTAAAGTGGCTGAAGAATACTTATCTAAGCAGTTCCAGGGAGTAACTGTATAGTTTAAGCATTGTGTAAGTTTTTATTCATTTGATTTCTAGGTTCATTCCAATGTGTTTATAGTTGCATTTGTATCTTCAATTCACGAGTCAGTGGCAAGAAATGAATAAAACAGCTCGGTGGAGGCAAACACAACATGGCTAACAAATATAATGCTTTTTGCCCCATTGGCATAGGAGAGGATACCTTGATATTGACATGATATATATCATTAAATATTATATTTATTTATCATTATATATTATTAAATTTCATGTATTTTTATGTATGCATATTATTAAATGCATATGCATATTCATATACTATATTTACATATGCTGTATTATATATACTATATATACATAACTACATATGTGCATTGCTATATATATATCAGTTAATTAAATACATATGTTATATAATGTGTTTAATAAAATATTTAATATATATTTAATAAAATATGAATACATATGTTATACATATTTGATAAAATAAACATCTTTGGTTAAGCATATTCCAGATATATAATGGCTGCTTGAATTGGGCAAAGGTGTCTCTTGGAGATGGATTGCACTTGCCATGACTAATTCATTTCCACAGTTCAGGATTCCCCACCACAATCCCCCTCAGTCCAAACACATATACTCTCTTTTAAAATTATTCTGCCACTTTTGTTCGATTGAATTTGTTAACTGCCAAATCACTGAGTCATGCCCCTTTTTCCTCCTCTGAAGTCTGTGCCAAGTTCTGTCTCTGAGGCAAAGCAGAAATAAACACCTTTCACTAGCACTTCAGTCTCGTGGTAAAATATGAGGGCATCCTCTCTCACTATCTGCTGAGCAGACTCAGAAAACATCCCTTTCTGGATTTTCTGCTTTTCTCATTCTATTTTCTCCCAGAATCTGTTTGCAAAACATTTTATGGAATTGGCGAGTTATTTGCACTGCTTTTGCATTGCAGTCTGCCTAATTCAATTGCAATTATTTGTAAACTGCCACCATAACTCTTTTCTGGCTAATGTCTGCAAACTGTTTACTAAACAATAAACTTAATCATGCATTCATTGTTGCAAATGTCTCCAAATGGCTTCAGAGGAGAGCTGACTTGACATTTTTGCCTATTTGCAAAGCCATGAAGGATGTTTTCTGAATAGACACTAAGTTCTATAAAATTTAGTCACTCTATTTCCTGCACCTCTTCTGATCTGTGACAAATTGGGATGGCCTCTCTTTTAGGTCAGCCAATGTGCTGTGCCAATACTGGTAGATTCAAAGCGAACTGGGCAGGAGATAATGCACTAGTAGCAGTGAAAGAAGAGAAAGTATGACAGCACAGTACAGGCAACCATCAGGTTATATAAATATTACATGAGTATCTACTTAACATATTAACCAAGGATCTCTTATATTGAAAGACCCTGTGTGAGACTCCTTGAGAGGTGTAGGCTGTGAAGACAATGGCTCTGCGCATTGGGGAGCTGATGGGATGTGAAGATGAGAGGAAGAGGAAAGATCAAAATAACTTCTAATTTACAACCTACAGATCTGAAGAACTCACGATGCTATTAATAACAGCAGACAAATCAGGATGAGAAAATGATTTGGGGAAGAAGGTGAGAAATATGGCTCAAAATATCTTGGTTTGAGCCAGCAACAGCATAATTTGGCAGAGTGGTTTATCAAAAATGTTTACCAGGTCGTTTGAAGTGGAGTGTGAGAAGGCAGGAAAGGTCTGGCTGGAGATACGGGCTTGGGAGCATTGATTATAGGGGTGTGGCTAACTCTGGGAATGAACAGGGTTTCTCCTTGAAGGAGGTTGGAGAGGACAGGCAGACTCTTGGAGTGGAGAGGAGGAAGATGAAAACTTAGTGAAGAATATGGAAAAGAGTGGTGGGAAGACATCCCAGTTGTTACATGGTCACAAAGATAATGGGAGCATTTTAAGAAGCCTGGGGTGGTCCATGGTGTGAAATGGTTTGTTGTAGGTATGTTGAGAACAATGGGAAAAGCGTGCAGAGATCATGATGAAGTGACAGAAGATCCAGCTGTAAATG
This sequence comes from Balaenoptera acutorostrata, assembly GCF_949987535.1. Classification (NCBI taxonomy): domain Eukaryota; kingdom Metazoa; phylum Chordata; class Mammalia; order Artiodactyla; family Balaenopteridae; genus Balaenoptera; species Balaenoptera acutorostrata. The sequence goes on along the minus strand of NC_080066.1, from coordinate 48,849,130 downwards.
CTGGGATCTAGGATGAGGGGCCCGATGAAGCCAGGGTGAGTACCAGGAGATGCCCACTGGAGAATCCTAGCTGTGAAAAGGAGGGAGTAATAGCCAGTGCAATTTCTACAATTTCCCCTTTTTTCCCTTCTTCACAATCTTGGTTCACCTAAACTGTTAACATCTCCTCCACCATCCTCAATCTCTGCTTATGAACTTACTAAATTAATGAGAAAGAAATAGAGCAATCAGAGGAGAACTTCCATACATTTTACTCTGTGTCTGTATTGATTGTAGTCTATATATTTTTCCTTTGTTTCTATGAATGATGGGTCTAAACTCCTCCGTCAAGCCAACCTCTGGTGTGCATCGTCCCATCCCTTCCTGCCTACTCCAGAACATCGTGCTGGCAGTTTCCTCCTCTTTCCTACCACCCCATTTCACCTTGTTTGTACTTGAATGCTCTAATTTCTCGCCCTCCTGTGACTCCACATCTTTCCACAGGTCCTGCTCCATCTCTCTGCCTGTACTTGCTACCTCCAATTCATCTTGTCCTCCTCTTTCTGGAATTCAGTCAAATCAGTTTCTCACACTTTACCTCTTCATGGAAACAGCTCTTATCGAGGTCAACAATGCCTTCCACGTGGCTAAATTCCTGAGTCATTTCAGTTCTCAGTCTATACATTTGATCATTCCCTCTTCTCAAAAAATCTTGCTTCTTTTGGCCTCCAGAACACCACTTTCTCTTGGTTCTCTCTCCCCACATCACTGGACACCACATCCATCTTGTTGCTGATACCTCCTCATACTTCTGGCTTTGAAACATTAGAATGTCCCAGGAACTGGTTTTTTAACTTCTCATCTCTATCTAATTTTAACTTCCTAAATGATTCCATCCTGACTTTGGTTTTAAATATCACCTAAGTACTGATGACTCCAAAATCATATCTCTAGCCTGGACTTTTACCCTCAATTCCAGATATCATGTATCACCAATAACATGGTGGGATATTGACTGGGGTGCTCTCCCTGGGTGGGATGAGGCCTGGGGATCGGGTTCCTCAGGACTAGCTGATGAGAGTGATTCCCAAATCAGGGGATATCAAGAAGCTAAAGCCAGCAAATCGATCAGAGTTAGAAGATAAAAATGAGTAACCAGAACCAAAGGCTCAGAATCAGACCAAAGAAGAACCATGGCTGGCACCAGATCCCTGGGAAGGTAGCATGTGATTCAAGCATGAAGCAGACAGGGTGGTAGATTACCTTTAAAAAAACCAATCAGCAGTACATGGAGATTTCCGATATAATGGAGAATAGATTCTAGGCCTAAAACCTACGCTCTAATTTTAGCATTTAGGTATAGAGAAATACAGAGCATGACTATATCATGTGTCCCAGTTTGCAATCTTATTCATTCAGTCGCAGACACAAAGCTTTGCCTGGTATAACCAATTTGACCTGGTATGAGTGTCTGACTGCAAGAGAGATGTTTACGTCAGTAAAAAACTCTGCAATGCCAGAGTACTGATTGGCCAATTCTGCAAATGCCTCATCTGGGAAACCCACCATCAGGTTTCCCAAAACATTCCATTGGAATCAGATATTTTCCTCTTGTAAAACCAGCCACAAAATACAACTTATAAATTACCCCAAACCACTTTGCCAATCCAGCCAGAAAGCACAATGCCTCTTGACTTTCTAAGAATGCCTGCTATATAATCTATATAATGAAAAACATAAGACACCCTCCCCGCACCGCCCCCCCCAGCTTCTATATATGTGCTTCAGTTAGATGGGAAAGAGCACTTCTTCCTGCTGGAGCATCCCCTCCCCCATCTTCACAGCCGCACAACCACAACTTAGAAACCACCCCTCCGTGTTCACTGGTCCCCAACTCAGGGTGCAAACTTCTGCTCCAAAACTGTTAAAGTGAATAATCAAAGGTCATTTAAAAATGTGACACTTACTTGAATCAATGTCTTCTTGAGGCTTTTGAAAGGTGCAGCAGGCATAAAATTTAATATTGATTGTTGGGGCATGTTCCATTCCCCCTTTCAGAGTCATTTCAGAATAACAAATAATTTGTTTTGACCTGTACTGGGCTTGTCTACTGGACACACACGCATCCCGGGTCCTTTTAGTGCAGCTGAGCTTTCTTTTTTCTGTCCACTTCTCTCAGTTTTTTTCTCCCCTCCTTAAATTTCTTGGTTCCTGCCGTCCCCTTCTGCCCGCTCCTCTCAGCTCCTGTTCTAATTTCAGCTGTCATTTCCCTGGCTCTCCTGAGTGCTCTGAGCTCCTGTTCTAATTTTTCATGTCTTCTCCCAGGGCCACCCTCCTTTCTGTCTCTCTGACCCTCTACTGCTCGCCTTTCCCTTTTCTCTGACTCTTACTCTTCCACATCCCATCGGAGGTTTTGCCTCAGGTTTTGCTGCAGCTCCTGTCTTCTGCAGACTGTTTAGTGCAGCCAGTAAGAGGGTGTCCGATCCATGCTGCAGAAATCCCAGATTCACAAAAATAAAATCAAATTTTTTCACGTTCTTTTAAACCCAAATTTGACTCTCTTCCCCCTAAATATTTCCTTCCCCCACTTCCAGATTCTACTTGCAGATGGAATGAATCTAAGAAGATCTCTTTTTATATTCCTTGGTTGACAAGGGCAAAATATCAAGAGTTGATCTGAGAACTCTTATTCTAATACAGTTCTGGTCCAATTTTATCTTCTAAAGAAGTTTCGATGGAATTCCAATCTGTATCCAGGGAAGTGTGAGCAAAAATGTTCTGCTGTGAGCCCATCATTCATTCCAACAATACTTAAATGAACGACTTAGTTAAGGTCATGTTTCGTAAAGCGATGTTTCGTAAAGTGAGGGTCCATCTCCCCTCTCACTTGCGTAAAGAAACAATCGCACTCCCGTTAATTACATGCGAATGATTTGCATTATTCACAAACTGCTTCACCAAGGGTGTATATTGGCAAACTATCTCAGTGGAATTTTGAACACACTCGTCTGTCCTGGGAGAAAAGTGTTTGTCAACGAATGCGATGTTGGGATATGGAAAGGAATTCATAGTTGCCTTGGATTTTAATATCTGAGGGCAGGGATGGTAGGGGATTCTACCTACCTGTTTGTTCTTAAGGACAAAAAGCCTCTTCATATAAAATTCTTCCAGCTTTGAGGATCTAAATAGTTCCATATTAAAGAATGCATTCATGCCCATATTAAAGATTACAGAGACTGCGTCAGGAGACATTTTGATCTCTAGGTTATTATCCGAGAGGGAGGGCATCTTCTAGACTTACACAGAATTTTCTCGTCACTTGTTGGCAAATTAAAATAATATAGTCAGCTACCTGGTTGTTTCCAGGAGTCTGTTTTCATTTTATATCATTGGCTGGTTGTTTTGGCATAATGCCTTCTTGTCTGAAACATAACATTTTACATTTGTTGGGAATATATACATATGTAAAGGAGGAGAAAGTTTGTGTTGAAAAGGTCAGAGTTTAAAACTCTACATCTTGCCTCTTATTCTTTCAAGGAGCCATTGACAATCTTTCTGGAATTAATTTCGAAGGGCTTTAAGAAATTACGAATGACACGATTTTCTGTATTATTGTTATTATCTTTACAGATGGCAAATGAAAATTTCTGGTTATGACATCCAACCCACATTGACTCAGTAACCTTTCTGAGTGTCAACTTTGTACCCAGCGCTGTGATGATGGGTGCAGGGGCCATAAAGATGAATAAGCCTAATATCCTTCTCTGGAGGTGCTTGCAGCTAAAGGTCATGTCAGAGGTCAGCCAAAAGGCCTTAGCCTCATCTGAAAAGTCTTAATCCCAAATACCCTTCTCCACACAATAACCCCAGAGTTAAACCTCTCCGGGGCATATGACTTCTAAAAAAAAATGAACTTAAAACACATGAATAAAAGGCAATACGTATGTAACTTTTTCACTCACTATTTACAAAAAATGGACATAATATATGCAAACTTCTCAAGTACATGGTAGAGAGAAAAAAAGATGAAGTACATATTTCACCCCATGTAAGTTTCTGATTATTCCCTGCTTCTAATTAAGATATTTTTCTTTTTGAACCATATCCAGGTTTTTTTTTTTTCTCCTTGAGAATGAGCAGAAAAACAAAAACATGGGGGAGGGGGAAGACCCACAGCTCTGTTGGGAAACAGGAAGTGATGTGAAAACTTGTTTGCCCTTTCTGCTGTGAAGAAGTTTGCAGAAGAGCTGTAACCCTGTGCTCTGCTATGTAAACCACCTCCAGAAATGGCAGAGGTCAGCGTGGGAAAAGAAGGCTCGCCCTGGGCCCAGAGTGACAACAAAAGTCAGTGCTTCCAGGCATCTCAAGATGAAAAGTAAAACCACTGAGACTGTGGAGTGGTTCAGAGTTGCTTGCTTTCTTCCTCTTTGCTTTCTTCCTTTCTCCCTCCTCCCCTTTCTTTTTTTGTTAAGTTCCAAATCTTTATGAACCTATTAAATATGTTGATCTTTTCAAACATCATCTAGTGGCCTCAACTGAGCCAAAACTAAAACAATCTCTGTTTGGCTGGTACTGAGTGTTTCAGTGCTTCAGTTCCTGTTTTCTCTCATCAGTTGTCTGTGACTATGAGAATTAAGAAGACAATACTCTCTAGGACTGGAGTGTCAATTGCTTTTTCCATAGTCGTGGGGTTTCATAGAGATGCCTATAGGGGCCTCGGGGTCGTTGAAGAAGGCCATGGGCAGGGCTACATCAGAATCTCTTTTCTATTTTATAAATTGGGGTCAAACTTATTGTATATTTTGAACCATTGAAGATATAAAGAGATTTTCATCTTGTGACCGAATACATACAATGAACTGAAAAAGGAAACAATACCAAGGAACTGAAAGAAAATCAACAACAACAACAACAACAAACAAAAGCCTTCAATTATATGGGTATTTCAGGCTGTAGCAGCAAAGATTCCCTGGATCAATTACTTTCAAAATTTGTTTTTAGCTACACCCTGAAATATCCAGATGTAATGTAATAGAAAATTCTGATTTTAGGCCCAAATGAATATATGGCCTTTCTGAAATTTCTGTTTCTGTTGATCAGTTTAGCCTTGGCCACACTGTGGCAAAAAAGGAGGTCCTTATGAGGATGTATTTATGCTTTCAGGCAACACAGATATCATTTAATTTATCAGGCTAGCATTTAATTTTCTACTCCTAGGGACTCATTTGGAGGAGTGGATTTCATACCTGAGTATGTGGCAGCATCTCTGGGAAGGCCAGTTAAACATGGGTGGCTGGGCCTCAACCCCTCCACCTCCAGGAGTTTCTAATTCAGCAAATCGAGTGAAGCCTGAGAATGTACATTTTTTAACCCTTTCCCAGGTGATGATAGGGTCAGGGACAGGGATAGGAAGGAGAGGTATCTGTTTTTTGCTGGTTCTTTGTTCACCATCTTCCCTTCCAGAGGAGTGTCTGTACCTAGCCTGCAGTAGGAGAAGTGCATATGAAAAGCTCTTTCAACTCAGTGTAGCATGCTGGTCTGCTCCACTTCCCCTGTTTTATTCCTCAGAGGTGGTGGGCTGTGAATTCTGAAGGAAAAAGTGGAGGGTGGTCAAGATCATGTGTCCTTTGGGTGATGGAGACAGAAATCATGTCCACTTCAGTTCTGGAGGCCGGAAGTCCACGATCAGCATGTCACTTGGTTGGGTTTTGGTGAGAGCTCTCTTCCTGGTTTGTAGACGGCCGTCTTCTTGATCTGTCCTCATAAGGCATTTGTGGAAGGTTTCCTGTTTCCTGCACTGTTAGGGGTACTTCACACATGCTGTTTTATGGATGTACAGGAAGAGTAGCAGTTATGTTAATACCTCTGTTTTACCAACTGTGGTGCAGTTGTGTCCATGTCCGTAAATCAAGTAGCCTCACTCAGCCTTGGCTTCATATTCACTGTACTGACTCTTCCATGAAGTTGTTGTGACAGTACTGTCTCATGACACTGCCAGGAAGTGTGTGCCAAAGAGAATTTTGGCCTAAAAGAGTGTTTCTCTGAGTGTGGTTCCTGGTAGATAAGCATCAGCATCACCTGGTCATCATTGGCTGGCCAGGGAGCCTCACTTTGAGGACCACTGACTCAAAATAACATTTCTCAAACTTCCCCTAGTGAACTTGTTAAATATACCCTTTATCAGGGCTTTCTCCAGGAAATTGTGATTTAGTAGGTCTGGGATAAAACCTGGGAACCAATATTTTTATTTCATTTAATTTTTTTTTTCTTTTTTTAAATGAGTGCTCCAAGTGAAACAATTTCTAGGAAATTTATTTTTTCTGCAGTATCAACTTAAGTATTTGCAGGTTTCTTGCTGAGTTAGGTAACCAGTACTTGAACTTCCCCAGAAGCCTAAATATCTGATTTCAGGCTGAAAAAGAAGGATAAGTTGCTTGAATCAATTCAGCTGTTGGAGACTAGATTGGCTATTGAAGGACCAGGAACAGTCCTCTGGGTGTGGTAGGTGGCTAAGGAGAACTTGCAGTCAGAGAGGTGAGGTGTGTAGTCAAAACAAAACCCTAATAGCAAAAGCTTGAGAAATAGCAGTTGGTTTGAAAAGGCTCTGGATGTTCCATCTTCATCCTTACTACATGGTGCCATGACTATTTGCTCAAGGGTTTCTCCGCAAGACTTTGAACTTCTTCTCAAGGGCAGAGACTGAGTCTTCACCCCTAACTCAGTAAGTGATGCTCTCTAGTTGGCCCATAAATGAATAAACGGAGGGCAAGCAGGTTAGAGGACAGGCCGGAAAGATTTAGTTTGGTGCTAGGTTATAGGAGATTATAGAAGAATTTAAAGGCCAGGATAAATAGTGTGTACCTAAAAGCATTGTGACACCATAAAATTAGTTTAATGAAGGGAACACTCTAATTTGTGTTGTGAAATTTCACTTTGGTGAAGATGTAGCAGGTAGATAGAGTATAGAGATCAAAGGCTGAGGATTCCATATGAGGCTAATGCAATGGACCTAGAAAAGAGATGCTCTAGACCAGAGTGAAGGCTTTTCAAAGACAACCAAGTGGGGTGTGAAGAGTGGAGAGATGGCTGAAGTAGGTGTGAGAAGACTCAGCCTCTAATCAGAGATGGGGGTGGAGGGGGCACTCAATGATGACCTGAGCTTCAAGTTCAGGTTCCTTGGGGAGAGGAGGGTATATGGTTAATTAAAAACTAGAATACAAAATTGTGTGGCACAAGATGATGAATTTTGTTTTCGATTGAAGTACCCATGGAACATCCAGGTTGACTGGAAATATAGGTTAGCAGCTCAGGAGAGAGAGAGCGATTTGAGACCATCAGCATTTACGTGTCAATGCTCTAGGAGTGGCTAGATTCATCTGTTTTTTGTTTATTTTTGCTTGCTTGCATTTATCCACCCTCTCCCAACTCCCATCCATATATACATGCTATTAGGATAGTAGATGGGTTGGACAAAAGCTGATAAAGTGAACTAAGAAAATTTTGGGGGCAAACAATTGTAATATTTTCTTTGGATAAATTGTCTATTCCTATATTCAACTTCATTGCCTTTCTATTTACTGCTTTTCAACTGGATTTTATATAAGTGGAGGTTGCCTTTACTGTGGTGTCATAAACTCAGAAAACTCTGAAAAAAAGAATTTCACAGAATGACATCTAGATTGACACCTCTTTGGACAATTTTAGTTGTTCCCTCCTTCTATAAACATGTGCTAGACATTTGGGTAGTGCCAGACACTGGTCTTGACCCCGAATACTACAATGAACAAGACAGTTCCTGCTCCTGTAAAGTTTATATTTTAGTAGAGAAAGCTTTGGTCAACATACTACACATGTCTGGGAATTCTTTGTGATATAACTAATATATTTTCCACTGCCATTCACAACTCCATTTAATACAAAGGGGAGTGCAATGTATGATGGAGAGTATTTTACTAGGTGTAATCATTCTTTTCCCTTGGATGTTGATGGAGGTATATCCATTCTTTCCACTTCAGTCAAGATGAATCTCATCCGTCTATCACCAGATTCAAGGAAAGACCAGTGAACAATTTGTATGACAGCTTCAGAAGGATTATCCACTCTTTCTTTTGGTCTCCTAAAGTAACAGTGTGGATGACTTATTGGGCCAGGCTTGGAAATAGAAGCAGTCATGCTGTTTTACAAACTTTATGTTTAACTCTGGGCAAATGCACTTTTGTCCTTCTAATGATCATGTTACCCATCAGTGGAAATGCATACATTTCAGACTCCAAAAATCTGATGAATCAACTAGAACATAATTAAACTTAAACAAATCCCTTTTTTTCTCTTTTGTGGTGTTCAGCATCCTGCATAGGAAGGCCATGGCTGGGAAAGTACATCTTGAGTAGCTGTGAGTGTAGACTGAATCCATCTGAATTTGAAGATGCTGTGGACAAATGTGGGTTTAACTCACGGCTCCACCACCTACTAAGTGTGTGCCCTTGGAGGCTGATTAACTTCTCTGGGTGTAGTGACCTTCTCCATAACATTGTTATAAAAGGATCCACCTCAGAGAGTTCTTGCAAAGGTTAAATAAGATTGTATAGATATAATATATATACAGATATAGATATAGATTTGTATATACAGATACACACACAAGAGACATGTGTGGGTGTCTTCCCATTTTCCAACTCACATCCTTTTCTGAGAAGTGTGGCCAAACTGCACGGGTGAAGCGGGAGTGGCCATATCTGTTTGTTTGTTTTAATTTTTTTTAATTGAAATATAGTTGATTTCCAATGTTGTGTTAATTTCTGCTATATAGCTAAGTGACAGAGTTATAAATATATATACATTCTTTTTATATTATTTTCCATTATGGTTTATCTAAGGATATTGAATATAGTTCCCTGTGTTATACAGTAGGACCTTGTTGTTTATCCATTTTGTATGTAACAGTTTGCATCTACGAACCCCAAACTCCCAGTCCATCCTTCCCCCACTCTCCCTTTGGCAACACGTCTGCTCTCTATGTCTGTCTATCTTTGTTTTGTAAACAGGTTCTGTGAGTCACTCTCTCTTGAGTAAATAGGTTCATTTGTGTCATAATTTAGATTCCACATATAAGTGATATCATATGGTATTTGTCTTTCTCTTTCTGACTTATTTCACTTAGTATAATAATCTCTAGCTGTATCCATGCTGCTGCAAATGGCATTATTTCAGTCATTTTTATGGTTAAGTAGTATTCCATTGTATATATGTACCACATCTTTATCCATTCATCTGTTGATGGACATTTAGGTTGTTTCCATGTCTTGGCTATTGTATATCATGCTGCAATGAACATAGGGGTGCATGTATCTTTTTGAATTATAGTTTTGTCCAGATATATGCCCAGGAATGGGATCACTGGATCATATGGTAATTCTATCTTTAGTTTTTTGAGGAACATGTATACTGTTTTCCATAGAGGCTACACCATCTTACATTCCCCCCAACAGTGTAGGAGGGTTCCCTTTTCTCCACACCCTCTCCAGCATTTGTTATTTGTAGACTTTTTAAGGATGGCTATTCTGACTGGTGTGAGTGGAGTGGCCATATTTGTGATATATGTTCCTATTCTTTGATCCTTGTTGACTGGAGAAGAATGGGCCCCTGTCCTAACCTGGATCAATTAGATCCTTTCTTCCCATATTTGGCACTTGCAACTGAGAGACACAGAGACTAGGAGTTACGGAACTGAGTTATATCGATGTCAGAGCTTAGAAGGTCAATGAATTCCTGCTGCCTGAATCTTTGGGCTGCCCTGGTTCCCCCTTTCCTCCCTTGAATTCTTTGAGAGATCTCAGTACTCTCCCAGTAGATCTCTCTTTAGTTGGAGTTGGATTCTGATTACTCGCATTTGGAATAAACTCTTAAAATGTCTAAAACAGAGCACTTGATATTCTTTCAAATCTGCACCTTCTAGTGCTTCCTGTCTCAACAGTTGCACTTCCACCCCCTAATCACTCAGCCGGACATCTTGGCATCTTTCTAGAAACTTCTCCTTCTTCAGCATCATATCTAGTCTGTCCTGAAGTCACTTTGAAATCTTTTGTTTTTTCAAGTATCTTTTCTCCAAACCCTTCATTTAGTGACTATTCTCTCTCACCTGGACCCATTTCTCTCAAGACGGTTTTCTCAACTTCTACTCCAGCTTTCCTTCCATTCATTCTCCATACAAAAGACAGAGGAAGACAAATTCTTCCAAAAGTGGATCATGTAACTTCCCTGCTGAAACCCTTTCAATGCCCTCCCACTGTCCTTGGAATAAAATCCCCCATCTCTATCATTACTTCCAGGGTCCCCTTGCTCTAACCTTGTCTACCATTCCAGCCTCACCTCCCACCTCCTTTGCGGGTGGTGAGGTCCTCTGCTCCCCAGTGCAGTTCTTACCTTGGTTTCTCAATGGTTACAGATGCTTTCTGCCCTGGGGCCTTTTCATGTGTGATTTCCTCTCTTGATGCATTTCCTCCATGACTCTTCTTCAACACCCCATCTCCTCACCTCAGTCAATTTTTGCATAACCTTCTATGACCCTCACTTTATTGATCCTTTGATAATACATTTCCTTCATAACTCTGATGAGAAAGGTATCTATATTTATAGATGAGTTTGCATGGTTATTTATTAAATCCACTTCTCTCTCATGAGACTTGATGCTACTTAAAGAGGAGACTATGGTTCATGAAAATGAGACCATATGCTCCATGAAGACAGAGCACGTAGGCTTCACTCACCTCTATCCTTAGTGCTGTAGGGTGATGGATACAGAATACCTGGCTTGTTGCTGTGGCATCATGAAAGTGAACAAAGGGATGATATATGCTCCCTAAACCAAGGCTAGGCAAGGTGAGTTGGTATCACTCAGCCCATCAATTGACCTGAAATCAAAGAATCATGGCCATAAAGCAACTTGGCACTTTCAGATGAAAATGCTGGGCAAATATTTTCTTCCACTGCTCCCTTTAACTACAGAGTTGTCCTAGGCAGGCAATGCAAAACATAGAAATAAACCAAGGTCGATGAAAGTGCTATTACTTTCAGAGGAGATATTTTCCATTCATTTTAAAATTAAAGTCTCATGCAAGTAGTAGAAAAATACACCACAGATTCTTTAGCTTGATTGTTTCAACTTTTAATAGTAAAGTCAATATGTGCCTCCAACTAACTGCTGGGGATTGTTCTGTGATTGCCAGGTTATTTTATATATGTGAGGCAACAAAACAATATAAGGTGACAAACAAAAGATGGAAAAATACATAAAAGAAAAAATAGTCGGCTGTGTGCTACCTCGGGCTTTAAAACTCTTCTTGTACACTTCACCATGAAGTCTATTAAAGCAAAATATAGTGGAAATACAATATACTGCAATGAATGTCTTCAAAGTAGCAATTTAGAGTAAAAGCTGAGGGCAGTTCTTATGCACCGACTTTTAATACCAAGACGATTTGTGGTCTCACAAAGTTCCTGCCCTAGGCAAAAGTTGTGCTGGGTTCTAATAGGTCTAGTTTGTTGGCTGTCAGAATAATGGAGAATTCGGTAGCAGAGGGGCTGGATGCTGTAAACAGTGGAGATAATTAGAAGGTTTGCTGGGAGGAGAGTGAAGCTGGTTTATATTCGGTCTCAGGGGAAAGTGTTTGTTCAGTAAACTCCTCGTTGACACAGAGTAGTCTGGATTCCAGAATGTTTATTTGGGGAAATTTTGTGGGTCACTGGACAGGCAAGTTTTCTTTTTGCTTCTAATGCTACTGCTATTATTAATAATATTAAGTGGAAATTTATTGAACACCTACTATGTGCTTGACCCTCTTCACCTACTTCTTTTGTATTTCTATTCTACAGAGAAGGAAATCGAGGCTCATAGGGGTAAGAGCTTTATCCAGTGTGAGGCACACACATGCTGTAGAATTTACAATCGCTTAGAAACCATGTTCTTCACAATATATAGTGCTGTCTTCCTGTGGGGCAAGGTTAATATTGCCAGTCAGAGTGTTTAAATGAGGATCCTAAGCACTAATGTCTGGTTTAAATGTGTAATAATCGTAGAGGAAGTAGGCTTCAGAAACAGGAGTCAGGATCCAGAGTGAGGTCTCTCATGACTAATTATAAATGACAGTTCAGGGATGAAGTTTTCTAGTGATTTGCTTTCATTTTATGTAAACTAGTATGGAATCTAGGCTGCTCTTTATAATAAAGCTATTTTTACTCTTTGGGGCAAATTTTGTTTTCTTGCCTGGGAAGACCAGGTGGCCATGTCACTGCAGTCTTCAGGTGTGATCCCTCACCATGCCTCCAGGTCACCTTGCCAGGTGAGTCATGGCTAAGGAGAGTAAGAAAATCCAAAGGTGATTTCTTATGAGATGTGGGAACATAGGTGATGGTTCTGCGATCACTACCATTTAGACTTTGGCTCTACTTGTAGACTTAAGCACACAAGGCAAATCACCTACCTGATAAGGGACAGGGCCCAGAATTAGGGGCAACTGCTGCCTTGGGGAGCTTCTTTACACACTGGATTGATCCTGTTTTTCTTAAATAATAAATTGTAATTAGCATTTTCAGCACATTGTGTGGTGTCTGCATTCTTCCCCATGAAATCTATAACAAAACTGGGGAATAGACAGAGAAAGAGAAACTGATGTTATTATACGCAGAGACTGAAGAGCCTGGGATTACTCAGGCTGGAAAAGGGAAGTTGAAAGATCACATTCTTCTAAGTGTAGACAATACTGAAATGTGTGATTAAGGGCTTGTTTACCAAACACTGGTTCATTCGAACAAGATGGCTTCCTCAAGAGGCCTCCTCCATTGCTCACCTCCTGGCAAAATTGGACATCCTCTTCCTTACATCACATTCATACTCATATATTTGTTTCTCTATTGCACTGGCTTTTTCTTCAGTTATTTAGGGGAAGTAGCAGATGTAGAGCAAAGAGCACTAGCTGGGAGATGAGATGTGGATTCTACTCCCACCTCTGCCGATATTTCCATGGTAATTCTGAGGCTCAGTTTGCTCATCTACAAAATGGGGATGTTAAGTCTTGCTAAAGAATTAAATTAAAGCCTCACAGGTCTCTTTGAAGGCCAAATGGGAGAGGGTGCATACAAATGCTTCATAGTCCGTAAAGACCTTGCCTTGTCTTCTCATTTAGCTCCTGTTTGTGGGGTCTATAAGCCCTTTCTCAGACTCTGCTTTCTTGGGGACCCCAAGGTAAGACAGGACTGTACCACGATGTATCACCATGCCTCTCCAGCCCTCTATATTTTAGGCTCTGAGATGATCACAATAATATTCCCATCAAGACAAATCATCAAACTATATGGCTCATCTTTGGATAATAAAGTTCAAGGAGACTCAGAATCTGACTGGCTCTAGTGTTCTAGGTGTTTCTTTCAAGCAGCAGGAAAAATATGAGCTGAACATTCTTACTAGTCTTAGACCCACACTCTTGCTGATGGAGACACTAATGGTATAGAAACCCTTTGCTCCAATATGCTTCCCTGTAACCAAGCTTCCCAACCCCTCTGCCACTCTATTGGCCAGGTCTCCATCAACCCTCACCTGGACGACAGGCATAGCATCCTAATTTAGCTTCTACCTTTCCAACTACAATTGCTGACCTGCAGCCTGAGAAATCTTTTAAAGTTCCAAACAAATCACATTACTCTCTTATATAATATCCGTCCAGGCTACCTATTGCTTTCAGAGTGCAACCCAATCATCTCATCACAAACCTTAAAAGCCTCTTGAGTCCGGTACCTGCCTACTTCTTCAGAATGGTCCCTTCCACCATCCCCTCCCTCCCTCACCACTCGAGACACCCATGTTTCCTTTCAGCTTCTGGGCCTCTTTGCTCCTGTAATTTCCTCTGACAGGAAGGCCCTTTCTCCTTTCTGGGACTAGTTCTTTCTCTTTCTGTCCTCTGGTTAAAAGTCTTATCTGCAAAGAAATATTCCCTGACTATTCAATTTATTTAGGATTTCCCCTCTCTCCCCATCTGTCATCAGCTATTATTCTCTATTGCAGGGTCAGCAAACTTTTTTACTAAAGGGTCAGAGAGTGAACATTTCAAGTTTTGTGGGCCATACAGTCTCCGTTGCAACTACTCAACTCTGCAGTTTTATGGGAAACTCTGCAGTTTTATGGTGAAAGCAGCCGTAGACAGAACATTAGTGATGGGAAGTGGCCGTGTTATAATAAAACTTTATTTAGAGAAACAGGCAGCAGGTGGGCTAGATTTGGCTTGGGGGCCATAGTTAGCTGACTCCTGTGCTATTGCTTTAAGGGGTTTAGAGTCCTTGATGGCATTTTTTGCAATCTAAAAAAAGCCTGTTCTCACTTACGTGTTTGTTGTCTATCCTCTCCAGTTGACTGTATTTCCCATGAGGCAGGAATCATGTCCCCTTTTTTTTAACCACTGGGATCTCAGTACCTAGAAAAGTTGCTGGCACACAGTAGACACTCAATATATATTTGTAGAATAAACAAACAATAAAATGTCTTTCCTGTTATTTCTCAACTCAGCATCTTATATAGTTACAATTTGTTTCATAGTACTGATCTCAATTCTTGGTGGCTTAATCTATCTGTATTTGCAAGCTCCATGGGCATAGACATGATGCCTGTCTTATTTACCTGATAACTTCTTTGGTACCTAGCACAGTGCTTGGCATATCAACATTCAGAGGATTGGGCTGAGTAAATAAATTAATGAATTTAGATGATTTCCATGGGTAAAAGGAAGCATTGGTCTCCAATTATGATAAATACTTATTTAAAAATATATCAATGTGAAAGTGAATGAATGAATGAAATGTGCCTACTGGATCTGCATGGCCATGATGAAAAATTTCTAAAAATTCTCCAAATTACTACATCTTGAGAATCCTATGTGGAAGAAAGCTACTTATTAGCCACTTATAGATTTGGTAATCAGACAGATTCTCAGGCTTTTTCCAGGTGGCTTTGCAATAAATGCAAATTCTCCTGAAGCGTTGACCCAGAGGCCATGTGATACCAGAGTCACCTGAAGGCTCAGTGTGACCTATGAAAACATTTCCTCTTTGCCTTGTGGTCTATCATTATCTGCTGCTGAGAAATGATTTTGTTGACTTGTGGTCATGTCTCTGTCTCCATGGAAAAACTTAAAACTGAATTTAAGGAATGCTAAACCAGAAAAAGACATAATGCATTGTAATAGAGATGAAAAAACTAAATCATGGATAGTGTGATGATGATATGTCCCAGTGTGCATGGGGCAAGCATTGTTTTCATCCTTTTTTTTTTTCCTGCAGTCATTATTAATAGTGTCCTTTTTCTGTCTCAAAAATGCCTGATTTAGACAATAAATTATCTTGTCACAGGAAACCTAAGGAATAAGTTACTTTTCTTTCCTAAGGACAAGCTGAACATGCTCTGGGTGCCTAGTGAGTCATTGGATTTGGGCTTAGGAATGACAGGCTGTCTTCTCTGGCTTGTTGTGGATAATATTCCTGCCCATGGCCATCTATGGACACTTTGGCAGGAATGACAGGGGCAGTGCCAGCAAAGCAAATTTAAATATTTGATTTATCCTAAAGTAAACTCTCTGTGCCTCAGGTAAATGGTGGAAACCTAGTCTCTCCAGGTCTGAAATGCCTGACCCAGATTTTTGGAAGTTGGTGGTGCCACTGACTGGCATATGTCTTCACAGAGGTACTCAAAATGCTCCAAATGAAGGTGTTAGGCTGAGGGGAAGCCCTTTCTCCCCACTGACTCTCCCAAACCCTGATTTTCTAGCAGCCATTAGGAGACTCAGGCATGAATTTCCTATTGACCAGTGGATTAGGAATTATCAAGATTGATGCCAAGGGTAGTGCTTAGAATATTGACTCTGTAAGTAGGCTGCTGGGCTTCACATCCTGGCTCAGATATTTGTGACCTACATTGTCCTTAGCCTTCCTGTACCTCAATCTCCTCAACAAAATGAGAGTATAGTCCCGATTTCTTAGGGTTGTTGCGATGACTTAATGAGTTCATCTCTGTAAGACACTTAGAAGTGTGTCAGTTTGGGGTTAGCAGATACAAACTATTATGTATAGAATGGATAAACAACAAGGTCCTACTCTATAGCACAGGGAAGAACTATATTCAATATCCTGTGATAAACCATAATGGAAAAGAATATGAAGAAGAATATATATATATATATATATATATATATATATATATATGTATGTATGTGTAACTGAATCACTTTGCTGTACAGCAGAAATTAACACACGTTGTAAATCAACTATACTTCAGTTTAAAGAAAGACTATGGTAGATACTATATATAACTATAAAATTAAAATTCACTACTTTAAAAAAAGAAGAAGAGGGTCAGGCATATAGTGCTCAATGATTGTAAGTTATTTTACTATGTGCTTATACTTAATGCTCTTGAGAGGATTTTCAATGTTTAGGTAAAAACTTTTTTTTTCAAAGGATTTGAGAAATGCTTACCAGCACCTGGAATTCTGTATAACAACTTTCTCATAAATCTTCTTATTGGCATTTTTGCTTGAAAGTTCATGAAAGGGTCTCAATTTCCTTAACATTTGCCTCATTGTATAATGTCCCCAAATATTTTGCAGTTGATGTACCTCTCTGAACCCAGGACACAATAAAATAAATTAAATTAATTAGAGCAGATAATTATTCTAGCTAACTATCATCTTGCATAATGCATCTATTCAACATTACTTCTTTGTTCCAAAACATCCAGTTTGACTGACACATAAGAGTAAAGTAATATAAGGTTCAATTCTATTTAATAGCGTCTGATTGTATTCTCTGGATAAGTCAGATAATTAAGTAATTCCTCTGTAATTATCAGTATTAATTTTGTATATCCTTTCTGGTTACCAGAATTATTATTCCTTCTTTAAGAGTGGCAATTATTGCTAGTTTAGTTCCATATTCTATATTGATTCCTGCTAAATGATTACAAATCTTAAAACTATTGTATTTGTTTAGGTCCTAAAAACACATAGTCATATAACTTTTCCATTTCTTAGCTCATTTAATTTGTGATTTAGTTAGGTAGCTTTGCAAAGTTAATTTGGTCATATCTGAAATCTAAACTAGTTGTTATTTGCTCTGTAATACACAATTCATGAACAACAATTATTTTTTCATTGTTCTAGAATCATTTGTTTGTTAGTTTGGTGGGGGTCATCAGGAACCTTAGAATATATTTTGTAATCCTCTCATTTTCCAAACAGGAGGCCCGAAGAGGTTCTGTGACAGGCCCTGGCTCAAAACCCAGCCCACGCTCATGGCCATCTTCTGCTTCTTCATCCTTTTCATCATCTCTTCCCCTTCCCTTAAAAATACTTCTCTGTTTTTCCAGATCTCATTGTCTTGAGCCTTATCATCCTTCAAGCTAACATGGTCGGTCCTCAGCTGTAGAAGGGCAAGCAGCAGGTTCTCGAAGGTAGGGCCAGACATGCTTATATGGTATGAAGGGAGGATGGGATTTGAACTGGGGCAGTTCCTGAGGCTTTTGAGTAGGTGAATGGTAAAAGAGAGGGGAGGAAATAGCCTGGAACTGACATGAGGACCCATTTAAGAGGGACTACAGTATACTAGAGAGAGGGAGAGGGAAAGCAGTTTGATTCTTTCAGAACTGACCCAAGAGCCACAGTCTAGAACGCAGAGTGAGAGCCGTGGGGAGCAGCCCACTTAGTCATCTTCCTTATCAGGCCATATTTCCTTGTTGCCACATTCTGTCCATCTCCGCCGTGAAGCGTTTCTCAAAGCTGCCCCTTGCCCTCCAGTCTCACTGTTACATTCCCATCCAGCCACCCACTTTCACCAACCTAAGCTAATGTGCTGCTTCCACCCTGGGTTCCCTGTCTTGGCTTTTCCCCACTTGGGTCCACTCTACATACCCTTCTTTGACTGCACAAATCTGGCCTCATCAAGTACTTCATTTTAACCACAGCAGACTCCTTACTGTCTTTCAGGGTCAAGTCCAAATAAGCATCACCATGGGCTTGTCCTCATCTGTCTATCTGGATCTACCTCCAGCTCTTGCATCCACTCACCCTGCTGACTGGCTATGTTTGCCCTCTCTGCCCATACCATGGAAGGTCCTCTCCCTTGTTTCCTTCCCCACTTCTCCATCCTGAGGACACCTGTTTATGGGCTCATTTCAAATGCCATTGCCACACTGATTCCTCTTTCTCCTCTTCCAAGCAGAATGAGATGCCCCCTCTTTGGTTTTTCCATTTTACTCTGTACATGACACCAGAATAAAGTGATGGTTACCCTGGAATGAGTCATTTATGTATGTGTCTGACTTAGCATTGAGTGTTAAGTGCCTAAAACCAGACTTAGGACCTAGTAACTCCTCAATAAATAGTTTTGAATGAATCTTTGGTTTATTGGTACACAGTTCTGGGAAAGGCAAAGCTATAGAAACAAGAAGACAGTGGTTTAAAAACTATAGAAGTCATTCAGCTTGACAACGAGTGGTCCAGGTTGGAGGAAGATCTTTTCTTCACAGACATTCAGGGACTCAGGCTCATTCCATGAGGTATTGTGGGGTTGAAACTTGGATCACAACCCCTTCAGAGTTCCAGCTGGCAGGGTAGAATGAAAACACGAGGGAGGTGATGACTCAAGGCCCAGGCCAGGAAGTGACAAACATCACTTCTCACATTCCTTTGGTCTGAAGTCAGTCATATGGTCTTATCTAAATACAAAGAAGGTGATGAAATGTAGTTTATCCACATGCCCAGGAGGTAGAGAAAGATGGATTTTGGTGGGCAACTCAATATCCATCCGGTTGACTTCTTTTTTTTTAATTTAATTTTTATTTTATATTGGAGTATAGTTGATTTACAATGTTGTGTTAGTTTCAGGCATACAGCAAAGTGATTCCATTATACATAGACATATATCCATTCTTTTTCATATTCTTTTCCCATATAGGTTATTACAGAATATTTAGTAGAGTTCCCTGTGCTATACAGTGGGTCCTTGTTGATTGTCTATTTTATATATAGTAGATAATGTATGTGTATGTCAATCCCAAACTCCTAATTTATCCCTCTCCCCAACCTTTCCCCTTTGGTAACTATAAGTTTGTTTTCTAAAGTATCTGATTCTGTTTCTGTTATGTAAATAAGTTCATTTGTATCATTTGTTTTTAGATTCCATGTATTTGTCTTTCTCTCTCTGGCTTACTTCATTTAATATGATAATCTCTAGTTGCGTCCATGTTGCTGCAAATGGCACTATTTCATTCTTTTTTATGGCTGAGTAGTATTCCATTATATATATATGTACCACATCTTTATCCATTCCTCTGTCAATGGATATCTAGGTTGCTTCCATATCCTGGCTATTGTAAATAGTGCTGCAATGAACATTGGGGTGCATGTCTCTTTTTGAATTATGACTTTCTTTGGATATATGCCCAGGAGTTGGATTGCTGGATCATAGGGTAGTTCTGTTTAATTTTTTAAGGAACCTCCATACTGTTCTTCATAGTGGTTGTACCAGTTTACATTCTTACCAACAGTGTAAGAGGGTTCCCTTTTCTCCACACCCTCTCCACCATTTATTGTTTGTAGATTTTTGTCTTCTTAACTTTCCTTGGAACCATATCACTGACCTCCTCCCCTGACCCCCTCAGTCATCATGGCCCTACGACCTCATGCTTTGCACTGAGAAATATCAATCTACCTGCAAGTTTATCAACCATCTGAAATCAACCAATCTTCTGTCTTCCCTTTTTGTTTTTTTCCTTTAAAAATTACCATAAAGTTTCCTACTTAAACTGTCAGGCTTTATTTTCCTTCTGTATGAGGAAAAGTTCCTGTACGTTAATTTTGTCTTATTTCTTTCTTTAATTAGACAATCTCTCTTTGACATAACCCAGGCCTGATTTAAATTTCTTTTTTTCCTCATCTATTGTCTCTCTTATGGCATTTTCCAGGAACTGTACTAATTTAGGGGATCTTTTATCTCGATCAGCCTCATCAAGCAAAGAAGGTAATGTTTTTTTCTGGAAGTGTTTGTGAAAATTCTTTTGTACAGCTACTTCCTTTTATGGATTGTTCTTTTGTACTTCTTCCTTAATGCCTTTGCTGTTCTAAAAAGGATGCTCTGAGCAGCAATGCTGGTTTAAGAGATGCAGCGTCTATTCCTTTGAAACAGCTGAATTTTAAACATCCTTGGGTAGCACCTGAATGAGCCTTGTACCTCTTTTCACAGTCCTAGGTAAGAATTCACTTTTATATTTCTGTTGCTATATCTATCAACAGTCTCAAAGTTTGACAACGGATTCAGTTTTGTTAGTAATTTCATGCTAACACTTATCTTTTTTTTTCCCCTTTGGCTATTCCTTAATCTTATGTCTACATTTTCTTAGAAAACATTATAATTGGTTTTAAGTGCCCCTTTGCAAGACAGTGGTATCAGCAGTGTGCCATTCTCGGTATCACGAGTAGATCTCTGATAAGCAGCTCGAATCTTTGAGCCCAGGAAGGAAAAGGAATCCCCCCCCCCCCCGCCCCACCGCTGACTTCCCCTGCAGCCCCTGTGCTATTGGCCCCAAGGCTCTGGACGGAGGTGGTGCCCTAGCCCAAAGTGCAGTTTTTAGTTATCTGTCCTGCCTTCTCCTTGCTGCCTGTGTTAACCACAGCGGGGTCGCGCTTGGACAATTTACTCTGTTGCTCTCTCTTCCATGGCCTTTTACATTAGTTGGAATAAAATGCTGAGACTCCCATGGATCAGAGAGAAGGGTAAAAAAACGGGTTTCTCTATGCTTGCCCATACTGATCACATGCACACATACACAGACACACACATACACAAATACACACAATAAAAATAATAGTAGTAATGCCTAGTTTTGAACACCTGTTGTGTGCCAAACACTTTGTACACATTGTCAGCAAATCTCTCCGAAGCCCTGTGAACCAGGCAATAATTATCATGGGTCATTGTGTGCATTGGACCACTGAGCTTTGGAGGACACTCAAACAGGCTCAGCTGACCTCATGGGACATCATGTGGAGGGCAGCCTTGAGGGTCCTCCACTCACCCCTCGGCTGTCTTCATGTCTTACGGCACATTCCCCCACCCTTTTTGGGACATTAGACTTTTATGCGTTCCCTTCACATTGAAAAATATGCTTCCTGAAATTTCTATCTTTTGCAAAGTCCTGAGCAACCTTGCTCACTCTTAAGCCTTCCAAATCTAGACCTACAAACCCCGAGGTCTCACCCAAACTCATGACTGAAATATCCAGGATCTTCTAAATCCATCATCTGCTTATTGGCGGAGACTTAACAAGGTATTTGCCGTCCTTCTTTACCTGCTTCTTTTCTCAGGTACCCAAGACAGAAACCAGGAGTCACCACCCTCAGTTCATTCCTCCCTGCAAGTCTCACACCAAGTCGATCAATGTGTCTTGTAAGACTGATGGGGGCCAAACTAGGCTCCAGTGTTCCCAGCATTCAGGGCCCAGGTGCCTCATGCTGGAACAAATGTTTGAACTTCATTCATTGACCTCTCTGACCTGGGTCTCAAGGGCTCCGATTCTGCCTCTGTATGGCAATCCAAGGGACATTTCTAAGACAGAGAACTAACCTTGCCACTCTCTAGAGAGAAAATTAAGAACCTCATGGAGAGCACATCTAGTGCAATCATATAGCACTGGGGTACAGTCTCCTCGCAGATGACTTTTTCCTTTTAGACTTAGCTCCCAGCCACACCTCCCTGGGCATATACTAGGAGCTCACGTGGTCTGAACCTCCAGCATCACAAGTGATGTTCTCCCCGCCTCCAGTTCCTCCATCAGGCTAATGCTTCTTAAGACAGTGCCACCCTCCCTGCCCTCACCCTGCATGGACCCGAGACAGCCCCACACACCCACATACAAGCTGCCCAGGCTGCTTCTCTGGGCTACCTGGCGTGTAGCTCTGTCTCTGCATTTATCACTCATGATTGCAATGATTTATTCATCTGGCCCTTCTTTTTCTTTCTTTGAGAAAACGAGCTCCTTGAGGACAAACATTATGTCTTTCTCTCCAGTGTCTCCAGGCCCTGGCCCAGGCACCTCCAACATCTTTTTTGCTGGTTGGTTGGTTTGTAAAACCCCAGGGCTTGGGGAGCACATGTGTTTCTTTGCAGGACCTCCGGGCTGCCAGAGCCTGGTGTCTTGCAGAGTGACTGCTTCTTGAGACACGGTGGAGAGAAGAGAGATGGCCCTAGCCTCCCCTCTCTCCTCCTTCACAGAAGGACAGTGATAGCTTTCCAAGACCCACTCCACTGGCAGGAAAACATTCTTCCTTAATCGCTCGGCCTCAGACTGGCATTTCTTGGCACCTGAATGGCTCTGGCTATCACCAGTCAATTGTCATTCTGGAAACACTGGGGGATTTTTGAAAACACTCTCAGAACTTGGGAACAGCGTGAAGCAGACCGTGCGTGATTGCATGGGGACTCAAGGGCAAAACTCAGCTCCCTGCCTGTGGCCGTGCGCCAGGCCTTGGCGCTTGCGAAGACAGAACAGCCTTTTGAAGTGCTGCAGATTTAAAACAGGGAATCAGTTAACATCTCCCTAAGCAGCCAGTAGTGGGAACAAGGAGTGTGTTTGATCATGGGGAGATGCTGGGAGAATGGCCGAGCCCGCGCCTCCCCGGTGATAAAGCTTGCTGCAAAGCAGAAATTAAAATGAGAGAAACTGCAGAGTGACAAAGCAGCTCTCATTAAAAGAGCAGCAGGCATGGGGGTGTTTTGTATCAGGAAATCACGCGTGAGGTTGGAGGGCCTTAGAAGGCTTGTGCTGGCATTTCCTCGTTGGTACTTGTGATGGAAATCAGATTGCTATCAGAGTCCTAATGCCAAGTGCCTCTCTCTGTTCCTCCTAATGGATTTGAAGGTAACTGAGCAGGAGAGCAGGCGGCATTGGTCCTGGGATGAGTGTCTCTTTGCTTGGGCACTTCACTTCTTTTCATGCTTTCTGTTCACAGAGGTCAGCATTATTCATGATACAGGCAGCAGTGGAAAGTGACAAGAGCAAAGACTTCAAGTTTGAGTTCAAACCTGAGTTTAAATCCAGCTCTGTCTCTTATTTGCATCCATAAGCAAATCACTTAACTTCTTTGACGGTTCAATTCCTAATGTGTTCAATGGGAAAAAACAATACGGAACTTATGGGATCATGGGGAGGATGCAAAAAAATCTACCATAAATGCACTCAGCTCTGGTCAAATTTGTTCACTGTGAATTTAAGTTCCTCATATGATATCTGTATGCAGTGCTTAGGGATTCTTAACCATCTTTCCAGCCTTCTTTTTTAAAAATTTAATTAATTAATCTATTTATTTTACAGTAGGTCCTTGTTGGTTATCTATTTTATTAAATATAGCAGTGTGTACATGTTAATTCCAAACTCTCAATCT
Source organism: Balaenoptera acutorostrata (assembly GCF_949987535.1). NCBI lineage: Eukaryota > Metazoa > Chordata > Mammalia > Artiodactyla > Balaenopteridae > Balaenoptera > Balaenoptera acutorostrata. The sequence continues at coordinate 48,825,677 of NC_080066.1, read as the reverse complement.
TCCAGCCTTCTTTTTATCTGAAAAGTAGACCCATTTAAAAAAACTGCTGCCACATGCCCATGATTCCCAACCGCAAAAATCACCGTCAAGCATTTTCCCATCAGCCCAAAGAAATCCAATCTGATGCTACCACACTGAAATAAAGTAAGACTTGTAGTTTGGCCCCATAAGCTATAAGAGTGATGGGAACACTCCTTGGATCTATTCCTTGTTGACTATTAGAATTATTGATGAACAGATTAATGCACTCGTGTATAATTAGGAACCATTTTCCCCACTTTGGAGGGAGAATTTCACAAAACCTACAAGGAGATATTCCATTACCATTTTTTAAATTGAAGTATAGTTGATTTACAATGTGTTAATTTCAGGTGTACAGCAAAGTGATTCAGATATATATATATATATATATATATACATATATATATATATATATATATATATATATATATATACATATATATGTTCTTTATCAGATCCTTTTCCATCCATTATCATTTTGTACTGGTCTAGCTGAAATGCTGCAGCCTATGTCGGCTGATTAAATGAACGCCGAGCTGGAAGTAACCAGTTTTCTGCTAATAACATAGTAATCCCCCCATGAATCCACGTGTCACTGCCCAGACTGAAATTAAAGATCAAGTGACTAATTGCAGTGGGTACTGGTAGGCCAACATCAAAGCCTAGAAATGCCATGCTACCGTGATTCACAGGGCCTTAAGGCAAAGCCCCAAGACTGTCACCAAAAAGACTCAGCCTCCTACAGATGAGGGGAAATACCATATTCCGGACTAATTAATTTCCCTTTTCCATAATACAGTTGTACTTAGCGTATTGTGTGCTCTTTGTAATCTAATTTCAGTTGAATTACTTTTTACAATCTGCTCAAAATGTGTTTCTGACAGAGAATCATTATAGGAATAATTTCTTTTCCATTTCAGCTTGCCTTTTTTCCCCCCTCTTCCTTCTCTGTCTCTACTTTGATATTTGCTTCCCTCTGTTAAACAGATCGACTGAGCTGGGCAATCCAAATTTCTTCCTTGTTCATTTTATCATCGCCTCAATCTCCTTCCTTTGCCCATCCCTTTATTAAGAAAAGTAACTTCATTTTCTTCAGGAGTTTTCCAAGTGGCTGATATACGTGAGTTAAAATCTTATGGACTCCCCTTAAATTACCTGGTCCATAAATATTTCCTGAACATTTTCTATATCAGATACCTTATTAGGTACCCAGGATAGAGAAATATAACTTGTGAGGGTTGTTACTCCCAAGGAAATCAAATACACATGATTAAAAATGATAAAGAGATCTACGTTTCAGTATGCATTCATTGATTCAATACTCGCTCAACTCTTTCTTTTAATTTTTAAATGACATTTAAAAAATAAAGACATAAGAAATCACAAAATAGCACAGAAAGTATTCATGTACTAGCTTCCCCCAATAAAACATCATACATAGTCATAATAGGTTTAAAAAAAAACAGGAAATGGACATAATATTTCCTCCAAAACAGACCCTATTTGCTTGACTATTTTAAAGTGTTTTGAGTCTCAAAAAGAGTGTGTTGCAAAGACAAGTGTCTCAGCTGTGGGTGATTTTGTTGCCCAGGGAATATTTGGCAATGTCCAGATATATTTTTTGGTTCTCACAACTGGGACATGAGACGGTGCTACTAGCAACTACTGAGTAAAGGCCAAGGATGCTTCTAAACATCCCACAGTACATAGGAGGACAGCCCCCACAAGAAAGAGTTTTCTCTTTGTCCAAAATATCAAGAATGCCAAGGTTGGGAAACCCCACTTTAGAGGAATAATAGATTTCACAGTGAATCACTTCTCACTTTATCTTGTCAACACCATTTAAACCTGGGGATTCAAACCCACATATCTACTGTGGGCAGCCAGGTAATGATCAAGAGTGTAGCAGACTGGGCGAGATAGTGGAAAACTGGGAAGCACACACTCTGTCCAAAGGAAACAGCTATTGGTCAGCTCAGGCAAGAAACTGCCATATGGAAGCACAGGCCAACTTTGCTGGGTCATCAGATTTTCCCTTAGAGGCCAAACATTTGGATTTTGAAATACGGTTCCTAAGTTGAATTTTCAAAAAGTAAATCCAGAGAACCACTATGTTTGTGAGGATTCTGAGTACAACCAGTACTGCCAGTGTGCACACTTGGATGGCTTGGTTAAGACTTGAGGGCACTGCTTAACTGTGTGATTTTGCAAAGCAGCCCATCCTTCAGCCTCAATTTCTCCAAGAGTAAAATAGAAATAGTATGGGCCTCCTAAGATTGCTTTGAGAATTACATAAAATAAAGTATGTGAAGAGCTTAGTACTCTGCTTTGCACAAGATAGGTATTTAATTGTTGTGCCATAATAGGGAAAACTATAGTTTATAAAGATGTTGGACTTTTATTTTTTCACCATCTTCTTCCCTGCTCATTGCTGATGAGTCACCAACAACTTGCAACAGGCTGAGCCCTTCTCAGAGAGGAGAACCCAATAGCTTATAACTACAATAAGAACTGTCACTCATGTAGCATTTCTTTTGCTGTTCCATGAGTGTGCCTCCTACCTTTGGAATAGAATCTCCCGATGCTCATTTAGAACCAACATCCCATACTTCTTAAAGTTTGTTGAAAGGCACATTTGACTCGGTGCAAGCATCACTAATTTGACCATTATTGAATTGGACAGAAGTAAAAGTGACTAGCCAATGTCAAAACTCTGCTGAATTCATAGGTGTTTTGTTCAAAATGGATGTGTAGGCCTATTTCACTAGTGGATCCCTTGGGACACTTGTTACATATCTAAGTATTGCATCCGTTTTTGCTTTACTCCAGGGGTTAGCTGTCTGTGTTCCCACAGGTACTCCAACTAAACTCAATATTCCCTGGTCTTATCTTTTGTTGACTCAAGTGTGGCATAGCTGCTATCATTAGCTGCATCCACTCTGCTCTATTTTCCACAGGTAAGACTTAGAAACGTAGGATTATTGCCTATCACCCAGACCCCTAGGGAATCTCTGACCCACATTGTCTTGGAATAACCAGGCTCTGGGAATCGGGGGCAATTTTAGAGCCAAAGTTGTAATCTGTACCAAATGCTGCCAGTGAGTTTGGGCAATGCATGTATATTCGTCCCTTTTTAATTTCTTCCAAGGTCAGATTGGACTTAGACACCTATAATAAAGTAAGTTGGCTATAAGTGCCTGGGTGGGGAGAAGGATGATTATTGCTAAATTGTTCACAAATTGTAGACATGTATTATTCACAATGGGTACACAGTTTAAGGCCCTGGGATGAAAAAAATAGCTCCCCATATTTCTTAATTTCTCTTTTTAGTATCTGTCTCAATTTAGGTGAACTCGGAGGATAGACTGGTAAGGACAGTTTAGGGTATGCTACGATAACAAAGAATCCAACAGTCTCAGTGACTTAAAAACAATGAGGATTTATTTCTGTCTCATCCTTCATGTCCAAGGAATATTGGGAAAGAGGAGAGGTGCTTTTCTTATCATATTCTCAGAGACCCTGGTAGATTGATGCACCACCATCTGATGACATCATCATCTCAATACCAGGCTTCAGGGGAAGAAAACTTGGAGAGTCACACAGTGCCTTTTAAAAGCACTCAGAAGTAACACATTTCAGCTCACCTTTTGTTGGTCAAAGCAATTACATGGTGTATGTGACACCCTAGAAAAGAACAGCCAGAGACCTTGATGAACCCTAGTACTGTCTACTCTGAAAAGTATCTCAGAGATTTTAGTAACATGAACTACACCATATATCACAAATGGAAGAGAAAATTAAAACAAAAAAAGATTTTCAAAAACTATATATATACATATGTAATGTTAACTATATATATTTATTATTATATGTTATTTATATTACATATAATTCATATATATAACATACTACATACATGCTACATTTGATATATTTATATATGTTACATTTGATATATTTATATATGTATAGTGTTCCATGAGTCAAATAAGTTTGGGAAATGGTCTGTAATCTATCCCTCTTTTAGAGATTTACAGTGCACATTGCTTATTTACTCTGCAAAGTAAAGCAGCAAACAAATTTAACCTCCTTAGTGTTGTTTTTTTAGGCAGTTTTACTGAGGTATATTTGTACAATATAGCATTCACCAACTTTAAGTGCAGTGACCATCACAAACCACTTTTAGAACATTTTCATCATCCAGAATGATCCCTAATGACTGTTTGCAGTTAGTCAATCCCTGCTCCCACCTGCAGAGGCAGATAACAAATAATCTGCTTTCTTTTGCTATAGATCTGCCTCTTCTAGACCCTTAATATAAATAGAATTGTACAATATGTAGTTTTTTTTGTTGTTTGGTGTCTTTCATTTAGCCTAATGAGATTCATAAATATTTCATGTAGCAGTAGTTCCTTTCTTGTGTTGCTGAATAATATTTAGTTGTACAAAACATTTTCATTATCCATTCATCAATGAATGAAGTTTCCAGTTTCTCCACATCCTTGCCAACAATTATCGCTGTCTGTATTTTAATTATAGCCATCCTAATGGGTATGAGGTATGGCATGGTATCTTATTGATTTTAATTTTCATTTTCTAGACAACTAATGATATCAATCAACTTTTTGTGCCCATTAACAACTCATATTTCTTTAGTGAAATGTCTTTTTAAAAGGATTTATAGGGCTTCCCTGGTGGCGCAGTGGTTGAGGGTCTGCCTGCCGGTGCGGGGGGCGCGGGTTCGAGCCCTGGTCTGGGGGGCTCCCACATGCCGCGGAGCGGCTGGGCCCGTGAGCCACAATTGCTGAGCCTGCGCGTCTGGAGCCTGTGCTCCGCAACAAGAGAGGCCGCGATGGTGAGGGGCCCGCGCACCGCGATGAAGAGTGGCCCCCCGCTTGCCGCAGCTGGGGAGGGCCCTCGCACGGAGGCGGGGACCCAGCACAGCCATAGATAAATAAATAAATAAATAAATAAATAAATAAACCCAAAGTTAAAAAAAAAAAAAGGATTTATATTATTTCTTCAATTATTTGATAGAATTCACCAGCAAAACCCTCTATATCAGAGATTTTTTTGTGTGTGAAAATGTTTAATTACTAATATGATTTATTTATAGGCCTATTTAGATTTTCTGGGTTTTTTTTTTTTTTTTCTGGAAACTGTTTTGGGAATTTGTGTCTGTCTAGGAATTTGCCCATTTCATTTATGTTGTCTAATTTTTTAATGTAACATCTTAATAGTATACACTTTTAATCTTTTTAACTTTCATAGGATTGGTACTGATGTCTCCTCTGATATTTGATACCTTGTGTTTTCCTTTGTTTTTTTCCTGTTTAGTCAGGCTACAGATTTGCCAATTTTGTTGATCTTTTCAAAGAACCAAAGAACCAACTCTGTTTTTCTTCTATTTGTGTTTTTATTTTCTATTTATCTGTTTTTCTTTTAATTTTTGTTTTTGTTTTCTATTTGAGTTCTAATTTAGTCTTTATTATTGTCTTCCTCCTGTTGATTTTGACTTTAGTATGTTTGTTAGTCTTTTTCTAGATTTTTATAATGTAAACTTAGGTATTGATTTGTGATTTTTATCTTTTATATTATAGGCATATATATTTGATATATCACGTCTTCATTTTAACTCATTCAAAATATTTTCTAATTTCCTTTGTGATTTGTTCTTTGACCTATGAATTATTTAAAAGTGTGTGTTTAATTTCCAAATATTTGGGGATTCTTCAAATTTCTTTCTGTTTTTGACTTTTATTTGAATTCCATTGTGGTCAGAAAATATATTTTGTTGATTGTAGTCCATTTAAATTTATTGAGACTTATTTTATGCCCAGCACATGGTCTACATTGGTGACTTAATGCAATTATTGATATGATTGAGTTTACTTCCATTTTTTTCTATTTGTTATTTCTATAAGTGTCTTATATATTTGACTTTAAAACATTTGACTATGATATGAACAGGTGTGGATCTTTGTGCTTATTCTACGTAGAGTTTGTTGAGCTTCTTGGATGTGTACATTAAGGTTATTCATCAAATTTGGGATATTTTTTAAAGAGGCTTTATTTTTTAGGGCAGTTTTAGGTTCAGAGGAAAGTTGAACAGAAAGTACAGAGAGTTCCCATGTACCTCTTTCCCCTTTACACTGTCAACATCCCACCTCATAGTGGTACAATTTTACAATTGATGAACCTACACTGACACATTATTATTACCCAAATTCCATAGTTAACACTAGAGTTAACTCTTGTTGTTATACATTTTAAGGCCTTTAAGAAATATAAGATGACATATATTCACTGTCACAGCATCATATAGAATAATTTCACTGCCCCCAAAATTTTATGTGTTCTGTCTAGTCACTAAATTTGGGAAGTTTTTACCCATAATTTCTTTATTTTTTTCCCTGCTATTTCTCACTCTTCTCATTCTGAGATTTCCATTAAATATATGTTGATATGCTTGATGGTGTCCCATTGGTCTCTGAGGCTTTGTTCATTTTTCCTCATTCTTTGTTCTTTGGATTAAATAACTTCTACTGATCTATCTTTGACTTCACTGGTTCTCTTATTTTCCGGATAAATTTGCTTTTTAATTCCTCTTGTAAATTTTTCATTTCAATTATTGCACTTTTCAACTCCAGAATTTCCATTTGGTCTCTCTCGCTCTTTATTTATGTATATGTGTGTGTATATATATGATTCACTATATGTATTATAGATATATCAATATATATGTATAATATATATGTATTTTAGGAGTAATTTTTTTCTGTTTCTTGATACTTTCTCTTTGGTAAGTCCATGTCTTCATACTTTCATTCTTTGATAATTATTTCCTTTAACTATTTGAACATATTTTAAGTAACTACTTTGAAGTCTTTGTGTGCTAAGGTTAACATCTGGATCTCCTCAGAGACAGTTTATATTGACCTCTTTTCCCACAAATGGATCACAGTTTAATGTTTTATTGCATGTCATATATTTTTGTAGAAAACTAGACTTGTTGGATAATGTATTTTAGCAACTCTGGATTCTGACCCTCCCCTCCCCAAACACACACACACACACACACACACACACACACACACACTTGTTGCTATTTGTTTGTTTGTTTAGTGATTTTCCAGGAAGAATTCTTTGGGTTCCAATTTCCTCACAGTGTACGGCTATTGATCATTCTAAGGTTTTTGGGGTTTTTTTTGAAATTTTGTTTTTATTTTTAATTCTGGATTTCTAGAGTTTGTCCTGAATCTGTAATTCTGTCCTGATTCCAGTGGTCAGCTCAGCTAGTGACTGGTCATAGGTTGTTCTCAAACACTTCAGCCAGTAAGGCTTCCACTCTTTGCTGATGGCCCTGTGTGTGGGGTTAGGATGTTCACTCAAAGTTCAGTTAATTTGAAAGTCTAGCTAGTAGGAACCTGCTGTATAGCACAGGGAGCTCAGCTCAGTGCTCTGTGATGACCTAGATGGGTGGGATGGGGGGAAGGGAGATCCCAGAGGGAAGGGATGTATGTATGCATATAGCTGATTCACTTCATTGTACAGCAGAAACTAACACAACATTGTAAAGCAATTACACACCAATAAAAAACGTAAATAAAATAAAAGTCTTCTTTGGCTTTTATTTTTCATGTCATCTCTATGTATGCACAAGGCTTCACATTCAACCAAAGATATGTATTTGGGGTCCTCTCTGGTTGTTTTTTTTTTTTTTTTTTTTTTTGAGTGTGTGCAACCTTGAGCAGGTGTGTAGCCTTCCCGACTGCCAGGCTTATGTGGATGCTTCACAAGGCTCACTATGCCTATCTTATTCCCCAGACCTTACTGCTAAATTTCTGGTTAACATCTTTTTGCTTGCCACAACCAGAATGCAATCTCAGTTTACTGTAATACTGGTCTTCTCCCTTTGTTTGTCAGTGAAATTTCTACATGGAAGGCTTTTCCATGTTCCACTCCAAGTCAGTTCTCTTTGTCAGTGAAGCTGTTGGTTTTCATGGCCTTCTGGGGCCACTGATAGAATTATGAAATCTGCAGAGTTGAGGTGGAGGGGATCCAAGCAACCTCAGGAGAAAACACTGCTCTTACCTGAGTTTTAATAGTTGTTCTTTAATAACACTTCTCAGTTTTTTGGATGCCATTGGTTGATTTCCAGAATACTGAAATGATAGTTTTTGACAGTTTTGCCCAGTTTTATAATTGATTTTTAGGAAGAGGGTTTGCTGACCTTCTCACCCTGTCATTCAGAATTCCTGTCTCCTTACTGGTATTTTAATCAACATTTCCAAGACTTATTTAACAGTAAAACTTTTTTTAAGCAACATTGTTAGCAGTTGGTTTAGGTAGTACTTCTTGAAGACACTTTAGGAAACATTGACATAGAGAAAAGAGGCAGAGATTATTTCTTAATCTCTTACTCTATTGTAAAGCAATAAGTCTAAATTGCTTTACATATGGTCTACCAATGGTACTCAGTCCATGCTTGTCAACGCTTTTAGTGATGGGAAGGAACAGGGAGTAAAGAGCTCTAAATCAGATTACAAACTATAGATAAGATCTAGCCTGCAGATACGGATTGTTTAAGCCATACCAAATTCCAATATTTAGTTGAAAGATTACACATAGAAATCCAGATTCAGATTTTCCTTTTCAGAAAATATCATAATACTGCACCATTCCTATATAGAAAAAAATGTTACTACTAACTATTTAAAACTATACAGTCCTCCACAGACTCAGCACACTTAATTTGTTAACTACCTAGACTCAGAAGTCACTTGAGTTTATAGCATCACCTCTCAATGACATACTCAGATTAATGAAGGTTGTTTCCTCATATTCTGATACCTCGGATTTTGCCTCAGATGCAGAAGTGGCAGGATACTAGCTCGTGGCTTCTTGTTCAAAACCAGAACTATGGTGGCCACCTTCTCAAGCTTCATTTTCACCTTCTCAAGACCAATGGCATGAGTGTGCATGACGACTGGTTACTGTCATGGTTTTGTCAGTAAAGCAAAATAAAGCTTTCTGACTCTCACAGTGATAACCCCCTTTACCTGTTTTAGGTCTGGGTTCTGAGTCCATGGATATGTACATATATTTCTTGAGTGAATTTAAGTTACAGTCAAGCAAATTTATAAATGAAGGCAATGGGCTGGAGAAGTAACCATGGGTCTATGTAGGAAGCAGTATCTCTGGTAAGTATCGAAGTAGTGGGAAGCCCTTCTGAAGAGGTGAGATTTAAGGAGTAATTTTTAGTGTCAGGAGGGAAAGATTGGAGGTATAACATAGGTAGAGGGTAAAAGGCACAAGGTACAATTTCAAAGAAGTCAGGCAAATGTTAAAGAAGTAAGAGAACCAAAAAGTTATTGAGAAGATAATGATTTTAAAAAGTGAAAGGAATGAGCAACAAGGAAAAAAAATATGTACTAGGTATTCTTTTTTCAATTTTCCTGAATTCTTTGTGGTGATGAATGCTTGCAGCCTCCCAATCTGCATGCACTTTTATAGGGACCCCTTCCCACTTACCACCCCCGCCTTCCCAAGCCCCACCCCGGGGATCTTCCACAGGGCCCCCACCCCTAATCCTGCCTTGGAGAATTCCAAAGCTTTGGAACTGTTAGTAAAGACAGCTGGCTCTCAGTGCATCTAATTTTTTCCCATGAGTTCCAAATTCACTCACCTTTATTACTTAGCAGAAATGAATTTATTTCTTTTCCCAGATTCTCTGAGGAGTGGGCTGGAAGACTCTCGTGCCTTGCATAGTCACCGTTACCATGCCGAAATCAATATTAATCATATACAGCTTGATACTGTAATTGAATAGTTTTTTTACACAGATGATATTAACTGATAAAATATGGCATCCTCATGAGAAAACATTACCTTGAAATATTAGCGTTATGATATGTTAATTTCTTTGGAGGATATGACTACAGATATACGAGCAGAGGTAAATTTTCCAGCACTTCAGCTGACAAATTTCATGTCAACATAACTCTCGAGAATTTGTATTACTACTTGGCGATGACTTATATGATGATGTATAACAACTTAAGGGGTTTTAAAATGCAGTATTTTGACTAACACGGTTTGGTAAATAGCATTTGTGATTAGTCCCTTTTCTTTTTCTCCCACCAATTTCTGTAATACTGACAAAAGCCTGTAATAATAATAACAATCACCTCTCCAAATAGAAAATGCCCCATTCCATCACCAGCAGCTCCTGGGAACACTCCAAGTTTTGTGCAGAACAGAGATCTGGGAGGCTTGCAATGTCAGATACATGCTGTACTCATGGCCACATTAGCACCTCCTGTTTCTATCAGGGCATTTGTCCTCAAGTTCTTGTTTCTAGGAACTTCTGTCTTGGTGATTCATTCTATATGGACCATGTGACACCTAGAGAGGCTCTGAGCCCTCTGTGTTGTCTCCAAGGAAGGACTTAAGGGTAAGTCTGTCCTTCTGATGCCCTTAAATATAGGAATTGTGAAACTGTCCCTAGAGAGCTTGGTTCAGGAATAGTGACCATACTCCTTAGGGTTCAGCATAATTTCATAGATGTGTCTACATTCCGTCGCTTTGAGATGCAGCTGAAGCCAAAATCGTGGTCATTTATAACCATTTCATTAGCCCCAATGAAGAAAGCCCCAGAACCCCATTCTCCTGGTCATTGAGAAGAGGAGTGTCCTCTTGGGGTGTTCTTGGATACCTACCACCTGTTCTCAAGAGAGGCTGGTGGCCACTTCCTAATCATCTGCTGGCCCATGTCATTTGGAAGCCATTAGCTTTGTACTTACAATTCTCTCTTTTTCTGTTCATATGCCTCAGCCTGGCTCCCTGATGGACTCCTCAGAAAGGTAGAGTCTTCTCAGGAACAGTGCAGCCCAGGTAGAATGGGTGACCTTTCGTAGTTAGGACAAGGTTGTCTATAGACAGTAAACACATGTGTACTACCTTCGAGAAAAAGTCTCCCAGCCTCTTCTGTCTGACCCGCCATGTTGAAAGTGATCGACACAAAGCACAACAGGGCTCGATCATAAATTCTTTGCAGAGGAGATTTCCCACTGAGGCTCCTGGACACTTCCCATGTGTTTCGTTCTAACACTGCCTTTCCTCAATCTCAACTGGAACAATGAACTTGATATGAATCTGTCTTAAGGAGAAGCATGTGGAGGCTGGCTAATAAAACTGCAATTTGATGGAGGGCAAATGCTCTCAATTAAGCTCTGCTTACATAGGCCCTTCAGAACTGCTCCTTGCTGCTTGCCTTTGTCCCAGGGTCCCCAAACCTCCGTCCATGTACTGGGCATAATGAGCAGAACTTCCTGAGCACTGAAGATTGGGACACAGTATTTTTGATTACTGGTACTTAGTAAAACTCCGAACCTCAGAAAAATCTTCTCTTCTCCTCCCCAACTTCCTTCATCCTCTTGGACCCTTCCTCATCCTCCCCTCCTCTCCTTTACCTTACTTTTGGCCTTCTATTGGGCTCTGACCAGATGTTTGGCCCCTTGATGTGATGTTAAACAGCCAACGCCCTTGATCTGGGCAGCCAGATGTTCCAGAAGCAGCTTCTGGAAAGCCTCCCTGTCACTAGACTTCTGACACAGACCAGCTGAAGAGGCCTGGCAATGCAAGAGAACACGACAGAAGGCCTGTGAGACAGATTGGCAGCATATACCCTGACTCAGGGGACTACATTGGAGGCTTATAAGCCACTCCCTGTCCAGGAGCAAGGCCACGAAACAGAGTGGGCATTAGGCAATGGGAGAGTTCCCCATCACCAAAGTTGTCTCTTTTCACTGTTAAGTAATTCCTTCACTTTTATTTTTAGTATCACTGACTAGTTATTGAAATGAGGAAAAGAAAACTTGAATTTTTAATTCATCAACTTTATTTTAGAGCAGGTTCACAGCAAAATTGGGAGAAAAGTTCCGAGAGGTCCCATATACCCCCCGTTCCCCAACAGGTACAACCTTTCCCACTATCAACATCCCCCACCAGAGGGGTACATTTGTTATAACTGATGAGCCCACATTGACACATCATAATCACTCACCCACATTGACACATCGCAATCACTCAAAGTCCATCATTTACATTACGGTTCACTCTTTCTTATTTTTTTTTTAAAGATGATTGATTGATTGATTGCTATGTTGGGTCTTCGTTTCTGTGCTAGGGCTTTCTCTAGTTGCGGCAAGCCGGGGCCACTCTTCATCGTGGTGCGCGGGCCTCTCACTATCGCGGCCTCTCTTGTTGCGGAGCACAGGCTCCAGACGCGCAGGCTCAGTAATTGTGGCTCACGGGCCTAGCTGCTCCGCGGCATGCGGGATCTTCCCAGACCAGGGCTCGAACCTGTGTCCCCTGCATTGGCAGGCAGGCTCTCAACCACTGCGCCACCAGGGAAGCCCCCGGTTCACGCTTAATGTTGTATATTCTATGGGTTTTGACAAGTGTATAATGACACATATCCACCATTATTGTATCATATGGACTAGTTTCATTGCTCTAAAACCCTTCGGTGTTTCTCCTAGTCATCCCTCCCTCCCCATAACTCCTGGCAACCACTGACATTTTTACTCTCTCCACAGTTTTGCCTTTTCTAGAATGTCATATACTTGGAATCATACAGGATGTAGCTTTTTCAGATTGACTTCTTTTAGTGACGTGCATTTAAGATTCTTCCATGTCTTCTCATGGTTGGATAGTTCTTTCTTTTTAGTGCTGAATAATACTCCTTTTTCTGAATGTACTACAGTTTATTCTCCATTCACCTGCTGAAGGACAACTTGGCTCTTTCCAAGTTTTGACAATTCTGAATAAAGCTGCTGTTAACATTGTATGCAGGTTTTTGAGTAGACACAATTCTTCAACTCACTTGGGTAAATATCCAGTAGCACTATCATGGGATCATATGGTAAGAATATGTAATAGCCTCTGACATCCTCAGCCATCCTTGTTGCCTCTTTATTTCATATTCTTTTTTTATAGTCTGGTTTATTTTTCACAATATTGTTGCACCACATTAATAAGACATTTCTGAATTAGAAGCTACCTCTTTCCAGCAAAAAATATGGCACTCTTTCGTTATTTTGTTAAGCAACATCTATGTAAAATGAGAAAAATGAGGCCATTTGAAATATTTTAATCCAAGTAAACTGTTTTTAGTATTCTTGTGAATTTGATGTGATATGTGATCTCCAATAGGCCTTTTTGCATGGTATAGGCTGGTCTTGGCTGAGTCAGGTATAGTGCCAGCGAGGGGATGATATCAAGTAGTGATGGGCAAGTGAGCTTATCACTTTTGTAACTCATTGATGTGTCTTTTCTGAAGTATATCTAACTGCTGGAATGAAGGCAGAGGTAAACCAATAATTTCTCTTTGGGGCTAGCACATTGATATGGCTGAAGTTTTCTAGCTTCCTTCCAAAAGTGAAGCTTGAGGGACTATGCAGAGGAAGGAGATGCACATCCACCCCCATAGTTCAGGAGATTACTGGGAGCAATGAAGTTTGGTGATAGAAAGAGCACAGGTTTTTTTCTTTTTTTTTAACAACTTTATTGGAGTATAATTGCTTTACAATGGTGTGTTAGTTTCCACTTTATAACAAAGTGAATCAGCTATATATATATACATATATCCCCATATCTCCTCCCTCTTGCGTCTCCCTCCCACCCTCCCTATCCCACCCCTCTAGGCGGTCACAAAACACCAAGCTGATCTCTCTGTGTTATGTGGTTGCTCCCCACTAGCTATCTATTTTACATTTGGTAGTGTATATATGTCCATGCCACTCTCTCACTTCATCCCAGCTTACCTTTCAAGAGTACAGGTTTTAAAACCACTGAGATAAAGTGTTTGAAGTTCAGCTTTACTGCAGCCTAATTGTGATACACTGGAAAAATTACAAAACTTTTCTGTATTAAATGTTCTCTGCTACAAATGGGTGGAATAACTCCTACTCTACAGCTTCATTGGGAGAATTTATCTGAGATCATTAATGCAAAATGCTTGATATCTAACAAGGATTCAATGTTAGTCACTTTATGTGAGATATTGAAATTCACAGAGGCCTTCGTGAGTCAAACAGGTCCTGCTAAGGTAGAGCAGGTGTTAGATAGTACATCCCAGGTTTTGACTTCACACTGTCCTGTCATTTCTGTGGAATTCTATTTTTGTTCAAAGTCTGCCTAAATTAAAACAAACATAATGAGAAATGATCAGTGAAATGAAATTCTATCCACACCCAAACAATTCACTGACAGATATTTTTCTTCATCCTAAAAGTATCAAATAAAAGGAGAGGTGAAAGGAGGCAAAAGTTTTGCAATCTGTGAGCACTGTGAAATGTCAGGGCATTACTGGAGCTACATCATGTCAATGTGAAACACATGAACCTAAATAAATGAGTAAATGAATGGGTACACACACACACACACACACAACCACACACAAAACCATAACACAACCACATGTACACAACTACACACACACAATCATACACACAACCACACACACATGCAACCACACACATGAACTCCACACACGCACACAGAACCACACAGACAACCACACATACAACCACAACCACACATGCACACACACACACACACACACACACACACACACACCCCTAGGCCTGAAAGAGAATGGCCTCTTTGATATTTATATTTTCTAGCTAAAATTTTCTGTGCAACACATAAAATTAATTGTGTTGGAATCTAAATATTTTAGTTATAGCACAAATGCTTCACCTCTTCCCAGAGCAATCCATTTAAAAACATTTCATTTCTCTAAGTCTGTTAGCATTAACATAAACATCACAACTCTAGATACAACCTCAGAATCAGTGTGTCAAGATCGTGTCCCACCTGTGATTCTAGAAGGATAGGAAGGCTCTTGCTCCCTGGGTCTCAAAGGAATTTTTACATTCTGAAGGCAAGGTGGGAACTTTGAAAAGAGCTCCAGGGCTCCCCTGGTGATGCAGTGGTTGGGAGTCCGCCTGCCAATGTTGGGGATGTGGGTTTGGGCCCTGGTCCAGGAGGATTACACATGGCTGGGCCATGTGCTATGGCTGCTGAGCCTGCGCTCTGGAGCCTGCGAGCCGCAACTACTTAGCCCACGTGCCACAACTGCTGAGGCCCATGTGCCTGGAGCCCATGCTCCGCAGCAGGGTGGGGGGGTAGGTGCTGCCGTGGTGGGGAGTGGCCCCCGCTCGCTGAAGCTGGGGAGGGCCTGCGCATGCCGGTGAAGACCCAACACAGCCAAAAATAAAATAAATACAATTAAAATAAATAAAAGAAATAAATAAATGACCCTTTAAAAAAAAAGAAAGCAAAAGAGCTCCATATTTGTCTACTCACTCTGAAGAAAAGCGTTTACCAAACAGCTGGGATATTGCTGAAGAGTTGCTGGCTGTGTTTGAACCTCCCCTTCCCCACCAGAAACACACACACACACAGAGTCAAAATTGACTTCAAAAGTATATTAGTTATAAAGTGTTTCACATTTTTTTCCTGACTCCTCATTCCTAAACTCTGTATTTCATTGAACATTTGTTTTTTTTCACGTTTTAATATCTGTGAAAAAGATGCATCTTACTGATAGCATACCAAAATGTAATTGGCAATATTTTTTCTTTTTAGCATATAAAGTAATAGTATCTTTTTTTCATATAAAATTATAGTGTATCTTAAAATCAAAGTTATTTTAAATTCAATAAATATAGGAATTCAAATATTTTATTATTCAGAAATCAGTAATTCAGATATTAGTGAAAATAGTCCCTTTTTGTTTTTTTGTGATTTTCTCAAGATTTGACTTTCAAAAAGTATTTTTCTCAATTTTACTTTCAAAAAGTATTTTTTCCCTTCTTTCCCTCCCTCTTCCTTTTTTTTTCTTTGTTCTGTGAAATGTTAATCTCTGTGAGTTTTTCCTGGTTCACATGTTTTGGGGGGTTTGGGGTGGGTGGGAATGAGAATGGGAGTTGCGGGAGGGGAGGATAGTTTGGGACTCCCAGGTCTTGACTCAAAGGATCTGGGAGGCACTGCCCCCCTTTTAGCCCCGAGTTCTTGGGGGGATGATGGTTTGGTACTTGCGGACCTGTGTGAGGTATACCCAGAAAAAAGGGGCAGGAGTTGAAATTGGTTGGCTCCTCCTGGCCTCCCAGTGAGGTTGTGGCCCCCTCCCCCCCAACTTTTCTTCACGTTTCTTAAAGGCATTTTGGTTTTTTAAAAGCTGTACAGCAAGAGCAACTTTTTCTGTCAAATAAAAATGAGAAATGCAGGAATTTTTTTTTTTTTCAATGGGGCAGCATTTTAGTGTCTATAAGGATGTATGGTCCTGAGAACCTGGAGAAATATGTTAAGAATGACACTCAAAGTTCTAGAGATAGGAGAAGACATTTATACTATCTAGAGAGCCAGGGAAATGCAAAGTCCAATCCAGTGACAAAGCCCACTGGCTGTAATCTAACTTGAAATCCTAAGCAGCGGTGACACACCTCTAAGGCAGGAAGGCCACCTCTCCTAGCTTACAGTGACCCTGCAGAGGAAGATACATAGGGTTGAGGTGTCCTTTCAGAGTTACTCACAAGAATCTAGTCAGAGCCTGGCCGAAATCTGGTCTATAGATGTCTGAGAAGAAATTTTTCCCTAAGTAAAGTGTTTCCAAACTTCTAAGATAAACCTGGGGCTTTTATGATCATGCAGATTACCTAGTCTTCTCCATGGAAATGCAGATTCATTGGATCTGGGTTGGAGCCTAGGAATCTGTATATTTAAGAAATGCCCCACATGGTTCTTATTTTCTGGGAAGTCTGGAAAATCCCCCCGTCTGGGAAAACTTCTTTCAGCCCAGGAAGATTTATAACCAAGTATAGAAATGATTTAAAGATAAACCTATAGTATTGATTCTTTTGTTCTAAGAATACCCTATGCATATTTGGCATTTTAAGTACTTGTAACGTTGACGAGAATTTGCTCTATTAGAGGAAGGGTGAGACTTATAATTCAGATTTTAAAGTGTAATTGAGTAAATGAGTTAGACTTATGATTTTGAGTTGAAAGTTTAATAAATTTATGTATGGTGTTGAGAGTTAGGAAAACCTAAATTGTTACTATATTTATCCATTTAACTTATTAGATTTATATGTTTTTCAAAAGTTCTTGGTAAGATTTTGTTTGAGCAATTGAGGTACTTAAGAAAAAATTGCATATGTTAAATTAGTGAAAATAGTCCCTTTTTGTTTTTTTGTGATTTTCTCAAGATTTTACTTTCAAAAAGTATTTTTCTCAATTTACTTTCAAAAAGTATTTTTCTCAATTTTACTTTCCCAACCTGAGACCAAGGACTTCACTGTTTAGTATCATAGTTGGTTTCTTTGAAAACTATTATGATTTCACAAGGTAGGAAATATTTATGACTTTGTGTGGGGGATTTATCAAAGACTTTGGTCTCCACAAGCACATATTCAACTGTCCTTTGTGACTACAGATGGCATTTTTGTCTGGCTTTGTTATGCAGGTTTCTATTGCCCATGTCCTACTTGTGTGTGCATCAATTATCCATGCTTCCCTTAAAAGCAATAATAATGTTAAAGCCTTTCTTCCTGTTAAGCTCATTACTTGTCTTAACTTATTCCTTCTTATAACAGCCTTGGAAAACACATCTTACAGTTCCCAGTTTATAGATTTAAAAAACCAGAGGATGAGGGAGGTTAAGCTCAAGGTCACATGTGATGCACTAGAGTGAGGGAGTTGGGTTGGAATCATGTCTGCCTGCATCCAAAACCTTGCCTTGTTTGCTTTACTGTTAGTGTCTTTTCCCAGCTTAAATTTTCAGGCCTGCATCTTTGGGCCACGTATGCAAGTACCTTTATGCAAACCGACCCATGCATGGTAGGATAACCAGATGCTGCATTGATCTTCTCCCTGTCATTGCATCCCGTTTGTCAACTGTTCCTCAGAAGGTGTTACATAATATTCTTCTTACCCTGCCTCTGTGCATTTCATTTCATCTGTCCTTTTTTTAAAAAATCACAATAGCCTAACTGGATATTTACTGAGCTTCTGTGCTATGATCTACAGTGTGCTAGGTGAACAGATAAAGCATTCAACTTTTGGAGTTCACATTCCAACGATAAGAAACAGACAGGCTTTCTCCAGGTTCTCAGGAACATTCATTCACTTAAAAAATGCATTCAACATTTACTGGGCAACTGCTATGTTTCAGACCCTTGGGGAGGCAGCAACAAATCAGATATGGCCTCAGTTCTTCCAGAACTCTCAGTTTGGTGCAGAAGAGAAGTGAACAGGCAATGAGAGCCCCTGTGTGATCAAAATGGAAGGTGCATTCATGGCTCAGAGAAGAAATGTGTTGACCAGATTGGGGAATGATAGAGGGAGACCAGAGATGATGATGTTCAAACTCACTGCTGCCAGAGTTAACAGTGAGACTGATGTGTGAGCTCTGATCAAGAAAGTTCTTCTCGGGCTTCCCTGGTGGCACAGTGGTTGAGAGTCTGCCTGCCAATGCAGGGGACATGGGTTCGAGCCCTGGTCTGGGAAGATCCCACAGGCCGCGGAGCGACTAGGCCCGTGAGCCACAATTGCTGAGCCTGCGCGTCTGGAGCCTGTGCTCCGCAACAAGAGAGGCCACGATAGTGAGAGGCCCGTGCACTGCGATGAAGAGTGGTCCCCACTTGCTGCAACTAGAGAAAGCCCTCGCACAGAAACGAAGACCCAACACAGCCATAAATAAATAAATTAATTAAATTTAAAAAAAAAGAAAGTTCTTCTCATTGGAAAGCTTCTATTACTGTTCTGATCTGAAGTTGACACATGATGTCCAGTGGATATTTTCAAGATATTTGCATTATCTGTGGTGGTCCCACATCTGAAGCCATAAGTAGGTTTGGCATGGCTACCATAACTAATTTTTGGTTTGATTTATATTATTTTATCATTGTGACTTTATATTGGTTTATCCAGTCTCTCAAAGGAAGTGATCTCCTTCCTTAAATAACTTCAACTTTGAGAATGCTCATGCCAATGAATTGGAAGATAAGCAGTCACTGAACAAGTACAGAATTATAGCCCAAAAGGAATCTATGATTTCCCAGACTCTTTGCCTGGATCTATTGACATAGTGTACAGTTTTCTCCAACCATAAAGAAAACTTCATCATTTCTAGGCTGAAAAACTAGTAAAATTATGCTTCAAGTTTTGGACAAAACATTTAGTTCCTTATTTCTAAAATCTATGTTTGACTTAAGAGAAATTGGGCTCATCTGTTATAGATTCCTTTCATTCGGTTAAAAGCTCATCTGAAAAATCCTACTTTATATACCAAAGGAATCTGGAGGCTAGACAAAGTCTTTAAAACCAACAGAGATATGTGCCAGAGGAAGTAAGTAGGGAACACAAGTGTATGGTTGATTCCGATTCAGAAATGGTAGGTTTTGTGCTTTTAATTGTGTAATGTGGACAGTGGGCAGTCAACTCTGACTATGTCAGGCCATGTCCAAGGGACAGCATGATACTGACTATCTTTTTGACTGCCCCAAGTTACAGATTGACTGTGCTCTTCCTGGATGCAGTGAGCTACCAGACTTTGATGTATTTTTGGCTGAATTAATGCAAAGTTCCCTATTAAATATCCCTTTCTCTGTTAGTTAACCCACTGTTGAAAATTATGTCCACTTCTTTGAGAAAGATATTAGAAAATTGGTGGAAACCCTGAGGAGACCTAGGTATTGAGGGAATATGAGACAGTCAAAACAACATAGTGTTTAACCTGGCAAAATAGCCCATGCCTGCCAATAGTTAGTTGGGTGTTACATGGGAAAAGAAGATAGGAGTAAAACCACACATTAGTGTGTGTGTGTATGTGTGTGTGTGTGTGTGTAAGAGAGAGAAGATTGGGGGGGATATTTATTACTATATACCTGTTACATACACCATTTATCCATAATTTATGCTACCTCATGTAATCCTTATTGACAACCTTGCAAGGTTCATTTTATTATCCTCATTTTACAGGTGAGGAAAATGATGATCAGGGAGTTTTAAGTCAGCCTATTCAGGTTTGCTCAGGTGGATTTTGGACCCAGAGATATTTTCACTGAAACGTTACATTCATGACACCACACAGCCAAACTCGAAGTCCCAAAGAGATGGGTTTGGATAATATAATAAATACTTTTTGAAAAAAATGAGCTGTTAAAACCAGAATGAAAAGTACAAATTGTTTTTAAAAAAGTAACAATAGCAAAAAAAAAAAAATGAAATTTAGTGGCTGCCTAGAATAAAAGCTTTTAAGTCCCTTTCCAATGGAATTATCCATGCTGAGCCTGAATGAAGACGATTCAATGGGTAAACATAGATGATATTCAAGGGCCACAGGATTCCATTATTTCATTCATTTGTGGGTGAACACCCTCCAAAGCAGCAAAACACACAGGTTACACTTTTCGACCCATCATTTTTGACTGTCATCTCTCATGCCTGGTCCTTTAAGTGGGACCATTAGGGTTCCCTTCAAAGACCTTTTTATTAAATAATTTCAGGGCTGATTTACATAAGGCTAAGCCTTTTAATCAATTTTTTAAAATTTATGTTGAAATCTCCCTTCTGGCATTCATTGTTTTAGACCTTTCAATCCCTCACTCTAGGTTCTTACATAGATCAAACTTAGATGATGAGGAAAATATTGACTTTAATTCAGGGGACCTTTTTCCCTAAGCTTGTTTCAAATTTTCTGTTTTATTTAGTTCATCAGCCATTGAAACAATAAAAATGTCACCTTCACATAGATTCTTTTCTCTTTATGTTTATCCGATTCCAGGTTAGTTAAGGGTGGAATTGGAAGTGATGAAATGTGATAACCCAGTCTCAACATACTGGCAGGAGGATTCTTGAAAAGAAAAGTTGGTAGTTAAGGAGCTCCACTTAGAAAGCACTTACCAGGGGAGACCTTCAAGATGGCAGAGGAGTAAGATGTGGAGATCACTTTCCTCCCCAAAAATAGATCAGAAATACATCTACATGTGGAACAACCCCTACAGAACACCTACTGAGTGCTAGCAGAAGACCTCAGACTTCCCAAAAGGCAAGAAACTCCCCAAGTACCTGGGTAGGGCAAAAGAAAAAAGGAAAAACAGAGACAAAAGAATAGGGACAGGACCTGCACCTCTGTGAGGGAGCTGTGAAGGAGGAAAAATTTCCACACACTAGGAAGCCCCTTCACTGGCGGAGACGGGGGTGGCGGGGGGGAAGCTTTGGAGCCATGGAGGAGAACACAGCAACAGGGGTGCAGAGGGCAAAGCGGAGAGATTCTCACACAGAGGATAGGTGCTGACAAGCACTCACCAGCCCGAGAGGCTTGTCTGCTCACCCACTGGAGCAGGAGGAGACTGGGAGCTGAGGCTTGGGCTTCAGAGGTCAGACCCAAGGGAGAGGACTGGGGTTGGCTGTGTGAACACAGCCTGAAGGGGGCTAGTGTGCCACAGCTAGCCAGGAGGGAGTCCGGGAAAAAGCCTGGAACTGCTTAAGACGCGAGAGACCATTGTTTCAGGACACACGAGGAGAGGGGGTTCAGAGCAGCGCCTAAACGAGCTCCAGAGATGGGTGCGAGCCATGGCTATCAGCACGGACACGAGAGACAGGCAAGAAACACAAAGGCTGCTGCTGCAGCCACCAAGAATTCTGTGCACAAACACAGGTCACTATCCACACCTCCCCTCCTGGGAGCCTGTGCAGCCCGCCACTGCCAGGGTCCTGTTATCCAGGGACAACTTCCCCGGGAGAACCCACGGTGTGCTTCAGGCTGTTGCAATGTCATGCCAGACTCTGCCACCGCAGGCTCACCCCGCATTCCGTACCCCTCCTTCCTCCCAGCCTGAGTGAGCCAGAGCCTCCTAATCAGCTGCTACTTTAACCCTGTCCTGTCTGAGCGAAGAACAGATGCCTTTAGGCGACCTACATGCAGAGGCGGAGCCAAGTCCAAAGCTGAACCCCAGGAGCTGTGCAAACAAAGACTGGAAATAGAAATTTCTCCCAGCAGCCTCAGGAGCAGCAGATTAAATCTCTACAATCAACTTGACGTACCCTGCATTTGTGGAATAACTGAATAGACAATGAATCATCCCAAAATTGAGGCAGTGGGCTTTGGGAGCAACTGTAGACTTGGGGTTTGCTTTCTGCATTTAATTTGTTTCTGGTTTTACGTTTATCTTAGTTTAGTACTTAGAGTTTATTATCACTGGTAGATTTGTTTATTGATTTGGTTGCTCTCTTCCTTTTTATTTGTACATATATATATATATATATATATATATATATATATATATATTCCTTTTTCTCTTTCTGTGAGTGTGTATGTGTATGATTCATTGTGTGATTTTGTCTGTATAACTTTGCTTTTAGCATTTGTGCTAGGGTTCTGTCTGACAGTTTTTTTTTCCATTACTTTTTATTTTAATTATTTTATTTTATTTACTTCCTTTCTTTCTCTTTTTTCTCCCTTTTCTTCTGAGCCATGTGGCTGACAGGGTCTTGGTGCTCTGGCTAGGTGTCAAGCCTGTGCCTCTGAGGTGGGAGAGCCAAGTTCAGGACATTGGTCCACCAGAGACCTCCCGGCTCCACGTAATATCAAATGGTGAAAGTTCTCCCAGAGATCTCCATCTCAACGCTAAGACCCAACTCCACTCAACGACCAGCAAGCTAGAGTGCTGGGCACCCGATGCCAAACAACGAGCAAGACAGGAACACAAACCCACCCATCAGTGGAGAGGCTGCCTAAAATCATTATAAGGTCACAGGCACCCCAAAACACACCACCAGATGCAGTCCTGACCACCAGAAAGACAAGATCTAGCCTCATCCACCAGAACACAGGCACCAGTACCCTCCACCAAGAAGTCTACACAACACACTAAACCAACCTTGGCACTGGGGGCAGACACCAAAAATAACAGGAACTGTGAACCTGCAGCTTGCAAAAAGGAGACCATAAACACAGTAAGTTAAGCAAAATGAGAAGACAGAGAAACACACAGCAGATGAAGGAGCAAGGTAAAAACCCATCAGACCAAACAAATGAAGAGGAAATAAGCAGTCTACCTGAAAAAGAATTCACAGTAATGAG
The DNA here is from genome assembly GCF_949987535.1 of Balaenoptera acutorostrata. Classification (NCBI taxonomy): domain Eukaryota; kingdom Metazoa; phylum Chordata; class Mammalia; order Artiodactyla; family Balaenopteridae; genus Balaenoptera; species Balaenoptera acutorostrata. Next base: position 48,802,498 of record NC_080066.1, on the reverse strand, counting down.
AGTAAAGATGATACAAAATCTCAGAAATAGATTGGAGAAAATACAGGAAACGTTTAACTAAGACCTAGAAGAACTAAAGAGCAAACAAACAATGATGAACAACACAATAAATGAAATTAAAAATTCTCTAGAAGGAATCAATAGCAGAATAACTGAGGCAGAAAAACAGATAAGTGAGCTGGAAGATAAAATAGTGGAAATAACTACTGCAGAGCACAATAAAGAAAAAAGAATGAAAAGAATTGAGGACAGTCTCAGAGACCTCTGGGACAACATTAAATGCACCAACATTCAAATTATAGGGGTCCCAGAAGAAGAAGAGAAAAAGAAAGGGACTGAGAAAATATTTGAAGAGATTCTAGTTGAAAACTTCCCTAATATAGGAAAGGAAATAGTCAATCAAGTCCAGGAAGTGCAGAGAGTCCCATACAAGATAAATCCAAGGAGAAACATGCCAAGACACATATTAATCAAACTATCAAAAATTAAATACAAAGAAAAAATATTAAATGAAGCAAGGGAAAAACAACAAATAACATACAAGGGAATCCCCATAAGGTTAACAGCTGATCTTTCAGCAGAAACTCTGCAAGACAGAAGGGAGTGGCAGGACATATTAAAAGTGATGAAAGGGAAAAACCTACAACCAAGATTACTCTACTCAGCAAGGATCTCATTCAGATTCGATGGAGAAATTAAAACCTTTACAGACAAGCAAAAGCTAAGAGAATTCAGCACCACCAAACCAGCTTTACAACAAATGCTAAAGGAACTCCTCTAGGCAGGAAACACAAGAAAAGGAAAAGACCTACAATAGCAAACCCAAAACAATTAAGAAAATGGTAATAGGAACATACATATCGATAATTACCTTAAATGTAAATGAATTAAATGCTCCAACCAAAAGACATAGACTGGTTGAACGGATACATAAAAAAGATGCATATATATGCTGTCTACAAGAGACCAACTTCAGACCTAGGGACACATACAGACTGAAAGTGAGGGGATGGAAAAAGATATTCCATTCAAATGGAAATCAAAAGAAAGCTGGAGCAGCAATTCTCATACCAGACAAAATAGGTTCTAAAATAAAGACTATTACAAGAGACAAAGAAAGACACTACATAATGATCAAGGGATTGATCCAAGAAGAAGATATAACAATTGTAAATATTTATGCACCCAACATAGGAGCACCTCAATACATTAGGCAGATACTAACAGCCATAAAAGGGGAAATCGACAGTAACACAATCATAGTAGGGGACTTTAACACCCCACTTTCACCAATGGACAGATCATCCAAAATGAAAATAAATAAGGAAACACAAACTTTAAATGATACATTAAATAAGATGGACTTAATGGATATTTATAGGACATTCCATCCTAAAACAACAGAATACACTTTCTTCTCAAGTGCTCATGGACATTCTCCAGGATAAATCATATCTTAGGTCACATATCAAGTCTCAGTTAATTAAAGAAAATTAAAATTGTATCAAGTATCTTTTCCGACCACAGTGCTATGAGACTAGATATCAATTACAGGAAAAAATCTGTAAAAAATACAAACACATGGAGGTTAAACAATACACTACTGAATGACAGGTCACTGAAGAACTCAAAACATACCTAGAAACAAATGACAATGAAAACACGACGACCCAAAACTTATGGGATGCAGCAAAAGCAGTTCTAATAGGGAAGTTTATAGCAATACAATCCTACCTCAAGAAACAAGAAACATCTCAAATAAACAACCTAAAGCAATTAGAGAAAGAAGAACAAAGAAATCCCAAATTTAGGAGAAGGAAAGAAATCATAAAGATCAGATCAGAAATAAATGAAAAAGAAATGAAGGAAACGATAGCAAAGATCAATAAAACTAAAAGTTGGTTCTTCGAGAAGATAAAAAAAAATTGAAAAACCAGTAGCCAGACTCATCAAGAAACAAAGGGAGAAGACTCAAATCAATAGAATTAGAAATGAAAAAGGAGAAGTAACAACTGACACTGCAGAAATACAAAGGATCATGAGACATTACTACAAGCAACTAAATGCCAATAAAATGGACAACCTGGAAGAAACGGACAAATTCTTAGAAAAGTACAAACTTCCGAGACTGAACCAGGAAGAAATAGAAAATATAAACAGACCAATCACAAGCACTGAATTTAAGACTGTGATTAAAAATCTTCCAACAAACAAAAGCCCAGGACCAGATGGCTTCACAGGTGAATTCTATCAAACATTTAGAGAAGAGCTAACACCTATCCTTCTCAAAATCTTCCAAAATATAACAGAGGGAGGAATACTCCCCAACTCATTCTACGAGGCCACCATCACCTTGAAACCAAAACCAGACAAAGATGTCACAAAGAAAGGAAACTACAGGCCAATATCACTGATGAACACAGAGGCAAAAATCCTCAACAAAATTCTAGTAAACAGAAACCAACAGCACATTAAAAGGATCATACATAAATCCTGGGGTTTATCCAGGATTATCCTGGGGTTTATCCCAGGAATGCAAGGTTCTTCAATATATGCAAATCAATCAATGTGATAAACCATATTAAAAAACTGAAGGAGAAAAACCATATGATCATCTCAATAGATGCAGGAAAAGCTTTCAACAAAATTCAACACCCATTTATGGTAAAAACACTCCAGAAAGTAGGCATAGAAGGAACTTACCTCAGCATAATAAAGGCCATATATGACAAACCCACAGCCGACATAGTTCTCAGCGGTGAAAAACCGAAACCATTTCCTCTAAGATCAGGAACAAAACAAAGTTGTCCACTCTCACCAATATTTTTCAACATAGTTCTGGAAGTTTTAGCTTCAGCAATCAGAGGAGAAAAAGAAATAAAAGGAATTCAAATTGGAAAAGAAGAAGTAAAGCTGTAACTGTTTGCAGATGACATGATACTATACATAGAGAATCCTAAAGATGCTACCAGAAAACTATTAGAGCTAATCAATGAGTTTGGTAGAGTAGCAGGATACAAAAGTAATGCTCAGAAATCTCATGCATTCCTGTACACTAATGATGAAAACTCTGAAAGAGAAATTAAGGAAACACTCCCATTTACCATTGCAACCAAAAGAATAAAATACCTAGGAATAAACTTACCGAAGGAGACAAAAGACCTCTATGCAAAAAACTATAAGACACTAATGAAAGAAATTAAAGAAGATACACACAGATGGAGAGATATACCATGATCTTGGATTGGAAGAATCAACATTGTGAAAATGACTATACTACCCAAAGCAATCTACAGATTCAGTGCAATCCCTATCAAACTACCACTGGCATTTTTCACAGAACTAGAACAAAACATTTCACAATTTGGATGGAAACACAAAAGACCCCGAATAGCCAAAGCAATCTTGAGAAAGAAAAACAAAGATGGAGGAATCAGACTCCTTGACTTCAGACTATACTACAAAGCTACAGTCATCAAGACAGTATGGTACTGGCACAAAACAGAAATATAGATCAATGGAACAGGATAGAAAGCCCAGAGATAAACCCATGCACATATGGTCACCTTATTTTTGATAAAGGAGGCAAGAATATACAATGGAGAAAACACAGCCTCTTCAATAAGTGGTGCTGGGAAAACTGGACAGCTACACATAAAAGAATGAGATTAGAACACTCCCTAACACCATACACAAAAATAAACTCAAAATGGATTAAAGACCTAAATGTAAGGCCAGACACTGTAAACTCTTAGAGGAAAACATAGGCAGAACACTCTATGACATAAGTCACAGCAAGATCCTTTTTGACCCACCACCTAGAGAAATGGAAATAAAAACAAAAATAAACAAATGTGACCTAATGAAAATTAAAAGCTTTTGCACAGCAAAGGAAAACATAAACAAGATGAAAATACAGCACTCAGAATTGGAGCAAATATTTGTAAATGAAGCAGCTAACGAAGGATTAATCTCCAAAATTTACAAGCAGCTCATGCAGCTCAATATCAAAACAACAAACAACCCATCCAAAAATGGGCAGAAGATGTAAATAGACAGTTCTCCAAAGAAGATATACAGATTGCCAATAAACACATGAAAGGTTGCTCAACATCATTAATCATTAGAGAAATGCAAATCAAAACTACAATGAGGTATCACCTCACACCAGTTAGAATGGCTATCATCAAAAAATCTACAAACAGTACATGCTGGAGAGGGTGGGGAGAAAAAGGGACCCTCTTGCACTGTTCGTGGGGATGTAAATTAATTCAGCCACTATGGAGAACAGTATGGAGGTTCCTTAAAAATCTAAAAATAGAACCACCATATGACCCATCAATCCCACTACTGGGCATATACCCTGAGAAAACCATAATTCAAAAAGAGTCATGTACCCCAATATTCATTGCAGCTCTATTTACAATAGCCAGGATATGGAAGCAACCTAAGTGTCCATCAACAGATGAATGGATAAAGATGATGTGGCACATATATACAATGGAGTATTACTCAGCCATAAAAAGAAATGAAATTGAATTATTTGTAGTGAAGTGGATGGGCCTAGAGTCTGTCATACAGAGTGAAGTAAGTCAGAAAGAGAAAAACAAATACCGTATGCTAACACATATATATGGAATCTAAAAAAAAAAAAAAAAGGTTATGAAGAACCTAGGGGCAAGATAGGAATAAAGACACAGCCATAGAGAATGGACTTGAAGACACGGGGAGTGGGAAGGTTAAGCTGGGATGAAGTGAGAGAGTGGCATGGACATATATACAATACCATGTGTAAAATAGATAGCTAGTGGGAAGCAGCCGCATAGCACAGGGAGATCAGCTCAGTGCTTTGTGAGCACCAGAAGGGTGGGATACGGAGGTGGGAGGGAGATGCAAGAGGGAGGAAATATGGGGATATATGTATATGTATAGCTGATTCACTTTGTTATAAAGCGGAAACTAACACACCATTGTAAAGCAATTATACTCCATTAAAGATGTTAAAAAAATAAAATATGTTAGAAATAAAGGATATAATGAATTTAAAAAAGGAAAAAAAAGAAAGAAAGAAAGCACTTACCATAGTGCCAATTCCAAGTAAAAGTTGAATACAAGGTGGTTGTGGAATATGGTCAACCAGCCCTTCCACTAACTGATTTTATGGCTTTGGACAATGTATCTCTTGCTTAGGACCTATTTCCTCAGGTTTCCTTTATTCCTGCCAAATGAAGGAGGTCAAAACCAAATGAACTCCAGGACTACTTCCTGTTCCAGCATTCTACAGGTTTATGAAACACTATAGAATTTTTAGATAAATATATTTTCAGATTTCATTTTTAGGTTTCCTTTCTTACACATTCCTTGTATTTTCTGGAGGTAAAAATGATGAAGAGGAAGAGGCATATAAAAGAAAAGGGAATAGAAGTTAAAAATAGGAAAGAAAAGGCACAAAACAGAGACAAAATGGAAGTGTGTCCCATGTGATGGGACTGGGGTCCAGAATGGGGAGAGTGATTAGGGAACCCAAATAGCTGATGGACGGAAAGGACTAAAATTTGTTTTTGTTTGTTTCTTTGTTTTTTAATTTTACTGGAGTATAGTTGATTTACAGTGTTGTGTTAGTTTCAGGTGTACAGCAAAGTGATTCAGTTATGTATACACCTATACATATATGCATGTATATTCTTTTTCAGATTCTGTTCCCTTATAAGTTATTACAAAATATTGAGTAGGGTTCCCTATGCTATACAGTAGGTCCCTGTTGCTTATCTATTTTATATATAGTAGTGTGTATCTGTTAATCCCAAACTCCTAATTTATCCCTGCCTCCTGAAAGTTCTTATTTAAATTTTCCCCTCCCCCACAATATAATATTTTTCAGTATGAATCACATTTGTTTTCTAGTCAAATTCTGTGACCCTTGCCTTCCCCAGTAGATGGTGGACACTTGGACAAATGGGAATTGTGTTTTATTTAGGTCTGAATCACGGCTAACACAAAGAAATGACACAGTAAATAAATGTGTGGCATGAAACTGAACTTCTCTGGTGAATGAAAATAAACATGCCTCCTGTTGCTGCATCCCGTGCTGTTGGTTTCTCCTGCAGTTCAGGGGCTAGTGGTGGCAAGAAGAGATGTCAAGTCACAGTTTTTCAGGACCTTCTTCTTCCATTCCTCTCTGCTTCTCACAGTTTCTCCGATACTCATTCTTTTTTCCTCTCCTAGTCTTCCAAAGATGATAAGCCTATCAGACATCACAGTTTTCTATCGCTGTGCTTCCAAATGCCTACACAAATAACCCAACAGGGAATTTCTTCAGCTGTCTCCAAACACAACCACCCTTGTCTCCAGGGTTCCAGTGAGGACTTTGTAATACTTTTCCCACTTCGTATAGATATGCAGCAGCTGGAGGTGAGGCCATCAAATAAAACCCAACTCCATCTCTGTGGTTTGGAAATAAGGATATGTTGCTCCTTTCAGACATCCTGGCATGTGGAATCATGTTTTGTTTTTGGCCATCAGGGGCATAATGGGGTTGATACCTGTCGTATGACTCTAGAGCATTGTCACTTGGCTGGTTAAAAAGGTGGGAGGGAAGGGTGGTGGGCGGGAGGAAGCTATACTTTATCCTTATGGAAGCCAGTTAAAATTAATTGGAAAAAGCTTTTAAAGACCGAAGATGCCGACCAAATGCATCGCCAACCCGCGGCCTCATCCCGCGTGGAACACGAAGGTCACCGCGAAGCTGCAGATTTATGCGGAAGGGTTGGGTGATGGAAAATGAGACAAAAGCATTTGGATTTTATTATTCCATTTACTCTGACCCTAGGCCATAAAGGGTTTGGAGAGCCTGTTTTATGTATTCAGCTGGTTGCCACACTGACAGGCATTTGGAGCCACTTAAATAAACCACCCTGGTCCCACAGCTGCATCAACACCATGTCGAATATAGGTTAGGCTGGAAATGCGGCGCCTGCAACACAGCATCTCCAGCAGGTGCACAGGGACGACTTTCTGTTTGTTTTCTGTAGCCCCTTGTTTTTGGAATAGCTTCTTTATCCATCAATTACTTTTGATTTAAAGTTGACTTGGATACTGAAATTGATTTGGTTTTTGCATAAAGGGTGTGCACATTTGAGGTCAATCCCTTCTCTCCAGGAATCCTCTGTCTTTTCATTGTGTTTGAGTTGGGTTTCAGAGAGGTTGTCTAGTGGTAGAAAGCTGGTGAGGTTTATTTATTTTTTTCTGGAGATTTGTACTGATCCCTATCTTTAAAAAAAAAAAAAGTTTTCTTCTTTTAAGTTGGATTCTTTGAACCTGGTTGGTTGTGAAATGTACAAGTGAAAAGCAGACAGAGGGAAGGATTCAACATGGAGGACAGTGAAATTGAATCTGCAAGTGAGCCTTTGTAATAGACAAAACATATGTCCTGGGTTTTTCGTTTAGCTGTGGGCACATATGAACTAAACAGAGCAGAGAGAGAAACCTGGAATAATAACAGTTCCATCCATGCAGATAATGCCTTACAGGCTTCAATAGTTTCACATGCTGATCCTCATCCTAGAGCAAGATACAGTTTCCATTTTACAGATGTGAGAACTGAGGCTAGGAAAGGTTAAATGACTTGGCCAGCATTCACAGGACTAGAAAGGAATACTCTTTCAGCTACATGGCATGGTCCTCATATACCCTTCTTTTTATAACAATGTATCTGCTTGCTGCTCAGAGAAAGATGAAATTACCAAACAGAATCCAGGTGCTCTGATTCTAGAAACCAGAGACATCCAAACGGGAGGGGTGTACCGAGAGCTTGGAGCTTGAAATGCCCTTCCACCTTGAGAGCATACTCCTTCAGAACCCCAGAGAGTGTGGACAAGCTAATTGAGGATATCTGTTTTATTTCATACTGTTCCCCTTGGGTCTGTTTTTTATAGAAAAGCCATCAGGACTTTGAACTATTAATCACTTGTCACAAAGACTGATTTTAGCACTCTTTTTCCTCACCCCTCCACCCCAGACACTCATCCAAAAAACACCCTCAGAGTTCTGCAATAGTATTTCCATTCTTTGATGTTTCTTCCCATGTCTGAAAATCGGGGAAATTACCAACATGAACCTCATGAGGATTAAAATTACACTATTTTTTATTTCAGATTTTGTGAGCAAGTGTTAAAATATCAGTAGATCTTAACTGGGCTTCCAAACATAGCATTCTGTAAAAAGACTCAAGTGTCTGCACAAAAATAAGGGAGTCACTTAATATATTTTATGTTTTTAAAGTAATTAATTTTTTTTGATAAAAAAGGCATATCCCTACATTTATTTTCTGTTTTAATTTGAAAACACACACCTGAATAAAATATAAGTAATATGGTACTCTTCAGGGTATGATATTAAATCAAGAAAATTTTCAGCCCTATTTTTTGTTTTTGTTTTTTTTTTGTTGTTGTTCATTTTGTAGAGATGAGAACAGGACTCAGCTTTTCAAAAGAAAATGATAAAATTGCGAACTTTGCTTCTTTAGAATTTCCTCAGGATTCAGCACTGGTTTACCACATTCATGGCAAGCTTGCCAAAGATCACATATGGCCTGACTTTCTGGGGAATCTTTTTGAGACATGTCTACCCTTCCATCTTTTCCAGAAACACCTCCTGGCCAATTTACATGCAGCCTACCACATTCCTGATGCTAACATAATCAAATGAATGTCTTTGCATATTAGGGTTGGAAATTTGTCAAGTTTTATTTATTTATTTATTTTTAAAGATAGTAGTCATCTTTTCTTTTTTAAATTTATTTATTTATTTATGTATTTATGTATTTATTTATTTATTTATTTTTGGCTGTGTTGAGTCTTCGTTTCTGTGCGAGGGCTTTCTCTAGTTGTGGCAAGCGGGGGCCACTCTTCATCGCGGTGCGTGGTCCTCTCACTATCGCGGCCTCTCTTGTTGCAGAGCACAGGCTCCAGACACACAGGCTCAGTAGTTGTGGCTCACGGGCCCAGTTGCTCGGCGGCATGTGGGATCTTCCCAGACCAGGGCTTGAACCCGTGTCCCCTGCATTGGCAGGTAGATTCTCAACCACTGCACCACCAGGGAAGCCCTGTCAAGTTCTTTGACAAATCTGTAGTCCAGTGGTGAAATGAAATGATGACTATTATGTGCTAAATCCCACATAAATGGTTGAAAATTAAAATGTTAGTATGTTGATCAGGTTTTTATATTTGTTTCAAACTCTGCAATTAGAAGTACGTATGACTTAATCAACAAAATGTTAGATTATTTTTGGTGGAACCAAATCTTAGGCCAATTTTCAGTCTAGAGAAAGTAGTCCTAAGTATTCTCCTAGCCCCCTTTCTGCCCATGTTTCTCCCCTCCTGTTGACCCTTTCCTACCCCTCAGCCACTGAGGCATGCAAAGCCCCCTATTGCTACACCTTACCCACGCCTCCTCTCTCCTGAAATACTCTTGCCCCCATGTTAACATCTCCCCCCCAACTCCTAATCATAACTTTCTTTTCTTTAGTGTGCTAATCCCATCTGGCTGTTCTGTAGAAAAATTCATGCTAATTGCATGAAAGGACTAGAAAGCATAGCAAAATGTGAAGAAATGATGAATTCATCTTAGGTCAAAAACAGAAGACTTTTGATTAAAAAGATAACCAGTGACTATGTTTGTCCACACTGGACTCCAGCTGGTAGAGTAGGTGAAATCATATTTTTGATGGGGGAAGATTTTTTTTTTCCTTTGTATTATTATTATTATTTTTTTGATTGAAGTGTAGTTGATTTACAAAGTTGTGTTTGTTGCAGGTGTACAGCAAAGTGATTCAGTTATACATACATATATGTATAACTTTTTCAGATTCTTACAAAATACTGAGTATAATTCCCTGTGCTATACAGTAGGTACTTGTTGGTTATCTATTTTATATATAGTAGTGTGTATATGTTAATCCCAACCTCCTAATTGATTCCCTCCAGCACCCCCCTTTCCCCTTTGGTAATCTAAAAGCCTCTCCTGGAGGGTAGCCACTCCCCTCTTTCCTTCCTCCCAATTTCTGTGCTTTAGATGAATATGGGTCCGTCCCTGGGTGCTCCTCTTTTAAATGGTCTCTGACCATTGACCTAACTTATGCCAAAGTAGGTTTAATGTTTATTTTTCGATGGATTGAACAGGTATCTAGTTAGAACTAGTTGGTTTTTGGTTATTATATAGTGATGTCCTATATCCTCATTCATAGCATTTTTGATAATTTATTGTTTTTCTTTTTTCTGCTTGCAGGGCATAGTCACTCAGAAGAAAGTTATAAAGTAGCTGTGGATTCTGTTAGGCTATATTCTGAGACTCTCTTCTGGGTGCATCATCTAAAGATGGCCTGAGATCTGTGATTAGGGTCTCGAAAAACAGGGTGGAAAAGTCACCTCTTATTCTAATTTCTGAAAATTCAGAAACTCTTTTCTTTACGTTGTTGGCTGTGCCGCTAGGCTGATTAAAAAACCGTGTGAGCCTGTGTTGTGTATTTAAATGCACGTATCATATGATAAAAGCTAATGGTGATTCTTGATGACTTTTTTTGAAATTGGGGCACCTGTACTTTAAATGATATTTCTCTCCCTGAAGCACAGCTTCGGAAGGTCTGTCCCAGCCCACTTGCAACAGGGTGCAAAATCGCTGGGTTTGCATTTAACTTCTCCAGGCATCAGCTGGTATTCATTTGTGATGGCATGAGGTGGCTTCACTTCAGCCTGGATTCTGAAACTAACAGGGAAAGTTGGCCGAGAAAGGTGGGGATTTAATCCTGTCTAAAGTTAGAAATGCTCTGAACTCGATACACAGCTTCCCTTACCCCGTATTTTGGCATTTCTAGGAAATGTTACGTAAAGAGAGACCAAAAAAATAAAATTTGACTCTACACTACAACTCTGGCAGATATATGTTATTGTGGTAAAACTACATGGAAACTATCAGCAGCACAAATTGCTACCATGTGAATAGAATTCTTGGTTAGGTTAGTACCCTCCTTGCAGACAAAGAGAGACCAAAAAATATGCAAATTTCAAGTGAAAACAAATTCACACTTTTCTTAAAGCCAAAAGCCTTCATATAATTTGGAACAAGCAGTCTGCTTGAGTAACGTTCTTATATGTAAGTGGAAATCCTTTTGATATTTACACTACTGATTTCTTTAATCTCCTCTTTGGAATTAATAGACAATAACATCGGATTGCTTCCTCGGCTGCCCCAGCACTTGTGCATATTTACCCAAGTGTCTAGAGTAGGGATTGTACACATATCTCTAATCCACCTGCCTGTGTTAGTTAAAAGCCCAGATAAAATCAGCAGCCCTTAGATCTTAACCTTTTAAGTCTGAAATGTTTTTAAAGTCTGGCCATGGCAACTGAAGCCAGGGTGTGCACAGGAGGGAGGAGGGGACAGAGGAGAGGGAAACTGTGGGGCGACTGGAATATAAAAATGTTCTCAGCTTCAACAATGTTGCATTCAAATAAACCCAAAGTGTTATAATAATAGTGACAATATCCACACAAACTGGGAGAGTGAACTTCAGTAGAGAGATCTATGATGCAATAACCTGAGACTGTGCCTGGCTACCTGGCTGTTTATCCAAACAACTTGAACTCACTTTCAACTTTCTCTATGTGTGTACATTGGGGAATGGGTAGTGGGGACAGAGGGCCAAAGTATTTTCTGGATCCAGATACCCTAATGACAAATACTGAATGCACTAAAAATACTAAAAGTATCATCTCCTTGTTTCAGCATCAGAGTCTCAGAGTATTTTCTAGATCCAGATACCGTAATGACAAATGCTGAATGCTTTAAAATTACTAAAAAATTGAGCTCATTGTTTCAGCATTTAAGTCTCTGGAGCAATCATTGACCACAATTACATGCCATATTTCCCCAAATTTAACCTGTAGATCTAAAAGAACAGACTAAAACCAAACTAGAGATACTTTACAATTTTATTGAACACAACTCATGTGCTAGCAACTGACTTGTACACATAGCAGCATTATTCCTAGTGGTCAAAAAGCAGAAACAACCCACATGTCTATCAACTGATGAATGGATACACAAAATATGATATATCCATACAATGGAATATTATTTAGCCATAAAAAGGAGTGGAGTACTGATACATGTTATAATGTAGATGAACTTTGAAAACATTACTCTAAATGAAAGAAGCTAGACACAAAAGGAAACATATTATATGACTCTTTCTATATGAAATGTCCAGAATAGGCATCTCCATAGAGACAGAAAGCAGATGAGTGATTGCCAGGGCCTGGGGGAAGGGGAAAATGGGATTGGTTGCTTCCTGGGTATGGGGTTTCATTTTGGAGTGATAAAAAGGGTTCTAGAATTATACAGTGGTCATGGGTGCACAATGTAGTGACCTAAAAGCCACTGAACTGTATATTTTAAAATGGTTAAAATGGTGAATTTTATGTTATGTGAATTTTGCCACAATAAAGAATGCTTGGGCTTCCCTGGTGGCGCAGTGGTTGAGAACCTGCCTGCTAATGCAGGAGACGCAGGTTCGGGCCCTGGCCTGGGAAGATCCCACGTGCCGCAGAGCGGCTGGGCCCGTGAGCCACAGTTGCTGAGCCTGCGCGTCTGGAGCCTGTGCTCCGCAGCGGGAGAGGCCGCGATGGTGAGAGGCCTGCGCAGCGCGATGAAGAGTGGCCCCCACTTGCCACAACCGGAGAAAGCCCTCGCACAGAAGCGAAGACCCAACACAGCCAAAAATAAATAAATAAATTAATTAATTAAAAAAAAAAAAAAAAGTAACTGAAGTGAAAAACCAATTGAGGACACAAAACAAGGCAAAAATATTAAAAAAAAAAAAAAAATCCAGCTCTCCTAATTCCTACATTCAGGATAATTGTTAAAAAAAAAAAAAAAAAAAAGAATGCTTTACAAATGTGATTCATGTCCAACACTCAGCTTCCATCACCTTAACTCACTCCCTTCCTGACACCAATACCTTTCGAGGGAGTGCCCATAGATGGGGAGATATGTCAGGCCTCCTCCCTGTCCAGGCCTTGGGTGAGCAGCTCTTCTGATTTTGTGAAGTGAGCTGAGGTGGGTACTCGGGGGGAGTTTCAAAAGGTGAGATTCATGACAAAGTGCCCAGCAATTTCTCTCTGCTCTGAGTTCAGTTGAGGCCTAGAAATCTGGATCCACATTATCAGGCGTTTGTGATCAGCAGAAACACAGATTAACAATTCTGCTCAGGGTCCTGCAATAAGCCATAAAGTGGAAAGAGGGTTCTGGGTGAACCAGGCTCATGATAAGTCTGGAAAAACAAGGGCCTGAGTGCTTATGTAGATTTGTTTTTTTAACCAGGATTCTAATACAATTCCTTAGAATTTTGAGGATGGAGACATTGGATGTGAGAAAAAAAATGTGGCTTTGCATCCTATACTTGGGGTTACCATTAAAATTACTAGTGAGACACAAAGAGTGTCCTCAACTCTTACAAAAGTGCTTAGGGATGTTAACACATCAATGGCATATCTAGATATGTGTTATAGTTCCATTTTGTTGAGGAAAGTAAATCCGATGAATGTGGAAAAAAATATGCTTTTGACTGCGTGAATGCATCTTTCTTATTCTCTTCTTCTGACTTTCTCTCTCAATCCAGGCCCAACAAGGGTCCCCATAGACATAGAAGAAAGCAGTATTGTTTGGCGGGGGATTTAATTTCACTCCATCACAAGCAACCATCGCAGCCCTGTCATAGCAATTTGTCACACTTTTTTGTGCGCTCTATCTTTCTGAAGTTCCATCTCCTCTGCAGTCCACTGCATAATCTCCTTCTCTGGGACAAAGCTCCCCAACAGAATGAAAGAGGTGAAACAGGGAATGGAAAGTCAACTGACACAGTTATCAACTTGAGCCCCACACCCCCTGACTCCTAGCATTCTGTCCCAGTAGCCGAAGAGGCACTAGTGGGGCCTGCTGTGTAGCAAAAAAAAAGGCACCACCGCAAAGTTTGCTGAGGCCAAAGGAAGAGCTGGTGGCTGCTGGGCAATGTAATTCAACACCCTTCTGAAGAGACCACCACCTGGAGGAATGCCAGCAGCCCCCCATCAGCAGTCTGGGACTCAGCTACCAGTAGTTTGTTAAGGTGCAGCTGATATTTAGAGTTGCCGCTAAATTCATTCTGAAAGGACAAATTGGGAAGGGCATCCCAGCAAGCAATGAATAATATCCCAACCCTTGGTTTTAGTTTCTACACAGGTCTTATGGCTATTAACCTAAACCCGAATATAGGTGGAGATGAATTCTAGCATATGAACATATCTAAATCAAACCAAACCTTCTTTCACTAGTGGAAACTCAAGCTCCAATCTGACTGAATGTTTCAGATAGAATCTCTTTAACAATCCCTTCTTAGCGGTGGAATAGGATTTATGTTGAGCATTTACAGGATATCTCATGTGACTTTTTTCCTCTTTATTTCTTGCTACCATGATCAGGGTGGGATGTCCCTTTTTGACATTGTTTTTGTTGTTGTTCTAGACATTTCCAAAAGGTCACCATTGAGGAGTCAGTGAGCTCCTAATTTTTTATTTGAAGGTAAGGGTGTTCCCACATTTCAAGCCATTTGTACCAAGAAGCCTGCCCTTCACAACCACAGAGAAGAAAGTTGCTATTGGAGGTATAATAACACACTTCTATATCACAAAGTGTGTGATTAACTGGAGTTACAGCAAATGCATGAATCCCGAGTCACCTGTGAATCTACTAGGCAATTCGTAGTCAGCTATTCTACTTTATTTATTTATTTTAAATGTAACAAATAGATCTACTAAAACAATAAGGAAACTGTTAGGTCTTGGAAAGAAAGAAACTATCTCTTTTTATTTTCTTAATAATTTTTATCAATGTATAAGGTGGGGGCAGATGTGTATTTGACACTAGGCTCTGTCACTCATTAATTGTATGATCTTGGAGAAATCACTTAATTTTATGTTCAGGTTAGTCTCCTACTTGAAAAAAAAAAGGAAAATAATAATTCTCATCTTTTAGAGGCATCTTGGGATTCAATAAGATAAGTTGCAAAGCCAGAACTCTATAAACTACAACTTATAATATTATTATATTCATGGGCCTAAGGATTATGATTTTCATTTTACACACACACACACACACACACACATATGTGTGTGTGTGTGTGTGTGTGTGTGTGTGTGTGTAGCTTGAGCTCCTAGCTGGTTCCCCTTCTACTACTATTCAAAAGTATTTATAATCAATCTCATTTTTCTACCTTAATTCCCATCTTTCGTGTGTTCTAGAATATTGGCCTCTTTTCTCTTTTTTAATGAAGATGAACCATTTCCCGCTTCATGAACTTCTCAGTTTTCCTCTCCTAGGAATGTTTTCAGCCCAACTCTTAACATGGCTGAACCCTTCTTACCTACGAAGATTCAGCTCAAAAGTCACCTTCTCGAAGAAGCTTCCCTGGACCACCATATCTAACCTAGTTCCACCCCTGTCACTCTTCATCACATCACCATGACTATCAACATTATTACGATATGAAATTTATGTTAAAATGTATATCATCTGTCTTCTCCTCACTTAGACTATAAGTGCTAGAATGGCAATGATCAATTTTGTGAACAGTGTCTTATCCACAGAGGCTAGCACAATGCCAGCATATAATAGTTGCTCAATAAATATTGGTTGAATGACTGTTTTTTTCTTTTGTTTGTTTGTATTTGCTTTTTTTACTTACACAGATTATTGATTTCTTTTGAACCATATTTGCCTCTGCCTCTCTTTCTTTCAAAGAACACTCATATTAAGCCTACTATTTTCAGAACAGGATGTCATCTACTTGGGTTTCAAAGATCAACAGGATACATAGTTACAGCTCTGCAGTTCATCTAGGAGAAGACAGACAGGCATTAAGGACCAACATAACAAGTGCCAGAGGAGGAAACACAGGCTTGGGGGTTGTGCAAAACTTCACTGAGGAATTGCTCTCTGGGCTCAGGTTTGGCCTTAAAAGATGATAGAGCCCTTCATAGTATCTAAGGAATGGAATGGAGTTTTGAACTGAAGGAAGTATGTGTGTAGCTAATCACATGGCTGCATGAAAAAAGAAGGTGTGTTGCTGCAGCAGTGATTTGTTTGGTGTGGCTGGAGTGTGAGCTGTGAGGAGGGGCAGAAGTACAAGATGAGTTTGAATAGATAGGGTGGGGTCCATCACAAAATACCTTGAATGCAGGCCTAAGGAGGTTGTGTTTATGCAGTAGGCCTTGGGAGGCCTTGAACTCTTGTTCTTCTGATTCTCTTGCCAGAAGTGTGTGTGTGTTTTTTTTTTTTTTTCCTGCCGCAGATTTTATGTTTTTTTTTAAATCACTTTAAGTCTTCCTCATTTCTCTTAGTCTATAGCATTGGTTCACAGCTAGGGATGATCCTGCCTTTCAGGGGATATTAAGAATGCCTAGAGACATTTTTGATTGTTACAACTAAAGGAGTACCACTTTTAGTACTCACTCTTGTGAGTAGAGCCCAAAGACGCTGCTAAATATACCATGATGCACAGGATGGTCCCCACCACAAAGAATTATCCAGTCCAAAATATCGGTAGTGTCAAGCTTGAGAAACCCTGATCTATAGGGATTCACGCTCTCCTGCCTTGTGCAATCATTTAATAGCGGATCAGGGACCATGCTTTATCCCTTTGAGTCCTCAATTCAGAGAACTGTCTCTGTGTTGGATGTACACTGTGCACTTACAGACTAGGGGTGACAGAGCACATGCTTCTGTCTCAGTGGTGTCTTCTGAGGATGGGGAACCTCTCTCTACATGACTCGTAATTTGCCCTTAGTAAGTCCTGAGGGAGCAGTCACTGTGTATTTGAATATTTTGTTAAAGAACCAAACCCGAAGCTGAAAAGCAGAGATTCTACTACCAAGTATATACTGTGTATCTGGAACAGCAGTTTTTTAAGAGCGAGAGGGTCTTCCCTCTCTCTCTTAATGTTCTTCTTACCCACAACAACAAAAGCATGCCTGTCATCATGGTTAAGAGATAAACCGCTGGTGAAACCTGTATCGCATTCTCTATATAGCTTGGTTTGACCAAAGAATAGCACAATGATGTTTGATATCAGAGAGTTGAGAGGTGGCTCTGAATGTCACTTAGGAAACTTCACTGTGGCCACGTACACCTGAAGAAATTCTGCAGAGAGAGTAAGCCATCCACAAAGTGAGTATGGCAGACTGGTAGGGTGCAGGCTGTCCTCCCGTAACTTTGGAAACTCATTGAAACAGCCCCAACACAAAATTGTGAAGGTCTTTCCTTTCAATGAAACATGGTAGTAGGGGAAAAAAAAAATCACCAGTAAGGAAACTACAGAGAGACCCAATCCTGCTTACCAAAGAAGCATCTGGATTATCGGTTAGTTACCAGGAATTTCCTTGCAAGAGCAGGTAAAGAGTTTGGTGATGCAAAGAGGAAATCTTACGGGAGTTGGAAGGCAGGGTGACATACAAGGGGTGGATCAATGAGAAAAGTTCACTGTGACCAGTTCCCACCCTAGTGAATTTTCAGTATAGAAAGGTAAGTATCAGTTGTCTTAACGGAATCTCCTTTGGGGCTATAGAAGCAACGGGTGTTCTTTATAGAATGAAAGACTGGCAGGAAATTATTATGCTGAATTTGGCATCAAAACTTTGGTAATGAAGAATTAGTATAGCAAGGAACATTTACAAGATAAATGGTTTATTGACATAAATTACTAAAAATCCACCTAGTCGTGGAGCTGTATACTGGGGACACAGAGATGTGTCTGGGGAGATATGACATTCTGTCTTATTTGGTAAACTCTGTCCAAGCTAATCCTTTTCACTCTCCTCGCCTGGACTGTTCATCAGCTTCACTGTGTAACCTGGGCTAGTTTCTGTGCTACAGACCCGAGAGCTGGTGTAATATTTCTCCAGGCAAACCTCTGGGTGGTCTTGTCTTGTGCAGAGAGAAAAGCAGATAGCAGGAGGCTTTCCAGATTGCTCTTGCAAGCATCAGTCTTCAAAGGAAAATGACCCACCTGGGAGGACAAGACATTTCCAAGAGGCAGAGGGAGGCGGAATCCTGAGGTCAGGCGAGCCCAGAACGGAGGTCTTGCCCCGTAACAGCTGCGCCGCTGAGCCGGCTTCCACTTTTGGCTGGGAAGATAATTTTTTGTATGCTAATTTCTTGGCATTTTTTTCACATGAAATATATCAATGGAGAAAAGTGGAAAAAAAAATCATTGTGTTTAAAATGCAAACCTCTTAGAGTTTGGATACCCTGAACCATAAATGATTTTTAGCTTTTAAAGGTTGCTTTTGTTCCTTTTCAAAAATATTTTTGGCCTGATGTCAGAGGAGAGATGCTAATTGTGTAAACTGTTGAATCCAGAAAAAGATTTCCAAGTCTCTTCAGGCGTTTCAAATACAGAGGCACACACTGCCTGTAATAAAATAATTATGATCATCTTTAAGCTGAATCAAATTATCAGTCACTCTACATTGATAAATTCCTATATTCACTTTTGAAATATAAAGTATTAGTAGCATTTTCTTAGCGTTCAGGACCAGTAATATGGAGACAGTGAAACTCTTAGCACCAGGGTAGGTTAACAGTCTCACGCTGTGGCTTTTTTTAGTCATTCAGTAAATGTGGAGCACTGTTTATGTCAGGCAGCATGCCACACGGTAACTACCATGGACTAACTTTTCACAACTGAGTAAAGGCATGTGGGGATAGGAAAAAATGGGAACGATTGCACTGACAATAGAGCATGATCCTCTAGTAACTTCTGTTCTCATTTATAGTTATTCCCAATACACAATTCAGTACAAAAATCCCTTTGTTTAAAAGAAATTCAAATGAGATTGGGTAAGTGGCTCAGTTAAGGGCCTGTCCTTGGCAGAGAGAAGATTCAAATTCCTAACTCTAAGTTTGTAGTTTCGTGCCCCATTTCCATACTTCTTTTTTTTTTTAATTTATTTTTTTTAACATCTTTATTGGAGTATAATTGTTTTACAATGGTGTGTTAGTTTCTGCTTTATAACAAAGTGAATCAGTTATACATATACATATGTTCCCATACCTCTTCCCTCTTGAGTCTCCCTCCCTCCCACCCACTATATCCTACCCTTCTAGGTGGTCACAAAGCACCGAGCTGATCTCCTTGTGCTATGCAGCTGCTTCCCACTAGCTGTCTATTTTACATTTGGTAGCGTATATATGTCCATGCCACTCTCTCACTTTGTCCCAGCTTACCCTTCCCCCTTGGACTCAACAGCAGGCTTTAACTGACATTGTTTGGAAAAAGCAGCTCTGTCTTGGAGGAAACAGCCCTGAATTTTTCCTTGCTGTTGGCTTTTAATTGCTGTCTCTCACCTGTATCCTCAGACTTTTACACCAGTGTCCTGGGTATGGTGGTGGGTGGTGACGCTGGTGCTGGTGGTGTAGGGCATGTTAGAAGGAACTTGAGGCATGAAATGAAAAAAAAATTACTTTCATTAGGTTTATTGGAAGGATTGAACTGAGGTAACCCACGTAACGTGCTCAGTATCTGGTAGGTAGTGTACCCTACAATCGTTATCTATTAGTATCTGTTAACACAGATCAAGAGCGCTAGAGATTTGAGAATCAAGATTTTCTAATCAAAGTACTCACAAGTCTGATCATTTTAGGTGGCTTGGGAAAGGAGTTTTCTCAGATCAAAGTATAAGAGGTGATGACTCTTGCTTAGGACAGACACTGGGAAAGAGAAAACATACGTGGACAGAGACCTTCTCCAGGCCTGAGATAATGATCGTATTTCACCTGAGGAGGATGGTTTCCCGAGCTATAAATTGATGTTCAGTCCAAGAGTCACTCAAAATATCATTTAGCTCTTTAGAAGGATTTCACCCTTTAAAGAAAACGAGGGTGACAAACAGACAGAGCTGGTCTTGTGAAGAGTCTAAAAATGATGTGTCTGCAGCTCACGAGAAGTGTCAAAATGATAGCGTGAGTGTGTCCTCCTCTCTGTCACCTGGCCAGGTGACTTGTCGGATGATGCTATCAGACAGGTCAGAGATAGGCAGAAGGGGGAAAATAACTATCCACTAAAAGAGATTGGAGGGGTCTTGTTGTTTATCAAATGCTCTTTGTGGGAACAAGCTGGCTCTACAAATATAGTTCCTCAGCCATGTCCTTTGTTAGAGACATTATGCATTGGAAAATAATCTGGCTTTCATTTGGGGAGTGTGTGGCTACACTGAAATATGTTTTTAAGAACATTTAGCCTTAAGGTCAGTGAAGGGTGCTAACTCTGGGGTTCTAATCAGGAGCATCCTAGAATTACCATATGCTCCATTTCTAATCACTTGGTGGTCACTTCCCTTTCTCCACCCACCCATCCAGGTTGAACTGCCTGAGAATGGTATGTGTTCTTTACTAAAGTTTGTGGAATTCTTCTAAGGAGCATGGATCATTAGCAGTGAATACTGCTGTTTCATTCTTAATTCCGGTGCTTGTTTCTCCTTGTCCACTATTTGTAAAGTCCTGTGGTTGGCGTATGGACTACACTAAGGCAGTATCCGTATTCTGGATATTCATAGTCTAGGAAAAAAATAAAACAACACCATAAATGTAATGCAGAGTAAGCTAAGTCATTCAAGTTAAGTAAATGGAAAGTGCTTAGAAAGTTGAGAGGAAAATGAAGTCCCAGAACAAACTTCCCTGACCTAACCCGTTACAATGAGCATTGCTGGTCCTGAAATCTCCAAGCACCATGGCCAAGGGGCTAGATGTAATGTACTAGTTCTAGGCATTTGGAAATCATCAGGGAATAAAATAGATGAAGATTTTTGCTCTCATGGTTTTAAATTCCCGTGGGAGGTGAAGGTTGGGGCTAGGCAATGACCAACATTCATAATATATTATTTCTGACCTTGGTAAGACTTACAGGGAAAAAATAAAAGACAAACTTTCTCCAGAAGCTACTCTACATGAACTGGAATCATTTGGCTGGCCTGCCAAGCAGTAATGGTCCTGCCCTTGCCACATGCTGTATATTATGGCTAGAAATATAAAGGACTAGTGGAATAAATAGATAGGTGACTAAATTATTTTATTTGGAAATACAGCTACATGGATGGATGCTCTATGCTATACCATTTGTGAATTACAAATAGAAAGACCGTTCATTGGCAGAGATACTCACATATATATGCATATATGAATATATGTATAAATCGTGATGTTTCTGCATCTAGATCCAGAAAAATGAGAAAATAAGTATGTTAACAATATACATAGAGGAATACCAATAAGGGTATAGATTCTGGCTTTCTCCAATCATAAAAGCTGGTTTGACAATTTCTGATGAAATTGACCAGTGGGTTTAGTCTAACACCTGGCCAATTCAGTCAAAAATGTCAAAAATTCTGTGACTGAGTTGACAGCTGTTAGACTGACCGACTGGTCACTTCCATCAAAGCAGTAGAACCATTTGTGCTTGTAGATACATTTCAGACCCAATATAGAAAAAGAGAATTTGGGGAATTAGCACAAGAGTGGTCTCCTTGAGTACATTCTGACTCAGAGACTGGGTAATAAGTCACCAGCTTCTAACACCATTTCATTCAGTGGCAAATTTAAGTCAAAGCACTACCTGAAAAACAGTCCCTAATCATGACTGGAAATAAATCAATGCTACCTGTCCTGACCCCCTTGCACAACTGACTATTATGACTTAGTTTACACTCTCCTAATAAAGCCCAAGTATTCAGGGAGCCAGTCTCAATGCTTCTGTTTTACAACAGATCAATTCCCATGAGGGTAATATTGAGGAGTATGGGTGAAAGAAATACACATTTTAATAAAAATGATAATAATCATGGCACATCATGCTCACAGATTAAGCAGAAAAATGTCCATTTTCAGTATGTGCAACTCAGCACTTTCTCTCCTCACCGTGGTAATCTCTTAATGACAAAAAGAAGGCTCTTAGAATAAAACCTTGGGACTTAAAAGAAGCTAAATATGCTTAAGTTCATCCTTTGCTTTATGTTTACTACGAAGACACACAAGTGCGGAGGAATACCCTCCCAATTTCTGGTCCGTTGTCCCGTGCTTGGTATTTAGCCTATGGGGACAAGTATGAATCTTAAACCATCGTGATAGCCCAGAAAATCCTCCCGGGACCCCCGTGGCCAGGAGACACGTGCATCTGCATAAAGTCTGCTCCATTAGAGACCAAAAGAGCCGGCCAGCCTCTCCCACGGTTTTGAGTTAACACTTGCCTTTGTGTCGCCCACTTTTTTTCTGAACTTGAAATCCAATTGGCCAACAATTAAAGCCAATTAGCACGTGAGGAAAATAAACCGAAGACGCTCCCCTTGTGTTTTCCATGGCCACTGGAAAGCTGGTTAACTCAAGGCATTAGCATAGTTGTGTATCAGGCCAGGCATATAACAGAGACTCGTTGGCTTAAAGTATTAGAAGACTGGGGTAGCGGCTGCCGCAGCAGAACCGTGTTATTCTGAGCTAACAGCTGCCAAACATTCTTAACAGGAGATGGGGCAGATGTCCAAGGACAATCAAAGAGAGAAGAAAGTTTAAGCCAACGTTTGCCTATCTCATATTCTCTGCTTGATCCTCAGCCTCAAAGACGACGCACAGCTGCTGCACCTCAAGGTCTGGAGGGCTGCTCCAACCCCCACTCCCCGACTCCCCCCCACCATGTTTATTCTCTGGGACGGGGGGCCCAGCTTTCCAGTCAAGCCCCCCCTCGTGGGTCATCTTGCTGGAACGAGTGGGTCTTCTCAGGGACTTTTCGATTTTCTGAACACTCAAAATATTTGGGTCAAAATTCCACAGCGTGTGGTAATCACAGGACGGGGGCTGAAAAAACCTCTACAGGTCAACCCTAAACAGGGCAGCTTATCAGGAGACAAGATGTGTTTGGCCAAAGCAGGACATTCTTAGAGGTAAGAAATCATTGGTTCAAATACAAAGTGAAGAAAAGAGGAACAATCCATGTGAAATCTAAATGTTGCGGATTTACTCTCAAAGCTGTAGACATTTTCTTTCAGTGTTTCAATAATATAAGGAATATGGGGGTGAAAAGTTAGAGTACAGAAGTCCATTATGGATAAACAGACATCATATGCATCTGGATGGAAAGCATTTACTAAAACATTGGCGTGTTGTCTCTCTTGGGGGAAGCGGGGGAGCTTCATGTTTCATCAGTGCTAAGAGGCATTTCATATCCCATAATACGGCAATATGTTTATTTGTTGAAATCCTGTATTGTTCTGCTTTATGCAGCATGTCAAAAATAGACAACTCTTTCATGTCATTAAACAACATCTGAGGTGAATTAAATAGTAGAATCTGCTTGAATGAAGAACCTGTGTAATTGTCAAAATTGTGACACACCCCATGTTGTTCCATAGATGAGGAACAACTCAAATTTTATGTTTAAAATTTTTTTAAAATGTCCCTTGGAGGAATTTGTTGAGACAACTAAGTGCTACACGGCATTTTGCATGTACCATCACTTCTGATAAGTGATATGCACTCATCATATTGAATTATAATTATGTGATCAAAACATCAACCCTAGTTCCTTCCCATGCCATGAGTCTCTAGGCAGATGTGCTGTCTTACATATACATTCGTATCCCAAGAACCAGGGCATAATACATGCTCAGTGTGTTTATTGAACAAATAAGTAAAATGACATAAATGAAAAATGAATGAAAAATTGAGTAGACTGAATCACACACCAAACCCATTGAAAATACATGCCAATAATACTCCTGTAATTGAGCTACATATAGAAACAGAATGCTCTATTTTTCATGGATTACCTGAAAAGTACTCAATATGAAATTGTTTCTTTTAAAAGCATGAATTAGTTTGGAGTTCTTTTAGTTCAACAAAAATATCTATTTAAAAATAACTATTGGAATTAGAGAGGGTTTTAAAAATTACATCTATTTCTACCCGACAACTAATTACAGGGATAACTTTCACGCATACTACCACTGCAGGTGCCAATATTTAATTGTGTGTGCAAGCCAGGTGGTGGGGTGGCTCCTTTACTATGTGTTCAATTGTGCCTGTTCTAGTTGCCCCTTCAATTAGCCGTGGGTACAAAAAACAGAGACCTAGCTGAGGCCCCATTAAAATGAGGTCTATATATTCCACAGCCTTTTATCTGTGTTGTGCCTTTTGCATTTTATTTTAGTTGCTCCTAGCTGGGGCTCGGGGGAGTCACTTCGGCGAGCTAGTTAGCCAACAGCAGCTGGACTTTGCCTGATAAGAATTGCACACAGTTGCCTAGAAAATGGTCAGCTCCCCTCCATAAGTTTGGGCATTAAACGGGGATCTCTATTAAGAGCTACATGTCTGGCTTCTTCTGAATGTACTTGAAAATCATGTGAAGTTTTCCCCTGTGAGATCAGAACAGAAAAGTTTGAACAAAACACTTGAAACAGGTGGGCCTTCCTGATTGAACAGTCTTCATTATTTTCACAGTTTCCATCACCCTTTGAGATTTTAAGTAACCGACTGGGTGACTGTTTGAGGGAAAGGACAATATTTGAGCTCTTGATTCCATTTTTTAGCATAAAGAATTCGAAAGTCTATTTTGGGAGATAGAACAATTGTACATAATAGTGTCTGAGAATCTACAGGGTTAAAATTGGATCAAAGCTGAGATTATGGAATAATCAACTTGACGTTGAGTCCAGTACATTGGGGAAAGGATTGGAGTGATGAAAACAGCAGAAATTTGGAGTTGATGACTCTGAGTTCCAGTTTCCTTTCCCTTGCTGTGTGACTTCAGACATGTTACTTAACATCTCTGATTGTCCATTTCTTCCCCTGTAAAATGAGGCCACTGTGGAGCCTTACCTCACAGGGCTGTATGAGGGCTAAAGAAGATGGACGTAAAGGACCTTATATAGTTCTAAGTCCAGGTTGCATGTTTCACAGAGAGAACTCCTTTGCCTCTCTCAGGAGGAAAATAATGTCGAGGAAATTTCTGTTCAGCTATAAGAGGGAGAACTCAGGGGAGGAACAGACAGACATCCTGGACATATATCCAATTTATACCCTTCAAGAGTTGATGACCATGCTCACGTCTTCAGTTGATGTATTATTGGATTTTTAGCTAGAGCAATAAATCACATCCCTCTAAGTCTTAACGTTTATATTTTTAGGAAACTTAAATATGTTTCAATAATCTATTTAAAAATTTTTCCTCTGTCACCCTGGGCTGCTCATTCTTTGGGGAATGTAGATTCTAAAATATTGGGTTTAAATTTTTCTTCATCATTCTTCTATTTTTGCCTAGTTTTGAATCTTGTTGTTTATTTATAGTTGCTGATTTCTTCTGTTGCTTATAGGGCGCCATGTATCAAAGGTGATTTGAAGCTGTGTCTTCAAGTCCAAGGTCCCTAGTCATAGTAACACGCACACCCACACATCTCACCACACCACACACACGACACACCACCAAGGCTTTCCTGGGCTTTTCAGTAATCCATCGTGATATCTTGGATGCATGAATGTGGCTCTTGTTGTAGGGGAGATGCTTGGCCTGGGCACAGAGATTGTGGGAATGCTAACATATGGTTGCTAAAGGAATATGACATAATTAATAATGATGTGTTCCCTGTGATATGCTGGGATGACCAAAGAAGTGAGTCCAGCATCTAGGAAATTAACAATGACTCCTCCATTTGAAATCTGGGTAGTTATTTCTCCTGCCTGACTTGGATATCCTGGGGAGGGCTGTATATATCCCGTCTCTTAGCTCTTTGCTTTTTCTCTGTCTAGAGATGATTTCAATGAGAGAGACTCAAATTCAGAAGAAAAAATAATTTGCTCACAGGACACTTTCAGATTGGTGGTAAAACTTAGGGTAGAGATCATTCTCTTCAGGATGAATTCCAATTCCTCTTGAGCTTCTTGTCTTCTCTCTGGGATGGGGAAGCGTAGGTGTAAGTCCTGCTATAAGAAAAACCCTGATGCCATGTCCCGAGCTAAGGCACCACCCAGAACCTCCCACTCACTGTGAAGTGAGAGGAGCCAGCTATTCACCAAACAATAGCAACAATTCCCACCCATTTTCCCAACTGCTGTCCTTCGGAGTTTGAGAATGACTTCTTTCTGGTGCTGGGGGGTGACAAGGGTGAAGCCCATTTAGAAAAGGTTTGGGAGTTTGTGATGAGGCTTACAGGGAGGGGAAAACTTAATTGGTGCTCAACACTATTTTTGTGATATTTGTGTACCATTGCCAGAACTTCCTAATGATAAAGACAGAAAATAGAAAAACCTCTGTCACTTTGAATGTAAAAGCATAATAAATAATAATAGTATTATTGTTATTATTAACCATTTATTATGGATTACCATGGGCCAGGCACTGGGCTAATTGTTTGCATATATCTTTTAATTTATGTGTGAATTAAAAGTCCTATTATCAGACATTTAAAGTCAATTTGCCCCAAACCTCCATCTTACTTATGGTGGGAAATCTGATGTCTCCCCCCGAAATCTGAGAGACTCTTCTGATCACTTCAGCTCTGGGCTGCTTCCGGCTTTTCCTGAACTCTTGCTCTCACTAGCATCTCACCCCCGTGGCTCTTTCCTCTGCTCCACAGTGACGTAAGCATGGACCTTCTCTTTGCATGACTTTTCCAGAAACATACTTGCATTGGCATACACGGCAAACTTTAAGACGTTAGAAGCAAAGGACAGCTTCACAGCAGAGCAAACAACTCAAAACTTAATGTTGGGCATTCCTTATGTCTGAGGGATCTCTGGCCACCCCAGCTGACTAATTCCTCCCTTCACACCCCAGCTTTGAGACAGAGCAGGGCTCCCATCAAAATGACACGGGGCGCTAGGGTAAACAGAGCTGTCTCTTCTGACCGAGTAGGAATGGGTGCGAGGTGGTTTCTGAAGGGCTCACCTATAAGTTGGAGGCTGCAGAAAGGGAAGAATTGGCAGAGACAAACAGAGTTGTCCTTTATCAAACAGACTAGACATAATAAAGGGAAAATGAAATACCAGGATTTCTCCTTCTAGAAATCTGCTGTCAACATTTTATTTGGAGTGAACAATACTATACTGTACACTTAAATATTTGTTAAAAGTGCAGATCTCATACTATATGTTCTTACAACAATCAAATCAAAACAAAACAAAATGACCCGACTTGCTCTAAACAGTCCAATGAAAAGAAACAAAAGGACAATTGTACTGACTTAAAAACAAAGCCACAAACAAAACAACCTATCTATTGGAATGCTGGCTCATCCAAAGAATTCAGTGCTAGGCCTATGACTATTTCTTAGTTTGTGTAATGTGTTTTTTTTAATCAAAATAGGCATAGACAAGTGAATATCTGAATCATAACCTTTTTTTTTCCCATATAATCCATTAGGTTGCATGTATATAAGGAAATGATTCCAAATTCTATTTCTTGGCACATGACATTTTCCCTTTTCCTGTATTGATTCTTTGCAATGCCTCATGTGTTTGGCACAGGGATGACCCTTCATGACACAGGTAGATGGAAATGCCTTTCTATGGCAGATCTGAAAATGGGGTGACACCTTTTGTAGGGCTGGACTCATTCACTCATCAGAAGGATTCATGTCCACATAGTTTTGCAAATTCCTTTCTTAGGCATTTCTCTTGTTGTGTAGATACGAGAATCAACTTTATTTAAGAAGAAGAAAGCAGATCTGCAGCCCACGTGATCATCCCGTAGTTCCCAGGATGAGGTTGCTACAGCCCAGGATGTATCCAGCAACAGTAAATCAGTGAGTTCCCACAAGGAAGTGAAGAGGGGCAAAAAACAAAAAAAGGAAATTGGAAAGAATCAAATTTCAAATGTGAGTTTCCAGAGGATTATTAATATAAAGTCATGAGGAAAAATGATGTTTAAAATGATACAAATATTTGCTCAACATCCCTTATGATTAAATGTAGTAAATCCTTAAAATGACCACACATACACACGCACACACACACACACACACACACACACACACACACACAAAGTCACCTTAAAATGCTTTTCCTCAATTCACAGGATGGCATTTATCTTTTTGGGGTGGGAAATGCCTTGGAGTGGTTTTGATTATTATTATTATCCTACAGTTTGGCTCCAACCTTAATAATCAATACTAGAAATAAAAAGGAGCTGAGGAAGGCTGAGGTGCTGCCTCTCTGAGCACCCGTCCTTCTTGACCCTTCAGGTCAAGATCAGAATTGAATCCTGCCCACGGGGAGCTGGGTGGCAGGTGCCCCACCTTCCCTAGGACTGCTGCTTGCCCCTTGTTCTGAGAAGTGTGAGTTTTCAGTAGCTCATGGGCTGCAAGAATGCTGTGAGACATCAGACTTCATTCATCATGAATCTAAGTAGCTCTTCCCAGGCCCTTGAGAGCCTAACAGATGAACTATCAAGAATAAGGCGAAGGAGAGGTCTGAACTGGTAAGGGTGGTGACTTTTGTGTTGCAGCGTTTCTTGTTTCTACAGGAGGTGGCAGAGAGATCATTCTGTGTGTGTGTGTGTGTGTGTGTGTGTATGTTTGTGTGTGTGTGTGATTTAAAATATCTTAAAATCAAATGGCTAATCAGGTCCTGAGGTGAACTTCTAAAAATACAGTCATACACCCTGGCTCTCACAGCCACCATTCCCCACCTCAGTGACGAGGAGGGTCCGAAGTCATTTGTTATTAATGCAAAAAAGTGCTATGGTCTGTGGATCTCATACTGATATTACAGATGAGATTGCCTTTTCCTGTAATAACAGCATTCACACCTACTTGCTTTCTGATATGCTTTTTAAAACGCGCTTTAGCTCACACCAATAAGCAAGTCTGTCCCATATGAAGTTCATGTACCACATATGGAAACTGACTTTGATAACTGTAGATGGATACTTAGGCATCAATGTCACCTGCATTATCAGACATTTCCTAAAACTTTCAAATGATTCAGACTTTCCTTATTGTAAATATCTGAATCTTATGATATTTTATGCAACAGCAGCTTTTGTACATGGCTAATCATCAACAAAACATACTTTGTACTTGGAATAGAGCTATGGAAATGGATTTGGAGGTCTTTGTGAGGGAGGACTGTTTTATTTTCTCAGGATTTAGAGCATCTGGCACAGAATCTACCACGTAATAGGTGCTCAATATATATTTATAAAAATATTTTTTTACTTCTTCAAATTCCAGAAGATATGTTTCAGTTGGTATAGCAGATATGCTCATAAAATATGAGCAAAGTAAGATTATTTTTTTTCCTTAATGAGACAAAATTTGAGGAGAGGTGACTGTTTAGAGAAAGGCAGTGGTGGTTTGGAGCTGGGGTTCCTTTGCAGTCCAAAACAAAGGCTTTCAAATGTATCTGCTTTGTAAGTGCATGCCTTTATATGAAGTATTACCTCCTATAGTAGTTGCTTTGCTCAAAAGCACATTCTAGAATAATTGTTAATTAGAAGAGGAAACTTCATCTTCCATTTTATTGAACTCACACACTATTGAAATCACTCGTCTAAAGTGAATAGGCTGAAGGTCAGAACTTGAATCAGTTGCACGTCTGGAGTTCCAAGTCTGAGCCTCACTTTCCGCATTTGTCAAAGCCGTTCTGAAGATTTTTTTAAAATGAGATAATAGAAAGTGCAGGGTAAACCCCAAAGGGCTAGACAAATACAAACAATAGCCGAGGTTCTCAGGTCAGACAACGGCTGCACAGTTGTGTAGAGACCATTGTGCTCAAGTTCAGAATTACAGGAAGGTCCCGGAATTGTATGTCACCTTGGACCTCTTCTGCAGCTTGCAGTGACAGACTGTCAAGTTGTGGGCACACCCAAGGGAAGGTCTTGTCTGTAGAGAACTCAGCTGATTGAAACATTCCTGTCCCATATATGTGGCTTTAATGGGCTGCTCCTGTAATTGGTCTCATCTGAAAATTCAAGTTTTCTTACAGATCTGAGCTGAGATGCTAACTTTGAAGGTGCCCCCTGCCCTGCCCAGAGAGCCTCCAGGCAGTATCCCCTCCTCCCCCCACAGTCTTTGTGTGCTAGCTTGCATGCAGAAAGTTCTGGTTGGAAGCCACTGCCCTGGGTTTGAGTTCCAACCTTATCATCTCTCCTGACTTGATTTTAGCTTCTCCATCTGCAAAATGGGAGTCTGAAATCAGGTGAATTCCAAGGGTTCACTGATTCACATTAATATCAGCCCAAATGAAACCCAGCTGAAGACACATTGACAGACACAAGATGATCACATGTATCCCAAAATTACATCAAAATTCTTTTCTTTTCTTTTTTTAAATTCTATTTTTATTTCATTTATTTATTTATTTTTGGCCACATGGGGTAATCGATTAGTTCCCAGACCAGAGATTGAACCTGTGTCCACTGCTTTGGAAGTGTGGAGTCTTAACCACTGGACCGCCAGGGAAGTCCCCAAATGACTTTCTTTTCTATTTGGAATCATGCCCATCATCATTTTCTCCTTTCAACTGCAAAAATTCAGAGTAAATAGACAACACATAAAAGGATCTTCCTCTTCCTCTCTCTCTCTTTCTCTCTGTCTCCTACTCAAGTCTCCTTTATTTGAATCCCCCTCCCCCAAACGTAGCACTTTTAACTGTGAAATCACTTTTACTTGAATTTAAAGAGAGATGGTGTCTTCTAACTAGATCTACAAAGTAAAGCCAAAGACTGATATAAACGATTTCAATGGGGAATATTCAGCATTTCATCGCCTTGGCTGAGATGCAGTCAGTGGAGTCTGCTGTTTCAACACTAGGTAACTACACGCACATGCAGCCTGATGTTTCCCACAAAGTGGAATTAGGGAAAGAGAAAGTGAACAACTTCTTTCTGTTGCGATGCTTTCCAGCCCCAGTGAGGTTATGTCCCCACCTTTCTCCTTATCCAGAAATGTCACAGGGAGGAGAGAGGCAGACAGATGTTTGACCTCTAGAGCAAGGCCTTATCTTGGAGAGGGAGGGTGTATGTGTGGGGGAAGGTGGATCCTAAAAAGCTCCCCATGTTCTCCTTTAACATGCCTGCCTCCCCAAACAAATCCTGATGGTAAAAACATAAGAGAGAGAGAGAGCATTGAAACCTGTTTTAAATGTGTAACAGACCAGGAAGAAATAGTCTAATCACTTTGTTATCCAAAGTAGGGATTGGAAACATGGTTTGGAAAACCAAAATTATGGTGCATGGAACCCCCCATCCCAACAAGTCCCTGGCAGCATTAACCCTGGTATTTATTGCCCGTTTTAACTACAGTGCCTCACAAGCACTTTCTCAGTCTACATGGCAAAAAATATAATTCATATGCCTAATATTTTGCCCCAGCTCGCCTTGCCTATTTTACAGTGTTTGAGACTATTTGTGTGTTTGCTATATATCAGTTGACACCTCCGTAAAATCTTTATATCGAATGCCTTTGGCAACTACATGCCAAATAATAGCATTACCATTTGTAATTTTTGTAACGCGGTTTTCCTATAAGCTTTGCTCTGTGCATTACAAGTAGGAAGGATTTAAAAAGCCTAATTGATGCTTCTTCCTAAATGACCTTCCTCAGTGTAGGGGTTGTAATAACTATTCCACCCTGAGTTTCCTGTTCTTCCCTTCCATTAAAAACACTCATCAATTAAAGAAATGGGGGGTTTTAGTTTTAATTTATTTTTTTAATTTTTTTAAGATGCCATGGCCAACAACACCATTCTTCTCCAGAATCCTCTTCGTAATTTATACTTAGGTTTCAGGCTTGTAGACATATGCATTGCTCTTTATAGTGGTCAAAGTTAGCATTTATTTTTATGTAAGATCCTTCCTGCTTTCCTAAAAACGAATTTGAGGTTGTTGACAACAAAGATAATTAAATGAAGAAATAGATGAAATTACATAGAGTTCCAAAGCCATGTGGGAGATGGATATTCACTTTATTCCTAAGATGTAGATAGAGATATTTCCATGAATCATCTAGAACGTAAGCTCCACGAGAGCAGGGACTTTGGTCATGGAGTTTAGTGTCTAGACACCGACTTGAGCTCATATAAAATTGTTATTTGTTGAATCAACGTTAAATTCAGTTTGGGTTTTCCCAGAAGCCAATGCATGAAGGAAATGTGATGGGATGTATAAATCACTGTAGAGAGTACATTTAAAGGAACTTAGAACTCTGCCAGTAGTTAAAGCCCTCGTGTTATAGATGGAAAACAGAAGGAGAGGTGGGAGGACTTGCCAAAGGAAAGTTCTAAAACTCATAGCTTCTGTCTCCCAGGCCAGGGGTTTTCTAATGTATCAATGTAGAAGCGCCTAATGACATTCACTCTATGAATAATAAGCCATTGATATGGCTTCTGTGAGGGGCCACAGCATGTATTTGTGTGTCCATGGAGGGAAAAATCCTTTGGTTCTGATTCATCTTTGCTTTGGATTTCCTGGTCAGCTTGCCTCTCGTGGGCACGTATTATTCCCTAAAACCTGCTGCTGAGGTCTAAAGGATGAGTCGGAGGGGAAAGGTGGCCAGCAACAGGAGAAGCAAAATAACTAAGAATACATGTTTTCGATCAAGAAGACCCAGGAAAATATGATGGAGTTACATTATTTTAGAAAATGTAGTCATTTCTTTAGAAAATAGCCAAAGGCCCATAAGAAAAATTCCACAATATGGTCAACAGTCTGTGTCAACTGACAAAACGCCCATTTAGACCCTTGATTTCAGATGGCAATTGCGTGCTCACTCATATGAGTAAGTCCTGGAGGAGGGGGGCTGCATATCAGATTATGTATCATAATGTAATCATTTCAGCATTCAAACTCCAGATTAGGAATTTGACATTTAAAAAATTCCACTGAAATTGGACTACAAAATATAATAGGTTTAGGCACCTGCTCTAATAAGATTGCATAAAAATATCCCAATAGCCTTACCATAAACATATTTTACAATATCAGAGTCAAATTTTATTACATCATTATGCGAATGTTCCATTGGGCCACATGATTGGCTGTTGAAACAGTGCCGGATGCTGATCCTGTAGCACAAACATGCCATCACACTTCCCTAATAAAAGTTTTATTGTATCCCCATGCACATTAAAAACAACACTAACTGCATTAATACATTGTAATTTACTTTTTTGTTGTAGAACAAATAACAAACCTGGTGCTAATGAGATCATATTTTCCATTATCCCAAAGCAACCTGTTAGTATATCCAGTCCTCTGAGATTTTGCCTTAAAAAATGAAACTCCCTCTTTATTATACAATAGTGCATATTAGTCTAGAATGTTTTTATTTCCTAACCCACTCAGAGACATCACATCATGTTCTAAACATCTGTGTTTGTTTGAAATACACAGTTATAAAATATATTATTTGATTTTTGTGGTATTATACTTTTCTTCAAAAGGCAATATACAAGATTCTTTTGTTAAAATTGTCTTTTTCTTTGATAGCTTTTTCATGTTCTGATAAATATAGGTGTATTTGCAGCTAAAATACAGATTCAACTACTCACTGTCATCACCTCTCCCTTTGGCTGTCATCTGAGCAGTTGTACGTTTTTTAGTACATAGTTTCAATTTGCCATGTATGCAGTACCAGAAAGAAATCAATTTCTCATGAGATGTGGATGATTGTTTTTATAACATCTTCTCGTGTTGTTTCAATGAAGCTATTAAATGATTAAGCTTTTTACTTTGATAAATTAAATCACTAACAAGGGACATGGTGCCTTTCTTGGTTTTATTCAGTTCAGCGTAAAGTCACTTATCACCCAGCCTCTCACCAATGCAAACATTCTCTTACTATCAAAGTTCCTGGGCGTTTGTTTGGAATAGTGGTGATGGGGAGGTAGGTGGAAGGAGCAAAATGTAGATTACATTTGAGGGGAAAAGGTTTCAGAAATCCGAGAAGAAAAATAAGAGTACCCAGAGACTCTGCTTATCCAGAGATAGGATGTTTCTCTATTGTAAACTTCAAACTGTGGTTATCTCAGGCCACTTTTGTTTGTGTGGGTGTCTCTTTTGCCTTCTGAATGTGCGGTCTGCACTCTGTGTGTGCTGGGCAGCCGAGGTTCTATGGGATAAGATAGGGGAAAGCATTTCTGGATGAATGATCTCAGGAATTCCCTCCATAAAGTCTCCTGTGCTTAAACATATGACTGTTATACTGCCTCCTCTGTCACTGTCTGCTTTTCCAACATTAGATAACTTAAGATTGTGTCTACACTGTACACATACATACACACATGCACGCTAACTTTTCAGAGAATTAGGTTTAGAGACGCATAATGATGTTAAATAAACAGTTCCTTAAGTTTTACTTCCCAATAAAATGTAGATACTGCCAAGCCCATCAGGTGTCTTTATTATAAAACTGTTCCAAATTCAAAACGTGATCATCTTTATGATGCAATCTTGACAAGTACAGAAATCACTACCTTTTATACATGAACTATGCTGTGGCTAGTGATTTTACAAAATTTAAATGTAACTCACTTAACCTCAGAATAATCCTGTGTGTCCCAAAAGATTGAATTCTTAGGAGTAATCATAGTCCGTTTAGGTAGTTCTCTGTTCTTACATTCTTTTTTCCCCTGGGAGTATGTAGGGCCACTTTACTGAACCAGGAAAATCCCTTTACAATTTTCTCACTGTTTATGAAACAGTGGCTCTTACAAATCACATATAACTATATTAAGGAAGAAAATGATAATGATAATAATTAGTAACATTTATTAATCACTTATTGAATACCAGGTACTATTTAGAGGGATTTGTATTTATTAATTCATTGGTCTGGGGAAAAAAATATTCTGTTTTTATCCCCAGTGACTGTTTTTATCCCCATTTTACAAGTGATGAAACTGAGGCACAGAGAGGTTTAGTAACTTACTTGCCTGATGTCACAGAGATAGGAAGCTGAGACTCAAACTTGGACAATCAGCCTCATGATCATTTGCTCTTAACCACTACAAAACATCCAATTAAAATGTTCATTTGCAGACTGACTTGGGCATAAAAGGATTAATTGTTGGTCTCAGGAAGTATGGAGTCTCTCATCCATGCCAGTTGCTTTGACTCTATCACCCTCTTGAGTCTCCCAGAATGATACAGCCTCATCTGAAGGCTCAAGATTGTGAAATGACTATAGGCTAAACCAGACTAATGGTCTACCAAGCAGAGAAAGCCATTTTTGTCAGGCTGATAAATTGCCTTTTTAGACTTTTAATTCATTCATCCATCCATCCATCAATCCACTCTTCTAGCTTTTCTTGAGCCATACACCTCCTCCTACTCCTATCACTTCCTAATGATAAAGATACTAGACAATTTTATGATTCTAAGCCCCATCTTCTTCTTACTTTCATATAAATAAGCACATATGAATTTGAATCACAACTCAGGCAATTGATGTTTATTAGACTCAGAGCAAGTCCAGTTCTTCATCTGTGAAAAGGATATATTAACAGCTGCCTTACTGGGTTTTTATTCTAAGAATTAAATGAGATAATGTGTGTACATCCTCAAAAGCATAGTATTAGGTAGGTCTTACGTCAATATTTTCCTTAAAAGGGAAACAAAACTCAAGTACAAGTAACCATTGAAATAAAGTCATAAAAAATTGGGAGAAAATATAGATGACTATATTCTATCTCTTTTAAGTACAAATGCAAAGTGAGAAAGTATAAAAGTAGACATATTTAATTACATTAATGTTGAAATTGCATATGATATACATATGTATAATTAAAAGGCAATTAAAATGAAAAAACATAGTTTATTAACAAGTCCTAAAAAAATCAAGTAGATAAACCAACGGAAGTTGGGAAAATGACATATATTGTTAACTTATACATTTTAGGCAATTAGACAATGGAAATATAAAAACATTTTCACTGACACTGGTAATCAAAGAAATAAAAACTATGTTCATTTGGAAAAGAAAACTAAGTATCAAAGAGACTTTTTAAACACATTATATTGGCAATTTTTTATTGACCAAGGCAAAATGTTCTTTTGATTGTATTTACAGGAAGCCTTAAAAATGTGCATTCATTTTTTAAGTCAATGATTTTTAGTCTGAGAAAAAAATACAGAAGATACTCCATGATACATGTATGAAGGTACATTGAAATAGTATTCAAAATGGCAAAAAATTTAAATGAATTAAATGCACAACAATAAGAGAATCATTAAATTAAATTAATTATGGTGAAACTGCAAGAAAAAAGTATATATTGTTGTTAAAAGAATATTAGCTGAAATGAGAAATGTTTAGAATAAAATGTTAATGTTAAATTTAAAAAGACATGCTAGAGAATGAATGTATATAGGGTGCATTCTTATTTTGTAATAGATGTGTGTAGGTAGTATGTATGGTATGTCTGTGTAGTGAGTTCTCCCATGTTTTAGCTATTATGTTACTGTGCTAAATGGTTTTTGTACATTTTTTTCATTGAATCCTCATATCAACTGTGAGTTGAATGCCCTATTACAGATTATGAAAGAGAGGACAAGGAGGGTAAATAACTTAATATTATAGTCTGAATATTTGTGTCCCTCCCAAAATGTGTATGTTGAAATCCTAACCCCCAATAGTGATGGTATTAGTAAGTGGGGCCTTTGGAAGGTAATCAGGTCATGAGGGTGGAGCCCTCATGAATGAGATTAGTGTCCTTAAAAAAGAGACCTCATAGAGGTCCTGAGCCCCTTCTACCATACGAGAATACAAAGATAAGTCAGCCTCTTGGAAGAGGATCCTCACATGACCTTGCTGGCACCCAGATTTCGGACTTCAAGCCTCCAGAACTGTGAGCAATACATTTCTGCCTTTTATAAGTTACCCCGTCTGTTGTATTTTGTTATAGCAGCCTGAATGAACTAAGACATTCAAAGGCTTATCCTTTAATGAGTGGTAAGAGCAGGATTGCAACATTTACATGTTTGACATAAAACTTATGCTATCTACCGGCATGACCCAAATACATCCTCCAATAAATTGCACTTTAGAAGGAAAGATTCCCTCATCCACTTGATAACAGAGAATTTGTTGCTTTTATTTTTCCTCTTTGTATAACTGCATGCCTCTTGCCTGTCTACCTACCTATCACAGATAATATCACAGGTAGGGATAAAAACCATTCCCTTTAGAGAAAGACAGATCCACGTTCACTTCTTGACTCTTTCACCTCTTAATTCTGTGGTCTTGGGTAGGTTACTTGTTTCACAGAATTGTTATGAAGATTAAGTGGGTAAGCCTGCAAGGCATAAGCTTTACAAGGGTCTTGCAAATAATAAGTGCTCAGTAAAAGGTAGAAGTACATGTATTTTTTTTTCTTCGCCAAACTTTCTTTAACGAACGTATTACTCTTATACTCAGAAAAAGTGCAATAAATATTATTGTCAAAAACGAAGTAAACCAATGACCTGGTGTAAGCCTCCAAGAGCTGTTAAAAAAAAAAAAAAAAAAGGAAGGAGAAAGAAGCAAAGCCACCTTTGTCTGGATGCTATATCCCAATGGTGTCTGCTAACCACAGGTGGGTATCGAAGCCCGGAGGGAAACCAATTATGTGCAAATCCTTTGACTTAATGAAAAATAAAATTAAGCAGACTAATACCCAGCAGGTACTTAAACATCACCTAATATTATAAAAGCCAGTGTTTCTTAAAGAGGAAAAATGTTTCTGGAGAAACTAGAGAAAAAAGAAACCCCTGACCCAGGAAAAAAATGTCCTCTCTGCAGGGCTATTTTTCACAGCACTCCTGAAAATTGCCAAGCAGTTCCTCCTATAAACTATTCATCTGTTTGCTGTGGCAAAGGTGTTTACCCAGTCCTCAAAGCAAATGTTTTTATTCTATGGCTAAATTAAATTCAGGTTCTGGTGTGCTCTGGGGGGTGGGGGGTTAAAAATTAACATGCATTGAAAAGCTTCATTTTATACATTTTAATGTGAAAGACAGTCTTTCATATTTTATCAACATTAACTTGTCTAATTTTTGCGATAGTTCAGGGGGAAGATGTTACTATTTCGCCATTTTACAGATCCTTAGAGGTTACACAGCTGAAACAGAGTCCATGACTTTTCCACTCAAAAATGCTGGCACAAGGAAATCCATGTATTTTCCCAGCATCTTCTTTAGGAGCCAGGCAGACTCAGAGCTTACCCTTCCTGTGTTGTATCACCGCTTTTGGTGATCAAAATTCCCTGCTAATTGAAGAGAAAATCACCCATTAAACCTCATTGTCCTATTTTTTTAACCAAATTAGCCAAGAAATTTTGGGAAGTCAGAGGACAGGGGAAATCAGATTGGGAAGACCTGAAGAGGGAAAGAGTGGGTTTGAAAATGTCTGCTGCGTGGGCTTTGCTGGAGTCTGGGCAAGCCCTCCAAAGAGAATCTTCACTCTCCTCTCCAGGCTACAAGACTGTCTCTGGCTATAGACTTTCTTAGAATCCCTCCTGAGGGTCTGCAATGCCCTGGGCCTATCTCTTCACTGACTTCAAAACAAACAAGTCAAACAGTTCATCAGGGGGCTCCGAGCTGGGGTTCACTAGGCATCTCATTAGTAATTGCTCCTTGCTCATCAGTGTCTGGGGACATTTACAGAATGTCCCTTTCATGGCATGCAAGAACATTCTTTTTTTTTTTTTAACAAATAAAATTTTTATTTATTTATTTATTTATATTTTTGGCCGCCTTGGGTCTTTGTTGCTGCGCGCGGGCTATTCTTCGTTGCGGTTTCCGGGCTTCTCATTGTGGTGGCTTCTCTTGTTGCAGAGCACGGGCTCTAGGTGCATGGGCTTCAGTAGTCGTGGCACTCAGGCTCAGTAGTTGTGGCTCGCGGGCTCTAGAGCGCAGGCTCAGTAGCTGTGGCGCACGGGCTGAGTTGCTCCGCGGCATGTGCTATCTTCCCGGACCAGGGCTCGAACCCGTGTCCCCTGCACTGGCAGGCGGATTCTTAACCACTGCGCCACCAGCGAAGTCCCAAGAACATTCTTGAAGAGAAAGTCACACAGTTGTATTTTGAAATGGCTGGGAAGGTAATCTGATCCATTTTCTCTCTGGAATGTTTTTGCACATTAGCAAAGTGAAAAAGACAGCAAAGGGGTTTGTTGGTTGCATTGACAAGTTGCTGGGTCAAACATTTTCCCCAGCTTCCTCACTCTTTCTTCACACCCATTGAGTCTCTTTACCTCTCTTTTCTCCTTCTTTCCCTTTCTGGGCCTGGATCTCACTGTCTCTCGTTGTGTCTCCCTGTTTCTGAATGTCTGTGTTCGGTGGTCCCTCTCTGTGTCCGGTGGTCCCTCCCTGTGTCTCTTCTCCTCATCCCTCTCCCAAGCAGCCCCTCCCCCACCGTGCCCAGGGGAACGGGGCGCTGAGGATGGGGAGGCGGGCAGGCTTGGGTCCTCCTGGAAGCAACAGCATTTGTCACCCAGACCTCTGGCTTGCCTTTTCGAAACTCTAACTACACGACACATACTGCTTTCAAAGGTTTCCGTGGAGCTTTTCATGTAGGATGTAGTTATTAACTCTCCTTCAATGTTTAAAGACTGAGCCAGTGGGAGTGAACCGCGTCCTATCGGCCTGCGCTGAAGAGCTGATGAAATCTCGGCCTGATCTGTTATCTCCCAACGCTTTAAAGGTCTTGGACTGGGAGATTAGAACAAGGTTACAGTGACAATTTGTTTACACGCAGGGAGAGATTAAGATCTCGTTGAAAAGGAATAAAAATAACATCATCTTGAGCTGTCACAGCATGAGCCCTATTGTAATCAACACTGGTCTGATTTCAGGGATAATTTAAGACCAATTTATTATCTTAATTAAAAAAAATGGCGGAATTCAATGTTTCAGATGCCAGTTAGATTGTTGGGCAAGGATGCCCCTGGAGGTTCCACTTACAGAATAGAACCCTCAGAAGATTCCAAACGGGCATCTCCTGGCGGATAAAAATGTAAAACTTTTTCTTTTGTTTGTATTTTGCAAGTGTGAAATAATTTCGCAGATTAAAAGGCAAAACAGTAACAGATTAAAAGGCAAAACAGTTAACTCTTCGTTTGTACTGATGTTTTAAAAAGACAAATGGATGAAAGGGTAAAGAAAGTCATTCCCAGGCACGCTTGCCTTTGAAGTCTTTGGTATTTAAGGTGAAATCTCCCAAAGTTTTTTTTTTTTTTTTCCCCTTTCCATCTTAATGAAGCCTACTAAAAAGAAACTTTGCTATCGGCAGGCCTAATTTTCTAATTCCTTTTGTAAGACTTCTTCGACTTTTGAAGTCAGAGAAACTAGGAACAACCCGGTCCCAAATAGGAAGAAGGGTGGGAAACCGGGGAACAGTGTGATTTGTAATCACACCACCCACTGGCCAGTCCCTTTCAAAGCTCTCCTGCCCAGCGTAAACCTCACTTCGCGCTTTCTCTACAAAAGCAACCACGATGAGCGCCCAACGCACAGAATGAATCAGGCCACAAAGAGCCCTTTGAGAGCACTAAAGGAAATGCCCCACTGAGAAGCCAGGTGGACAGCAAACATTCCCTATCCATTACAAATGAGTTCAGGGACAGGGCCCCCCATGGTGGGACCCCTAGCTCCACCAAAAGCCAAAACCCAACCAGCCCACTCATTTGAAAACCAAACATGTTGCCTTCTGCCTCCACCCCCCTCCCTGTTTACAAACACGTTTACAAGTGCTTGATAGGTGACCTTATTTACTTAGGAACCTGTGGATTCATTTATCTTGAAATTAGTAGGTAATGAAGTGGAAAACCTCAACAGCCCTCCCACTAATTAACATGATAATAAGATTGTTTTGCTACAGAGGTACAATTAGCATGTATGAGGCAAAGGGGAAGAATGATCAATAAAATGTCTGAAGGGTACTACTCCCAGGTCTCCAGGATAGAACAAAGAAAGCAGACCCCAGATTTTAAGATCCATCCATTTAAATGTATCTAACGCTGAGATGTGACCCTCCTGAAATGATTTGATACCTCCTGGAGAAAGAGGTGTGGGCCAGACTGAAAGGAATTAATTACAAAGCACACTTTTTGGTGCAGTCGAAGTTGCTTTGAAAAGAAAAGGGAAAAACTGTGGAAAGTTTCAGATGCCGATCTTAAATAGGCTTTGATGGGTGTTGGTTGGGAGGTGGAGGTGTCAAGAATGTGGCCAGGTAATTACATCCATAAAAAACGGTTCCATTTGTTCCTTTTTTTCTATTCCCCCCAAAGTCAAACAGCTCAGATATAAAACTTAGAAGAGAGATTCTTTTTGCACACGCAGTGTCAACATACATTTTCATGAGGTGCTTTAACACACAGTGCGCAGCTCAAATATTTATTTATTCCACAGACCGAGGTGTGTAGAGTAAATAAATATGACTTTAAAAATTGCCTCAATATGTATTTACCCAGTAGACTCATTTCTTGGGTAAATTACATGGATTTGGTAACCTTCCATGACATTTTTCCTTGATTTTAAACATACACAAACAAAGAATTTAAATGTCCGAAGTGTCTAAATAACCTAATTGAACTTGTGACACAAACCAGGAAGAGCCAGGAGACCTGGTTGTGGAGGGGAAAATGCGAGAGTTTTTTAATGGGTAAAAATGAGAACTTTCAGACAATCCGCAGCAACCCACAGAGACTGAGCACCCCCAGGACTTGGTGGGAGACTCCTTCTATCTACAGCATTCTTCATAAATATAAAAATGTTATTTATCACACTTCACCATCGACAGTCTCCTGTCCTCTCTCAGAAATGGATTTTCTTATGAATTTCCACAATCTATTGCCCCCCAAACTAAAGCTATCATTGTGCCAACCATTGTCTTGCATTTAATTTTGACAATAATCATTTCTTAAAAATTCCTTCGTTGTCCACTCCCTTTAAAGCTGGAGGGTGTGAGTGTATCAGAAAAGAGTTTCTATCACTGACAAAAAAGCATTCTCACCACATTTTCAAATGGGAAATCTACTCAGCTCTTACCAGTCAGAAAAGGGAAGATCCTAGGTAGATTTTTCAACCAAACCAAGTTAGTAACGCTTTGATTTTGGAAATCATTTAAAATGATGCAAGTCATTGTTTTGCATATGCCATTAAAGAATAGCTTTGGAGGAAAGTAGTTTTTTGTTTCTTTGTTTTGTTTTTCCACCCTTCCTTCCTTCCTTCCTTCCTTCCCTCCCTCCCTCTCTCCTTTCTCTCTCTCTCTTTCCTCAACATCTATAGGTTCTGAAAAACTTACCGTAATCTCTATGCTGTGCAATGATTTTACTTTTATGCAGAGTATCATTGTTTAAAACTAACATTTTTGTAGTGAGGGGGAGAACCCATTCTCATTTCTGAGAGGCATTTGAATGATTTTCTTAATTGTCCTGGATTTAATTAGGAAAATGGATGTCTCTAGTATTTGGGGGCAATGAATGCCAAGAGGCTAAGCATTACTCAGAGAAGCTTGAGGTTGCTGCCCGAGCAGTGATTCCACGAGATGTTGGAGGACCACTGGTAAGCAGGGCTGGGGCCTGTCTGTGTTGGTAGACTACCAAGGTGAGCTGTGAACAGAGGACTCCAGGAGGAGGGAGCCGTACACACTGTATCTACTGGCTTCCACCAGCTACACTGGTTTGTGACAGACTAATGTAGGAATCACTCTGATGATTATCCACTGCTTAAGTGAGAAAAATTAACATTTCTAGATTTTAAATATACACTCAGATACCAGCACAGGTCCCTGTTTTTTCCTGATGTTTTCAGCCCCATAATACATCCTGCTTTTGATTTGCCAGGTTGAAAAACGTGGAAATCCTTACAGTGAGCAATTAAGAAAACCAGAAAAGCTATATGTTAAAAGGGTTCCCAATCTTTTGGGACTTTGACACCCAGCTTTTTTTTTTTCTATGTTTTATAGCATTGTCACGCAACCAAATAGTCAGGTCCATATAGGGCACAGACTAATTCTAAAACCCAAGTGAACTTACTTACTAAAAAATAATTTTTATTTGAGAATAACTTGAGAATTTTCCAATATCTCTAGAGATCATTTGAAACACCCCAGGGTGTCATGTAACCTCATCTGGGGATAGCTGTTCTAAGAGGAAAAGAAGTATTTTTAATAACTGGAGCCAATTCCTCCTAGGGAGAATTCCCTTTGGGTTCTGTAGCTTAGCTTCAAATCCAAATTCCTCATCTGTGAACAGTTAGAACAATATAATGTAGCCCAGGAGATTCAGAACTTGAATTCAATTCAGAGAAATGTACAATTGAGAGAAATGACAACTATCCTGCCGTTATACTGGGTAACTTTCCACTCTTAGGTGCAACACACACCCTCTGAACTTCATAAGCCCATAAAGTAGGGATTAATGTCTCCATGTTACAGATGGTGAAACTAAGGCTTAGAGAGCCATATAGCTATCTTAAGGTCAAACAGCTAGTAGGAGGAGAGCTGGGATTTGAACTCAAATTCTTCTGATTCTAGCAAATCTCTTACCAATATCTTATCTCCTCTTTTGGCATGATACACTACCTTACTGGAGGTTTCCCGAGAGGCAGTGTTGAAATTGGTCTGAAGGCCCCCTGACCTCTGTATGCAGAAAGCATTTATTTTTTGGAGTTACATACTACAGTATCCTCAAATTTTTGTGAATAATATTTAAAACCATGACTCATCATGAAGTGCTAAACATTTCTTCTCTGGGCTAAGAGTTCTACAGTGTACATAAAAGTTCTCACAATTTAAGAGCAAGCCTCCTTCATTTGGTTTTAATGACTTTGTAAAATAAATACCTAAGATTGTTCCTAAAAAATAAAATAAATTGCTTCAGTGGGAGAATATGGAAGATATAAATTGAACTGAATATGATTCCCTCCTTCCCTGTTACGGGTGAACATGTGACTAGACATTTTTAGATGGGCTCCAATGAGCTGGTTGTAATGAGTAGTCGTTTGGGCCTAGATTTGTATCTTCCTTGAGAATAGTAATAATTTCAGAGTTTCTTCCCAGACTGTTTTCTTCCTTGCATATCCACGGTAAAATCGGGATCTTATCTCAAGGTGCGAAGCCCTTGCAAATTTATAAATCATGTCTTCCGCCTCGTATCCTTGGAAAGTTCCTGACGTGAAGCAGAGGGAAGGCACAGACAGTCCCCAAGATCCCAGCCGCCTCTCTCATCACTGGGCAAGGGAAGCTCCGGCCACTCTGGCCTGACTCCTTGTTTGGACAGCCCTGGGGAAGTGCAGGTCACCCAGCGCTATATTTCATCCACACATTTTCCCAGCAACATTCCTCTGCCGTTTGACAGGCAAGCAGGGAAGCCCAGGTCTCCTGTTTCCCAGCAGGCGCTCCATGTCTCCCTGGAGCAACAGACTGGAGGCTGGGGCGGGGGGGCGGGGGGAGGCGACAGCAGTACACTCGGAGAGGGTGGGGTCCAGAGACTAGTGAGGAGGCAAGCCAGCCCCGGCTAGGAGGGAGGGCTTGTGTGGGTGGGAGCAGTTGGGACACGTGTCATCTTCCCGTCTCAAGAAGGAGCACA
The DNA here is from genome assembly GCF_949987535.1 of Balaenoptera acutorostrata. Lineage (NCBI taxonomy): Eukaryota > Metazoa > Chordata > Mammalia > Artiodactyla > Balaenopteridae > Balaenoptera > Balaenoptera acutorostrata. The sequence continues at coordinate 48,757,867 of NC_080066.1, read as the reverse complement.
GTGACGGGTTCTCCTTATCTTGGATTCAGGGATGCTTTAAAGGAACAGTTTCCAGGGGCCTCTATGAGTCAAAGTTCTCGTGTGTTCCTGCTCCTGGCCCTTGCAGGTGGCTTCCAGGCACTCTGCCTGTCTTCCCCAGCTGCACATTCACAGGCAGGCAGTGAAGGGGCCCAAGGGATGTGTAAGCAGGAGCTCTCTGCCGGCAGACCCGTTAGCATCCTAAGATGGGTCACCATGGGATGGTGATGACATAGTTTTTGGCTCTCAGACAGCCCTTTGGAAAGGGAAAATCTACTTTTGTATTCATTTAATTGGGTGAATGACAGTAAGATATTACTGAAAAGTGAATCATTGGTGATTTTAACTTGGTTATGTTCAAATGATGAAACTTGTGAACCTGGTCCACAGGGTCTTTTGTGTATGCCTAGCATTTCCAGGCTAGTCGGTGCTGTTTGTTTTCTGTTCTGAATGGTGACTAGATGGCATGGAGTGAGGGGTGGGGCATGCAGTTTGGAGTTAGGCTACTTCCCAGGTGTTGCTGATCCTTGCTGAGGCCCTATTCCCTCATCTGCAGGATGGGGTCAGGGGATTTCTTGAGGGTTGTCAGGAGGACCTGAAAAGTGTCTGTCACAATCCTGGCACATCGGTGCCTTCTGGCAAAAGTTAGCTTCTGTGTTCTTTGCTATGAGTACTGGTGAAGCAGGATTGTCCATCCAAGCAGTGAAAGAAAGTGTGAAAGTATAAAGTGAAAAGTGAAAGAAGGCATGGAAATGGACATCCACATCCTCAGAGATCCTTTTGCAGAAGAGAGAACACAACTTCCTGATGTTTGTGCTAAGTAGAAAGTCCATGGGTTGACATTCCTCAGGGCTTTGCCAAAGAAGGAGAGTCAGTCTCCTTGCTACTGGTTAGCAAGTTACAGTATCTTTTAGAGCCATTGGTGATCCTTCCTCAACACCTCTATGAGCAAGTGAATAAAGAATGGACCCCCCAAAAACACCATTTCGGAGCATAACTTTTCCAAAAGTCATTCATTCATTCACTCATTCATGCAGCTGTGGTGCTGGGAGGAGGTGGGAATTGGATGGTTCGCAAGACAGACACGATGCTGCCCTTGGACAGGGGAGGGTAGGATGAGATGTCAAGCAAATGCAGTAAGCACTGAACATTGAATCGTGTTCACGGCAGTGGACACAACCTAACTAGGGGATAACGTGACGGCCAAATGAGAGAGGAAAGGATGGACTCCGATGGGGACACCAAACAAGCCATTTCTGGGAAGAGGACATTTAAGTTGAAACCAGAAGGGTGCAAAGGCACCAGCAGAGCTGTGTAAGGGAAAGAACATTCCAGGTAGAGGGGACAGCAAGGGATAAGACCCTGGGGAGACAAGCTTGATACCTCTTAGGAACAGAAAGTGGGCCAGCAGGGCTTGACCCTGGGAGAGTGGAATGGGTTTTAAGGGCTGTTGTTCCAGCTGAAAAAATAAACTAGGTGGGATATGGAGGAGTGCTATTCCCCTCTTTCTTGTTCTGGGTGGTGAGTTATACTTAGAAAAATGGAGGGGATGCTCTGGCTCATTCTTTTTATGTTTCATCTCCACACAAACTTTTTTTTGAAAATTGCTTTTTTTACAATTTTTTAAAAATGAATTTGATATAAGGATAGATGCCACAGATGCTGTACATTATAAAAGGAGTTGGACGTGGTGGGAACAAGTTAGTTTGAAGACAAACTGGCCTAGATCTGAACACCTCTTCAGCCACGTACAAATGCATGTTCTTGGTTAAGGTATTTAATCTCTCCAGGCCTCCATGTCCTCATCCTGAAAATAGATTCAAGACTTAGAAGGCAAGATGAGTATTATAGGGTCTTCAAGTATCTACTGGTTTGGAAGAAGCAAATACATTGTCCAAGCTGCCCCATCCACAGCTCTATGTGACAGTATTTACCATATTGAAGAACCTCCCAGCAAATGTCTGGGGCACACTGGGATGATCAAATTCAGTAAAATATATGTTTACTGTGATAGTGTGGAAAGTACTTGTTCCAAGAATAAGAAAGTAAAATAAAACAAAACAGAAATGGACAAAAAAATTGTTTGTAATGGATAGAACCTTCTATCCAGGATTGAGGTACATGATTACAAAGGACATGGCTTTCCTATCGGGATCAGTTTCTCAGGTGACCCTAGTTAGAGTTCTATCAATGCTTTGACAGACATTCATTCTGAAATTGATTACCATCATTTTCCTTTGAAATATGTGACCGGGGATACTGATCTATTTGCTCTTTTCAAAGCATAGATGATGAGTCAACGTGTTGTGCCTTTCCTTGGTTTTTAATGTTTTCACACTCTGAAATGATGCTATGATAGAAATACGTTTCTAAGCACATGAAAGATGCCAATTCCAGTTTAAGATATTTTGAGGCCCTTGGAAACACCATCAGCCTCTGAAGATGTAAGAAGTAATTGGTGTGAGGCATACAATCCAAAAGACCATGGTTCATGCTTCTCTGTTTTCTGCAAATGGACACCTATGCATATCCCATCAGGGTGATTACATTAGTACAGAGAGCAAGCTCTCCCTTTATACACATGTAAAACTACCCCCCAAAAATTCTCTGAGTAACAGTTTTAATTCTTCTGTTTTTCCTACTCTCTGACTGCACATGTGAGTATGGATTCAAACACCAGGCAGGCTTCATCTTCTAAGTACTAGATATATGAAGAAAGGTCAACAGACACATAATCAGTTCGCTCACATAACAAACATCTCATTTACTACTCTTCTCATGAGGGGGAAACAGGCCCCTCCACAAATCTCTCTTCTTCCTCTTCAGTTTGATAAACCCTTGGCTCTTTTGTCAGATCAGACCAACTCTAGCCAACTTGTGACTAAAAAAGCCTTACAAATGGATCTTCAGTCACCACTCAATGAAGCTGGTTGACAGAGCTCCACAGAATCCTTCTGGAGGGAGGCAGGCTTTTAACTTGATTGATGAAATTATATCTAAATCTCATAGATTTGGTACTTCAAAGGCATTTTTCCCTACTTAGGGCATCCTGGATGAAGGGCGTATGCTATTTGTACCAAACTCCCAGGCTCAAGTGGTTTGCAAATTGACCCCTTTGTAATAGGTTAAAGGTTTCTTGCTAGATAACGGTGGTTCATTTTGATTAATTATGTCAGGGAATTAATGTATGATTACTAACTTTTAGCAGACCCTGCTCTTTCTGACCCTGAGCTGCTTGTTTGTGTGGCTGGTTGTAATTTTCGACTGATGGGTTAGGAGGGGTCACTGCGTGGTCAGCATATTTTAAACAAAGGGAAAAAAAGAGAAGCAGAGGCTTCCAAATAGAGTGGACACTGCAGTTCAAGGCCTAGACAGAGGAGATCTGTTACGTGTTTTAACAGTAGGCTTTTCTATATTTACTCTTGCTAATAAAAGAGGGTTCGCTGGAGTGGAGAGTAACCTGGGAAGATTTGGAGAATAATTTAACAGTTAAATGTTAGCCCATAAATTTCACTTCATACTGGTTTCAATGGCCTAGGAACTTGTTAAAGATTAAATGACAAAGTGTTGCATTTCAGCTTTTGATAGATTGAGAATCAGAATGAAGGAATCTTGTTAATAATGAGATTTCCTAGTAGTTTCAACAGTTTTTCTCAGATGAAGAATTGCATACTTAGAAGAAAGTTAACAGAGAATAAGCTGATGACACCTCACGTCAAGTTAATTTTATACCAGTTATTTATGTCATTTATGGGATGACATTCCTCCTAGCTGGAAGGATTCCATGCTTTGGCATGAACTAGGAACATCATGGCTCATGTTTCACTCTACATGGTCAGTTCAACATTCCCAGTGACCACAAAATGAGACTAGCTTTCTTGGTATTTTTAGCTCCTGGAAAGTAAGCACATTTACCACAAGAATTAGATCTTCAGGATTTTGAGAAAGTCACTAAGCATCTGTTCTAAAAATGAGAACCCTCCTCTTTAAACCTTGAGGAGTTCTCTCTGCAAATTGCTATAGATGTTAGGTTGTCAATTGTTTTCCAACTGTGATCTTGGTGAAACACAATTAATAGGCTGAGAAGCAGAAAGGCAGGCCAAGGAGAAAGAGGAGATCTTTACAGGGAAAGCAGAAGGGCCCAGGGAGAAATGATGAAGGAAATGCAAGGAAGCATAATTACAAAGAGGGTTGAACACAGCATTAGGATGAAGGAGGGCCAGACTTTTTGATTTTGGAGCAAATCTGTATGTTAAAGGGCTTGAAAGCAGAATTTTTTTAAAAATTCAGAAAAAAAAGGAGAAATTGTTACAAATGGAAGGTATTATTTAGATACTGTGTTAAAATGTTAAACATTATAAAATACCCTCTCTATTTGGTTATTCAGGAATGAATTGTTCTTTAGTGTTTGGATTTACTTAGCTCTGTTCCGAAAGATATTGGAAAGGTACTGGGAATGCTGACAATTGCTGATCACCCGTAGCCTTTATGGACAACATAATCACAATTACTGTATTTCCAACAAGCTCCTTTCAAAAATTAGAGGTGTTGATAACTTTAATGGGGACATAGACCATTTGTCTGTTCCATTATTGCAATTACTGTCTGGCTTGGCATCTTCTCCCTGACAGTGGCAAATGCTGTATACTTCAAAGGAACATATAAACCTCCAATAACACATTTATGGTCCAATTCACATCGGCTCATCATCTCCCCACTCTGTGGCTCCACCTCCTAGGAACATATAAATATGCACTGTCCTGAGTACAGGTTTCCAGTGAGGAAGTGTGTGTGTGTGTGTGTGTGCGCACTTGTGTTCCAGCTATAGAAATAGATGGCAGCAGAGGGGAAGAGAGAAGGGGCCATGGGAGTATAGGTGGTAGGGCTGGAGGGTCCTAGAGAGGTTATGTCACCCAGTTCCCCTGCTAAGGCATAATTGCCTGCATATTATTCAGAGATCTCAGAAAAAAAAATTATTCCTTCGATACATCTTGAAGTATTTTTTAAAGATTTTAAAACACAAATCCACTTAAATAGTTATCTTCTCTCAGTTCAATCTCTCACTTTCCTATGTATTTGTCACATATACTATATGATATGTATCTCTGTCCAAATGTCTCCAAATTTTACATGTATGTATAAATTTTATATATACATATATAAAAATATGTATGTATGTATGTATCTTTGAAATAGCCTAAATAGGTATGTTATAAATATATAAACATATATCTCCTATATATCCTAAAATCTCCAAATGATTTTCTTCTTGATTCCCAGATCACATGCCTTTGTACTAATTTGACTTTTATTGTACTGTAGAAGTGATAATTGGTTTAATCATATATTAATTTTTAAATAATAAGACATAACATGGCATCGTTTATCCACACACAACTGGAAAAGAGTGTTATCTAAGGTAAGGACTCTATCAGAACAAGTGTCTGTAAAACTATGTGCTGGTTTTCAGTTCAGGTTTTCTGGAGAAAATAAATGTTTTGCCAAAAATGCAGACCTTTAGGAGCTCTGTCTAAGCATATCCTTTCCTTATCCAGACAAGTCCCTACTGCCTAGATTTTAAGGGAAACCTAAGGATACTTGTGCCACGGTTTGAGGTCCTCATGAAGAATCCAGGGTTTCAAAATCAGAATCAAAAGTAGGACAGAAAAACATTAAGAAATAACCTAATAAGCAGAAAATATTTATGATGATTTTTACCCAGGTTAACTAATTTCATGATTGTGAAATGAGACAAAATGAATAATTTACTGTTGATGTCTGCTTCAGCAGGTTAAGCTGAAGCTCCATTCATTTTCATTCTGATGAACAAGCTGATGAATTTATTTAGGTTTTGATTAGAGTCTCTGCCCAGTAACCTTCAAGACAGTGTTTCTATTTAACAGGTACCTGTATCAAACTAAAGAAAAAGGACCCAGAAACTTCTCCAGTTAGACATGGGACAGTAGAATAACTCATTATCTCAGTTTGCCTGTACCCAAGGGGGTTCCTGGAATATGGAGCTTTCTATTTTAAAACTAGGAAAGTCCCTGGCAAACCAGATCAAATCAGGTCACCCTAGATATGGGAGTCCTCTCCAGTAGCCAATTTCTGACAATATGGAAGTTGAGTTCTTACCCTGAAAGACCTGAAATAATTGCCACAGATTAGATATATTCACTCTTCAAAGTAGCTTCCAGAAATGAATGACTATATGGAACTTAGCACATGAAAGATAACCCTCACTTGCTCTGCTGTTTTATATCTTATTGTTGGGCGAACAAAATATTTACTTGCATATTAATTGAACTATGTTTCAATTTTTCTAAACCAGAGGCTGCTAAATGAACTTCAATATTTCTCACAACCAAAATTAAACTATTTATCAAGTTATTAACCATTTGGAAACCTATTATTTAGCTTGGCTTTACAAGATCACATGAATCTTTTAGAACAGTCACAAGGCAACATTCTAAAACATAAAGTACAATAACGGTCTGCAATAAAATTTAAAAGAGAATATTTTAAATATCCAATATTTTCCGTTTTTTTTTTTTTTTTTTTTTTTAAGTTCAGAGGTGACTTTCAACAGAACTTCAAAACCAAATTGGGGAACAATGAACATAGAACTGTTCTTTTTAATCATGAGCAAAATCTATCACACATGTTCTTTCAAGTAAAGTTTATTAGAAAGAAACTGCTACCAGAGAACCACATGTTAACTCTGACTTGGCAAGGTCAGGCCAGGGCAATAAACCCTTGAACCTTACAAATATGCAAAGCTGACATAAATAACAAATTAAACCCAGCCAGGTATAACACTTTGGCCGGTTGGATGTGAGGCAGATACCAATTCCAGGGAACAAGAGCCTGTTGATTTGTAAGAAAAACCTGGTCTTACCCTCTTTGTTCACTGTCCATTAGGTTTTCATCTGGGGGTCACTCTGCTCCTTCCTGCTGAGGCAAAACCTAATAAAAATGATTCTGTTGTGTTCTCTGCCAGTGCCTCCATGTTACAGCTCATGGGTTGTTGGTATGGTACATTGGACTAATAATGTAGCGTGTTTTTATGAAGGAATGAAGGGCCTTGAGTGGGATTAACATAGGTATTTTGGGATTTTAAAGCCATTTCTAAATAAGGGAGGCTGGGATAGTCTCCAGGAAGGCCTGGGCTCTGGGATAACGGTGTAATCAACACTTGGGATAGTGGGGTGATCTTTGATTCAACCCAATATAGGAAAGGGGATAAGCAGCTGTGAAGAAGAAAGCCAAAGAAAAACCATACATTTTGTGTTTATCTTTTTTTTTTAATATGAAGGGTATTAAAGGAAATCAGAAGTTAGGGATTTGGAAGAGCTAAAGAGAAAACAATTGTGAGTACTGTACATAATTCAGACTAGGAAGTATCAATGGTGTGACAACCATTGGTGTGAAAGACCAGCAGTTTTGTTGGTTGAATACGTACATTTGCTTAATGAGTAATGTAGGAGTTTCCAGGAACATTATTAAACTCCAATGTTGTTATCCGGAATTGTTCTTCTTAAGGATTATAAATCTTGACAGATCTAATCTGTAATATATTTAATTAAGCAAACATGGTCTGTCAAACTCAGCAAGCTGGAGGTTGGATTCAGGGCTTTTTCTCTGAGATTTTTGCTGTGGGGTGTGACTCTGTCCTTTCTACAACCACTGTCGGTGTGATACCAAGTCCTATTAATGTAAAATAGTCCTATTGAACATTATCATTGGAAGAGAAAAATGTTCTTTGGCTGCCATACTAGAAGTGGCTCATGGCAATGATTCTCTTCTGAAGTCAACTTTGTTCTTGCCAGCAGGGAACAGTATAAGGATGACACTGGATTCTTTCTTCAGGGAGAAGCCATTTGACTACATGATGGAGGAGGGAAGAGTGGATTCAGTTGACATATCAATATCATATCAAATTTTTGAATTTTGAGAATTACCTATAGTATAGGAAGCAAGTTTGTAGGTCAATAGTGAAATTCTCATTTGTTTAAATAAACGTACAATTTAGATTTGATCTATTTTTTCTAATTTATAGTTTGTTGAATCTGGATAATAATCTCTTTGCCTTTTTGAATGCAAATTTACTTAACATCATGACTACCGAAATGAAATCTTATCCAATATCTCAGAGAAATTCTGAAAAATATTTTCCCTGAAATTCAGAGGACTGCAGAGATCATTGTGGAAACTCAGGCAATAGATGGAGTGAGTACTTTTTCTGCTGTGCCAACTGAGCTGTTATGAGGTGGTGTCTTCACTCTTTTAAATTTAGAAGAGAGAAGAAAGAGGTGTTTTTTTGCAATTAGCCCAAAATAAGGACAAGAAGTTTGTCAAAGGCCTTTAGGAGAGTTAAAAAAATTGTAATACCATAAAATTGAAATACCAATAATGAGCAGTAACCAGTGAAACCTACAGAGATTTTTTAGACATCTGGATGACAACAAATGATATTCCATTGTCACTCTCTCTGATTCATATATTTTCCTTTTATTTTAAAAAGTGCTTTATGTGTCCTCTGGTGATGTCAGTGGCATATTTTTTTTAATTGCAAAAGCAACTATTAGGCAGCTCAACTTTTGAACTAGACAAAAGTCTAAAAATCTAAATCTGCTCTACTTTTTGAATTCTATAAAGGAATTCCTAAATAGCACAGAAAAACAGTGAATCAGTTATATGAAATGATGGCCCATCCCATTCTCTATACAGCTCATCTTTAATATATACTATGTTTCTTGGTTGGGTCAGGTGGGTTGCATTTTATAGTCGTTGTTCTAGCCCACATTCGTCATGAAGACCAGGGTTTCACACTGGCATCTTCTGTTCTCTTCGCTTGGTTAGCACAGTTATTTCAAAATTGGAAATTGAAACGTATTAGGTGGTAGGAGTATGAGTATCCCAATTTGCCATTAGTCTTTCCCCTTCTGTATGATCACATTCCTGCCCAGCTCACACATGAATGTTACCACACCCACCTCATTCATTTGAGATTCTATGATTTGATATACACTATCAAGCTGGCCTCCTGTCCTCAGGTCTGGTGCGGACTTTGACCACCCCAACCTTGACCCAAGTGAGATTCTTGATTCTGGGAAAACTGGATACCTGACAAGTTTTCACGTTTCAACATCAAGTTAATCTCAAATTATTTCAGCAAAAAATCGAATAACCTTGGTTCTTGCTTCTTTGTTGATTCTGTGGGCAGGAGCTGACTAGAGAGAGTGGAGAGAGACAATTAAGAGGCTCTTGTACAGGAAGCTGAATCACGTACATCACTACCTTATTTATTTTTGGATTCTTGTGGATCCAAGGCTGTTGCCTATAAGTCTCAAGGACTAAAGGATTAGGATGTGTAGAAATATATATATATTACTAAAGACGAAGGCTTGTAACGTTTGTCTATTCATCTTTGGCCTCAGGGCATGTACCCTTGAATTGTATTAAATATTATATGAAAATGTTTATTTAAAGTCCTTTCAACTGACAGGTTATTAAATGTTAGCTCAAATGACAAGAAAGTTCAATATCCAACTTGTCAGTGGGTGAGTAAGGGTGGAATATGTTGATTCCTGTATAAACAAACAGACATGGAAATATCCTCAATTTCATTTAACCTGTTGAACAGTGGTTCCAAAGAAGGAAAACTGAAGGAAATGATTTTTTTCAGACGCCATCCAAGGGCAATCAGAGTTGGCAGAAGTTCACATACTTATGAATATACTGAGAAGGTGAAAATAATAAACTTAATTTTTACAACAGATGTTTGGCAACTAATTATGAGTAGATGCTCTAGTGTATAACCTGAATCACTCAACTCAGATCTCAGAATCTCATAATAGCCTGGGCATTTAAAACACAATGGCAATAAAAATATAAACAGCAAATAATGACAGAAAATGATCCTTTTAATTGTTTCTTCCTGTAGAGCAGTTAGTAGACTGTACACATTTGGGTTACTATTCTTTATCTGTTAATCATCAAATAATTTGGGTTTTTGAAAAAGTTTCCCCCTTTAGTTCAATACTAGATCAGCAGAAGTGACATTAATGCCAACAAGCAGTCTCCTAGCGGAAGGTCAGTAGATAAGTGTAATCAGTTTAGAACTGGATGTTGTAACTTACTTGAATCAAAGACTTTTCATAAGGTGACATTAAGATGAAATATTTGAGATAAACTGGAAGATTTGACTGGAAATTCACAATGGCTCTCTGAAGTAGTCTGCCCTGATTTACAGATCCTCAATTTTCAATTTATGAGCTGAGACCAGAGTATACCACTAGAGGATGAGAAGAGAGTAGTCATATTAGAGGCAGCTCATATATCCTAAAGACAGACTTTGGAAGAATTAGAAAGTATAATAAAGTGCCTGTCCCTTTAAGACAGGACCTGGCTCACTGCCAATTTCAAACCTAAAGCATTCGATATTTTTAAAGCCCTTAAAACTGTCACTTTTTCCCCAGACTTTTTGTCATCTCTAAATGAAAAAACAGTACCAGAAAGGTTTGCCCATATTGTTTCAAGTCTCCTCAGGATATTTTTGAAAAGTAAATATTTATTGCTGACAATAATTTTTTTGCTAAGGTTAACTAGCACTCCAAGTACAAAGCAGGGCATCTGAAAGACAGAGAAACTGCTCAGCCACTCTCAAGTTACATATATTTACAGGAAACTCACAAACAAGATCAGTCAAAGTGCATATTATTAACATTTCTTTTACCCTTCTTCAAAGCAGACACTAGAAATGATTTTGGAGACATCAGCTAGATGTTTGGGGCTCAAAATAGGTTAAACTTAGGCTAGAGGACACAGGAGCATCAAATAAAGAATCAGCACCAACGATGGCCCTTTCCCAGCCCTTGTCCTTGAGCTCCTAGAGGTAGATTTTGATAATATGTTCACCTATGTCATCTCTGGGGACATAACCAGAACACAATTACTTAGTGACCGCTCACTGTGTGCTTTCCTGTCAGATATTCAAAGAGGTCTAAGCACCTCCCCCAACCAGTTTACTGTCAACTTGCGCTAAGGGATATTTGGGGTTACATGGGAAAAAGAAGTGTTTTATAATCAGATAACTTCGGAAAACTCAAAGTTAAGCAAGTTTCTCTATTGCAGACTTCCTTAAAGATTTTTAATATATACCATGACTCGCAAATTCTAGAGAACCCATTTAGGTTTTGAGGAACTTTCAGCAAGACAAAACTAGTAATCAGTTGATCATATTTTGTTAAATGCTGGCCAACAGTATCAAGAAAATAAAACTCCTAAGGTCCCTTTGGGTTATAGTGTTTCTATTAATGGATTAATTAAATAAATAAACATTAAGTAACACTATACAAGTCTTTGGAGAAGACCTCATATTAGGGTCTACATTTTTTCGGATAAATATAAAAGACATTTAGAGAGACAGAATAGACTTTGCCTACAATAAGACTTTATCTGTCTATCTATGTATCTATTTATCTATCTATCAATAAATGCATGCCATGGATATACATTCATATGTGATGTCACACACACAGAACATACACATATTAGGATTTGTTAGAATCAGTTAAGATTTGTACTTGGCTTTAAGTAACAGACCTCAAAAACTCAGTGGTTTAAACAATTTGATACATTTTTCCTTCACAACATGGCACTTCCAGAAACTTGAAAGGGAGCTCCAGATCTTTAGCACAGAGTTATCTCATGGTTGCAAAATGATTTATTGCAGCTACAGCCATCATATTGTATCTGCATTACAGGCAGGAAGAATGGAAAGGGAGACACAGACAAAGGTGTATGCTCATTGAGTTAGACCCCACTACCAAGCCCTACACAAAAATTTATGTTGATATTTTATTGGCAAGAACTTGGTCCCATGGCTATCTCTATTTAGCAGGAAGGCTGAGAAATGTAGTTTCTTTACCAGGGAACCTGGGTTCTGTTAGTAAGAAAGAAAGGGAGAATGAATATAAGGTAAACAACCAGAGTTATTGCTATATCACGTTCTTTAGTTTACCATGGGCCTTGAAGAAGGCTGTCTCATGTCTCAGATAAAGGTATTTGAATGAGCATCCAATTAACTTAATGTCTGAGAATGCAACTGGAGCCATTGATTTTCAGTAGAGATTGTCAAGGACCACAGAAATATATTTCCAGATTTCCAAGCACAAAAAAACTCTAGGGTCAACTGTTAGGAAAGCTAAAAATGAAAACAAGAGTAAAAAAGAATGAATACAAAAGAAATTGAGAGCGAGAGAGCAATGGGAAGTGAATAAGAAGCAGAAATAGGAAAAGTAGCTGAATAAGACTAAAAATCTGATGGAAGATTTGAATTGGGTCAACCTAGTTTAGACTGGGAGTCACTAACTTAACTAGTATGTATCTATTTTATGCCTTGAGAAGTTTAATAACTCGAACTGGCTGTCTGATGTGTGGGTTGTGGTGACAGGATGGTAAGAGTTCAATAAACTCTTGTTGAATAAATGAACAGGCCTTTCAGACCACAATCAAATTCAATCATTCTGAACTCAGCAATGTGCACCCAAAAGGTGGTTAATATCACACTTTAAAGACAGCAATAATTGAAGAGTGAATTGTCAGTAAAATAAAATGATTATACCCACTGAGAAATGGTTTGCGAATGGAAAACTGAGAAATAACAACAGAAAGATTTTATCAGGTTATGAAAATCATCAAAATTGTGGAGGTTGAAAAGAATGCAACTTGCTTCTTGTATGAGCTTTAGAGAGCTTTGACTGCTCTAAGAATGACCAGGGGATCATTTCTGTGTAGAATCTTTTAAAAATTGCCAAGGCACATTTATATAGTACTTCATGGTTCCATCTTGCTTTCCTCTTAAAATCAGGACAGAACTGAGTTATATGCAGGTTAGCATCTTACTCAATGCGATTGCTCAGTAAATACTTCAAATCACATTTTATAAGAATTGGAAGGGAACTTGGAGATCAGCTAGTCCCACCTTCCATCTCGTCATTATTTTAAAGATGAGAAAATTGAAATTGAAGAAATAGTGAGACATTGGCAGATTGGTGTAAGGATCTGTCCATTAGACAATACTCTCTCAGAATAGGTCCACTGACCATTTCTCTTAGACTTAAATAACTCAGAACATTTATCAAAAGTTAATTGTTTCCATAAAACATGTCAATAAAGTTACAATCCACACGATTGTAAGAACCATGAGTACAGGAATCATGACTAGAAAATGCTGGCTTTCAATAAGTTCTTGTTGAATGAATGAACACTCTTTTTTTTTCCTTTATAGATGAAAAGACTGCAGTGCAGTCATGGTAAAAATTATTCAGAAAGTAGACCACTGAATCTTGGCTGTTTGAAAACTATTTGCACACATATTACATTCTCTTTTAAATGGAAAATCACTTTCATAATTGATTACTCAGTTTATTTTCTTAAATACCTGATTATTCCAATGATTAAACTAATTAGATTTAAATATTACATGTACATTCCCTAAGCTCTTGTCAGAAGCCATACTCTTTGGGGTTATCAAACCAAAAACATTCCCTTGCCTTTGGAATTTAAAATTATTTATCATTTTTCTTCCAGTGCAATGAATTCCATTTTTTAATAATTCAAGGATGAATCATATTTAGGATGACTGTCTTTACTTTGCGGCATTTTAAGAATTTGAGAGGAACTCTGATTCTTACCCTGACATGGGAGGTAGGTGAACATTTTCCTTCCCAGGCAGAGTGGGGATTAGACATGGCTATGCCTGTTCTTTCAGGGAAGGTCTTTCCATGCCCCTTCCCGTTGAATGAGCCTCTTCCTGAAGATCAGGAGATAATGCATCTGGAATAACATGAGCTCATCCAAGTTTGTGGTTTATCTGAAAATCAAATTCCAATAATCTCATAGTCAATCTGGCTGCACATATATTTGGGTAAAGTTTAAATATCACAGGGCAAACAACTTGAAAACAGGAGAAGAAAAGAAAGTTCCATTTTTTGAGTTCAGACTACACATTCCTTTGCCTTCAGTGGTATGTTTTTCTTTCAGCAGTCCAGAGAGTGTTGTTGGCAGAAGCCTCTTCAGTGTGTTTGTTGTTCCTGTAGAAGGACGTGCTCAGCAGGTCCTTGGAAACGTGATCAGAACCCAGACGTAGCTTGTGCCCTGGCCGAAGCAAAAGTTTAAAAGGTGTGAAAACATGAATCTAGAGATGGAGTCGATTCACCTTTCGACATTCATTTTAGGGAGAGCATCTCTATCCTGGGTTATGAACCAGTTAGTGGCAAAGCCAAAGAGTGTGACAGAGTAAAATATTTGGCCTTTGGTTAATAGGTAGCTATCAGTATAAGACAGAAGCAGGCAGTTTAGTACTAGTTCAGGACCTGCAGTTAGAAATAAAACAGATCACAGTTGGAGGCCAGGCTTTGATAGCTGGTAGACCTGTGACTAGCAGGCTGTACCCTCTTTCACGTCTGCATGCAGGAGGATGAGGACAGAGCATATGTCTTGGGATTCTTGTAAGCATCACATTGAATGATGAATGTGAAGTAAATGAACAACACAGTCTACCAAAGAGTAAGCATGCAATAAATAATGGTTGATCAAACAGAACTGATAGGCTATCCTGTTGAAAATGTATTTTTGAAGTTTTCATAGATTTCTTACCAAACATACATATTAAAAAAAAAACCAAACAAACCAGCAACCTCTGTGGGCCAACATACTCTCCCTGACACTGCTGATGAGTGCGAAAATTGGTGCAGTACAACATTTCTGGAGGACAATTTGACAATATAAGTCAAAAGCCCTAAGCAAGTGCACATACTTTACCTAAAAATTCAAATTTTTATATTTGAAAATTCCCCAAGGAAATAATCAGAAGTATAAGCAAAGAGCAAATGTAAAATATCCATTACAATGTATTTTTCCATTATGTGGTATTATTTATAACAGTGAACGTCCAAAAACCAGACAATAGGATGGAATTTATACATATAAGGGAATAGCTTTATAGTTATCAGAAATCTTGGTTCAGAAAAGTCTTTCATGATAAGGTAAAGTGTTTGTCATATACTGTTAAATTTAGAAAAGCAAAACAGTTGTGAAGCAGCATAGATGTAACAAGAGCAATAGTTCTAAAATCTAGACAAATATATGGTGAAATGGCAGTTCTCTGGGTTGTGAGATTACAAATTATTTTTATTCTTCTTAGAGTTTGTGTCTTTTTAAAAAAGTTAACAAATTCTGTATAAAGGCACTTTAAAATGGAACATAAAAGAGAAATACTGTTAGTTTTTCATTTCAAGGGTTCATTCACTGTCCTAATTCCCCCCTCCTACTGCCCTACGTACCCCTACTCCCAGAAACCTGTTACCACCTGGATAGCTTTTGACATAGATATGTTCAAAAGTAAAAATACAAATTTCCTAACAGCAGAGTTACCAAATTTAAAGTACAATTGTTGAAATGACTAAGAAAATAATAAAAATAATTATTATAAAACTCTTGGTTTTTTTTTTTTTTTGGTAATGAACAGTTTGGGTTTAAATTTCAGCTAAATAAAATATCACAAAGAGACATCATGTTCAACATGAATAAAGTCTTGGCAAGTATTTTAAAGATGTTTCCAAAAATATGAATAATCAAAAACTATTCCACAGAACTGGACATCTGATGATTTTTCTCAAGTTAATGGTATTCTTCATGTCATGTGGAGTAGGTAATGATAACCTCAAAATTCACTATCTAGAATTCTTTTCACTAAAAGTCCTGAACTTTTATGGGCAAATATGAAAATCACAATGACCTGATTCTTTGATGAGTTAGAAGTCAGATTTTCATGACTTTTTGAAAGATAAGGACTCATTACTTTTATGCAATTAGAAACAAATTCTTTGGTTTTAGCATAGAATTGGAGAAACCAAATAATGAAAAACTTTTAACTTTGTTCTCTCCCCAATATAATCTGAAACAAAACAAAACAAATAATTCTCAGTTATGAATTATAGAAAGTGGTTTTGTACCTTCAATGGCCTATCTAGATATGTATTTAATATTTATTTCTTCTAGTATTGGCTCTCAAGATTCAAGTTTCAGAAAATGAGGCTCTGAGGTTTTGTGACCCTGGAAGAGGTTCTCAGTTGATTGTTTATCATTGGTTGTTTTTGGCTAATTACCAAAGAAGTACTTGATTCATGTGCAGAACAATCTTTAATTAAGTTTCAACCACAGTATAGAATCCTGTGGAGCTAAAATATAAACAAAGACAAGCGCTAAGATTCTCTATATCACTGTCTTTATTAACCTCCACCAGCAGGGACAAACAGATAAAAGGGAATGATCAAGTGTGGATGATAAGGACACACTTGGATATTTGCAGGACACTGAAGGACTGCTAGATGCATTCCTGAGTTCGTTTTTTTTTAATTTTATTTATTTATTTGTTTCTATTCTTTTTCAAATTATTTTCCCATTTAGGCTATTACAGAATATTGAGCAGAGTTCCCTGTGCTATACAGTAGGTCCTTGTTGTTTATCTATTTTAAATACAGCAGTGTGTACCTGTCAATCCCAAACTCCCAGTCTATCCCTCCCTCCCTCCCTTCCCCCATGGTAACCATAAGATCATTCTCTAAGTCTGTGAGTCTGCTTCTGTTTTGCAGACAAGTTCATTTGTATCATTCTTTTTTTTCTTTTTTTTAGATTCCGCATTTAAGTGATATATGATATTTGTCTTTCTGTCTGACTTACTTCACTTAGTATGATAATCTCTAGGTCCATCCATGTTGCTGCAAATGGCACTATTTCATTCTGTTTTATGTCTGAGTAATATTCCATTGCATATACGTACCACATCTTCTTTATCCATTCATCTGTCGATGGACGTTTAGGTTGCTTCCGTGTCCTGGCTATTGTAAACAGTGCTGAAATGAACATTGGGGTGCATGTATACTTTCGAACCAAGCTTTTCTCCAGATATACGTCCAAGAGTGGGATTGTTGGATCGCATGGTAGCTCTATTTTTAGTTTTTTAAATAACCTTTTTGTTTTGTTTTGTTTTGTTTTAGGTACAACATGGAAAATATGATCCGACAAATGGATTGCCAACTTTTTCTAACATTATGGCCAAGTTTAACCAGTGCTCACTAAGTGAATTACAACCCTGCAAATTTCAGGCTACTTTCTACAGTTGCAGAGATTCTGTGACTGTAGAAGTATTCAGGGGCTTGATCTCGGCCAACTCTTCTGGTTAACATTGTGTTAACTTCTGCAAGTTTCACTTCTAATGCTTTAAAGATACCAGCCTTCAATCCCAAGATATTCAAGATCTAAACCGGTCTAGACCTGCTTGGTCTGTTTTCTGGGTTACATAAAAAAGCTATTTAGGATTCCCCGAGAGACTGCTCTCTCCTCTTCAAGAGATGAGCTTGGTTTGGGATGATTTCATACAATTTCTCACCTTGTTGAGGTTAGAGCAGGTTGAGACGATAAGCAGAACTTGAACTCCTAGACCTTGCCACATTGCTTTCCAGCCCTGACAAATCACAATAAAAATTCATAGACTGTCCAGGTGCAACACATGAGGGGGAGACCACAGAAATCCTGACTCCACCAGGAATATGAAAGCCATGGAACATTAGAAAATTATTTATCTTGCACAGCCAGCAATCCCGATTGTCCAAGGAAACAAGGTTAGACATCATTTTATAGTCGCAGATTAGAAGCGAATCTATCACTGGATTATGCAAACAAATAACATTCCTGGAGTACCACATGGACATCTCCTGACACACCACGGCTGCTAGTACAGCACCGAGGGACCACATGTTCCCAAACTGCAGGTGAGCTGCGTATAAGAAGTCGGTTCCCTGTGACCATCTCCTTCAGGGAGACCATGATGTGATCATCTCCAGTTCACAGAGCCTGAGCTCCATTTCCTAGTCGTGCTGGCCTTTAAAACCCTTTCAGTTCGGCATCTCTGCCATAAAGTGGGAGAGCTGGCATTCTTTAGGACCTGGGGGAGTTGTTGTGTTCCACTGGAATGTGTTGAATGGCTTGTAAATTAGAGTCCCTAATGAAAACTCGCTGGTGTCCAACTGCAGCAATCATCTGGTTAAAATCAGGCAGTAATTCCACTAATTTTACTGCCCTTCTCCCAGCCCTCAACGCCTCATTTAGGAAAAAATGTTTATGTTCCCCTCAAAACACCTGTGTTTTAACCTCAGTCCCCAAAGCAATTATAGTATTTTTATTTTATTTTATTTCATTTCTTTTTCTTTTCTTTTCTTTCTTTCTTCTTTTTCTTTTTTTGGTCTTTCTGTTGTGAATGAAGCATTCCTTCCTTTTGTAAAATAAAATGTAAAGCATAAAAAAATGTAAAATGTAAGCATAAAAACCAACCCTGAAACCTTTAACTGTGGACAGTCTACGTAGTCATTTTTTTTTTTTTTTTTTTTTTTTTGTACTGAGAGCCTAGTTTCCCAGCTGTTGCCCAGAATCCTTTAGATATTTTTCAGAAAACAATAGAGAAGTTTACATTGTGACTAAGTGAGCTCAGATTTGAAGTGAAGAATGGTGTGGCTTCCATTTATCCAAGTAAAATCCTTCCTGACTGTGGCTTTTATCAAAATTTAGTCCCACAGAGGCCCTCCATTTTTATCAATTTAACATCACTTTTAAAAAAAATTGTTTTGATCCCCAAGGAAAAAGAAAGTTCTTTGGCAAATGTTGTAAATAAAGTATGGAAGTTTGTTACTCTCTCTTTTTTCTGCCTAAATAAATAGAGCATTACCTGGTGGTTTAGTTTTTCTGGTCTCCATTTGTTTAAATTTCCTGAAAATAAGGTGAAAATTTTCTCTCAGGTAAGAATTCGTAATTTTGTATTACATTTTCTTTCTTAATAGAAAACAGAGGGAAAAGAATTTTGAGTAACATATACACACATCTCTCTGTTTCCAAAGCCTCACCTCTCCCCCACCGTCTCCCCACTCAGTGTCTGGGAAACAGCTGTGAGCTGGGTAGGCATTCTGGGTAATAATATGCAAATGAGCCCACCAGTTAACAGCATTTCCTTGTCCAATAATGGAATTGGACCAACATGTAGGTTTTAAATTGGAGCCAGGCTTGCCCAGGCCAGATGTGCAAACAAGAGCACGTGGTCCTGGTTTTAGAGCTTGGAGGCAATGCCCTGTGGGAAGGGTTAGAAGAGAAAACCACGTGACAGGCTATTGGCTGAAGAACCAGAAATGGCTGGAAAGGCTCTCTTGGGTTGCATATTAGTCATGTTTAGGTATTCATAAATTTCTGCTCACTTGGGGAGAGTGGCCCACGATGTCCCCCAGGCCTGGCAGTGTGGCCCACGGAGGGTGGCTGCCTTGGTCTGGCTGTGAGAAAGCTCATTCTAAGCTTATCAGTCTCGGGGTCCTGAGTGATGCACTCACTTTCAGAGGCAATCTGAGGGGCTCTGGTTATCCCGCATCTAGAGAGGTTCTCTTTTCCTTCATTTATCCTGAGTATTAATCCTCCTGAAATGCAGAATGAGGAACAAAAACTGATGTCCCATGCCCTATGCTATCCATTGGGCATCCTTAGAAAAATGTGGTTGTCACTACTAACAGCGAGAACCCGAATTCACAACTTCAATCCCTACCACGTGAGAGCAAAGTCAGTACCTGGTGCTTCCTACTTAGAAAACGCAACTGATGCTATTACTTCTGTAACAGCAAAAGATAATTAAAGTGGCTGTTGAGAAAAACTAAAGGAACCGAAGAGAAATCAAGTGAGCTTAAATAAAAATTTGGAAAACGGCTCAAAGTAGGATTGCAAACATTTCTTTTTTTGAAGTGAACTGATACCTTACCAATTCTTTTTAAAACTGAAAGCCAAAAAAGTATTACATTATAGATGTCACAATTAATGATCATCATGTGACCAAGGCTCATTGAGGATCAGAAAATGAGCAAACATTTGGATGTACTTCTTGAGGGTGATGGATATATTTAACTGATGGCTATTGAATTTATCAGGGTCAGTTAGCATAATGAAAACACATTTTATTAGGCTGTTAAAGGGATAAATTGTTTTCATATTTATTCATCTGTTCCCAAGGCTAATTTGGGGGTTTTTTAAACATGCTTTTCATGTTTCTAAAATGAACAGCTAAATAAATAAAGCATTAGTTTGAGAACAGAAGTATCCACCATAGATGTAACATAGTATTTGTCCTCAGTACAGACTAAATAATGATTTTCTGATTTAATGTTCATCAGTCACAGTAAATGGTCCCCAGAATTCCAAGCTAATAACAAATAAATAAAAGTAGAAATATACATCAGTAAGAAGAAAACAAAACCACAAAAAAACAAACAGACAAAAACACTTAGGTCAGGTTGATGTTTGTTAAATGAAACACAAAAACCAATTATCATTTTATTCATTATTTAAGCTGAGAACACTTTTGCTTCAATTCGCTGCTGAGTGCATTCTTAAGAACTGAATAACATGAATAATCTGGAAAATCCCCACTCTACTTTGCTGGTTTCAAAAACAACAACATTCCCATTCAAATGGAAAATTTTAGATACTGACTCCCAAAGCCTCTTTGGGGTTGTAACAGCTTTCAGTGAGGAAAAACTTTCAGACCAGGTAATGCCCACTTTGCCACTTTGCAGTGGAGTCTACACACTCCCTTGTAGCCTGTATTCCAGTCCCTCAGCTGGCAAGTTTACTCTCTGGATGCTATAGCAAGAATCCTGCCCTGATTTTTTTTGCTTATGGATTTTATTTTATTTTTTTAATTTATTTTTTAATAGAAGTATAATTGATTTACAATGTTGTATTAATTTCTGCAGTAAGCAAAAATTAATACAACAGTTAGGGCTTCCCTGGTGGCGCAGTGGTTAAGAGTCCGCCTGCCAATGCAGGGGACACGGGTTCGTGCCCCGGTCCGGGAAGATCCCACATGTCGCGGAGAGGCTAGGCCCGTGAGCCACAACTGCTGAGCCTGCGCGTCTGGAGCCTGTGCTCCGCAACGGGAGAGGCCCGCGCACCGCGATGAAGAGTGGCCCCCACTCGCCGCAACTGGAGAAAGTCCTCGCACAGAAACGAAGACCCACCACAGCCTAAATAAATAAATAAATAAATAAATAAATAAAAATACAACAGTTATACATACATATATATGCAGCAGTTATATATATATATATATATATATATATATATATTTATTTATTTATACATACTTTTTTTATATTCTTTTCCATTATGTTTTATCCCAGGATATTGAATAGAGTTCCCTGTGCTATATAGTAGGACCTTGTTGTTTATCTGTTCTATATGTAACAGTTTGCATCTACTGACCCCAAACTCCTGCCCTGAATTTCTCTTCAACTAATTTCTTCTCAGATTCAATCATTGGCTTTTTTTCCACTGCTTCCTCCTTGAACGCTGGTAGTCTTGATGGTTCTGTTTCCAGTTCTGCTCATCTTCCACTCTCTTTGTAGGCAATTCCAAGAACTCTTGTGGCTTTGATGATCACCTATCTCTTTCTTCAGCCCTGACTACTCCAAACCGGGCTGTGTTTTCAACTATCTACAGGCATCTTGTCTTGGAGGCTCGTTAAGTACCTCAGATTCACTGTAACTAAAAATTTGGATATTATTGGGCAACATCCGTTCTTTCTCCTGCCCTCTTTTAGTTAAGTCATTACCTATCCACGTTGAACCCTCCCCTCTCACCCATCACATCAATAGAACACTAAGTACCATCCATCGCTTTGCCTCAGAAATGTGCCCAAGCACACCCTCCTCTCTATTCACACACTCCCACTGCCTCAAACTAGGTCACATCATCTCTTGTCCTGATGGTGGCAACAGATTTTCTCTCACTCATTTTTCTCTTCCCCAGTTAATTCTCTGTAACAACCATCAGTACTTTTTTTTTTCCTTCTAAAAAATGAAGTGGGTACTGTCTCTGGATAAAAATGTCCACTGATTTCCTCCTGCTGCTTACTGGATGAAATCCAAATTCTTGGTGCCTAAGCGCCATCATGATTGGAACATAATCTTTCTTTTCAGCTCATCTCCTGCTATACCTTATCCTGCACCATCATTTACCACCATCACCTGCTCACCATCCTCCAAGCACACTGGGCCGGCGCATCTATGCCTTGGCCTGTGTTCTTCTCTCTTTTTTGACTTGACAGTAGCCTTAGAGTTCAGAATTACTAAACCACTTCTTTGATAAAAAGCTCTTAGAGGGCAGGGATGGAAGTTAGGTTAGTACACCACCATGGTCAATCATACCTTAACAACTGGGGGATGACACAGTTAGATAGATAATTATTGCTGGAGGGAAATGTTGGCTAAATCATCCTTCAGGCTTTATAATGAGGAAGAAAAATAAAGAAGGGAAATTCAATGCAAAGTAAGTTGGCATGGAGGTCTCAAGTGTAGATGTGTTCTCTTCTATGCCAAGAAAAACACATGTAAATAGGCATGGGAAATCCACATGATTGGCCAAAGAATGAAACTGGTTAGGAAACCAGAGAGGAAATTGATGGATAAGAGAAAAGGCTCTCAATCAGCAAGGACATGGAAGTTGATCCTAGGCACATCTAGGCTCTTACAGAATCTGGCATCTCTCTCCACACCCCAGTAGCAGCAATCTAGGCCACAATTTACATTTCACATTTGTGTTAGCGCTTAGAATTGGGTAGTGGAAGTGGTCGGGGCGGTAGATTAGAGAGAAACAGACCGAGCAGCCGCAGTAGAGGAACAGGCAGGCATGCAAAATGGGCAACAAAGGGCAGATAGAAGTATTTACTTCACCTTTAAACCAACCTGTGTGTAATTAACAGCTCCAATTCATGATTTAATTTCCCCAGCATATTACTCTTTATTGCAAACCCTTCATGGAACATTGTGAATTGGCTATGAATCAGAAAGATGCTTCAAGATGGGCCTGACATAGTTTACTTTGGTTTCTTGGGACTAAATCTGGTGCTGGTGACAGACAGCACCCCAAATGCAAAGCTTGAATCCCCTTCTCACTTCAGCAGTAGGTGGTGTATTGAGGAATTAGCAGAACAACCTGGTACATTCTTGTTACTATGACACTGCCTGGGGATTAACAAGTCCACTTTGGGAATTGTGACTCCTTTCCCGTTCAGTTATTAGTCTCTCTACCAAGACCACCTACAACTGCCAATTAACACGATTGTAAAGGGATTCATGCTAAATGGATACCTTGATTTGGCTTCGCTGTCCCCTCCCTAGTTCAGACTTTCAGATGGTAACAGCTTCCAGGCCCTTCTAAGGAAACTAGATGTGAAACAGAAACAAAAACTAAATTTTCCATTTCTCTGAGAGAAAACAAGAAGCACACACATACACACACAGCAAACCCCTCCCCCCAAAAAACCCTGAATTTCTTCAAATTCTGTCAGTTTGATGGTATAGAATGTGATACAGACTGAGAGAGAACATACCTTGTAGAGAGAGGGAAGAATAAAAATATTGGGATATTATGAAATTCATTGAATATTCTTAAATTTTCATGGTAAAGTGTTGCAGGTTCAGATTCTATAATCATCTCTAAAGTACATATGAGCAAAGGAAGAACTTTGGTCACAAGGGAACATGAATTATTTAAAAGATGACTCTACTCACACAAAAAGGAAATTAACAGCATACAATTCTCTTAATAATTCAAACAGAATCCTCTACTTTTTGTTAATCAATTGTATGTTTTAAATAAAGTATTTTTCTGCTGGAAATATTCCAGTAATTTCTTCAACTGTCCACTCTGTGTACACACGGGCAGAGGGTACACATTCGAGAATGTTCTATAATTAATTTTAAGTGAAAGAACAATGTGCTGACGAGTAAAGTAGGGAGCCCATTATCTGAACAATTGGAACCTTCTTTACAAATGTGGGTAAACTCTTTTTTCCCTCTTCTTTTTTTTTTTTTTTAATTTTTTTTTAATTTATTTTTTTAATTTTTGGCTGTGTTGGGTCTTCGTTTCTGTGCAAGGGCTTTCTCTAGTTGCGGCGAGCGGGGGCCACTCTTCATTGCGGTGCGCGGGCCTCTCACTATCGCGGCCTCTCTTGTTGGGAGCACAGGCTCCAGACGCGCAGGCTCAGTAATTGTGGCTCACGGGCCTAGTTGCTCCGCGGCATGTGGGATCCTCCCAGACCAGGGCTCGAACCCGTGTCCCCCGCATTGGCAGGCAGACTCTCAACCACTGCACCACCAGGGAAGCCCTTCCCTCTTCTTAAACACACACATATCATGCAAATAGAAAAAGATATTTCCATTTGCAAAAGAGTTTTTTCATTTTGTACATCTGCGGACACAAAAGAAACCATACTCAACCATAAATTAGATCAGGGAGCCGAAACAAGCTCAGATTATAACAGGCCACAGGTCTGTGAAAAATATACTGTCATTTGGGGTTGGATTTTTTTTTTTTTTTACAGTAAAGCAAAGGAAAAGTCATTTTATGATAAAATATCATACCATCTGTTCTTGTATGTAAGAAAATTTGGCTGAACTGATCCAATTTACAACAAGTTAAAATGGGTAGGTCTGGGATCCTTTCACCCTCAACTTTTGGTGGTTCAGTGTGTGTAAGAAAAATACAGTTAGGAAGAGAAGAGAAAACATAGTAATTCTATTTTAAATTCTTGGCCCAGTTCCTACCACTTTGTGGCATGTACCTGGTATGTTTTGGGGAAAACCTCATATACTTGCATGCTTCTAGAAGGAATCACCTTTCATCTCAAGTTAAGTGGATACTTCAGCCAAATGGTACACGGATGTCTTAATTTTAATCTAGGAAGGAGGTGTAAACTGGAAATACTCAAACCCACAAATTTGAAATGGCATAGGGTGGTCTAAAGTTCTACATTCCTGTGGTTCTAAAATTGAGTAATGCTTTTAAGATTGTATGAAATTAGTTTTATTTTTCATAAGACATATGTTTATTGTTGAATCTCCCAGCTTTAATTTTAGTTCTACTTAGTTCTTGAAGTTCTTAGTTCTTTCATTTCATACATATGAAATCTGTACTGTATTTATCAATGTATTTCGATCTTTTGCTGAATAGTCTTCAGTTCAAAGAAGTATTAATATCCATGTACATATTACTTTTATATTAAATCCAGTATATATCAAGAAGGGAAAAAAATATCTAAACAGATAATTAAAGGACTTGATGGAGGAGAATAAAATAATGATGATGAGTCTATAGGGAATTTAAAAAATTTTTACAACCTTAGCTCTATCTTGTTTTTTCTCTTTGAGAATTGTATTACAATACTTAGCTTTGAAAGAAACCTCAACTTTGAAAAGTCATCTAAAATAGAAGATTCGGCTTATATTTTAGGTGGATACCCCTTCATCCTCACATGACCCCACATCTACCCTAGCTTTTCAGTATAACTGCCTGCCAAATTTCACTAAAGTTTTTAGTTTCTTAAGATCTTAGAATAATCCTGTATCTAAACCTACAGAAAGTCCTTTGGCTCAAGGGCCTAAAATAGCTGATAATGTGTATCACTCTTACAAGGCCAATGATCTAATTTTTAAAACTAGAAAAATTTGTTTTATCCTCCTCCAGCCCCAAGATGGGACAAACCAGACAGAACATATGCTCACAATTTTATGGTAGGTGGGTTGTCATGTTGTAGATGAAACCCCATGCAAAAAAACAAAGGGAAGTGGGAATATCCTTTTAATGTTGGGATAAATTGAAAGACAATGTGAATAATTTAGATCTGAATTATCTGGTTCGGCCTTAGTGCCAATTAAGTTAACAGAATAAATTATCGTAGGGCTGAAAATTTACAGTGAACAAAGAGAAGAAGAGAGTTAAGATAAATACCTGAAGGATTCATTTACAAACTCAGTTAATAATGTTTTCACTACTAATTACTGAGTTTGGCTATATAAATAGTTGATCTATTTGCTGTACAATTATATAACTGCTCAAGTCTCTACTCCAGGTTGTTGAGAAGATTCAATGAAATAGTATATTTAAAGAATTTAGTAGTATCTGCTCCGTGTATTTACCTCTTTCCCACTTCACTCAATCCTTACCACAACCCATCAGTGAGTGGGCAGTTCTCCTGTAGGAAAAAAAAAAAAAAAAATCTGCATCACAGAATTCTCCAACTCTCTGTCGTTTTATTTTGTGCAAATTACACTATAACTAATTTGGTCACAAGACAGTTCAACTGCTATAGCTACAAGCCAGGACTACATCTGGAAAACCAAAGCTGAAGAATGAGCTCCTGAAGCATCAGTGAGTTAAAATATTTGGAACAAAATTCGACAAAGGGGCTAAAATTGTGGGGATGCAAGATATGTGCTGTCTAATTTAATCCTCACAAGAATCCTGTCAGATTAAAGGAACAGTTTTATCGGAGACACTAAGTTTCAGTGAGGTGAAATAACATGCCCAAAGTCCCATAACTGTTAAATGGGAGAAATAAGATACTAACCCAGGTTTTCCTTGCCCCAAGCCTTTCTTTTCCAGTCCGCTGTTCCTCCTTCAGACGCACTGCTATTCACCCGGTGGGCATAGCACACATTTCACCTGATACAATGTGTAACATGGAAGAAGACATCTATTTAGCTAAATTTTATAGATTGGCCTGCTTACTTGGGATTTTAATGATAGCAGCAAAAGATGCCATTAGCCTGAATTTTTCACATGGGTTTTTAAATCAGATGATTTGCTTTGGTGTTTTTAAACAAATATTGATCAGTGATTGAGAGCTATAATTTCTGTGGTTAGGTGGGTCAGCCTCAGGTGAATCGTTTGCTGTGGTATATCCAGTGGAGTTCCACATTCTTCCAGTGGTACTCTTGGGGAGACACACAGAGCCCTGTGTGATTGTGGGGAAGGTCAGTGGAAGTCTTATAGAGAAGCAGAGAAAGAGGGCAACAAAGACGATTTGGGGTAGTTATTCCACATTTGAATCTTGATGAAAAATTCTTTGGTCTAAGGGTCAGAAAAGTGGATTGAAATTTCTACAGTCATCTTTATCAACTATGTAGCCTTGACAAGTCCCCCATGTTTCTTAATCTTGTTTTCATCATCAGGGAAATAAAAACAATCTTGGTCTACCAGGCTTGTGATGAGAACTAAATGAGAGGATCTATATGAAGTTCCTTGAAACATCAAATAAGACAGTCCTGTACAAACGTGAGGATTATTAGTGCTTGTCTGTTCCATTCCTGTTGCCAGGCAAAATTCTTGGCCACTTGCCCTAACCACAACATCCTCAAGACAGGCATGGTGCAGGGTAGAAACCGGAAACAGGACACTTTCACATTATTTTAAAATTTGTTATGAAATTTTGCCAAAACTTTATAAATACCAGCTAGGGCAATGCGGGTGTTGTACCACATTCTTTCCACCTCATGAACCATTGTTTTTTGTTCTGAACTCGTAAGTTAAAACGCCTTGAGTTGCAGTTGCTTAGCTGGGTCAGCTTGTGAAATGCCTGCTATGTAATGCTTGATTCTAGCCAATTATCTTTAGTTCCTCCCTTTTATTAGTGTTAAATTTGAATTACAAGGGGAAGGGTGGGAGTGGAGAGTGGACCAGGCTCTAAAACCTTTAAGACAGTGAATTCATTTGTATTATTTTATGATTCCTCTTTATAAATATCATTGGTTTTAGACCATTGCTGACAATTTTCGACTACTCCAAACCCATCCTTCCCTTTCTTTTTGCTTTAAATTTGTTTCCTAAAAGCAGAAGATGAACTTTTCCATTGTAAAGTTTGAAGGAAAAAAAAAAAAAAACTCACAACAATCTAAAACTTGTAGTTAACAAAATAAACTGCAGATAAAGCCCCTGAAGGTCTTGGCAGCAAACGTTTCCCACTAAAATGGGACTCTGCACTCCTCGTCTGAAACAAATTAGGAAAGAGGGGGAAAAATCAACAGCTCTGGGGTGAAACTGGGGTTGGTGCTGCCTCATCATTTTTTAACCAAAAATAAAACAAGCAAATTGTGTTTAACGGCAGGTCAAAAAAAAAAAAATTAAAAAGTCCCTCATCTGTTCAGTGTAATTACTAACAGAGTGCAGTCTTACCAGCTGTAGGGTTCATGGATAAATGGAGAGAACCATAATTTTCTCTCCCTGGGGTTAAACCTCCAAACTTTGAGTCTGTGCCTCTATAGTATGTTTTAATATACCATGAGAAGCCAAGTCAGAATGTTTTTAGAATATGTCTCTATCCTTTTCTTACCAGAATGAAATAATTGTGTGTACATATAAGAGTTTAAGTTCTGGAAGAAAAAGAAACAGTATTTATTTCTCCAACATCCTCCATCCTGATCCTCCACGCTTTCGTCAATGATAACATTATGGTACCCATGGTTTTGTCACCAAGAGATGGGTGAAACTGGCTATACCTTAGATTTGTCAGTTGTTGCCAGTTTTTGCCCAAATGTTCTTATTTTGGCACAACCAGGGAAAGTTTTTTCTTAGTACTTTTCCCTTAATTTTTAAGCCCAAGTGTACATTAAGGAAAATTTGACCCATATTTTCAGATTTGTTTAAACTTAACTCATTGCATTTTTTTTTTAAATAAAACATTTTTGGTGTCCAAAAACCCCAATGAATGTTTTTAAAAAGCATCTTTAAGCCCTTATTTTATTTGCATAAAGATGTCAGATTTGGGCTGAAAGGAAATAGAATCTGAGCTTAAAAGTCTCAATTTGGGCTTGAGATTGAACTCATCAGGTTCATGTGGGGTCTAAAAGAGAAGTAGAAAAACTTTGTTTTTTCACCTCTAGCTAGGTTTTTCTTAATGGGTAATTTCACCTTGTCATCAGGATGAAACATAGATTAAATGAAGGGTGTAAGTATTCATTTCATTGTAATGTGAATGGTAGGCTGGAACTACGGAGTAACAGAAGCTGTCAAAAACTCTTATGAGTGTATACAGGATCCGTTTAACCCTCTCACTATCTTTACACTTGACCCAGAAGTGTATGTTCAGGAAAAGGACAGCTCACTAGGAGCCTGGGCACACTATGTTCAGCAATGAGAAGAATATTTCTAGTTCTCCAATTTTGCATCATCATTGCAACGAATCCTACTGAAAAAAGCAACCATGTTTTACCTGTTCAACTTCTCCATTTAGGAAATGTTTAAAATCCAGGCCTCGAATATTGGTGGCAATTACATAAAAACAGAGATTTGGATTGTACCTATGCAGCCCAATTAAAAAATATTGGACAGTATTCTCAGTTTTGCCAATTAGAGTAAGCAAAATCATTCAATAGCCTTGAGTTTTGCTTGGCCACCAGTAGATGGCTTGCAATAATTTCTCCCTTCAGCCATGTATTGCAATATTTGAGAGCTGAATGTATCAGGGTGAAAGATCACAGTTCTGCACCAAGATCCATGATTTGGACAAGGTGTTAAAAGAATTTCTCATTTTTAAAAAATATTTATTTATTTATTTATTTATTTATGGCTGTGTTGGGTCTTCGTTTCTGTGTGAGGGCTTTCTCTAGTTGCGGCAAGTGGGGGCCACTCTTCATTGCGGTGCGCGGGCCTCTCATTATCGCCGCTTCTCTTGTTGCGGAGCACAAGCTCCAGATGCACAGGCTCAGTAGTTGTGGCTCAGGGGCCCAGTTGCTCCGCGGCATGTGGGATCCTCCCAGACCAGGGCTCGAACCCGTGTCCCCTGAATTGGCAGGCAGACTCTCAACCACTGCACCACCAGGGAAGCCCCCAAGAATTTCTCATTTTTTGCCGAGTGGAGATAGAAATAACACCTTCCTGGGCTTGTTACAAAGATTAAATGAGTTAATAGATGGTGTTGAATTCGATATCTGGCACAAGTGGGGACATAATAAACACTACTACCATATTTATTCAATTCCAAGATCTTCCCACATTCTTGAAATTGGACCTTGTCTTACAATAGACAGTATCTCATAATTGCTGTTGTCCAGATGGCAGTTGTGATATAATTGATACACATGTGTAAACATCAAAGACTCTAGCATCAAAACTAGCAGAATGGTTGTTAATGACTTTTAATAAAATCTAGAAACAATAGTGAGCAGTCTTTTTAATCATTAGGAACCAAATAGGTATGAGGATGGCGGGTGGTGAGGTAACAAATCAGACATGTTTAGTTACATTCCTGAATTGGGAGTCAAGAGTAGGCTAACTCTTCATAATTGCAGAGCTGGCTTAGCGGTCCAGCACCAATGGCTTTTAGTTATTTTGTTAGAAGATACTTCACCATCTGTCTTGATAGCATCGTATACAATGCTGGAAATGAAAACTCAGATATGGACATCAATGATTTGGAGAAAAAAATGATTCAGCAGAGTCATGCTCTGAAAATAAGAAGTATTGGTATTCCTCAATTCATTTATTTTGCATAAACACACACACACACACAAACACACACTCACACTCCAGAACAATAGATGATAAAATGAGTATACTTAGATCTAAAAGTACTCTCTCAATATGTATAAAATAAATATTCTAAGTGATAAGAAATCTTATGCTATAATTTTCTTGGTAGCGGCTTTTCCATTTTTATTTTCGTTTGTAACAATACACAAGCTAAAGATTTGACTTACAGTTGATGGTGTCTTAGATATAATAAATGTGGAATTAGTTTGGTGAAGATCCAGTGTGGAATAAGTGACTAGAATGAGACCTGGCACACTTGGATATTTTGAATACTTGCTAAATGTGGTAAACATGGTAGGATGGACTCTGAATGGTCTAACTCCTTCCTGACACACCAAACTGATTTTCTGCAATGCTTTACAATATACAGGCTCCATCCCCACACCAGAGTCTCTGCACACGATGACACCTATGTCAAAATTGTTCTTCCACTCCTGGGTATATATCCAAAGAAAACCATAATTTGAAAAGATACATGCACCCTAATCTTCACTGCAGCACTACTTACAATAGCCAAGACAGGGAAGTAACCTAAATGTCTGTTGACAGATGAATGGATAAAGAAGATGTGGTGTGTGTATATATATATATATATATATATATATATATATATATATATATATGGAATATTGGAATATAATAATGGAATATTACTCAGCTGTAAAAAAGAATGAAATAATGCCATTTGCAGCAACATGGATGGACCTAGAGATGATCATACTAAGTGATCAGATAGAGAATGACAAATATAAGATGATATAATTTATATGTAGAATCTAAAATAATGATACAGATGAGCTTAATTGCAAAACAGAAATAGACTAACAGACATAGAAAACAAACTTATGGTTACCAAAGGGGAAGGGGGAGGAGGGATAAATTAGGAGTTTGGGATTAACATATACACACTACTATATAAAAATATATAAACAACAAGACCTACTGTATAGCACAGGGAATTATATTCACTATTTTGTAATAACCTATAAAAGAAAAGAATCTGAAATATATATAAAATAATATATATTACATACATATATATATATATATATATATATATATATATATATATAAAATAGGATCACTTTGCTTTACACCTGAAACTAACATGACATTGCAAATCAACTATACTTCAATAAAAAAAAAATTATTGTCCTTCCCTCCTGCACTTGGCCTATAGTGCTAGATGGTGCTGGTACCTGCTAATGTTTCTGCTTCTCCTCTATTCCTTGGCCACACAAAAGGATTTCACTAGAAGTTAGCCATGGCCATGTGATTGGCTTTGGCCAATGAAATACAGGGAAAAGCCACATGTTTCCCTCCCTGGTGAAAGCATTTAAGAATCAGCATTCTCTTCTCTATTCTTTCTCCCCCTACTGCAGCAAACCAGGGTGCATCGTGTTGAGATAAGGATTTTGAGATAGATGGAAGTGTCCTGGAATGCCAAATCATCAGGTGGAGGACAGTTGCCCTAGAGAAGGATCTGGACCTGCCTGCCACAAAGTGTTCCCATTCAAGGAACACACATTTGTATTTTGAGGATGATTGGTAGCACAGCCTTGCCTGTCTTGGTTTAGTCCACTCAAAGTTTAGTTCTCTACTTGAGAGTCTCTGCCTCGGCTTTCTCAGCTCTGCAGTGGGAATAACAATAATAGTATCATCTCATATGGCTGAATAAAAAAGTACATCTAAGTGCTTTGAACTATAGTTTATAGTAAGTTTCAATAAATATTAGCTCTTACGATTTTCAAGAAAGCTTTCTTTGGCTAAGTCATATACCCTATTTTATACATGCATAGCCCCCTGAACCACTTCGCAGCACCTGCATCAGTTAGAATTTTATGCTTTTCTGGGAGCTGATGTGATGAATGTGTGTCTCCCTGGTTTACTGAACTCCATGAGGGCAGGCACCATGCTCATGTTTACTCAGTATTTTATCCCCAGAAGCCAATTCAATGACTACAGATAAAAGATGCTCAGTACCTGTTTGCTGAGGGAATGCTATTGAACATTCAAACACAGTTTTCAATTACCAGAGTGTTTTGAATCTGAATTATCCAGAAAAATGGATCTGGACACACCATATAGATATTTGAAAAGATGTGGTAAAAAAAGCATCCCCAAAGCAACATTTCCATGGACTGTATCAAAGTTAGAAAGAATTAAGGACTAGAATTAGGAACAAGATATTTGCTCTGTTGGTTAATAAATTCATCTTTCTTTGATTATTCTGAGGATGATGTATGTTTTTATGCTTTTCAGTTCAGTCAAATTATAACCTCTCTGGAACAAAGAAAAGCTGATATGGAGTCCCTATTTGCAGCACCTCGAATAGCTATATCCTGTAAAATTGTTGACGGAAAGACTTTAAAACAAAAATTAAAACAACAACAAAACCCTCCTACAAAAACCCTCCTGGATTCTCTTCCTCGTCAGTCCCTGTGCTTTTGCAGTCAGCTGAAACTTTGCTATTAATAGCTTTGCTGTGTCCTTTTAACAATAATATCAAACTTTTATAGTGCCTTGTAGCTAAGCATCTCTAGACATTTTACAATA
Source organism: Balaenoptera acutorostrata (assembly GCF_949987535.1). Lineage (NCBI taxonomy): Eukaryota > Metazoa > Chordata > Mammalia > Artiodactyla > Balaenopteridae > Balaenoptera > Balaenoptera acutorostrata. The sequence continues at coordinate 48,724,831 of NC_080066.1, read as the reverse complement.
GCATTAAAACGAAAGCCAGTTCTCTCAGAATCGCCACAGGATTCACACTAAAAGCCAGCAGTTTGCTACTTTATCCTGAAAAGCGGAAGCTGGTGGGCTGATGGAATAGAGAACAACCCTTCTCTCCCATCCCAGGCTGGAGCTTGCCCTTCACCTCATGATGGTGAGAGGCAGGCGAGGAATGAGTATTCATAGCCTTGGAAGACTTGTGACCCGTGGATACGATGAGCAATACTTAGTGAAGGCACAAAATCAGGACTTTCTCGGAGTCCACATCCCTCAGCCTTAGCTTTTTTTAAAATTCTTTTAAACTCATTTATGTTGGAATGCTAGATTACTTGTAAGCACAAATATTTACATGGCAGAAAACTAATTTCCTTATTTAAGCCATTTCAAAATTTGTGCTTGGAAATATGAGAGTATTTCTCCCTTGGAAATCTGTTTTTACCTTCTGTATATGATTGAATATATATAATTATATATTTAATATAAATTTAATGTAACCTTACATATAGTCTCTGTACATATATTCTCTCTCTCTCCCAAAGATACACACACACACACACACACACACACACACACACACACACACACACATATATAAAATCTTCCCTCTCTTCACAACATTGTTTTAAAAAGGCTAGATTAGTATTCTTTGAGTCATAATCCAGTTGTTTTTTTTTTCCAATTACAATGATCTAACGGTTAAGATTCAAAGCCAGAGCTACGTTAGCAAAGTGAAGAGAGAATTAAGACAATTATCTCAGTAATTAAGGGCACTGGCCAAACCTTTTTTGGCTGAGATGTCTAAGGAAGTTGAGGAAAATGTGGTCTGGGGGAGGCAGACACAATTGCATTTTCTGAATAAAAGCCTCCTTTGGGCAACTCACTTTGGACATTGAACAAGAATTACACATTGTGACTTTTTCCTCTTAGCTCAAGTGAGGTAGAGGCTTTTGGTCATTAATAATTGATTATTTATTTATTTATTTATTTTAATTTAAAAAATTTTTTTAACATCTTTATTGGAGTATAATTGCTTTACAATGGTGTGTTAGTTTCTGCTTTATAACAAAGTGAATCAGTTATACATATACATATGTTCCCATATCTCTTCCCTCTTGCATCTCCCTCCCTCCCACCCTCCCTATCCCACCCCTCTAGGTGATCACAAAGCACTGAGCTGATCTCCCTGTGCTATGAGGCTGCTTCCCACTAGCTATCTATTTTACATTTGGTAGTGTATATATATGTCCATGCCACTCTCTCACTTTGTCACAGCTTACCCTTCCCCTCCCCATATCCTCAAGTCCATTCTCTAGTAGGTCTGTGTCTTTATTCCCGTCTTACCACTAGGTTCTTCATGACTTTTTTTTTTTTTTTCTCCCTTAGATTCCATATATATGTGTTAGCATACTGTATTTGTTTCATTTAGGCAAAGCTCTCTCTGCGCAGCTGTAGAAGAGAGCAGGGAATAAAGTTGTTTAACAACCCGGGTTTTCTCGAACACGGTAGCACAATCCTTGAAGGCTGGTCATCTGCAATAATAAAGCGAACCTTTCTGGTGGGGCTGCAGCCAATCCCCGCGCAGGGCGTGCTAGCAGCGCTGTGTAATAGAGATGCGCGCTGTAGCACCCCTGCCTTAGGAAACCATCCAACGGGATTTCTTAAATCCCCTTTACGAGGACTCTTCGCCCAGGCCCCTCTGTGTAAACCCAGACTCTTGTTGGCTGACAGTTCTCCTTCCTGGCTGATGCCACACTCGGAGAGGGCAGGCGTGGGGCACAACTGTTTTCTTTGCCTCCGTTTTTACTGCTGCGCTCAAGTTCAGTTGTGGCTGCCTTTAAAAACGGCAAATGTGTTCTAATTTTAGAGCAACAGAGAAATAATTGTTTTTATTTCGGTGGTGAGGAAAAGTGAAGGAAAAACATCTTGAGACTTAATAACCACCTAGCCTGCAGCCATCGACTTTATTCATGAGATTTTTTATCTTCCCTCTCTCTCTCCGTGCACTTTTAATATCTTCTTTAAGGCGTATCCTTAAATTACCTTGCACAGGTTATATGTTTATTTACGACGAGCTGGCTATGAATGGGCAAGAAGGGTGGCTGCTGGCAGTAAACATCTTCTGCTCTCAACCACGAGGCCGACTGAATATAGTGATGTTTAGAACTTCAGACATAGTGTAGTTTATGGCTGCATTAACTACCTGACCTGTATTATGTGACAATTTCAAGAAAGTATGATGCATATTTATTCCCTGAGGTGTGCTGCTTGGTGGTATTTTATTCTTACAGGGAAATTGTAATAATTATCCTTTAAGGTAAGAGTTTTCATTTTGATGTAACAAATTAGAAATTCAGTCACATACATGCAGTGTATATAGTAGCGCACACCTATGCCCTAATTATATACATAGTAAGGTGGGGAATCTCAACCCCATGCCAGCTCATAGAGACATTTAAGAGAAATTAAAAAAAAAAAAAAATGACATGACAAGCTGACTTGCAAAATAAACATTTTTTATGGGGGCCTCAAATATCTGGCCATTTCAAGAAACTGGACATATATTTTTAAATCCAAGATTTTTAGACAAGTACTTGAGTTCATTTTGCTAAAAATAAAGGGAAAATAGCCAATGATCTGATTAGTTTTCTCTTTATAAATAGCCAAATGTGGGAAACAGAAAAATCCCTGGATTTTTTTTTTGTTGTTGTCAAAATTAGTCAACATATCACTGACAAGTAATATTTTTAATATGGTGAATTGTGTGTGCGTGTGTGTGTGTGTGTGTGTGAAAATGGAAAAACATGAAAAGTTGAAAGTTAGGTCTGGGTTTTGTTTATGTAAATAAATATATGTGAAAATGGTCATCATAATGATAAGCACTAGCCTTTCCCCTCTGTTCTGATATTGCATAATGATTTCAGCCCTCTGGGGGAAGCACACCCTCCCAACTGAATGCTCTACTTGCATTCCTTCCTAAGTTCTCAAATGTGGAAGGTTCTCTAGACTGGTCAGCCTGTCCTTTCAGATCACCCCTCTGCCTCCTGTCAATCATTATCACTCAATGTCATATTAATTTGTACTTTCTACGTGTGTGCCTGTACATTTATTTCCCCACTTATGCCGACAAGCTTTGGGAGAGCTGAAAAATTATCTTTATTGTATTCCCTTGCAGCATTTGGCTTTTATTTACTTCCCCCAAAGAAGGTTCTTGATAAATATTGTTCATCTGAATGACTGATATTAAATAATTACATTAGATAATGATGACCATGTGCTCAGGGCATTGTCTGGCACTTAGTAAGTGTTCAATAAATGCTAACAATTTAGTCAGCTAGTTAAGGAAGCTGAAGAAAAAGAAATATTTCAGTATCTTACTTGCTTAACCCATGTAAATGAGAATTTGATGGAAAGCCTTATTTGTCCTCTTTAAATAAAATGATCATTTAATCTTTCTCATGCATTTACTTTTTCCTTTGTTATGAATCACTGCATATTTCTTTACCTAGTGGAAGCCTTGCGATCCATCCATTTCTCACTAGTGATCTCTGAGGACGGATCATAAGTTTTCCAGATTGCTGATGAGAAGCCTGTCACTTTTGCAGTCTCCCACAGCTGTGCATGGTGCTGGAGCATCTCCATCGGAGCTGCTGTTCCCTGATGTTTTCCAGCTGCAGGAGGCTCCGTCTGATGAGTCTTTTTGAGACTATTATGGCTCATACCTTCACTTAGTGGGGTTCTATTTAACTATACCTTCCTAATCATTGCAATTAAAAAAAAAATCATTAGAACCTTTCAACTTATGTTGGAATGTGTAAAATGCTTGCTTATGTAATGCCTAAAACAAAATGCTAAGCTGACAGATTTTATTTTTTCTATGTAGGTGGATTTTTTTTCCCCCACTTAATTCTCAATTCATGTAGGAGAAACCTGCAAAGGGGCATGGCCATAACGCCCTGAGGATAATTATGACCAATGAGAAGTTTTCCAGACATTTTGTAATGGGCCAGGTCTGCACAAGACAACTGGAAAGTCAGTTGCCTGAGAACTTGAGGTGATGTTATACAGATAAATCAGGCCTCAGCTTGTTTTTTTCATTCTTTGATAATTTAATGGAGACAAGTTTGCTTCTAAAAAATTCTTGGGTATTAAAATAGATACACTATTCTATATAAAATAGATAACCAACAAGGACCTACTGTATAGCACGAGGAACTATACTCCGTATCTTGTAATAACCTACAATGGAAAAGAACCTAAAAAAGAATATATATATATATTCTTTATATAACTTTATATATATATATATATATATAACTGAATCACTTTGCTGTACACCTGAAACTAACACAACATTGTAAATCAACTATATTCCAATAAAAATTTAAAAATAAATAGCTTGAAATTTCACTCAATAAAAAAGATAAATAAAAAATAAGATCATATAAAAATAAATTTTGTGCTTTCTCCCTGCTTGTTCTACAGTTTTTATCTAACAGATCATTATTAGGTGATATCTGAGTTATTGATAAACCCCCTAATGAAATCTTTGCTTTTGAGAAACAGAAAAATAATTTTATGGCTGGAAAAATTTCCCATTTCCCAGTGAATTACAGGCTTTTTTAAATGACAACAAAGAGCTGATCTAGCAATCCAGTGGTAAATAGTCTCCATGATGGAAAGAGAATTGTGCCACAACCTTCCCAAGGAGTGAAAAATTTCAGGAAGGAAAAAGCAGAGAAATAGTGTCAGGAACTGAAGATTGAAAAGATATCATGAAGGAAGAATAGATTTCCTCTTGATACCACCTATCAAGTTACATTTGGTTTGTGTGGGTTGCACACTGAGCAAATTTAGAGGGCATTATGCATACATGAACCTATGTGAATCATGTCTCCTATAGATTTACAGTGCACAGCCCTTAACCTTTCTTCAGCTTATCTCACTGATCTGAAAATGACAATCATGAGGATACTGGGAAGATTATGAAAGTTCCTGGAATAGAGCAGAGACTTTAAAAAGTTATTTCCCTTCATGCAATACCTATGTGACAGGTATCAGACATCAAAGTGAGTACCTGACAGTGCCGATGACATGGGTGAGGCTTCACAGAGTTCTTTAGATCCAGATGTTCCTGGGACTCAAGCCCTCAGATGGTATAAAAATAGGAAAGGGTAAAGAAAATGGTGGGATAGCTGTTTTGGTCAAGGTGATGATGGCTGCTGCAGATAATGATTCTCCCCCATATCAGTGGCTTAATACAATATAATTTATTTCTAGACCACATAAATTCCAAGGAGGTGTCCACCAAGAAGTAAGTCAGAGGCCCAGTTTATTTCCATCTTGTGGCTCTAGCTTCATCAGTGTGTCGCTACCACGACTGCTCCAGAAGGGTGCAATGAGGAAAAGAGCATGAGGATTGTTGCTGGGGTCTTTCTCTTGGCCAGCCTGGCAGAGGTTCATATCCCTGTGCTGACATTCCTTTGGTGTCATCCCAGCCATATGTCCACAGGCACCTTCGAGGGAGGTAGCAAAACATAGATGACCTGTGTGTCCAGGAGGAAGAAGAAATCAGACTTTTCCATTAGTTTTACTGGAAGCACCTGGATTTCATCTTTTTATGCTAGTAGATGTGTCATCCACAGAGTGGGTCTTCTGGATTCAGAAACCAAACTGCATGCACACAGGAATCTTCGCTTCTTCTTAAATGACTAGGAAAAAAGTAGTGAAAGAGAGAGCTCCGACACACAGACACACATAGGCACACGCACGCACATAAGCGTGTGCACGCCATTTAAAGGTAAAGGGGAAATGCTTTTTAAAACTTAAATAATTTAAAATCATAGTATGTGTATCCATTTTTGAGTGTTCACCCCTCGATGTAATTTAGATTTTGTGATTCTACTTCTTTAATGGGAAAAAATCATCTATTTCAAAGAATTTTGACAAAAACCGGTTTGTTTTTCAATCAGACTATAAGAAAGAATTCTATTTTCCTGGCTTTTCTGATTCCTGATTCAGTTGGAATTTATGGGAAATATCCATTGGATTCTCTGTCACTCTTTTTACTCTTTTAAAACCACATTGGGGTTAAAGGGGGATGTGAGATACCTCTCAATTGTCTTCTCCACACTTGCAAAGAATTTCTTTTACTTTTTCTTTAGTTTTGTTTACCAGTAACTAAGTCTTTTCTGTCTCATCCTACCCACCACATTAAATCTAATACTCTGAAAATACACACAGCATTACAGAAACTTATCTGACACGTCTCTGTTCTGCCCACACTTCATTTACAACTTACTTTTGAAATACTAGTTATCTTTGCTAGAAAATAGTCAATCTGGTATGTTTAGCCAGAGGGTCTTTTAATCAATCAATCTTCCTTCCTTCCCTGCCTCCCTTCTATTCCTTCCTTCCTTCCTTTCTGTCTCTCTTTCTTGCTTACTATTTCTTTCCTTTTCTCCCTGTCTCCCTCCTTCTTTCTTTCTCTCACTTGCTCTTGCTTTGAACTTGAGATCTTGGGAAGCTAGATGTCTTGCTCATGGGCTGTTTTATTTTTTATTTATGTCTTACTTAAACTTAAGACTGAGTTTCTCCTGTGCGATATTCTTCGTCCAGCCACGTCATGCCACCACTTGTGGTCCTTTCCGCAGGCACAGTGCCTATCGTGTTGCTGGGTTTTTTCTGCATGATGACATACTTTCTGCCTGTCTTGTGTATCATCTTTCCCAATGTCAGCTTTGAACATTTTAAATTCCATATTTTCCCTTATCCTCTTTAGGAATTGTCTTAAAGAAATACCATTTCATAAAAGTTAAAGAACTCGTCATCATACTCCCAGTTTAAATGCCTTCCCTACACCTTTGAAAGCTTTACACCTTATAGCACTCAAATATGTTGTGTATTTAATTAAAGGTGGTATTTGCTGTCATTTCTGTCAGTCATCAAGTAATAGGCTCTTAGACACAGAATCCCGTGTTATAACATCGCTTCAATGGGAAAATCAGATTCTCCTTATATCATTGTGGATTACAATACCTTTACCAGGAACATAACTCATGGTAACTACAAGAACTGCTTGTAAACTTAGTGAGCTGCTCCTTCCTTTTCAGCAATGAAGGGTAAAACACTGGGCATGGTTCTTGGAGAATAAGTGCTGATGCCTCCTGTTGGAAGTTCCTGTTAGGCAGGTCTCTGGCCACTCTGAAGAGATATTGCTGGAAAAACTGCATTCTTTCTTGCCCTGCTTCTTTGTGATCTGATCATAGATTGGCCTGTCTGAAGAGTGTTTTACCAACACCATGTACACATGTCCTGGCTGAAGTAATAGCCTGCAAATGTCAGCCAAGCACAAGTTGAGCATGAACTTTCTGGGGACTGATAAATTCTAGAATAACTTGGTAAATGTAGACTTTTGGCTGATTCAGTTTGAAAGGCATGGACCATGCTCCATTTCTGCTCTAAAAATATTCGTAAGACCAACTCCAGTCTGAAGTTATCATAGATGGCCACGCCAGTTATAAAATCGTGGTCCACTTCCTCTGGGGCATATTCAGGTAAAAATATTGAACTGTTCACACTAATATGTGCTAAGATTCAAGAATCTAAAAGCCAATAAGACAGTTTCTGCTTTCAACCAGCTCATATACTAAATGGGACTTATTAAAGGGGACAAAGACATAAGCAAAAATATTTATAATAAAGTGAGAAAATTGACTAAGAACGGATGTGTAAAGTATAACCTAGAAAGTTCTTTAAAAGTCTGGATACACTAGAGATATCTCCTGGATGGACGAAACAAGCCCCATCCTCATTTTCCTGTATCTCTAGATTACTCAAGGGAAAAATTCAACCTGTAGGGTAGAATAAACTTTTCCCACTATTACACTGGATTATGAAAATGTATCCAGTGGGTGAAAATGACTTAGGTGTGTAACTTAGCTTTAATTCCATGAATTACCACAAGGCTAGGGAGTAGCCACAGGCTGTTCTTAGTTTAACCGCAAGTAAAAGTTAGCACAGCTGATGAACGTGCTGTGTTCAAACCTATATATGTACACAACTAGGCCACAGATGAACCTGAGAAATCTCTTTCTACATCTTTTTAAACCAAGACAGTGTAGTACTTCTTACAGCCCAGTTTTATGCAACTTAAAAGGGGAAACGTTCTTTGAACTTGAGGGTCTATTTCCATTCGACCATCTGAAATAAATCCTCTCCTTTTATTCGTTCAGTCTCAAAGGGCTCTTTTATCAGTGGATGTCACATTTTGTACTTGGCACTGTGTCTTACATATTTGGGGACCTCACTTAGTAGAGGATGAAGGAAAGGTGAGTGAAAGGGGTGAATGAATTCATCAGCATCGAATTTTCATGTTCTCATCTCTGCAAGAACCCATCAGCTCCCCCTTCCCCTAGTTAGTCTGTGGCTCCCTGTGAGGAACTATTATTATTACCAGTTAGTTATTCTTCCTTTGAAGTCATGGGTAAGCTATCTAGTCTTTGAAAACAGATTTTGGGACTTCCCTGGTGGTCCAGTGGTTAAGACTTCGCTTTCCAATGCAGGGGGTGCAGGTTCGATCCCTGGTCAGGGAGCTAAGATCCCACATGCCTCGGGGCCATAAAATCAAAACATAAAGCAGAAACAATATTGTAACAAATTTAATAAAGACTTTAAAAATGGTCCACATCAAAAAAAAAATCTTTAAAAAATAAAAAAAAAAAGAAAACAGATTTTGCAAAATTTTCTTTCTCCTCTTTGCCAAAATCTCAAGGAGGGAAATAAGGGGAAAGGAAAAACTTAAATATGATAGTAATACTCTTTGTATATGCTTTTGGTCTCAATGGGATATGCTTGGTTGCCTTCTTTCTCCTTCTGAGTGGATAGACACATAAAGAATTACATTTGAGATTTTTACATGGATGAGTAACATCTGTTTAAACCTGAATGGCTCAATGTGTTCCTTAAGAATCATGTTTACAGAATTAATTTGGTTATAAATATGAGAACAAATTTAGGCTACAAACTTAACTTGGTTTTTCCCTAAGGCAAGCTAATTCATAAAATCTGAAATATTGTTTTGGCCATGAAGTAATGTTTCCTCTAACTTAATAAGTAAATGGAAGGAGAAAACATAATAAAGCTCAAATCCCAGCAGCTAAAAAGTTAACACCTTAGTGGTGAAGAGCCAAAATAAGAAAGAATGGGCTGTCGCCAGCAGGCAAAAGGTCCCAAACCTGTTAAACCTCTTTCTTAGAGCTGTAACACTTTTCTTTCAAGTTATTCAACCTTTCACCCAATAGGTTTCTTTCTCTGAACTTTGAACTCTAGTTATTTGTTTAGCATTGTGGTAATAGAGTTTGGAAATCTGAAAAACATTAAGTTAAATGCAAGGGTGTTGAGAAGGTGGAATTCTTTAAGTGAGCTGCAGAAATTCTATCTGGAAGATTTAAACATTTTTTCCTCATAAGAGTGAGGGAAAAGAAAAATATTGTGAGTCTTTGGAAACATTATCGAAGTTCTTGGGTTTTTTTTTTTAGTAAAGGGAAAGAAAGAATGTTATTGGTGACATGTATGGTGAAAAGTGAAGGAGTAATGTTCTCTTTAGCAGCTAATTTAAAAAATTATAAAAGTAAAAATTTAACAGGCCAATCAAAATTTTAATTGAAGTTGGATATATTACCAATAACACCCAGTCTGGAAAATATACTTTAATATTCATGTGATGGTAATTTCTGATCTGTAAGATTACTAAGTGAGGAAGGCATTAGATTCTTACAGAAGTTTTTCTTTCTTTGTTGTGCTTAGTTTGATGAATTTGTTTCGTTATTCCTTCAAATGTACTAAATAGGTAAAAATTAGGACCTGATATTGTGACTCCTTTGAAATAATATTAACAGTATGTGAGACTGTTGTGTCTAATTTAATAATATTTTGATGTAGTTATATTAAAAGTACATGCCGACTACCCCAAAATGTCATGATTAAAAAGTGCAAAACTTGAGTCAATCTCAGTAACTTTTTCTTTATAATAATTATTATCATTTAGAATACTGCCCTTTCATTCACATTTTTGGCTTTATGCATCTGTGGCCTTTCTTCTGCCAAAGAGTTTTGGTGCTAAGACTTCTCTGGATTATTCTTAATAATTTGAAATTTAATAGCTAGATGACAAGAGAGGAGCTTCTAATTTTTTAGTTAGGCAATGGGGATTGACAACAATGGTCATAATTGATTAGTATGTTATAATCTTGAGTAAAATAATAAAATAAAATATTCTACAATACTTTTAGTAGTGTCAGCTTTAGAACTGTTTTTTTTTTTTTTTTCCTGGAATAATTTGAGAGATACAAAAAGTGTTTCTGATATCTATCTATCATCTCTCTATCTATCTATCTATCTATCATCAACTTACCTTCTTATACCCTTGCTTTGTACATACATTACTCAGTCCATTCATTTACTTATTTATTCAGAAAAATTTATGGAACATATATTTTATGACCGGTACTATGCAAAGCACTAGAGATAAATATAGAAAGACAAATCTCAAAGAATTCTGGATTAAAGCACCAAAGACCTTGGTTAAGTATGAAATCAGATAGATTAAAAACTTAGGCCCTCTAAGTAGCTGTGAATCTATATAGTATAGTGGCAATGACACTAGACCTAAAATAATGATACCTGGTTTTAGGCCTATGTTCTAGTCACAGTTTGTCACTAACTATCCTATGAAATACCTAGGATGGGTCTTTTTACTTCCCACCCTCCACTCCAGTCGTTAACTCTATGTCCATAAAATCGTAGCTCTAAAAGGACCCCTGGGAACACAAAGGCATCCGGGCACTCCCTGGCACTGACATTCTCTTCCTTACAGTCCCACATTGTCATCTGTGAACCTCCACTATAATATGTAGCATAATGGTTAGATATTTGTGTGGGTGTCATTTTTCTCCCATGTTCTTCTCATCTCTGTATCCCCAGCTCCTAATGCAATGCCAGGAATGCAGTATGTGTCAATACATATTTAAGTAAATAACTGAAAGGAACAACTATAATAGAAAGGAACGGTGGAAACAGAAACAATATGAGTCTGGCAGTGATTATGATCTTACCTAAAAATATGTATTGTGTATTTTCCATATTTTATTCTATAATAGAAATCTTCTGTGTTGATGCCTTTATTACTGAAGGCAGCTTTCACTGGCCATATGGCAGTGTAAGTCTACTAGAGCAGGGGTCCCCATTCCCTGGGCTGTGGACCAGTACCAGTCTGCGGCCTGTTAGGAACTGGGCCGCACAACAGGAGGTGAGCGGCCGGCGAGCGAGCAAAGCTTCATCTGCCTCTCCCCTTCGCTCCCCATCGCTTGCATTACTGCCTGAACCATCCCTCCCAGTCCCTGGTGCCAAAAAGATGGGGACCGCTGTATTAGAGCATGTTGTACAAATGGTTGCAGGACACGTCAAAACAGAGAACTAATGTATGCCCACCCAGTCTCCCATGGCACATATAAGAGCAAATGTCTCCTTTCCAGGTCCCCACTCCACAGCTGATTTATTGACACATGGCATCAGTTGTCTTCAGGACAACAAATAATCTGAAACTTGTTTGATCATCAGGATAAAACTCCTAGATCGTTATGCCCCCTGACATTAAACATCTAGGTCTTTTCACGTATTGATTACTTGGCTGTTTCTACACACATAATTAGTTTCACCATTTTTACAAATCCCTCCAGTGAGTTTGGTCAAACAACCAGATAAGTCATCTAAGAGATTAATTTGTCTGATGTGCTTTACATAACTTGTGCCTAATAAATATTTGTTGAGTTAGTGTTTTTATTGAGTTAATGAATTTGAATAAACTAGTAACTCTCTGAATATCACAAATTCTGTGAGGTAGAGTGACGGGGCTGTCAACTGGCTACTTTCAACTGGGTTGTCTTCAGAAAACAATACTATGCATAAGCATGGTATAAATGATCATAAGTTGAACAAATGTGCATGTCAGTTTTGCAATCCATGAATGCAGATATTAATAAAAATATAGAAATAGAATCCATCAACATTTTTGAGGTGTATGCCGTGCTTATGCAGATCTTTGCCTCCCTCAGGAAGATAAGTTTTCAAATTTTTATTTGTTTTAGGAGCTTCTTTTCGAGTTGAATTATTTTTGGCCTGATAGAATAGAGAAATAGATTTTTATGAACTCCACACCAACTTCAGGAGTTAATGCTTTTGAAAAGGAGGCAATGTTATATATTCCTATGCTCTCGGTCACCACAATCTGTACAAGGAAGCTTCTCAGTATATCATATTGACTGACTACAAAGTTTTTATGTATTTCTGTATTTCTATTTAAGAAAAATATGTACACAGGCACATAGAGTTGTTGGGTGAACATGCTTCGTTGTTATGGAAAAATAAAACTTTACAAACCGAGTTATTTCTTATACTTTTTGTTCAAATCAATTAGGTAACAACTTCAAATAGATTGATGTGTTTGCTGTATTAAGATGATATTCAAAGTTTAAACAATACCATGTTATTTTTAGTAAAGGACAAGTCTATTTATGGATTTACTGAGAGTAAATTAAGGGCAAGTGTGGATTTTCTTTCTTAGATAAAAAAACACTCATCCTAGATTTAAAGAACCATCTATCTATTCTCTTTCCTCATGGGGTTTTAAGAATGTAGTACCAAGGAATTTCATTGATCCTATTTTGCATCCCCAAGGATTTGTTTTTCAAAGTCCTTTCCCAACTATTTGCCATTTCCCATGAAACTATATCCAACTTTTTAGTACATAGTGTTCCATTCTTGCTTAATACCACCATGAGTCTAGAACTATTCTCAGCCATAGTTAGGTTTTCTTACAATGACTGATGTTATACTTCCCCTTATAAATCATCATCATTATAGAACATGACCAAGATTATATCAAAGGAATCTACAGCTCACTGATCTTTAGAAGGTTAGTTCTTTGTTGTAATTTTTTAAAGTGTTCAGTTCCAGTCTCAAATAGAATTATGACCTCTTCACTGAAACATCTTAGTTTTCTTATCTCATAATATTTTTACCCTCATTTTGGTTTCATGAGTATGTGGCCTCAGAGATCCCCTTTGTTTCCTGCATATATCCTACCAATATTTACTTTGTCATTGATTCCTCAATAACACCTTGGTAATTTGTTTTCATTTGTCACATGCATTTCCTTTTCACCAAGATGGCTTGGGTTCGGATCTGCATGACCACTCTACTATTTAGGCAAATCTCTTAATTGAGTCTTCAAATCTCTACCTTTTCTAAGCAATTCTCCACACAGTTGCCTAAGATACAGCTCCCGAAACTCTCATTTTTCCAGACATGATTTGAGAAATCTTTTGGATTCTGCAACATACATAATGAAAGCCACATCTTACCTCTAGACTTCCCAATGCAGTTTGACCCTGTGGATGCCTCCAACTGTACCACATTCTTCTCCTTGTTCCTCACCCAGCACCCGAGTTATGTTTCCTCTCCTCCCCTGTAGATAGAGCCTGCTTAAGTGTTGAGAATTGGAGATGGTCATCAATTACCATTCCCCCCTACACAGAAGATGGCTTCAGTAGGAAACTCAGGTACATAGGAAATATTAAAAGGCTTTGAGGATCAGACAAACCTGGGTATGAGTCTTACTGCTCATCATCTCCAAGTTGTGTCAGTTCAAACATTTTAACTGGAAAATGGAGATAATCCAGCCCTTGACAGATGAAATAAATGTCCATGTGAAGGTATATTCTGGAAGAATGGAAACATTTATTAATGAGTGTCCTTTATATAATGATCAGGTTGAAAAAAAAATTACCAGTTCTGTTATTGACCCTGATGTGGCAGTCTGGCCAAAAGTGTTCAGTGAACTGGGTCTGGTAGACATTAAGGCCAGTGCTGCAGAGAGAGTCTAAGCTCGAGTCTGCTGCCCTAAGGACTCCTGATTAACAAGAATCTTGGCTTTTGGGTGAGGTTTCCATGCCCTGGAAATTGTTTTCACCACCAAATAGCTTCTCATTAGTTTTTTTCTTCTAAATAACATTTCACTTCAGATTTGCTCAAAAGAGCAGATCAAAGAAAGTGTGTGAACATTGGCCAGGGTATGAGGCAAAAGAAGGAAAGGTGGTGACAAAGTGAAATGTGTTTTCCAAAGCGATTTTGTCAGGGCTGAAGACTTGTGAAGAAAGATCATGCCCATCCTTTTATTCCCATTCCATTCATTAAAGTCTGCTCCTACCTGCAAAAAAACTAATCAAAAACAGAAACAGGATAACTTTTAATCTTTCCTACGAATACAGGTTTTGAAATTAGAGTGTTCCTATGAAACCTTTCGTAATCAGAAATGGTGTAAAGCAAAGAAGCAATTACCTTAGGACACAACTTGCTAATGGATGCATAAAATAAATCGAGATTAAAGCACAGATGTTCGCAGACACAATGCAAAGCTATGGTGGCTTGATGTTGAGATGCTGAGTGTTGTTCCTGGGGAAGGAGCTTGGCGGTGCTACTCTCATTCCTTGGGGTGCGTGAAGTCTCTATAATGGTTCACTGCAAAATACATACTGAACACCATTGTTGCTTTTTGTCTTTTTTTTGTAAAAGCGAAATTCCTCTTCGAGTTTCTTTTGGTTAGCGAAAATAGGTATTAATGAAGATCTTTCGTAAACCAGAAGTGGTGTAAAGCAAACTTTCAAAAAGCCAGGGATACCTGTAAAGCAAAATCTATTGGAATCAATCAAAGTGAGGTGAGTAGTTTAATCAAAATGCATGATAAATATGTAAGTCTGATTGGTTAAAACCACATGGAGAAATGCATTACAGTATCCACTTACAGAGAGTATATAATAATAGTAACATAATAAATTAACTGTTTATAATATAATAAATTAACTGTTTTAATTTTCCAAAGGACTGACTAGTTCACCACATTTGGTCTTCATAATCGATCCTATCCATGAAATGGAACAGGAATCATATTTTTAAAAAAGAAAATGGTATTTTCCCCAAACATCAGTCTCTCTATTGTGGTTTGACTAAGCAAATTTTGCCAACAGCAAGTACATAAGAAAGTCCTAATTTTGAATAATTACTTTCTTTTGAGTAAATGTGATTTTTAAAAAACACAATAAATATGATTTTTTAGGTGTATGTAAAATTCTTATTATGGGGGAAATATAAGGCTGTTCCTCTTCACGAGAAAAGGTTTAGAAAATACAAGATCACTATGAAAATATGAACTAAAATTTTTCTCATTTCATTTTGTTCAATTATTGGTGCATTCTTTCTGCTATATATATATTATGTGTGTGTGTGTGTGAAATCAAAGTAGCCATGGTTCCCCTCTTTCCATTTAACATCATGTCTTGAAATATCATGTCTTACATATTCTTTGAAAACAAGATTTTTGAAGATTTCCTGATTTAGCATGATAAAAATATAATTAACTATTCTCTTCATGTTGCAAATTCAGTTTTTAAAAAAAAAAAACATTTTTACTATTATCAAGTCTTCTGGTTATTTTAAATGTTTACGTTTGACTCCAGAGGATAGTTTTTTACAAGAAAAACCTTTGTATCAGAGGGTATAAACTTATTTAAAAAATTGTACATATAACCTGTAAGAACATTTTTATTTAACAAATTCACTATTGGCAAACAATCCATCAGATAGTGTTTTGAACAGATTTACATTTTTCATCCAGAAGATATACATGTAGAAAAAAATACAACATAATTTAAAAAGTAAATGTATCTATTTGATCATCACTGCTGTGTGAGAACAAGAAACTCCTTTAGGGGACTCTGAACATTACCATTATAACCTAGACCAGGAGAGGAAAAGCCAGACCAGTTCCCGGGAGGAGTAGTGGTCACACATGCACAGGAGTTACTGCTAAGGAGGAACTCAGCACCCCGTGAATTAGGAGTGACATAATACAATCTAAGGCCTCTCTTCTGTTCTCACCGCTTTCTTGGCTCCCTGATGGCCAAAGACTCCCTCATCCTCCAAGCTCCTTGCTTTCTTTGGACCTGGGTTTGGTCTCCTTTTCTGCAAATATTGTAGCATTATCAGTGAATACTCAGGAACTCTTTGAGAACATTTGTTGGGCTCATTTTTTTCATACCAAGATCAAACTACAGTACCTGTGTTATAATGCATGATCAGGAAACTGTGTTGAATAAATGAATGCATTTTCTGAGTTATTAGCCACTGGGAGATTTTCAATGACCAGAACAAGATGATGAAAATTTCTCACCTCCACTTGAGTTCCTGATTGTACTTCAAGTTATTCCTGAAAAGGAGTAATGGGACAAAAAAACACTAGATCCATTGCAATAATGTTTTCTTATTTGTCTATAGCATTTCTCTTTTCTTTTTATATTCTTAATATAGTAATTGAGTTTTTTTGTTAATAAAGATAGGGTGTTTGGCACCAACGTTTCATTATAATAAAAATAGAATCTATTGAAAAGGTTTTATGCCAGATTTTCTGGGTGGAAATAAGAAACTACAACTTACTTTTTTATTTGTGTGCTAAATATATTGTTTAGAGAACTGGTTGCCTGTTCAGAAAGGCCCCCTCATGAACAATATCTTGGTTGGGTCACCATGGTAAAGGTTACAGTCATCAGTTAATTTTTTTCAAAATTCAAATTTTCTCTTAAAGCATTTATTTATTCAATTATTCACTTGTTTATTCATTCAGTGTAGAAAAAAATAAATTGAGTACTTCATAAGATTGGCTAAGGGAAAAGCAAAAATAATTTAATCATTTGCTTGAAAGAAGTGAGTCTTCATCACAATTTTCTTTTGATATTTGGAACAGAAATTTATAGAAAATTGAAAAGATGAGAGAGAGAGTTCCTATGAACCCCATATCCAGTTTTCCCTATGAGTCACATCTTACCTTAGTATGATAAATTTGTCACAATTAATGAATCAATATTGATACATTATAATTAACTGAAATTATGCTTTATGAGAATTTAAAAAATTTTTACCTAAAGCCCTTTTTATACCAGGCTGTGACATCTTCTCTCATAAAGCAGATTTTCATCTTTTTAATGACCTTACAAGTTTGAGGAGTACTGGTCAGGTATTTTAGAGAATGCTGCTCAATTAGGATTTTCCTAATGTTTTTCTTGTGGTTAAACTGGAATTACAGGTTTTGGGCAAGAAGACAACAGAGAAAGAGTGCCCTTCTCACCACATCTTATCAAGGGTATCTACTATCAACATGACTCATTAGATTTCTCTACTGTAAAGTTATTAGTTTTCCCCTCTTTCCATGCTGCCCTCTTTGGGAGAAAATCACTATGCATGGTATACACTAAAGGAGTGGAGAGTTATGATTCACCTCATTGAGAAGTGGAGTATCACATAAATTATTTAGAGAGATTCGTCTATTCTTTTTAATTTATTTCCTTATTTACTTATTTATCATTTTGCATATGGACAGCCAATTATTCTCATACCATCTGTGGAAAAAATTTTCCTTGAACCATTGGATTTCCTTTGCATCATTGTCAAAAAAAAAAGTAGTTGACTATATTTGTATGGGTTTATTTCTGGGCTCTCTATTCTTCCCATTGATCTAGGTATCTATTCCTTTCACAAATATCATGCTTTCGTGAATACTATAGCATTATATTAAGCTTTAGATCAGATAGTGTGAGTCCTCTAACTTTGCTTTTCTTCTTCAGAATTGTGTTGACTATTATAGGTCTTTTGCCTTTTAATATAAACTTCAGAAGCAGTTTGTCAATATATACAAAACAGTTTGCTAGGATTTTGATTCTTGATTGGGATTGTCCAGAATCTCTAAATCACATTGGGTAGATTTGAAAGGCTAACATTACTGAATCTTTCAATTCATGAACAGGTAATATCTCTCCACTTTTTTTAGATCTTTGTTGATTTTTTTCATTGTGTTTTGTCATTCTCCATGTATAGATCCTGTGCATATTTTGTTAGCCAAATACTTCTATTTTTGTTTTGGTATTTAAAAAAATTCATATCTGATTATTCATTGTTGGTATGTAGGAAATAAATTGACTTTTGTATATTCACCTTGTATCCCAAGACCTTTGCTATCCTCACTTATCAGCTCTAGGAGTTTTTGTTTTTTTGTTTGTTTTTAGATTCTTTGCAATTTATATACATAGATGATCCTGTCATCTGCAAATAAAAATAGTTTTATTTCTTCCTTTCTTATTTATGTACTGTTTATTTCTTTTCCTTGTCTTATTGCACTAGCTAGAACTTCTGGTTGTGATGTTGAATAGGAGTGATGAGGGGACATCCTTGCCTTATTCTGATCTTGAGGGGAAGCATCTAGTCTCTCACCAGTAAATATGATTTTAACTGTAAGCTTTGTGTAATTTTTCTATTAAGTGAGGAAGATCCCTTCTAATCCTAGTTTAATGAGTGTTTCTGTCATGAATGGTGTTAGATTTTGTTAAATATTTTTCTGCATCAATTGATATGATTATATGATTTTACCAACATATCCTCTTGATGTCAGTGATTGATTTTTTGATGTTGAATCAGCCTTGCATACCTAGGATAAATCCCACTTGGTTGTGATGTATTATTATTTTTTAAAAAGTATTGTACTTGATTTGCTAATGTATTGTTGAGACTTCTGCACCTATGTTCATGAAAGATACTGGTCCATAATTTTCCTATGTTGTAATGTCTTTGTTTGGTTTTGGTATTAGGATAGTGATAATCACCTGATTAGGGTAATGCAGACATCATAGAATGTGGTGGGAAGGGCTCCTTCTTCTTCTATTTTCTGGAAAGGATTGTGGAGAATTGGTATTATTTTCTTTTTAAATATGTAGCAGATCTCACCAGTAAAACCATCTGGGCATGGGTGCTTTTTTTTTTTTTTTTTTTGAAGGCTATAAATTACTGATATAATTTCCTTAATAGATTTAGGGATTTTCAGGTTACCTATTTATTTTCTGGAGTAAGTACTGATAGTTTTTGTCTTTTAAGAAGTCAGTCCATTTCATTTAGGTTAGGAAATTTGTGGACATAAATTTTCTCATTGTATTTCTTTCTTAGTCTTTTAGTGCCCATAGAAACCATAGTAATGGCCCCTCTTTCATTTCTGATATTGATAATTTGTGTTGTTTCTTCTTTTATTCTTGGTTAGCCTGGGAAGAGGTATTTTATTTTTTCTTAAAATTTCAAAAAAAAGATGATTTTTCTGTATTGTTTTCCTGTTTTCAATTTTTTGATATTTGTTCTTATTTATATTCCTTTCTTACTGATTATTTAAATTGTTCTTCTTTCTCTAGGTTCCTAAAATAGAAGCTAAAGTTATTAATTATAGATATTTCTCCTCTTCTAGTATACCTATTTAATGCTATAAATCTCCCTCTCTGCTCTGCTTTCACTATGTTCTACAAGTTTTGATAAGATGTATTTTTATTTTCATACAGTTCAAAAAATTTTTTAAGTTTCTCTTGTCACTTCTTTTTGACCTATGGGTTTCTAAAAATCCATGGATTTTGTTTAATTTTTATTGTTTAATTTCTAATTATATTCTTATTAATTTTACTTTAATTCCATTGTCTGAGAATGTATTTTGTATGATTTCTATGCTTCTAAATTTGTTAATATGGGTCATCAGTTTTTTAAGCCACAATTTCTACTTTATTGATATATTCAGTTTCAATTTCTCATGTTTGAATAACTCTAAACATACTTTAAAAAATAGTATGTTAAACATGATGCCCATGAATAAAGTTAATAAAAACCGTAATAGCCAAGCAGATCATTATGTTAGCATTTGCTGTGGAGAAGCATTATAGAAAGTCAAAGTTGCTTGCTTGGTAGGAATCAGAGCCCAGAGACATGGCAGAACACATTCTGTGAATTAACGCTGTAACATCGGAAGAGGGAAACCATGATTGGATCTTCATTTTCTTTTAATTTATAAATGGGAAATCTCATAGGATTAGATAATCAAAAATCCTGTATAAGGACTTTAATTTTTTTGACCTATAAATAATGATTTGCTTCTCAGTCTATGAGGCTGGAATGCTCTTCATCTTAAGAAAAAACATCTCAGTGATACTAGGATGCTTGTAGGAACTGGAGGATACCCAACTCCTGACAGGCCCAAAGACATTCAATCCATTCAGATATTCTGGCTTCACCTTTCCTCAATTCCAGGTGATCATGTCGTTTTTGTCTTTTCTCCCTGGTCATTCTCCTCTGTGCCCCTTCTTGTAATTGTCAGATCAAATATGCTGGCATTCCTTGCACATATTTTGTTCCTTCAGTCTTTTGTTTTCTATGTTCTACTGGAACATTATACAGATATCTTTGTGGGTTCCATTCTTAACTCTTATTTAATACATCATTCAAATGATATCATCCTTCAAGCTGTCATAGAAGTTGGTAAGCGCCTTGGTTATGACACTCTGCATTTGTTATCTTATTTTATATTTGTTTGCTGCATGATCTACTCTAGTAGGATGTAAACTCTTGTCGGTTTATGTTATATCTATCTTTGTGTCCCCTACAGCAACCAAAAGGCATTGTGTGTTTTTTCTATTGAATGGAAAAGTAAATGAATGACTATATAATGAAGTTAAACACAAAATTTAAAGTGTGATAGTCCTCTGTCTTCCAGATGGGGTCAATAACAGCAGGGTCAGTGTTGTGTCCAAATTAGGAGATTTTAGAGAAACTGTGGTGCAGAAGAGACAAGAGAAAAAGAACCAGAGAGAGCAGGGAGAGTGTTGGCATGTGCTAATGAAGAATTAAACTTCAAGTAAGGACACCTGAATAGGATGCTATTTACCTAAGAGAAAGAAAGGTGAAACTGATGATCTTTCAGCAAAATGCAGTGGAGAATATGTCTAAACATAATGAACTTTAAAAAGTTTGTATTAAATTAATCAATCTGGGAAAATCAGGGGCATGGGCCTTTAGGGAATGGATTTTTGGTGAACTTGTCTAAAACAGTTGTCCTTTTAGTGATCCGTGTCAGTTGGACCATCTTCGTGGCAATAGCTTGCTTATCGGGCTAGGGAGAAATTATTTCCTGGGTTTTTATTCTTCTCCAGAGGGAAGAGCCATAAAAAAGAATAGAAAGTTGGGCCCAATTGGCTCTTTAGAACCAAGAAGAAGGGATGTATGATTGAATCTTTATTTTTCTATATTGAAACATGGAAACCTCTTGGAGTTAGAGGAATATAAATCTTGTGTATGGATTGAGGTAATTGTAGAACTCTTAATTGGTAATTCTGTCCTCACACTGTGGCTCTGGAAAGTTCAGCCAAGTATAATGGGATAACTTATGTATAGATTTCACCCTGAGAAAGAATGTATCAACCTACTCATGATTGTGCAATTTAATTATGTGTTATTTAAGGGAGTGGATTTCAAGCTTAGCTGATTATAAAGATCTCCTCGATAATGTATTAAACACACCTATTTCCTAGAAAAATCTACAGACGTTCTTATTCAGCCAAAATGGGATCTGGCCCAGGAATCTGCATATTTTAAAGACATTCATGTGTTTCTGATGATCGGCCAAGTTTGAGAACTCCTTAGTTATTCAAGACTCCTGAGCAAAGCACGTTCAGAGAAGCAAAGGAACATAATCTTTAGTGGTTCTGTATGTAAAGGTGAGCTCCTAGGAACTTGGATGGAGGCGGTAAAAAATTATAAAAGGAACAAAGATGAAGTGTCATCTGTGGGCTGCCTTGTCCAGTAATAGAGATTCTAAGCATAACTGGTTCCCCCACTGTCTCAGTTTATGTTTTTATATAATAAGATCTGGGAAACCATATCTCCAGCATTTTGTCAGTTCTCCCCATTTCCCTGTCAAAAAAGAGGAAAACAGATATAAGGAAAGAATAAAATAGGAAAGGAAAGAGAAAGCAAGCCAGCAAGTATTTATGTACATTAATATATTTCTAAGCAAAGATGGAAACATAATTTCTATGTTTTATTTTGCATCTTAGTGTACACAATTTAATATGAGAAATTTGAAGTTAGCAAAAGCTGCTTTGAGGCCATTTTTAAGAAGCTTTGATAAAGACAGATTGAACCAAAAATTTTTCTAAATTCCTATTAGGTTGAGTCCTATAGCTTATTCCATTGTTACTCTCTAAATTTCTTAAAATGCTGAAAGATAATCACAACGGTTAATTCTTTGAAGACCTATAAATTGGTGGACTCCATACTGAGAAATCAAGTTCTAGTCGAAGGCGTGCTGTTTCCATAGAGCTCCTCTTAGGAGCATCTTATACTTCCTTTCATTCTGGGTCCCTGAACAGTCAGCTGGGTCCATGCTACCTCCCTTCTAAGGTCCAAACCTTAGCCTTCCTGTAAGGCTACTGAAGACACCCCAAATGACCTCAGAGTAAACATACACTGCTCACAGATTCAAAGTGTAAACTAGAACTAGAACTTTGTAGGATGAATCGGGCAGTGAAAAACAAAATACCTTCTAAGGTGTTTTAGCCAGCTATCCTAGATTCCAACCCCATCCCTCCCTCTTGATGCTACTCACGGGGGGTTGTCTTAAAGGAGACATATATAGAGTTTCTTTTTTCAAAGTTAGATGATTGCTACCTTTCTAAATAATAAGCAAGAGAATTCTGAGTCATTCAACAAAGTCCTGATGACCAAACTCTCATGGCAGTGGGGAAAAGCACATGCATGCTATCTTTTTCTCTCACTTTGTAAAAAGTGACTCTGATCCAACTGAAATGTGGGTGAGGATTTGTGTGTGTGTGTGTGTGCCTACATTTCTCTCTGCTCTCTCTCTCTTTCTTTTCCTGGACAGCCTCCCATTACACAATCCTGAAGACTGGTATCATGTTCTTTTTCTTTCCTTCTTATTTATTCCATCCTGGCCAGTGAGACCTTTCTGTCCCCCCTTATTTCTGTGGTTCCCAGAGAGGAACGTGAGTTTTGAAAGTGTCAGAACAGTGTAAATGCTGATGTATAGGCCACAGTTGTTTCTCTCAAAAGGCCTTCAGAGCCCTCCCTTCTCCTCTGTTCCCTTCAAGTTGCGAATGATTCATCAGCTGGCCTTTAGCAAGAAAAGAGGCCGGCCTGAGGTCTCAGGCCTTTGACCTCCCTGAAGAGAAAGGTCACACCGAGTGCAACTGTGCAAGGGCCAGGGCAGCAGCCACGGGCATAGAAACCCGAGACAGGGGCGCCAGGCCCAGTGGAGGGGGATGGTGGGAAAGAGGGGGAATTTAGCAAAGTGAAGAGTCTATTTCTAAGAGACTCAGTGGATCAGCTGACAGCTGGGGTCAGGGGTCATATTTATGCTTGATTCCCTGAGCATGTTACAGTAACATCTGCTTGTTATCGGTCTTCAGGGAGCAGGCGTGAGGACCAGGCACTTCTGACCTCCTTCTACGAAAGGGGGCAGGAGAAGAGATTAGGGGTTCCTATTATGTTTGTGTTTGTTAGACTTAACGGCCCCCCTCTCCTGGGCCTGATTTGTCAGCTTCACCCCATTTCTTTTTATCATCTTGCTAAATATTTAAATGAGCCCCATGGTTGTCAGTGGGAGAGTATTAGAAACTGCAGAAAAGAAAGTTAGATTTCAAGCAGGGGAAATCTTGGTGAAAAATATACAGTGAGAACGATAAAGAGAGTAAAAATCAACAACCCAGGAAATTCTTCCCAAGCTAGAATCAAATCTTTTCACAGAATGGTCTCGGTTTTGGACATCATACATAGAATAAAAAATCGGTTGTAATTGTGTTCTGTCACCTTCTGCAAAAACAATTCCTAACAGGAGAGATGGTTTGGTCAT
The DNA here is from genome assembly GCF_949987535.1 of Balaenoptera acutorostrata. NCBI lineage: Eukaryota > Metazoa > Chordata > Mammalia > Artiodactyla > Balaenopteridae > Balaenoptera > Balaenoptera acutorostrata. The sequence goes on along the minus strand of NC_080066.1, from coordinate 48,700,992 downwards.
TCAGTTACGAGGGAATTATAACTTCATGTGGGATTCGTCTCAGAGGTTGTGGTCCTCAACTCAAAATGAGGACAGAACTCACAACTGAGGGGAGGTTGAGGATGTAATATTAATTCTACTCTTTGATTAATCTTCTTCGTTTGAGTCACTTTTGTGACTTTTCCACAAATTTCCCTTAAAAATGTTTCCTTCTGTCACCAATGAATTAGAGCTTTTATATGCAAATATTCCCCCACCTCCAATTTCTCTGGCCAAAGTAATAATCAATGGAAACATAAAGCAATTTCTGGAAATTGGGCTGAAGAAAGAAGAAAATGCTCTGAGCTGCAAAGTTCTTTTTCTTCATTTGCTGAAAAAAAAAAACAAAAATACAACACTTGCTGTGTGTCTGCCAGCTTCTAGAGGACACATTTTGCATTAGTTACAATTATCCAGACTCTTGTGATCCCATTTGCCATGATTTTTGTTTAGAAGTTTCTGGAAGGACTTGGCTTGGTTTTGTAAAACTCTCTTGGTGCCACTGCAGACACGAGCGTACATAATTGATACCTAGTTGATGCCTTAAACACTTACATGACATTTTGTTTTAGCCTCAAGACTTGAATGGAGGAATAAAATTTGGGAGTGAGGGAAGAGTTTGGAGATTGAGGATATTATTTTCAGCTAAAAAAGAGAGTTAAAATAAGCAAATATGATTTCACGGAAGGTGGTCTCCTTTGGGGTCCAAGTCCATGGCAAAGTTCACACAGTCCAACCTTCCATGTAACTGTATGAAAACAACATGTTTGCTATTTATAAAGAATTGCCTTGGGGAAACCAGCTCTAAAGAGGAGTATAGATTGTTCTGAGGAAAACTGGATGTGAGTGCATGGGGCCTCTTCAAAATTAAGGGCTTGGATGTGTGTGTGTGTGTGTGTGTGTGTGTTTAGTCGGTGGTGGGATGGATGATGGGAGTCGTTGTTCAAAACCACTCCGTGATTATAAATAATAAAAAAATTCAATCGGAAGTGCGTTCTGCCAAACTGGACAATAAACCTCTTAGCAGGCCATTGAGATTTTCTTAATCAGGGTCAGACCCACATGCATAAGGCCAATGAGTTCAGTGGGAAAAACCGACTCTTATTCCCTGTTTTTTTTTTTTTTCCTTTCCTTTTTTCTTTCATTTGGAAGGGACCCCCTCATAAACATGCAGAGCAATTTTCCAGTACATTAACCCAGGAGGGATCCTCTCTCTGTCGGCTCAAGAGACAGAAAAGTTGAGAACCAGGGTGAGAGGAAGATAGATGAGCCTGGTATATAAGAGAGGGCAGTTTTTCCACTGTCCTGCCCTGTACACCTAGGACAAAGACTTCATTGACTGCCATGCTTGACATCAGCCTCATAAACTAGTAGTCAGGCACAAAAGGTCTGACACTTGAAAGTACAAGTCCCTGCCTTCTTTCTGTTGCAGCTGTGCAGGGGGGTTGGGCCTAACAGTGGTGTCCTTTTGTCAGCCCATAGGACAAGAGGTGAAGATAAATAGTATTGACTTTAAGGTAGTCACACAATTTTGCTATTTCCCCAAAGATAACACTTCCTCCCAGGTCTCACATCATGGGCCCAGGAGATATAACCATCTTCCCTTTGGCTAGGGAGCCGGGATAGAGCTGGCCTGGGTAGCAATGAGGGTGCAGAGTGGACGTGTAGCTGGAGGGAAAGGGAGAAGATAAGGGGCAGGTACAGAGTCATGGGATCCGTTCCTTGTCCTCTGTGAGGAGGTGGTATGGTTTTCATGCATTCTAGCTTGGTCACAATGGTTTCTTTCATTTTCTTGAGATCCCTGGAAATGGTCCTAGAGGGGAAAAACGGATGCAGGAAGTAAGTCTGAAAACCATGTACAATGATATGATCTAAAAGATTAAAAAAAAACCCACGTTGGTATCTTTCTGGGTATTCCAAGGCCAGACAATACAATGCTTTCCTGGGAACATTTTGGTAATAAGACTTTAAAACAAGCACATAAGTAGAATGCAATCATTTAAGAATTCTATGTGCTGAAGGCAGGGACACATCAGCTGTGTGGTCTGTTGGCATTTGATTGTTGTAATCATTAGGTTTTTTTCTTATTTTCTTAATCATTAGCTTTTATTTGACTGGGCATCAGCAAAGATAAACCTTTTGTAGTATTTCTTTTTGCGTTAGCGGAGAAGGAATTTGAAATACAGAACACAGAACCCATTTGGACTTGATGGCTTATGGCCAAGTTCAATTAGCTAGAGAGGATCACTTTTCCTGAATGTCATTCTAGATATGCTGAGTGCACAGTGCCATTTCAGATCTGTCTTTTCACCCTCTAAAAAGGCTCATTGGACGATGATGTCTGAGCATCCCCAATGACAAGCATCTCGCTCAAGTTAGACCTCTCCATCTTCAGAGTGGACTTAAGGGTCTCAGAGCAGAGGGGTTCTAAAGAGCTATCCAAAACTATTTTATATATGGACAGAGAAGGGTGTGGTAGCTCAAATCCTTACAGATCCCTTGTTTTCAAGCTGAACAAAAGTTACAGTTGGGATATGAATGCCAGAGGGAGTTCCACTTAAACCCCTACAGTGGAACTCAGATCAATTGTACTTTAGCCAGTTTATAACATCTATCTGAGTTTCCCTTCCCATTCCCCTTTCAAGTTGGTGAGTTTAGAGTCTCCTTCTATTGATGACACCTCTTTGCATCATTTGAGAATATATTCTTCATCCAAGTTATTTCAAAAACTCTATTCTCTACAGCTCTGCTCCAATCTCCTTTTAGAGAACATTGCTCGAGGCTAAGATTTAAAGATATCACATTGATGGGAAACTATTTGAGATTAGTTCCTTTCTATGAATCTTTTAAGTAAACATATTTACTCTAAAAACTAATAGTTGCAAGTTGGGAACCTAGTTTTTTGAAAATAGAGGACATACCGACTAGCTTCCCATTCACACTGGTTTAACCTCCCCTTTAGGGAAATCCTGTAGCTGATGCGTATCATGAACTTAGAGTAGCTGTTCTGAACTTACCATGATTTGCTTTTGAATAGTTATGTGGCAATAATTTTGTCTTATTGATGAATGCATTATGTCTTGAAGAAGATGGATTTCATTCATTGCCTTTTGTTTTTGCTTTGGAGTTCCCAAATTCATTATTTCCAAGATATAGTTATGTTCACTTATACTTCAGTAGAGCCTTGATTGTTTCCAGAAACCTGCAAGTTATCTCAGAATGCCACTTCCATTTTCATATCTCAGGGTTGGTTTCAGGGGAAAACAGCAAGGTGAGCCTAACTTTGTCCCTCTGCCCCTGCCTAATCAATTGCCCCTTTTCTCTTCTCAGAGCCTTTGGGTCTTCATTCCTCTAGGCTCTCAGACATTCCTCTGGGTTCTCTTCATCCTTCATCCTCCCGACTCTCTGACGATCTACGTAGTCTGTCATTTGGCAGCTCTTATATGTGAAGTGCTAAGCTTCCTTGTAGCAGGAAAAAAGTTGAATATGAGCAAACAGAAACCCAGTCTGAAGTTGTGGGAAAGAGAAAAGCGTAGGTTATATTTGGGGGATTTTTATGGGATGATGAGATGTGAGCTACTGGAACATTTGTTCTACTTTTCTATGTCCAGATTTGCCTCTTCTAGCCCATTCTTTTCCAGAGGACACATGTTTCCACAGGTTTTCATTGCCAAAGTCTAAAATAGAGACTGAACATTTTAAGCAGATCTTCTCAAATGCAGCAAAGTGACTGGTCTTGATTCTCCTCTTTCTCTACTCTATCCATTTCATTCCTATCCCCTGACTCAAAACACAGAAAGAACTTTCCATTAAGGGTTATCTGGCAAACCTTGGTGTGGGGAATGTCTCTCAATGTTTCCTTCTGAGGCACTTCTACCTGAGAGGCAACAATTTGGTTGAGAAAACTCATGGGTTGGGTGCTGGGAAGACTTCTGTTCTAGTCTAATCTAGTCTAGTCTAGTGCTCTCTTAATTGAACTTGGACAATCATTTCATCTCCCTTAGTTTTCTTATCTGTAAGATGGACAAACTACACATATCTAAATGATTGTTTTCTTTCTCTCTTGTCCCCTATATTTTAACAGTGAGCTGCATTATAAGTAAACATGGGAAAAAATAAGATAATGTTTAATCGAATAATTGAACGTTAAAGAATATAATCTCAATTTAAGGTATTGTTGGCATCACATCTGGAAAGGTCCGTGAATTTGATGTGTGTACAGGACCAAGCATTTCCTCTACTCTTTATTTAGACCTGTGTCATGGACTTGGAATTGATATGTCTTTGGGGTTTTCTTAGTTCTGGTTGAGGACACATGGTTTTGTAAATACACCGTTAAAAACGGACTTTCCAGGCAGAGACCCCTGCATGGGGCTGCCCCACGGGATTCAGTGACTGGCTTGGCTTTCCTAGTCTGAATCAGAGTTTAAAAATTCTTTTAAATAAATATTTGTGTTCAGGCTTGTCCAAGGTCTTACTTCCTGACCAAAAAAAAAAAAAATCTATTTTTATTTGCATTCTATTAAACCTTTCTTTTAGGTAAAAGAGATATTTCAATCCATTTGTATTTATGCTGATACAGGCTGTGGGTGACGTTGTCCCTCCGGTGTGTGTACTGAGAGCTGGACTGAGCCAGCAAGGCCTTCCTTTGTCTCTCACTCACTTTGTCTCCTAGAGCTAGACTATGGTTGCGGAGAAAAGAAAGGATGTTGTTTTTTGATCCAAAGACTGAAGAACTCCCTCTGTGTAAAGTACAGCAGCAGCCCCCATACCCTGCATCCCTGTAGAACCAAGGCCAAGGGAACATGATCAGGAAAAGAATGGCTGCCTTGGTTTTGCCCCTCTTGTCATTGATGCTGGCCCCAAGAGACTTCTGTTGAGGGCCTGTGACTAACTATGCATCTTGATACCAAATTTACAAGGGCATGCATCACTTGAATTAAGGCGTTAACTGTTGTTTCTAATTCTCTAACTTTGTTTTCCCCTCAGTGATTCAACCTCATATGATAATAACTTAGTAAACATGTCCAATGTGATGACCTGTGAACCTCAAACTCGACATATCTTAAACTCAATTCCGGTCTCTCCTTAGAAAATTGGGCTCTGCTTTCTCTTTCATTTTCCTGTTTGTATGATTATCATTGCTTTTGTTGTCCACACTCAGAAATTTAGCTGCAACTCTGAATTTTTTCTTCTCTTTTTTTCTGTTGCTCCCTGTATGCTAGTAGCAATCTAGTCCTACTGAGTTTTTCTTGCTTCTACATCCTGATTCTTTCCTATTTCTGTTGCCCTGTTTAGTTGAGGCTCTCAGATTTCATGCCTGAATTACTGCAATAACACCCTAGGTGAGTTCCCTTTTTCATCGCTTGCCTAATATAATTCTCTCTTCCAGCCACCTCTCTTCTATTTATGTTCCCAGTGGCTTGTGCCTCAATCTTGTTTTTCCACCCAGAAGGAGATAGTTTTTGTTCCCTCATACATTTCAACTCACATTCCTCAGAAAGCCTGCATTGATTTCTCTAGAGACCAGTGAACACTTTCCCTCAGGATACTAATTGCACCATTAGCATTTATCATATACTTCATTATTCTCCTTTGAAAAAACACATAAAATACTTAATGCAGTCTTCTAGAAGCTGTTAGAATTGTGAACAAGTTTGTGTGAAGCTTATACATCTGGTCAGGAAGTTAGGTATAGAAGTAGGTAGTAATAATAATACTATGACACTAGTTATTGACGGAGTGCCTCTTATGTGCTGGGAAATATTCTGAGTTTTTATTGTCATCGACTCATGTAATACTGACAATAATCCTGTAAGGCTGCTACTTAGTATCCCATTTCACAGATGTGAAAATGGAGGTGCAGACAGGCTCAGTCCAAAGAAGAACAAGTTTTAAAAGAATGACAAAGGATTATGAAAACCCTGGTAGGAGAGATGACTCCCGTCCAATTGGGATAAAGGTTATGAAGGAAGTTTAAAAGGAAGAAGAAAGTGCTTTGGTATTTTCTATTTAATTAACTAGAAATGCTCCATCTTTCAGTCTTATATTGTTGTAGTTCTCTGAGTTCATCTTTGTACTCCTAATTGGATGGGAAGCTCGTGAAGATGGATATTAATTCTCTTCATCTCCACCACAGCATCTAACCCAGTGTTTTTCACATAGCAGCTGTACGTTGATAGAAACTTAATTACGTTTTGTTGTCTTAAGCACAGAGATGCTGCATTTCAGAGCTTTTTGGCTGTTGTTTTGTTTTCACTGTTTCTGGATTTATATGCTGACTTAGTCATTTATTTTGATTTTGGGGAAATAAGTTACTTAGTATATATATTGTGTATATGTTTATATAGTTCAGATAACAATAACATTAAAAAATTTTAATTAATTTCAAAATACTTTTGAACCTGTTTTCCTCCAATTACCCTAATCACAAGTATTTGCCAAGCAAGAATGGTTTTACAATGTAAGGAATTAGGGCTGGTATAGGTGAGCTGATATAAGTTGCTAAAGATTTTCACAGAACCAGTGCTATTCCCTAGAGTTTCTCATTCTGGTAGTGTGTCCTTTTTAATGTGCCAGTGACTTTCTCACAGGGTTGTTGAGAGAATTAAATGTAACAAAAGTCAATTAGAAAAGAGCTTAACACGTGGTCGTTTTTTTTTTTTTAAATTAATTAATTAATTTATTTTTATTTTTGGCTGTGTTGGGTCTTCGTTTCTGCGTGAGGGCTTTCTCTAGTTGTGCAAGCGGGGGCCACTCTTCATCGTGGTGCATGGGTCTCTCACTATCATGGCCTCTCTTGTTGCGGAGCACAGGCTCCAGACGCACAGTCTCAGTAGTTGTGGCTCACAGGCCTAGTTGCTCCGCGGCATGTGGGATCTTCCCAGACCAGGGCTCGAACCTGAGTCCCTTGCATTGGCAGGCAGGCTCTCAACCATTGCGCCACCAGGGAAGCCCGACACATGGTCGTTTTATATGTGTTAAATGTTACCATCATCATATTCTGCAGCATCATATTCATCACCATTATCACCTTCATCAGCATCATCAGCATTATCCTCATCATCCCCATTACCATCATCAGCATCATCTATCATTCATCATCACCACTCATATCCATACCTCCTTAAATGTCATTGGCTATCTGTGACCAAAATGACGACCATGGTTCCAGTACTAACGTGATACTACATTTGGTTGTGTGGTCTTAGTAAAGGACTTATAATACTAGACTCAGTTAATCTTCCCAGAGCAAAGACTTTGTTGTACTTCATTAATATACAACTAGGGATCATTGCTTCTCATATATCACATGAGACACTCTTCTGGGGAGGGGGATCCGTAGTGGGGAAAGTATCTGTGACCACCTCTCACCTCCAATTTGGGCCTTACTTAGCATCCCTGATGCAAAAATGGATTCACTTACAGGCCATTCAATAAATACATTTATTTTAAAGTTCATTTTAAAGTTTACTAGCAATTGATTCCTCTGAAATGTCTGAACTGAAACTGAATTTATGGTTGACCAGTAACAACTTTTTTCACAAATCACACATCCTTTAAACTAAATGCAATTTAAAACTGTGCAAAAAAAAAAAGAGAAATTATTTGTGATTTAATTGAAAAATACAGTTAAGGTAAGACATATTTTGCTGATGATTCATTTGTCCTTTCCAAGGGCAACTAACACATATTTAAGTAAAAGAACTGATCATTTGAATAACAACTATTGAGGCAATCTGTCCAGAAAGCAGCATGTTCAGAAATATTAATTTGACATTTTTTTTCTGATATCTTCTGAAGTAAAAATAATGTAAAGGGTTTTAGGTGTAGACACTATTATCAAGGACACGATTCCTTTCATTTGGACTTTCCTGAAATCCACTTTTTTTTCTAGAAAAATTTATTGGCTATCAAAAAGAATCTAAAAAATAAAAGAAAAAATTTAAATGTATGTCTGAACACATGGGTTGTTAACACCAGATTTGTTGTTTTTTTATATTTGATCCATCCTAATGTTCTACAGTTACAGAGCTACTCAGTTATGACCTGGATTTAAAAGATATGTCCACATAGCTGGTTAACTGAGAAAAGTCAAAAAGATGTTTAACAGATTTTTTTTTAACCTTCCAAATTTCCCCTGCTCACCTCCTCTCAAACTATAGTTTAAAAATTCCCAAACAGACTTCGAAGTTTACAAAGAAATAAAAATTAGTGTGAGGGGCAGCAGAAGTTTTCCTATTCCATCATTTATTACAAATTTTTAATTAAATTAGGAATTTGGTATTAAAATATACACACTACTATATATAAAATAGATAACCAACAAGGACTTACTGTATAGCACAGGGAAATATACTCAATATCTTGTAATAACCTATAATGGAAAAGAATGTAAAACAAGAATATATATATTTATATGTATATGTATAACTAAATCACTTTGCTGTACACCTGAGACTAACACAACACTGTAAATTAACTATATTTCAATAAAAATAAAAAATTAACATAAAAATACCAAAAGATTACAAAAAGATAGAAGAAATATAATCTCAGAATAAGTTTAAAATTATTAAATACATTTTATTTTTTAATTAATTGTCTTTACATCTTTCATATTATTGCTACCTGAGGTTTGGGAATCCCTGCAATAAGGAAGCATCCCTTTAGTACTTTCTAAAAGAGAGTGTCATTGAAACACGAAAGAATATTCAGGTGAATTTGATGGAAATTTCTGATCGCATGCTATTTTTTCCCAAAAAAATGGTGATAACTTTTTATGAATAATGGTAATTACCAAGCTATTTTATGAATTAATTGATATAATGAATTGATTGGTTATTTCAAATTCAATGTGTGATCAAATTTTATATGACATGCAGAGGAATTACAAAGTCTATACCAAACTAGGACAGAGTCTCATAAAAACATGAATTCAGTAGTAGGTTAGAAAATGGATTAGAGTAACACTCAAATTCGTTTTTGTTTGGGGTTTTAAAATATACTTTTCCTGAGTATTTAAAAGATTATAAGTACTAAATTACAAAAATTTTAGAATTTGGAAAGACCATATAAAGAGGATTACTATCTTATAATCTTTCAGGAGCAACCCTGGCTAGCATTATATTTTAATTCTTATAAATGGCATGTAAAGGTGGCATGAAAAATATTTAACAATCAATTTTACACAGGAATTGACCAATGGGAAGCAATGTGATGTAAAGAATTGATCTGGGTGAATCATCTTGTTTTGCTGAATATAATCTCTGTTGTATGTACATAAATGTATGTCCATAAATAATGTAACATTTATTTGTTTGTATATTAGTTCTAATGCATGCACATACAGTATGCAATCTTTTAAATTTATACATTCTGAAAACAATAATTGCAGTGTTGATGTTTAGATTATCTAACTATTGTTTATCTCATTAATCTGTAAAAAATTAGTTGTTTGGTAAATTAGAAATATAAATTTTATTTTGGAGGGAAGATGGATTTTTAAACTACTTAACAAACATCTTCAAAGCACCTGTTTATTAGCAATGACTATAGAAGTGTAAATCATTCTTAGTAGAACCACAGAGAATCTGAAGCACAAAGTTTTGCAGGACAAAATTTTCCAATCCCTGATAGGGTTACAGCAAGGAATTTTAAATAATGTGCTTGGCTTTTTAAGCTATTTGCACTCTTCACCAATTAATTCCATTTATTTTTAGCACCATTACCCCAGTAGTTAGTTCTAAGAATGAAATATTTTACATTATTAACATTTCATTTAACTATCCAGCTTCATAGATTGAAAACAAATTGAGCATCTCTAGAATAAATTTAACAAATTTTGTCTTTAAGAAGCAAAACTGGGGACTTCCCTGGTGGCCCAGAGGTAAAGAATGCCTTGCATTGCAGGGGAGGCAGGTTCGATCCCTGGTCAAGGAACTAAGATCTCATGTGCTGTGGGGCAACTAAGCCCATGCACCACAACTACTGAGCTCGCGAGCCTCAACAAGAGCCCATGTGTCTCAGACTACAGAGCCTATGCGCCCTGGAATCTGAGCGCCACAAATATAGAGTCCACCTGCCCTGGAGTCTGCGCACCACAACTAGAGAAGAGAAAACCCGCAACTAAAGATCTTGCATGCCTCAATGAAGATCTCACGTACCTCAACTAAGACCCGATGCAACCAATAATAAATAAAATAAGTAAATAAATAATAAATAAATCTTAAAATAAAATAAAATAAAAAAGTGTCCACCTGCCAGTTCAGGGGACACAGGTTTGATCCCTGGTCCAGGAAGATCCCACATGCTGTGGAGCAACTAAGCCCACGAGCCACAACTACTGAGCCCACATGCCACAACTACTGAAGCCCGTTCACCTAGAGCCCGTGCTCTGCAACAAGAGAAGCCACCACAATGAGAAGCCCATGCACTACAACGAAGAGTAGCCCTGCTTGATGCAGCTAGAGGAAGCCCACGCACAGCAACGAAGACCCAACGAGGCCAAAAAATTAAAAAGGAGAAGAAGCAAAATTGTATTCTGGATACATTGTGATTGTGTCAGCACTAAATTACATTGGAAGTTTTACAGATTCTCAATGAGGAAGTAAATTCACCTTCAAGCTTGTATATTAAGATATCCAAATAAGTAATCATTAACTTGTAAATCCACGAGGGAATCTTGAAGTATTTTTGAAACATCAGAGAAAAGGGAAGCAGCTCCATCTTTCTGCTTATAACTCCAAAGAGTTAGTCTTGAAAAATCAAAAATGATTCAAGTAAGATATACGTAGGCTTATGCCAAGAGTTGCCTCTTTGATATTGGGGTAACCAGTGTACTCACCTTACTCTGAAGGAGGATTTCTTTGTTATAACACCTCAACCTGTAGCCAACTGTTTGGTTATTACAAAAGTACACGTACATGAGCAGTCATCGAGATGAGAAGGCCTAATAAAGAATCAACCAAAAATTAGATTTTAACAGAAACATGCCCTCCATCACACATGGTAACAGATCACAGAGTGCATTACACAATAGCCTCGCCTCTCATGTGACAGGAAGGTGCTAGAAGAGGAAACACTTTTGCATTTATTCACACCCCACAATATCCTGTATCAGGGAATTCACTCCATCAGAGAAGAAAGATTTCTATCCTCATTTGTGTTTAAAACATGAAAACAACATAACAGCTGCATGCTGCATTGAATAAGGAAGATCCACATGCATTTAAATCACTTATATCTTACTTTTTTATGATGCAATTGTGAATTATGTTCCTTTTGCATCTGTAATTAGAGGGCAGAACAGATGGCGAAGGCTTCGCTAAAAGTGATGTGTCCATTAAAATAACCTATGCTGCCAAATGATTGTTCACTATAACAGGGTATTCATTCACTATGGCAGGCACTTTGCTGTACTGAAATATGTTGCAAAGGCCCCTGGACTATACATGACGCTTATTATTTTTAAGGGCTTTCCAATAAAAGGGTTCACTGTAGCACAGCTAGCTTTGTACCTCATTTATCTTCTGAGCATATGTTTTACTATATTGTTCTAATTAAAAAGTGACCTTGTATATAATGATCAGAACTCAGTGCTGAAAATGATTCATATAGGAGCTGGGGATGTTAGAAGACAGTTCAAGCCATATTAAACCAGGCAGTGAGGCAGGGGACTGGGGCAGCCTCTTATTGTGCATTATTTGGAGAAGGTTTTTAAGGAGAAAAAAATAAAAACAAGGAAAACAAAAGGGTAAAAAGTCATCATAAGATTTGGTTCAAAGATGCTCACATAAAATTTAATTATTTTACATCTGGCCAAAGCATACTGGCTACTGTGTTGTTCAAAGCTATGAAAGATGCATTTTGTTTTGCTTTGCTTGGTTAAGATATATTGGAACTTTTCAGCATATCATATTCTGTCAGCTATAATAATAAAATTATTGAAATTTCATTTTTGTCAGCTTCTGAGGACAAAGAGCTTTCAAATATCACTCATAGAATGTCCAGAACTTTGCAAGATAGTTATAATTTCCACACTATGAAGGAGAAAACAGTTTCAGAGAGATTAGGAGAGAAGCCTTACTCATCCAGCTGGTAAAGGCATTTAAAAGAAAAACACTGAAAACAATAGAAGAAAACATAAATGACTTCTTTATGTAATTTATGGAGAAAAAGTTTTCTAAGTAAAAATTGGTGAAAAAACAATAAACACGTTAAAAATTTAACAAACAAAATTAAAGTGCACACATCTAACTAGAAAAATCATTTGTAACCAATGTGAAAGGAAGTGTCATCCCTGATATGTGAAGAACTCATACAAATCAATAAGGAAAGTACTGAGACCCTCAGCAGGAAAATGCTACAAGGGCAAAAGCAGATAGTTTACAGAAGAAAATACAAATCACTAATTAAAATAATAAATGTGTTCAACTTTATTTGTAATCAAACTCTTTTAAAATAAATAGCAAAAAGTACCATTTTCAACTAAAATATTATGAACCCTTTCACAAAGTTCATGCCCACTTCTGGGGAAGATTCGGTAAGAAGGTCATTGTGGTGAAGCAAACATATGTCAGAATGATATTTCTGAAAAGTATTTGAAAAATTTACATCAGGAACATTAAAAAAATGTGTGCATTTTATCCATAACTTCTACAAGTCAATACTAAGGGATCAAGCAAAATGTGGGCAAAACTTTGTACACTTGTATATTAATTATAATGTTATTTATTGAATTTTAAAAACTGTGAAAATCACCTAATTATCGATACCCAGTTGATAGTTTGACAAATTTTAATATTTTCATGCCCAAATACTTTAGCATTAAAAATAATGTTCTTAAAATTTGGGTTCTGTTTGCGTTCAAGGAAGAAATCTTGCAATCATAGACATATTCCAAAATTCATTATGAAAAATTCATTTCTGGCAAACTGAATTCCATCTTTCAGTCATCCTCCTCTTAATTTTGGTTAATCAATGGGAGATTCTCATACTTTGGCAGTTTTTCTGCATCAGCATTTTTTGTGAGTAGTTAATGGTCTGTAAATACCATTTAAATGCACCAGGGGAGTTCATCATTTAGAGGAAATCTATAGGGAACCCTTTTGTAGAGGAAAAAGTCTTTGGATAAAACAGATATTCACCCTTAAATAATTTTTTACTGGTTTTAAAATTTATTTTGAAATCCTCTAGGTAGAGCTTCCAGTCATCATAAGAGTTTTTTTTATTTCTGAAAAAATATGACTCCCATTTTTTCAGAGTACATATTTCCCCGCCTTCTTTAGTAAACTTGAATTTGGCATTGTAATAAGAGGATGGGCTGAGCATGTGGAGAAATTCTGAATGACAGTGCTTGGTCTTCAGATTCTTTGAATTGGTATTTATGGAATCCCATAAATATTCTTCCAACCTTTTGATGGGCATTGCCAACCTTTTGTGGGGCTGAGAGGTGAAGTAACCAGCACAAGTGAAATTAAGCAGCTTTGCCTGGGCTTTGCATTCTTCTGGGAGGAACTGAGAAATAGCCAGAGGCTCTGTACTCCTGTAGAAATGCTGTGGAAAATCACAACCACCCCCTGATGCTAGGAGTGGGGAAACTGAGGTCCATGTCTAGACTTCCTACCTAAATCTAAGTCATCTCTCAATGTCTCAAAATGTCCCAGTGAACTAAGATAATAATTAACACCAGGTTCATAGGAAAATCATGAAGATTAAGGTGATGGTGATATTGAAATGATTTTCAGTCTTGCACAGGCAAATCAAGCACATATCACATTATATGTGTTTTGATTGTTTTCTTGTCAGACTCCATTCCAGGCTGTAAAATTCTACAGAGCAGGTGCAAAGTCTCATTCCCTTTTTCTTCCCCGGGGCTTACTCCAGACACTAGCATAGAGTCCTTGTTTTATAAATATGTGTTTTTTTCTTCCTTTCATTGGACCTACACATAAAGGACTAGTTTCTGAGTGGAATGTGTTATATTTTAAACTCTTTGGAGGATGCTCCTATATTCCAAGGATCAATAGTTCTGCCAAAAAAAAAAAAAAAAAACAATAGTTCTGCCAGAGCTTCTGTTATTTTTATTTATCAGCATCTCTTCCATCATCATTAACTACTTCACACAAGGCTCTGAACACAATTTAAAGATACTTTACCTGTCCATTAGAATTTTAGAATCTAGTTTCTTCATAACACAATGTGATTAATCAGTAATAAAAACATTAAGAATTGGGCATTCAAGACTCAGACTTTTCACAATGTCAAAATATTCCAGACCTATTCTTTATTGATTTGAAATGGAATCAAGACATAAAAAGAGCACAGGACTAATATAAAATAAGTAATAGCTGAATATACATTAAAATATGATTGCCAAACATACCAAGAGAAAACAGTTCTTTCATGTTCTTTATTATGAAAACTCAATTTTAAAATATCAATATTTTATGCATTAATTTTTGATCTCTGACCAAGCTATTTGTCATTGTTGGAACAGTGTTCTGCAGCAACTACTTATATGCTTTTTCATTGTGAAATGAGTCTTTGGTGATCATTCTTTTTCACGGAGTGCATCTATCTTTCTCGGTTAAGACTTTTGGTTTTTACTTCCCCAAAGGTTACATCTATAATAATTGTGTTACCCTACCTGCCAGTGGCCATTTCTCAATTATTTTAACTCAACTATTTGTGGTTTCCAGCAGGAGTACGCTTCCGATTTCTTCTCATACACAGTTGCTTGTTTCATGAATGTCTGTGGTTTGTTTCCTCTGCCCTGGAAAATTAAGAGGCCATAGATCAGAGGAGAAAATGCTAATTCAAAGGCCGGGCAGGGATTGATCAGAAGCTTCAGCCTGGTAAGTTGGTTTAGAATGCTATGATTTCTTCAAGGGATTTCTTGAGTCTATGCAGGTTTCAATTCATTAAGGTCAGCCCAAGAATCTTTGCAGTTTGATCTATCTGCCCACCCAGGCAAGCTGCGTGCATGTGTGTGCATGCGTTTGTGTGTGTTTGTGTGTGTGTGCTCGCTCTCTGAGGCTCGGTGAGACTTTGAGCATTGTTAATCCTTTTTTTAAAATTTTTTATTGGAGTATAGTTGATTTACAATGTTGTATTATTTTCAGGTGTACAGCAAAGTGAATCAGTTATACGTATACATATATCCATTCTTTTTCAGTTTCTTTTCCCATATAGGTTATTACAGAATATTGAGTAGAGTTCCTTGTGCTATAGGGAACTTATTAGTTATCTATAACTAATAAGGTCCTTATTAGTTATCTATTTTATATACAGTAGTGAGCATTGTTAATTCTGACTGTGAACGAAGGTGATCACTGACATGTTCTCACAGAAGACAGTTTTCAGGTTTCGAGAGACCTGTTGGGATAAACACATTCAAGATAATAGCATTGGAGCAGGACAAAAGCCACGTCATTGTAAAAATGCCTTCAACCTGAAACATTCTGATGGAACTTTGCATGAACAATGGACACATACTGCCTAATGTGGTATGTAAAGATAGCAATAACCCTTAATGGAGACTGTAAAATGAAGCATTATGTTAGCCAGCAGAAAGGAAAATGCAAATTGATTCCCTTTTTGTTTAGATGTAAGTGCTTATCAAGGTTAGCAGGTATTCAAGGTCTGTGACACCAGAATAATTTGTTTTATTATAATACATGGACAAGAAGGGTGCTTAGGGCTTTCTGAGTGACTCAGATGGCCAGAGAAAATTCTACAGTCTGGACTCTTAATCTCATTTGAACCTATCTCGGACTCCATCTGATAGAGAGAAAGGAGGTTCAGAACTGAAACCTTTTCAAACGTGAGTTGATGATATTAATAGTTATAATGGATGAGAGCTGGTAATATTTTGTTCCTTGGTGAGAGTATAGAATTGAAACTTGCATTTTGACTTGAAGGGTTTTAGAGTTGCCTATTAGACAAAGGCTTTCCAAGTTCATTTTCTCAGGCTCCTGGACACTAGCAAGACGTCCCCTGTGGACTCTTCGCAATCACAGGGACTCATTGGACAGCAGAGATTGTGATACATATGTCAGTTTGGCTGGAATACAAACCACACCCAACCAAACCAGCAGGTCTCTCTCTATACTAAATCTAAGTCTATGGGACCCTTTTATTCTGGTCTTGTCACCGAGGTAACAGCTTAATCTTTGGATGCTGTCACATAGTGACACCTATTGTTCGATAAAACATTTTTTGGCAATGCTTTCATTCATCTCTACCCAGATGGTAGCTCAGGAAGGTGAGAGGGCAGAAGGAATCATACTGATGGGCAAAGCTTTTCATTTGAAATATTGAGCCACAGTGAGAGCTACTGAATGTCTTCCCCGGGTACAAGTGATCTCTAATGGCAAAGCTAATTTACGGAGGTCTTGACAATGGTAAATATGGCTGCTCAGAATTTACTTTCAGCTGTTAAGTAGATGCAAAATGCAACTGGTCATTCTTAAACACGTGAATGAACAGATAAAGCCAGCTCCATATAAATGGACTTAAACACAGAAATAGATATATCTCTCTAATTCTTAAGTAGGATTTTGGTATTTGGATCTTCCTTCTAGTAGGTTACCTAGTGATATAATCTTAATGAAAAAATTGAGGCTTTGATTGAGTGGGTTGTTGAATGACGAGCATAACTAGTTAGTTACTGCTCTGGGGAACTGTGTGAGTGCAATACCTGGAATATTTTTTTTTTCCTTGGGAAGAGATCATTATCTGTCAAGGGAGAATCACCCAGAAGAATAATAAAACATTAAAAATAAAATCAACTGTATTAGTGGTTTCTTTGCTCCACAAATCAGCAGAAAGTAACTTGAGCTAGCTTATTCAAAAAAGGATATTCATTGGAAGGATACTGAAGTTGTCATGAAAGGGCTGAATCAAGCAGCCTCAGAAAGCATGGAAACACATCAATATGGAGGTCCTGGGAACTCAGATTGCAGTTGCTCTCGGTCTTCCTTCTTGAGACTTACCGTTAGTTAACTCATTTCCCAGGAATTCTTTGTTATGATGAAGAAACTCATGTAAGAAAGAACCTGATTGGCCCACCTTGGGTCAGGGGTCTGATAACTCCACATATGGTAGGTAGTCAGAGGAGCAGGGTTGTAAAACTCACACATGACCGACCTCTAAGTGGCCTGCTGTAGAGTAGGGGGAGGGTCAAAAGAAAGGGAAAAGCGTGAGTTGGATAGACACCCCCCAAATATGTCAATTACAATGGTAAAATAAGAAAGGTTCTTGTTTTCAGCAAATGCTGATCCCACTTAAGAGGAAGCAATCTTGAGTCTAAAATAAACTCCAAATACCATAGCATGGTCCTTGAGCCTTTCATAGTCTGTCTTTCTTCAGTATTTTTAGCCCCATCTCAGGCCACACTGTTCCCTTGATATGTACAGTAAGTCCTCTACATACGAATGAGTTCCGTTCTGAGAGTGCGTTCGTAAGTCCAATTTGTTCCTGAGTCCAACAATATTAGCCAACTAACAGTCAGCTATATAGTACCGTACTGTAATAGGTTTATAATACTTTTCACCCAAATATTACGTAAAAAACAAAAACAAAGAAAAGATTTTTAATCTTATAGTTCAGTACCTTGAAAAGTACCAGCTACATCACCGCTGCTTTTACACTTGCTTCTGGACATCCTGGGCTTGAAATAACGATACTGTACTACTGTACCCTATACAGTACTGTACAGTGAAGGACACAAAAGCAAGCACTTGTAGAGGATGCACGCATGTGACAATGTACGCCAGACACATGAACTAACTTGCGTGACTGAACATGCCAAAGCACATTTGCATCTTTGAAAGTTCGCAACTTGAAGGTTCATATGCAGGGGACTGTAGTGTAAACAAATTCACACATAATACTTCTGGTATTAAAAGGTTGCTGTATACATGCATATGCTTGTATAATTTCTGCAACCTTAAACGTGAAACATATCCCCTGTGCTGCTGTCCCTTTACTTATACCATGCTCCTTGATGCAGAATGCAACCCCTCTCCTCTACCTGGCCTTTTAGAGCATTTAGCAGGGTTCAAATATCACCTCCTCCTGGAAGACCTCTCTGTCCCCAGCATCAATCAAGTCCTCGGCTCAATGTGGTCTCTCTCCAGTGTCTAGAACATGAGGAATAGATTTATTTTTCACCTTTGTATCCAAAGATGAGGAATATTTTTTTTTCACCTTCGTATCCTCTACTGCATCTAGACCAAACGTTGGCACCAGAAATGTTGTTTGAAAGAAGAAGTGAGGCAAAGTAAATGTGAGCACAAACTTGAGGGGTCCAGAACATCTCTTTCTCTCTGCTGCTTCCCAGAGCAACATGGCTGTCACTTGGACCTTCCTCTTGCAGCCTATAGGTGGCAATGAGAGGTTTCTCTCTCCAGCTTTTCTTTTCTTCAGGTCTGATGGTAATGACAGATCATTCAGGAGCATGCTGTGTTTGGAATGAAACCAACACAACAACAGTGTTATACACACTTCAGTCCCTTTCAATCTTGACAGGATTTTTATATGGGGATTTTATGACAAAAGGCTTCATAGCCCATCACACCTTCCCTGAGCCATCCACTCCCAGGGGAATATTTGTCTACAATCGTAAAAAACAAAAACAAAAACAAAAAAAATTACCCAATGTTAGCAGCTTCCATTGTTCCTGTTATTGGCTACACAGACCCACATGCTATTTTGGTGTGTGATGTACATACAATAGACACATTTTTTTATATTTACATATTCACTTGCACAAATTATACAAGCATCTGCATGTATACAGCAACCTTTCCTGGACATAGGGTGGTAAGTCACACACACACAGAAAACGAAAGGAAAGGAAAGAATAGTACTGTTTTCATTCCACAGATAAGCATCATTTGTATGTCAGAAGTGGGGGAGGGGAGGGGCACAGAATTTTAAATGAGGTGAGATATGGGCCTTTCTAAATATTTTACATCTTTCACCTTTTTCACTGGGTCCATTTTGCTAAATCTGCTCCCAATAATCAAGGTCAGCGTGCTAATTTGCCTAATTTGGAATTACAGAGGATGTGGATTGATTTTTCAACTTCTCTCAGAATATAAGGGAAGGACCATCCGTTAGGATGAACTGTGTGTGTAAATCCCTTTTGACTCATCTTCTCTGACAACAGGAGTGGAAGAGTAAGTGCAGCATTCTCTGGATTTGCAGTAAGAAATATACTTTCCCTCTGAGAAGTCCATCAGTTAATGTTAACCAACAGAAAGAGAAAGAACCACTTGGCAGGATGCTCTGAATTTCCCCCAGACTCTGAGTCAAGAGATCATCAAGGAAGGAGTCTTACTGTAAAGTACACCTCTCTTCCTCTGATGAGAGTGACAACCAGGGTGACTGGAATCAGAGGGCAGCCGGCCCTCCTTTGGCAAACAAACACCCACTCTGGTAAGTGCCTTTTAATGTGCATCAAGTCTGTGTCTAGGAAAAGGATGCACAGTTGGCAAGTACAGAGCTGTAAGGGGATCGCTTTGACATGCTGATAAAGCTTCCTGGTTTACTTTGGACTTGGCTTTATCATTTACTGAAGGATATTATTAGTGTGGAGATGATAGCCGTTTTCTGACTTCTAGAACAAAAGCCAGTGAAACGTATATGAACAAAAGGTCTGTTATGGAGAATCCTACCCTGTTTGTTCAGTGACTTTGGGATCCTAATCATACAACTTAACAGAGATAAGACTTGGAACAGAGAAAAAGAGCCCACCCAGTTCGGGGCCCCCAGGAAGACGAATGAAAGTCAGTAGTGTTAAAAATGGAAGCTCATTCAACTCTGAGCATGTGTGTAGTTTTCCCTTATTGCAAATATGATATTATAAAAATAGATTTGCTCTTTGGAGCCAGATGGCACGCAATACGTCTGAAGCTAAATCCAGTCTTGTGACAATGGTCATCGCCAACAAGGAATCACTTGGACTGAGATGCCAAACTATTCAGTTCTTTGTGAGTCCTCTTCATCAAGCAAGCACTTCTGAACCTCTTTGAGTGTAAAGAAACATACATGCCCCTTGACAACAGTGTGACCATCGTTTTGGGGAGGTATCGTTTTTGTTTGTTTTGTGTTTGTGTTTCATCTGGGTCACTCTTGTTTGAAAAAAATAATTAAGAACACATAAATAATAACCTTGGTACTTATCATCAATTAGCTGGTTGCTTCACAACATGATTTTACTGCTCACTTTCTAATGACTTCACTGATTGATTGATTGATTGATGCATCCAATCATTAAGCAAAGTCTTCAATCGCACACAAGCAAGATTGTAGTAGCTCAAGTCAAAAGATGTAAGTTGGGCTTGTCAAGACACAGATTTTTAAAAGCCATGTCATCTTGGGAAACTCTTTACATTTATCTCAGCTCTAGTTTCTATGGCTTATATTGGACATAGCCCTCCTAATTGTACCTAAACCTATCATTTATAAAAGTGATTTATAATGTGAAACACTATGCAAATACTTTTGATTCTCAGAAGCTAAAACTAGGACAGGAATATTCTATACGTTAAGTGAATAAGCATATTTTAAGCATGTATTCTCTGCTCAGAAATGTGTGAGGAGTTTTGTAGATAAAAAGACTAATCTGACAGAGATTCAATACTCAAGAAAATTAGAGTCTATGAGAAGAAAATAATTTAGTCATGGAGAAGATATAAATTTAGCTATAGAGTTGTCCTAAAATTTTCTATAAAGTAGTTTATTTGCCAGACAAGGCCATCAGCATTGTGATTCTCTGTGATCCTTAGTCTGATTTTGCAATAACCCATGTAACAGACAATATCTCTTATTTTAAGATAAGCTCCCTCTAAACTTATGTTTAAATTATTCATTTTTATTTAAAAAGCAATATTCTGCTCATTAAGTAATTTCCTAATTTCAGGGCATTTTGGAAATTTAATGATAGACACTGAATCCAGGCTGCTTTTCTCTCTATTTTTCTAGAAACCCAAATGATTTTCAAATAATAATTGGAAATAATTTTTATTATTAAGAGCAAATATTCAATTGTTCAAGGCAAAATTTCCAAATGTAGTCTTGTCAAGAAAAGGGTACTTAAACATTGGTTGGCTAGTTTATTTAATAGTTATGTGATTTAAGAAAGGAACTGAACCTTTGGAAATTCAGTTTTCTGACGTGTAAATGGGAAAACAATGCCCTATTTTAAAGGTGAAACATAAAATTATTTGTAGAACAGCTTAGGTTTTGGCAACAAAGAGACCATGAAAGACTAGTTTGAAGGAACAGAAGTTTCTTTCTCCCTCACGGAGCCACTTGGGTGACTGGTCATGGCTTCACCATGGTTTGTAATAACTCCACTTCCATCATGGATGCCAGCAGGACAGATAGACTAGAGAGATGAAGGACACTGCTTAGTGACTTGAGGGTCTGATCAAGGGCATCAGTGTATCCAGGGACCTCCATCTGCCCCATGGCCAGAGGATCCTCAGAGAAATGATCACCTCAGAGAAATGGGCAACACGTCATTGCCTTGCAGGTCTCCTCATATGGCATCCCTCAGGGTACCTATAGCATTGTCCTTACAGGACCAAGCATAATTTGGATGATTGCTAGTGATTTTCCTTCCATGAGGGCACTTTCTCTGCTAAAGGTCACCTTATAATAGTGTGAAACTCATCCCTGAAGATGTTAAAACATCACTTGTGGGGTGTGTACTGATGCAGGTGTAAGTGTTGATGTGGATGTGTAAAGCAATTCATTCAACCAGGCAGCAGGAGACAGTTGTATGGGAGGCCAATTACACAGGCATTGGGATCAGAGCCTGCTGGAAGATTCTAAAGGACGTCTTTATCTCGGTGGATTTTTATGAACCAGGAGTTGCCACTGCTATTTCAGCGCAGGCATCCATCAACTCGGGGTCTACAGGATTGCAGTGGAGGGCCCTCTTTTCCCCCAGAGGCCATGAAACTTCCCAGCTCTGAGTAGGTGCTACAGATGGTACTGCAGGTAAGTGTCAGATGGGGAAGCAGCATGTGTCCCTGTCACCTTCCCTTCCCCAGAAGCCACTTGCCTGAGTCACTCTGTGCTGCCAGCCGAGGCTCAGGTGCCTGGCTCTCTGCCCTGCTGCTAGAGTTCTCTTTGACATTGCAGCTTGTGCACCCTGCCCCATGGAGGATGAGAAATCACAGGCAGCAGAAGCCGTTGGAAGTGCCACCAAACAGGGATTCTGGCCTTGACTCTCATTTACATCTCTCCTCTCCTCTTCTTCCCTTGTAGCTCAAGAGTCGCAAAGTGTCACACTATGATATCTTGGGAAAGTGTTGGACCCAAATACAGTGGAACCAGGCGCAGTCACCTAATGTTCGCTAGCATAGTCAAATGAAGATGAACCTGCCTTAGGGGAGTTTGGTTTTCCCTGTACTGAATTTGAGAAAACACTGAGCTGAGAATGTCCAGTTAGTTTAAACTGCACTGACAGAACCAGGGGAAAGGTCAAGTCTAGGGGTGTGCCTAGAGCCTCTCTGAGGTTCAGAGAGTTCTGAACCACTTCCGATTATTTTTGTTTTGACATAACTGGCATATTTAAAAAAATAAAGAGAACAAGCTTAGAAACTTGGTGGCATATTTAACATTTTTACATTTATCAAAATAACACTTTCAGTAAACACAATCCAACTGCCTTTTAAAAAAAAAATTAAGATGTAGTTCCTAAAATATATGTAAGCATGGAGGATTAAGTAGGATGGTTTTATTTTTATTTATTTTTCTAAGAAAATGGTTTTATTCCTAATTTTAGTTCCCATACAGTTTACCAATACCCTTTGACTCTGATAATACGGCTTTGCAACTAGCAAAGCAGTTGAACTAACACCCATAAACACAGGTGGGGTGACAATTAACATCCACTAATGTTTCTCTAAGTAGGATGGTTTTATATTGGGGTATATATGGGGTGATCCTTCCTCTCACTGCGCCTGGGACAGTCCTGGTGTAAACCCTTTGTCTCAGCATAATTATTAATAGCATTCAAAGAGTCTCCCAGTTTGGATGATAAATTGTTTAATCAACTTAGCAATATGCTTAAACCTCTATGCTGAATGTCTTCTTATCACGGTCCCCAAGTTGCTCAGTAACTCTCTATAAAGCCAATTTATAGAAACATTAAAATTCTCAATTGGAGGCGCTTTGGGAATAATAATCTTTGGAAATGAATTTGGGAGTCATCTCCATAGAGGTGACACCAGAAGCTGAGGTGGTGAACAGGTGCGAGAATCTGGACTAGCCTGTTCCCAGGGATGGGTGGGTGATGGGATCCACAGAAGCCCTACATCAACTTTGGACGTGGCATTTTCCTACACAATGACCCCATATACCATCTCAGCCAATCCTTTGACACTACTATGAGATTGGCAGTACCTGTAATATTATTCCTGGTTTATCCTTGATGAAAAAAATAAATCAGAGGAATGTGAAATATGCAAGTACCTCAATAGTCAGAGGAAGAAGAGTGTCCAGACCAAAGAATCCTTCAGACTTGAATCCAGAGTGTTTCTCCACTGCTGTGCAGGAAGGAAAAGCTAGCCAAGGCTTGATTTGTTCAAGTTGTTAATGCTTGGAGAACGCTGTGATCTACAGGGCCCCATGTGACAATTGACATTACCAGAGATGCACTTGAACTGCTGGACCCTTTTGAACTAGGTTTCCATGCAGATCCTGCCATTTCCTATGATCACGTGCAACTTATCTCTCTGAACCCTTTTTTTTTTTTTTTTTTCATCACTTGCATCATGTGGAAGGATAATAATTGCTACTTCAGCAGTCTGGTTGTATTAAGTGAGATTTGTATAACGTGCCTGAGGCATGATACACAGGAAGCACCAAACAACCCATTTCTTCTTTAAAGTATGTGTAAAATACTTAGGTTTTTAATACATCTTTAAGTTCCAGTTGTGATTTCTAGGACGGAGACAAGACACTTGAGGCTATTTCACATTTTGGTGAGTTAAGCCCCTCCTAACTTTAGGGACCCAGTGAAACCAGCAGCTGAATTTGCTCGCAGATAATAATGCATGGGTTCCATCGCTGCTCCTTATAAACACGGAATAAATCTGAAATTTTCTACCACTGGAAATAAATTTAATATTTAAAGGCAATTTGACCTGTACATGTGTGCACCATGAATATTTAATGAAACCTATGGCAAATGTATTTATATAGCATTAATCTGAGGATATTTATTTCTTACTCATTTTCTAGGATATTATTTCCTCAGCAAATGGAAAGTTGCCCTCTGTAAAAATGCTCAGTTCCAAAGGTGAGCTTAAAAATTGTAGAGTGGTGCTCTTCTTTTTCCTGTTCCAACTATGGTCGCTAACTCTGTCCCCTTAAAAAGAAGAAGAGTCATTTTAAAAGGACAAGATGTGTGTCAAAGACATTATGGCTATAGGGTTATTCCCAAGTACCACTCTTTTGACTCTTCGTTCTATTGTGCATAATGTTTACAAATATAGACAGCAGAGTCCAATGTTTTACTTACCTTTGACATAGATCATTATGCTCCTTTATAATATTTCAACTTGTTAGTGCTTTAAATTAAAAGGGTAAGCACAATTCAATTTAGTTGATATAATACCTAATTCAGAGATTTTTTTTTTAAATTTATTTTTTGGATTGGATAGGATACCACATGGAATGAAGGTATTTTTCTCTGATGCAGCTTCAACTTTGGGATTAAAAAAAGCAAAAGTAAACAAACAAATAACATCAATAATAAAAGAACAAATATAAGGTACTGTGCCCAGATGCAATTTGGTATTTTTTTTTTTATGTTTTCACTAAATCAGATGTGGTAGATTTGGGGAAAAAAAACGTAAGTTGCGATCTGATCACTTGTTATAACTAGAAAACCTCAACTTAGTTGAGAGGAAAAAAATTACAGAAAAGTAAGTATCAACTCCTTTCTAATCCTGCTGGGTAACTGTGTGAGCTGGGAAAAGCAGTCTTACCCACAGGTCAAGGGTACTGGACAGAGTCAAGCTTCCAAGGAAGGTTGTGCCGGCTAAGTCATGACTGCAAACTTTTTCTCTGTCTTGATTGTTTCCATTTTATAAATAATCATATTCCTCTTGAAAATGCCACTCCCGTAAAGAAAACAAAACTAATATTTATAATCAGCATACTCTTTTAACATGTCATTAGCAAGACGTCATGTTTTGCTATCTCATGGAAGGAAAATAAAACTTAAACCACTTTTAACTATATAAAAACACAGAATTCCAAAGGAGCTTTTTCAAAGACTGCATGTTTAAAAATTGTAGCCCAGAGGAATTGATAATGTGTTCGCACTGGAAGAAATGCTTGTAGTTAACATGGTAGTTTGGTGCACACATGACTTCATTATAATAGTTGCCAAGGTCTCCCCTGACTGTCCCTGACTTTCATAGTCCAATGGCTCTTAACCATTATTCTTGGGGATGCATTGCCTGCTGTTTAAGAGTGTTTTAAAACCTCATGGCTATGTCTACTTGTCATAAACCTCTTTGTGCCTGTAGATAGAGCCCTTTTTCTTCTCTGATGGGGATGGACAATGGGATGTAGTGTGTTGCTGTATCAGTTAGAATGACCCTAGGCTTTGAGACCCTGTGGAAATGGATTTGTGAGGAAAGAGCAAGGGTCAGTTCTTGTGGCTGATTTCAGATGAACTTTCTGTTGCCAGCACTCAGCGGGCCTAGCACAGTGTGATCCAGTACACACACAAAAATAGGTAATGGAAACAAAATTTTCACAAAATATTTAGCCTTTCTATGTAAAATTACATGATGATATTTTCTGTTCCAGTCTATCTCATTCTATTAAAAAAAAGTAATGCTGGTCACAACCCACTGAATTGATTTCTCAGTCCACTGATAAATCATGACCTAGAGTGGTAGAAGTACAGGCCTGGCACCCAGCAAGGCACATCCCATAGGGTATTTGATCAGTGTGTGTTTTTTTAATAACACAGTTTTTTAAATGTGCTTTTGTTTTTCTTACAAAGGCCATGCGTAGCCTTGTTCCACTGTCTCTTCTTTACCAATCTCTTCTCTGCAGTCTAGCACATGACATCTTTTAGTTTCAGTGCACAACAGAAATTTGCAACACCCTTAGAGAATTTTAGAGTTGCAGCTGTAAGTGATGAGGGGACATAGTGATTTTGAAGCATGGATAGAGTTGCCAGATAACATTCAGGACACCCACTTAAATTTGAATTTCAGATACATACTGAATAACTTTTTAGTATGTTTGTCCCAAATATTGCATGGATATACATATACCACAAAATTATTTGTTGCTTATCTGGGTTGAAAATATAAGTGGGCATCCTGTATTTTTATTTGGTAAATACAGCAACCCTCAATCCCAGAAACTGTGTTTTCCACTTATAGCTGGTTAATTGAGTTGAATTTCATTTCTCTCATTTATAAAATGTGAAGGTTGCCTCGATGAGCGTGAAAGTCTCATCTAGGTGTAATTTTCTATGATTTATGATATAGAGATTTGGAATATATCGTACAGACATACCTTAGAGATATTGCAGGTTTGGTTTCAGACCATGGCAATAAAGCAAATGTGTCAATAGAGTCACACAAATTTTCCTGGTTTCCCAGTGCATATAAAAGTTATGTTTACACTTTACTGTAGTCTGTTAAGTGTGCAATAGCATTATGTATAAAAAAGTACCCACCTTAATTAAAAATACTTTATTGCTAGAAAATGCTAACCATCATCTGAGCCTTCAGTGAATCATAGTAGTAACACCAAAGATCACTGATCACAGATCACCATAAAAATACAATAATAATGAAAAAGTTTGAAATACTGAGACAATTGCTCACATGTGACACAGAGACATGAAGAGAACAAATGCTATTGGAAAAATGGCGCCGACAGACTTGCTAGATGCAGAATTGTCATCAACTTCAAAATGCAATATCTGCAAATTGCAATAAAGCAAAGCACAATAAAACAAGTTATGCCTGTAGTAAAAAACAATAGATGGTGAATGAATAATATTAAAGAAAATAATTTTAGTTTTTGTATTTATGCTGCAGTTGAATCCTGTGAGCATGTATTTAACTTGCAAAAAATTAGACGATAGATTCCTGAGAGAGAACAATGTGTGGTGTTGGGCTCTTTTGCTCAGTGTGTCTCTCCATGAGCACATGTCCTGAAGGAAATGGGAGATGAAACCTACAAAATTGATAACTTCTCACTAAGTTCTCATCGTGGGAAGACCTTGCTGACTGCGGCAGCCATGGACTGTGCCTCTGAGATCTTTCTTCCATAAAGACCTTGACATTCAAAGGCAAGGAACACAGTTAGCTGACAACCTGCCATTATTGCCCCTCCAAGGTCCACCTCAGCTTTCCAGCTGAGATCACACTTCTCCCAGGCAGCCCCAGCCAATGCCCAAGCATGGCAGAAGGTACCAGGGTCCTTCTAATAGGCAATCTTTGCACTGGATCTCCTTGTTGGCTTGGCTGTTCTTTGTCAGACCCTTACCGACCGCAGTCAGAGGCTCTCCTGCCAAATTCTGCCTTTTTTCTCTTAATCTTTCATATGCATCAGCCCCCAGTAAACCTCATGCACCCTGAATATTTGATGCCCCCTCAAGTCCTCAGAGCCTGAAGAGGTGGCTTATCACTCCCTATTAAGAGCTAGTATTCTCCCTTATGGGAAGGTACCATGAGTTGTCACCTCTGTAAGGCCACCAGGTCCACCACCTCCTTTGCTGGCTGCCAAGCCAAAAACTGAAGTTAAGTCATAGTTTACTGAAGGCGTGCTGGGCCTGGTGAGGACTTTATGCCTAAGGAGTAGTAAGAAATCCAGTATATACAGGCAAAAATAATGGGAGTACTTACGGACTGGATTTTGAGGGTGCTTGATCAAGGTGTTTGGAACATAGCAAGGGGTGAAGAGAGTGGGTCGCTCTATCAGGATGCAGGATTTAACACCAGGGGTTGATGCAAACTTGTTGGGAGACTAGTTCCCAGAAGCCTGGAAAAGAAGATGACCCCACTGAGTGAAGTTGCAAAGCTGAATGGCTTCAGCAGGTGGTCGAAGAAGGAAGTAAAAGGCTCAACAAAGCGGCCATGCTGGAGGGGATGGAAGATTATGTTCCAAGGCAAGGCCCAAAGGAGACCCAGTATTCACAAGGCTGCTGTGAATGTGCCAGTGAGAAAGGGACCTGATCATTAACTCTCCTCTGCGGCCTGACACAGAGCTTGTTCACTGAGAGCAGTGGGGGTGACAGAGTCCCAAAGCAATAGACACAAGGTGGTAGTACTAACTACCAGCATTCAGGGACAACTGTGTAATGAGTGAGATCAGAGTGGTACCCAAGGGGCCTTGACTCACAGAGAATTGAGGAGATTATTAATTGGATGAAATAGGGACAATTTTCCTAGGGACAAAATAAATGGGCAATCAATGAGGGTACTGCCTAATACATATAATCATTTTAATAAATTCCACACAACTAGAA
Source organism: Balaenoptera acutorostrata (assembly GCF_949987535.1). NCBI lineage: Eukaryota > Metazoa > Chordata > Mammalia > Artiodactyla > Balaenopteridae > Balaenoptera > Balaenoptera acutorostrata. The sequence goes on along the minus strand of NC_080066.1, from coordinate 48,672,440 downwards.
ACATTAATTTGACCCATATTCTATCATCTTTGAGTGATACCCGGGGTAGGAAAAGGATCTATCCCAGGTGCAGGCTACAGTGCCTGCATTCCAGCCACTTGGGTCATGCAATCACATGCCAGTGGTGAAAAGTGATGCAGAGAGGAGTTCATGACAAATGCCAGCGGGAGAGTCACAGTGCAAGACCCCGGTGTTCTGCAACAAGGAAATGTCATTTGCAATGAAAAATTGTATATCATCATCCTTCTGTACCCTGAAAGAGATGGAATGTTTCAGAGCAAGTGACCATGGATCCAGGACTTTCATCACAAGCTGGGCTCTTTCAGAGTCATATATTGATCAGGCAGGCAGCACAGGAATCTATCATAAAACGGCAAAGGAACATCTAAGATGGAGCCCAAGCAGAACCAGATGGTGCTTTGACGCACAGAGAACTGTGGATATTGTTAACCGCGTGAAATAGGGACAGTTTTCCTAGCGACAAATATGCTGCAGGAGAGCCAGTGCCCCCATCTCAACTCTCATAAATGGCCATATGGGGGCTCCTGTAAGACAAGCTGATGGAGGACCAAAATCTCAAAGATCATTACCAGATGGGCTATCTTACAAGGTGCAAGCCATAAAAGGATGGTTGGCTGCATCAAAGCCATAGTCAAGGTTGGCTTGAAAGCCATTGGTAAGCTCTTCCCAGGGAGCAGAGCTTTGAGTGGTTTACCTGGTCAGCTACTTTTTGTGGCAGGAAAAGTAGTCTGAGCTGAGAATATGTGTAGATTTATGGGCAGTGCCAAATTTCTGGGCTCAGCTGTTCAGGGCAGTTAAGAAAAAAGACTGGAGGATCAGAGGAAAAGAGGTAAGAAAACTGAAGGAATTCCAAGGCAGCCCTTACAGCCACACTCTGGAATCATCTACGAGAAGGTAAAGGGTGAAACTAATCCAATAAATGCTAATGAAGGCAGGACCCAGTGTCGGGGTAGATGAAGCTGCAAAATTCCAGATATTAGAATCCAAAAGGCATCATTCTTTGGAGAAGACCCAGACATAGGCAAGAACATACACACAAAATCTCTCATTGTAAACATGTCTATTAGTGCAAAACAAATCAAAAACAAACACTTTACAAATACTTGGAGCATCAGCGGGAGATTCTAAAATACTTCTGGAGTGTTTGGAATAATAAATGGAAATTAAAAGCTCAGTATATATTATTATAAATTTAAGGCTTGGATATTGTCAACTGTCATTATTACTGTGCTGTCATTATTATTTTATTGCAACTAAATATATTTTTGAGGGATTTCAGGGATTTATTCTAGTTTTATTTCTCACACTGAATCATAAATTCCTTAAATGCCAAGTTTTCCACTGTGGGAGTTTCCTAAAATCAACTCCTCATTGTTGGGGAAAAAACTATAGTATCTTAAACTTTCCATTGGGGGTTGGTATCATAGGTTGGAAATATATGACCTCAGTCTGAAAGCCCCTCATACTCTGAAAAAATTTTCTTTAAGCTCATCTTAATGTTACCTCTTCAGGCAATGTAATCTCTCATCTTCTCTAATTTTACACACGTTTGTTATCTGGTATTATAACCATAATTATTAGCATCACTAAATCATTTATTGGATATTATATCTCTATCAGATTGCAAAACACAAGAATCCATAATAGTGTGGCCAGAGTTGGTCACTAATCATTGCAATGAAAGGCCATCCCTGTAATTTTTACATGCTTCCTCTTCAAATGATTTCTTTATTTTTGAAAACAGTTTTTCTTAATATTACAAAAGTAGTATATATTCTTTGTTGATATTTTTAAAACTTGGACACATGAAATTTAAAATATTTACAAATTTTACATTACCTTTAATCCTACCACTAAAAGATCACTGACTATAAACCCATTATACCCCTATATTCCCTCACTGTTTTCTCTTCCAGTTAAAGAGGGAGGAAAGAAGAGGCAAACTGGTCTACAAACAGGTCATTTCAGTATGCGAGTACAAGCTGAAAAAGGCAAGGAATTACACACAGAAAAAGAATAGAGCAGATGGAGAAACAATAAGAAGAAACAATAGAAGAAAATTTCCCTGACGTGAAGAAAGAGTGACTCTTCAGATTAATACTCACCAAGTGCCTACAAAAAATATCAAAGGAAAGAGAATTATAGCCAATCTTACTCTAATGAAAAGTCAGCATTTGAAAATAATGTTATGAACCACAGCATAGAAAACACAAGGTTACAGAGAAAGGGAGGAGAAGAAAATTTAGCATAAATTTCTTCTCATCATAAATGCTTCACACCGAGGAAACCACATCTACATATGCTTTGAGTGTGAAAAATTGTAATTCAAAGTTTCTAAATAAAGAGAAGCTATGAGTCATTCACAAGTGAGATAGAAAAAATGTTCTCAGACCCAAAGGGTCCCAGAAAAACAGACCATTGAAACTTTTGTGAAAAAATTACTGGAGGACATGTTCTAACCAAATGAGAAATGAATCAAAATAACAGATAGAAGAACAAAAGAATATGAGGTAAAAGAAAAGAGTGGTGAGCAATGAAACCTATAAATCTTAGAGCTTTTTTTCAAACACTCATTACAAAATATAGTTAAGGAATATAATGAAAATAATAAAATTATTCTTGAAAGGGGAGATTAATAAAGTAAAAGTAATTTATCAATAATAATCTGTTTCAAATTTGAAATTATTATAAAGTATAAAGGAAGAAGGAAACTGGAAGTGAGAGAGTTGAGTCAACATACTTTGGGGTTTAAATAAATATTATTGCATGACTGATATTAATAGAGGAGTAGACAGAATATATAATTTTCTAATCACTGGAGAGTAAAGGAAAGAGTAAAATGTGTAAAGCATTCATTTAAAAAACTTATTTTTTCTTTAACAAATTTTAATGATTTTTCCATGTTTAAATATTTTCTTCGATAACACCACAGAACAGTCTATTGAATAGCCTCACAGTATTTTAACCAACATCCTATATTTAATGTATTGAATGTGTTGCCAAATTTTATTCCAACCAGTTTATATCATTTTACAGTCCCACCAACAATGAATGAAAAGGCCTATCACGTTACACCCTAGCTAACATGCTGTTACAATAAAAGTGTATCAGGGCTGTCTCTTTTTAGCTCAGCCACTAAATATTTCATTCATACAGGAGGTTTTTTCCTGCCCTGAAATAAAATGTTTAATTTTGCTTAAAAATGAGTTAGTGCGTTTTTCCCCACAAATAATTTAAAATCTCTCTTTCAAAAATAGGACCAACTGCTAAATGCTTTCTGGTTTTAGCAAATATTTTGTTTCCAGCCAAAATTACAGTCAAGTACCTTTAAAATATTTGGCAATAGTTATCATCATTTTATTTGATAAGACAAGAGCCCTTTGGTGAAAATACTTACAAAAATTAATTGTGAATATGCTTAGGTTTGGATAATTACTTTGCAAGTGATATTTCTGATTTTAGTATGAAGTCTATTAATATGAAATCAAAGTAGAGTATCTTAGGTTGCAGGTTTTTCAGAAGTCTATTTTTATTTGTACCTCCCTAGAGGAAGGAATATAATCATGAATTACTATATTTCCAAGAGATGCTTTTTCTTTTGAAGTGTCTGCTACCATTCTACCACCATGTTTTCTTTCTTAGGGAAAATGTATAAAATATCATATGACACATCAAAGAATGTAAAGAAAAAATTAAGGATCTCAAATAAAAATAAAATCAATCCTTAGCATGGGTAGTGGAATAAAGTATTTTAATTTAAAAATCTTTAATACCACAATAGAATGTCAGATAACATTTTAAATTGAAGTATAGTTGATTTACAAAGTTTCAGGTATACAGCATAGTAATTCAGTATTTTTATAGATTATATTCCATTAAAAGTTATTGCAAGATAATGGCTATAATTTTCTGTGCTATACAATATATCTTTGTTGCTTATCTTTTGTACAAAGTAGTTTGTATCTCTTAATCGTATACCCCTATATTGCCTCTGCCTCCTTCTCTCTCCCTGCTGTAACCACTAGCTTGTTTTCTATACCTGGGAGTCTGTTTATATTTTGCTTTATATATTTGTTTGTTTTATTTTTTAAATTCCACATATAAGTGATAATATACAGTATTTGTCTTTCTCTGTCTGACATTTCACTAAGCATAATATTCTCTAGGTGCATTCACATCGCTGTAAATGGCAGTATTTCATTCTTTTTTTTATAGCTGAGTAATATTCCATTGTATATGTATATATACCACATATTCTTCAGCCAATCATCTGTTGATGGACACTTAGGTATTTTCTGTATCTTGGCTATTGTGAATATGAATTGGTGCTATGAATGCTTGGCTATTGGTGCTATGAATATTGGGGTGCATGTATCTTTTTGAATTAGTGTTTTCATTTTTTTGGATATATACAAAGAAGTGGAATTGTTGGATCATATGATAGGTCTACTTTTAGTTTTTTGAGGAACCTCCATACTGTTTTCCACAGAGGCTGCATCAATTTACATTCCCACCAACAGTGTAGGAGGGTTCCCTTTTCTCTACATCCCTCTAGCATTTATTATTTGTAAACTTTTTTGATGATAGTCATTCTGACAGGTGTGAGGTGATAACTCATTGTGGTTTTGATTTGCATTTCTCTAATAATTAGCAATGTTGAGCATCTTTTCATGTGCCTGTTAGTCTTTTGTACATCTTCTTTGGAAAATTTCTGTTTAGGTCTTCTGCCCATTTTTTCTGATTGGGCTGTTTTTTCTTTTTTTTTTTGATACTGAGTTGTATGAGCTATTTATATATTAACTCCTTGTAGATCATATCATTTGCAAATATTTTCTTTAGTAGTATGCTTGTGTTCCTTTCTTTTTGTGTAACTACTGTAGGTTTTTGATTTGTGGTCACCATGGGGTCCATATACATTGACCTATAACTATATCTATGAAATACTTGTTTTAAACTGATAGTCATTTAAGTTCAAACACATTCTAAAAGATCTACACTTTACACTCCCCTTCCTTCCCCTCTGTTCTGTGTTTTTGAAGTCATATTTTACAACTTCATGTTTATCCCTTAACTGTTTTTTGTAGTTATAGTTGTTTTTACAATTGTTTGTCTTTTAATTTTCATATTGCCTTATTTAAGTGGTTGATCCTCAATCTTTACTATATATTGGCCTTTCCTAGTGGGATTTTTCCTTTCTTATAAATTCTTACTTCTTTTCCACTTAAAGAAGACCCTTTAGCATTTCTCTTAGGGTAGGTATAGTATTTATGAATTCTTTTAGTTTTTGCTTGTCTGAGAAGTCCTTTATCTCTCTTTGTATTCTAAATGGTAATCTTTCTAGGCAGAGTATCTTAGGTTACAGGTTTTTCCTTTTCAGCACTTTGAAAATATCATGACACTCCCTTCGGGCCTGCAAAGTTTCTGCAGAGAAATCAGCTGATAGCCTTATGGTAATTCCCTTATATATAACTCTTCATTTTTCTCTTACTGCCTTTAGAATTCTCTTTATCTTTAACCATTTTAATTATATGTCTTGGTGTGGGTCTGTTTGGGTTCATTCTGTTTGGGACCTTCTGTGCTTCCTATACCTGGATATCTATTTCCTTTTTTAGGTTTGGAAAATTTTCAACCATAATTTCTTCAAATACATTTTTGATCCCCTTCTGTCTCTCTTCTCCTTCTGGGACCCCCATAATGTGAATGTTGGTACGCTTAACTATCCCAGAGATCTCTTAGACTGTTTTCATTTTTAAAAATTTGCTTTGCTTTTTGCTGTTCTGATGGGGTGATTTCCATTATTCTGTCTCCCAGATCACTTTTTCATTTTTCTGTATCACTTAGTCTATTATTTATTCTTTCTGATGTGTTTTTTTTTTTCAAAAGTTAGTTTAATAAAATAAGTCCATTTACAAACTTGCTAATCCTTCTGATGTGTTTTTATTCTAGTTATTGACTTCTTCATTTCTGATTGGGTCTTTTGTATATTTTCTAATTCCTTGTTAAAATTATCAACGTGTAGGGGACTTCCCTGGTGGCGCAGCAGATAAGACTCTGCGCTCCCAATGCAGGGAGCCCAGGTTCCAACTCTGGTCAGGCAACTAGATCCCACATGCAGCAACTAAGAGTTTGCATGCCACAACTAAGGAAGCTGTGTGCCACAAGTAAGGAGCTGGTGAGCCACAACTAAGGAGCCAGTGAGCCACAACAAAGGAGCCCACGAGCTACAACTAAGGGGCCCACGCAACCAAATAATTAATTAATTAAAAGAAAATTATCCATCTGTAAATCTAATCTTTTCCCTAATTCATTTAACATTTTTATAACCAATGCTTTGAATTCTTTATCTGGTAAATTATTTCTATTTCCTTATTTATTTTTTCCAGGGGGTTTCTCTTGCTCTTTCATTTTGCTTAACTTTCTCCTCCTCTATGAATTTAGGAGCATCTTTTCAGGTGAATTTAGGTGAAAAGTTACCTATTGTGGTCTTGAAAGCGTGTCCTTATGTGGGAGCTTCCCTATACAGACTGCATATGCCCAGTGCCTCTGGTGGGAGAGCTGGATTTTATGTGAACTCAAGTCATGCCTTTCCCCAGGGTGTGCTGGCAGTTGTCACCTTGGTAGGGTGTGGAGCTGGAGATGGAGGGGCTAAGGCCAGAGCCAGGTGTGAGGCAGGACTTCCCCTCTGTTCTGTAGCCATCACCACCCCATGGAGAGTGAGGTCTGATCCCAAATTGCCTGAGCAGAATACCTGAGGGTTGGGCCTGAGCTGACTCTGTTCCCTTTAAGTGCACGTTTTCTTTTCTCCCTGTTCTGTGTCACTTGCCTTAGAGTGGGGGAGTCCTGAAGCAACTGGGGCCCATATGGGCTCTCGGCTTGTGCTGACCACAGACAGAGGTCTGACCCGTCTCCACTGCACTGCCCATGCATGTGCCTGTATTTGTTTCCCTTGCTCCACTCAATCGCAGCCTCAGGTGCGAGTCCCCTTTGTCCCTCAAAGCCTATCACTGCCCGCAGCCTCCACACTCACACCCTGTTGTGGAGCCACGCTGCAGCGTGGGTGGGGCTCGAGTGGCCCCTTGGCATGTATCAGGAGGTGAGCTGTGGGGGAATGGCTGCTGCCAGAGACCTGGGCTGCTTCTGACGTGCTGCTTGAGTAAAGCACAAAAAATGACCGCCACCTACCACCCAGGCTCTAGCCCAGGACCGGGTGACCTCTGTGTCCTAGGGTTGCTTCTTCTCTCTGGTAGTGGCTACCCCAGATTCAGTGCCACGCTGTGATACGGAGTGGGGCTGGAACAATTGCACGGAGGTAGTTGCAGGAAACCTGGCAGCTATTAGAATAGAACTCTCTCCACTCTGCCTTGTGGGCAAGCCAGCGCATGCTCCTAGTGAGTGTAATCCAGGCTTCCCACAGCTCTCCTGTTAGCCCCAGTCCCTCCAACCACCCAAGGGGGCTTGCCTCCCCTGGGTAGGGCCCCAGGACTGGGGCACCCAACCTGTGGCTCTCACTGCTTGCTCCCCAGGGCAGGTGTCCACCTGTGTAATCTCCCTTTTCCTCTGAGTCCTCACTCCAGGGGCACAGGTCCTGACCTGATTGCTTTCTTTCCTTCCTACTGTATTATGTGTTTATCGTTCTTATAGCTTTTGTTGTACAGGAGTCCTTCTGCCAGTTTCCAGTTGGTTTTCAGTGAGAAGTATTCCACACGTAGGTATATTGTTGATGTGTTCATGGGGGAAGTGAGCTCCAGGTCCTTTTACTCCACCATCTTGATCGATCTCTTCCAATCGTAGATAACTTTTGATTGTCTTTAAATTTATATGCATGAAATATGAAGGGTACTTTTATTGGACATCACAGAACGGTAGTTTAGAGGGCAGTTTGACAATAAATCAAAACAAGCAACACTAAAAACATATATACACAATAACCTAGCAGCTCCACAAAGATACTCCTTACATCACTGAGTATAATAGCAAGGCCTAAAAAAGTCATCTGAATAGTCATTAATTGCATACTGGTTAAATACACTGAAATGTAGTCATAATGTGACATTATGTAGCCATTGAGAAGAATAAGGGATGACCAACTGAAAATTATTATATTTTTACACCACATAGACTCCATATAGGTTAATGTGAAAAGGTAAAAACATGTGGAAAACATGTGAAAGGCAAAACTAAAATTAATGAAAGAAAATATGAGATAATCTTTGTGACTTAGGAGCATGGAAACACTAAAAAAAATTCAAATGACAAAACTATAAGAAACAATGGATTTGATTACACTAAAAATAAGAAATTAATATTAAGAAACAATAATATGCATAAAGTTAAGTGATAGATAAGAGAGTATGAAAGAAGAGATTTGCAACGTCAAAAATTCTCAAGAAACTAGTATCTTGAAAATATGGTACAAGGAGCTCCTTTAAATCGACAAGAAAAGCTACTTCAACCCCAAGAGGAAAACAGACAAAGATGTAGATAGGCAATGTACTTAAGTGGAAATCCAAAAATTTACAAGTTGATGAAATTCAAATTAAAACAACAATTAAATACCAATTTACCTATAACTTGACCAAAGTCTAGAAAGCTTGGTGGTATTCAAGTACAAATGGCAGTGTGGCAAGGTGTGGTACCCCTTTGCCCTGCTAGTGGGAATACAGATTGATGTAGCCATTCTGGAGAGCAACTTGGTGGTACTTAGGTAAATTAAATATGTGCATACTAGATAAATAGCAGTTCTGCTTTATACTGGAGAAAATTCTCATTCAGGTCCATATGAGGGCATGTGTGAACTTTTTTGTTTTCCTCCAGTGTTATTTGTGGCGTGAGAAGTTGGAGGCAGCATCTGGATATCTGGATGCATATCACTGGGATTCTGAGTGGCTAAAATGTTGTGGCTGTACACTGTGAAGTGCCATGTGGCAGGGAGACAAAAACAGAAGAGATAGCATGCAGAAATATAGATATAAAACGTCCATACTGAGGAGGAAAAAGTAAGCAGTTGAATAGCATGTATAGCAATAGTATTATACCATTGTACAACTGTTATACAATACTATTATACCGAATTTGATCACTGGTAGTAGTATGCTAGGGACTTAGGAAGTTAAAAGTCCCATTGCCACAGATAAATAAATAAATCAGTAAAAGTTAAAATGAAGGGGAACTCAGTTGACGTAAAGAATGTTTAAGAGTTTTTCAGTGAAAATTGCAAGTTTCAGAAAAGAGTAAGACATGTTTCTGTACCATATGTATAACCATTTGTGAATGTTGTATGTGTGTATATACACCCACATAGACATACATATATATATATCTGTCCATGTATACATATGCATACACACATCTATCACGTGTACGCATATACAAATACACAAACATGTCATGTGTATATACAGATATACACATATACACAAATATTACACCTATCTAAAATTTTGGATAATGTAAATTATTTGCCATCACTATATATTTTTCCTTTAAAAATAATAAAATGGCAAATATGAGAGTTTCGTGTTTTGAGAGCACAGCTTTCTATAATAGTCACTGTGATGATATTTTAGCAGAATTTAAAATCATGCTTACTTATAATGCTGTTTAGAAATAATTGGAATGATAGTTTAGGATGTGAATCAGAAGTGGAATTTTGCCAAATAAGTTTTATATGCTTTTTCTTATTTTTATAACTAAACTTGCAATTTCACACTGTTAAAAGAAGACTAATACTCTGGAAAAGTTTTTATTTCTTAAAGGTTGTTTGTTTGTGTACCTTAAATTCAGGAAAGTCCTCAACTCATAAGTGATCACATCAATAAATTTTCACAAGATTTTCACAGGTAACTGTCACCCAGATCAAGAAATAGAATTTCCCCAGCATCAAAGAAGTGTTCTTCTTGTCTCTACTACAAAGATAATCAAACTCTAAAACTGTATATTAGTTTTTCCTTTGTACAAAATGTATGTAACTACAGTCATACAGTAGTTATTCTTTGGTTTCTGCTTTTTTTTAACTCATTATTTTGTGACTATGCTATTTGTCATATTCCAGATATTTAAAATTCCAGAAATAAAGGGAATTTTTTTAGATTAAAATAAAATTTTATTTAAAAATCCTCAAAAAATATATGTCTATGTAGTATTGGTTAAAAAGATTCTGAGTATGTGTCTGGATAGAAGTAGATAGTTTGTTCAGGCTAATTGTTCTGAAAAAAACACAAAAATCTGGAATATACATAAAGATATACAAATAGATATAAATATACACATGGCATCATCTATAAATATATATATATATAACATTTGAATATAACATTATAAATATATATTTACAGACACATACACACACACACACACCATGCACAATCCAAGCATCCGAGGGCTATTTAGGTGATGATAAAGAGGCCAAGATTGAATTTTTTTTTTTAAACATCTTTATTGAAGTATAATTGCCTTACAATGGTGTGTTAGCTTCTGCTTTATAACAAAGTGAATCAGTTATACATATACAATATGTTCCCATTTCTCTTCCCTCCAAGATTGAATTTAACCACATAACAAATTGTAGTTTTTCAATCTCATTCCTGTATAGTATTCCACTGTAGGGATATTCCATAATTTATTTACTTTCCCATTGATGGACTTTTGGACGGTTTCAAAGTTTGGGGCTTTTATGAAAAATGTCTTGATGATCCTGTGAAACATGCCCTTTAGTACACATATGTATGCATTTTCCATTTTTACTTCTTGTATTGATTCTTGTGTCTTCTCTCTTTTATTCTTGATCAATCTTGTAACCATTTCAACAGTTTTAATACTGCTTTCAGATATGCAACAATCGGCTGATTTGATTCTCTCTGTTGTACGTTTATTTTTTTTATTTCTTTAATTAATGTTCTTGTTATTATTCCTTATGCTCTGCTGCCCTTAGGTTCAGTATTCTAACTTCTTGGGGTATATATAAAGATATTTAAAATTTTCAGCCTTTCTTCCTCTCTAAAGTCTATATACAAGGCTAAAATTTTTCTTCTCAGCATGACATTATCATCATCACTCAAATTAGGAAATGTCATATATTCACTGCCATTTGGTTCAAAATATTTTAAAATTATATTGTGATTTTTTTGTCCCATGTGTTATTTAGAAGTGCATTGCTTTATTTACAAGTAAATGACATCATTTAGAGTTATCACTTTACAAAATCAATTTCTAGTTTAATTACAACATTGTCAGAGGTGCACTCTAAATTATTTCAAAACTTCCAAACTTTTTAGATTTGTCCATGATATGGGCAATTTTGGTAAAAGTTCAGCATAAACTTGAAAAGAGTATTTTAAAAAACACAATTGTTATATATAATGCTCTCTGTATATCTCAATTAGGTCAGGTCGGCTAATCATGTACAGATTTCCTGTATCTTAACTGAATTTTTGTCATATGGTTCTATTAGATTTTGGGAGAGATGTGTTAAAATCTATTTCTCCTTTTGGTGCTGTCAATTTTAGATTTATGTACTTAGAAGTCATGCTATTTGTTACATTCACGGTTATAAATGTCAATCTTTTTGATAGAATTGCCTTCTTAACATTATGAAATAGCTTTATTTATCTTAGATAAATACTCTATTTCATGCCTTAAAAATTTACTTCTAACATTATTAGCACCATTTTTTTTTTGGTCTCTTATGTATTCTTATTTTAATGTGTTTTGGTGTACAGTATATAGAACTTTTCTTCATACAGTTTGAGAAAATTATCTTTTAATTAAAATATTTATTGTACTTACAATTAATGTAGCTGTTATTATGCTATGCCTTTTATTTCTCATCTTATTATTTGTTTTCTCTTATTTTAATTTCACTCTTTCTCTATTTTTATTTTTGCCTTTTTTTTTTCTAAAAAATTCCCTGTTCCTTCTCTTAGCTTATTTCCTATATGTCATTTTATTTTTTCATGGCTACCTAGACCTACCAAACATGCATTCTTATTAAAAATAGTACTTTTAACAATTTTTGGACCACTCAAGAACCGCAGAATTCTTCAACTTATTGTACATGTTATTTGTGTTACAGGTGACATGTTAAACCTATATTTAAAATTCAGTAAGATATTATTTTAATTATTTATGGAGTCCATAATCATATCTATTTACCCACATATTATCCTTTTTTTCATTCCTTTCCTTTCTGAATCTCAGTCCTCCAGTCTGGACTCATCTGTCTTCTGTCTGAAGAACTCCCTTTTATGTTTTCCTTAATGCAGAACTGCTGGAAATAAATTTTCTGTTTTCATCTGAGATTTTCGTTATTTTGTTTTCAATCTTGAAGTACAGTTTCACTGGGCATAACATTCTATGTTGGTGCTAGTAATTTTGTTGTAGCACTCTAAGGATCATAGTCTGCTGTTTTCTGGATGTCTATTTCCATTGAGAAGTTTATTCTCAAGTTTATTGTTGCTTTTTAAAGATGCATATCCTTTCTCTAGATTCCTTTAAGATGATTTATTTGTTCTTGATTTTCAGAAATTTTGATCTGATATACCAAAGTGTCATGTTTTTTGTATTTATTGTTTGGGGATTGATGTATTAAACACATTTGAAAAATTCTTAGTTATTATCTCTTCATTTATGGTTTTGTCCCATTTTCTCTTGCTTCTTAAATTCTGGCTTTCAATTACAAATGTGTTAGATTTTTTATTATACTCCATAGCTTTCTCACACTATTTTTTGTTTTTGTACTGTCCATGTTTCTCCCTCTTTGGGTTCCAGTCTGGATATTTTCTTCTAACCTACCTTCCAGTTCATTAATCTTCTTTTAAATGGTATTTAATTTGTTGATAAACCCATTATTTGGGTTCTTAATTTCAGCTATCTTACTCTTCGCTTATAGAATTTCTATTTATTCTTTCTTCATCTTCTTCATTTAATTTTAAAATCTTGTACATATTAATATTAATCTTGAACAGTACTAATATTTACATATAGTTATTTTATTTTATTTTTTAATTGATGTATAGTTGATTTACAGTATTGTATTTGTTTCAGGTATACAGTGTAGTGATTCAGTTTTTTTTTTTTTTTTTGATTATATTCCATTATAGGTTATTACAAGATACTGAATATAATTCCCTGTGCTGTATAGTAAATTCTTGTTGCTTATCTACTGTATATGTAGTAGATATAACATACGTATATGTATATCTGTTAATCCTATACTCCTAATTTGTCCCTCCCCAACCTTTCCTCTCCTTTTTGGTAACCATAAGTTTGTTTTCTACATCTGTGAGTCTGTTTCTGTTTTGTATATAGATTCATTTGTATTATTTTTTAGATACCACATAATAGTGATATTACATGGTATTCATCTTTCTCTGTCTGATTTACTTCCTTAAGCACAATATTCTCTAGGTCCATCTATGTTGCTGCAAATGGCAGTATTTCATTCTTTCTTATGGTTGAGTAATATTCCATTGTATTCATATACCACATCTTCTTAAAAACCAATCACTTGTTGATGGACACTTGGGTTGTTTCCATGCCTTGCTATTATAAATGGTACTACTATGAACACTGGGGTGCGTATATCTTTTCAAATTAGAGTTTTTGTTTGTCCAGATATATACCCAGGAGTGGGGTTGCTGGATCATATGGTAACTCTATTTTTAGTATTTTAAGGAACCTCCATAGTTTTCCATAGTGGCTACACCAATTCACATTCCCACCAACAGTGTATGTGGGTTCCTTTTTCTTCACACCCTCTCCAGCACTTATTATTTGTAGACTTTTATGATGATAGCCATTCTGACCAGTGTGTGGTGATACTTCATTGTGGTTTTGATTCGTATTTCTCTAATAATTAGCAATGTCAAACATCTTTTCATGTGCCTGTTGGCCATCTGTATGTTTTATTTGGAAAAAATGTCTACTTAGGTCTTCTGCCCAATTTTTGATTAGGTTGTTTTGTAATAGGGAAGAATCTTTGTACACTATTACAAGTTAATCACTAAAGGGATGTTGCCTATAAGCTTAAATTATACATAATGGCCCATCTCTGGGAACCCTGCCTCCCAGGTAATGAGCATTAAGCTAAAATAACTTTGTTTAGCTCACAAGAAACATCCTGACCAGGCCCTCCTGTCAATGACTGCAGGGAGGAAGAAATTAACACATCCCCTCCAGAGTCTGACTAGAACCAGGAAATGTTTGACTTTCCTCCCTTCCCTTTTAGTATAAAAGAAGTCTGAATTCTAACTCAGACAAGTTGGCTCTTTGGGGCATGAGTCCACCATCTTCTCGGTTTGCTGGCTTTCCAAATAAAGTCACTATTCCTTGCCCCAACTACTCATCTCTCAATTATTGGCCTGTTGTACAGTGAGAAGTATGAGCCTGGACTTGGTAACAGTTTTTCGATATTAAATTCTATGAGCTGTTTGTATATTTTGGATATTAACCCCCTGTTGGTTGCTACGTATAATTATTTTAAAATTCATGACTGATAATTCCAATAACTGGATCTCCTATGGTTTGTTTGTATTGTATATTTTTTTCTGTTGGCTTTTGTTAAGTTGGTTTTCTCTCTTTGCGGACCTAATAAATTCTTTTACTGAATTCTTGATCTTGCATATGAAAAAAAAATTAGAAACAATTTGAGGCTTTGGAAGATGCTATCTTCGTCCAGTGAGAATTTACTTTTGCTTTAGCAAGCTGTCTGCGAAGTGGCATATTACCTTCATTTAATCCAATCATCAGTTAAGTTGATTCGAAGCTGGGCTTAGGCCTTTTTAAGAATTAGTTTTTTTCTACTTCATCTGTAATACTAGGGCTTGTTTATTTTGAGTTCCCAATTCAGCACCCTGGCTGTTTATGAGAGCCCCTAGACTTTATGGGCTCTGAACTCCAATATTGTTAACCCAGCTACAGAAGACTGCTGGAAGTTTTGCTCAGTTTTTCAGGTTCTCAGTCTCTCAGTGGACCTTTCGGCTCTGCATATCAATTTGTCTTGGGAATCAGAAATTGCCTCAAGGAGAAAAGTATTGTTAAATGAGAGGTTAATTTCTTTGTGCTTCCCTTATCTCTGGAATCTTGGCTTCCTCATCTTTGTTGCCTGATTAGCCTTTGGATACTTGGATTGGATTGTGTGATGTGATGTGTGTGTGTGTGTGTGTGTGTTTCATTTGATTGTTATGTATATATTTATATATGATGCCATGTGTGTATCTATATCTATGCTGATATCTATATATATTCCAGACTTTTGAATTGTTCTCATCAAGAGAGTTAGCCTGCTACACACTCTTCCCTGATATCCAGAAGTATACTCTGGCTCTTTTTTAGTCAGCACCATTGATACTATATTTTCATTGACAATTTTAAAGTAAAATTTTGTTTTCATCTAAAATAAATGAATATATGGGATATGATAAGTAATGTATTGCACTCAGAAACTACATTGTATGATTTGTTGGCTCTGGTAATATTTAGACTTAATTTCTACTTTAAATTTCTAAATCATGACTCTGAAAGTGTCCTTGCTATGGGATATTTCAAGCAAAATTCTGAGGAATTTTACCTCTGGCAATAATATTAATAAGCAATAATTATTAATATTAAATATGTGCTACCATTTTTCTAAGTGCTTTACACATTTAGTTCAAATATACATCATTAAAACACTATGATATACTTATAAGATGCATTTTACAGAGAAAGATACTAAAATCCAGATAGGTAGGGTCACTTTCCCAGTATTATTCATGTTATAAGTGAGGAACTGTGATTCACATTCAAGTAGTTTGGTTTGGGCACACAAGTTCTTCACATAGAGTTAAATAAATATTTGACTTGATATATGGGCATTCTTTTTCTTTTATATGGGCATTTTTTATTTTTCTATTGGCTCCAGTTAAAAATCTAAGTTTGAATTTCATTTCATAGCCAGTTGAATTGAAATATACCTATTCTAATTTTTGAGGCCTACAGGTAGTTTTAAATTTTGCCCCAAAAGAACACTTCAAAACTATTTCTTTCAAAAATGTAATTCCCAAAGTGAGAAATATTAGCAAGGAGAGTTTTAAAAATGTTTAACAATTATCTATTTTTGGAAATAATTGTCTGATTTATACTGTACCTAATGATTAATTTAAATACTCTATTAAGCTGGAAAATAAGTAGATATTATCTATGTAACTTGATAGTACATCTATAGAATTATCAGTTGCTGCTATTTTAAAATGGCACTTTTTACTTAAATATTAACTTTTTTTCAAATTTTAAAGAGATTGTCCAAATGATGAGGATATTAGCCATACATAGGTTTACTACATAAAGGATTGCTAAACCAAATTGTGTTATTAAGATGTCTATGGAATTCCACTCTAAATTTGCTATCACTCTTTTTGAGTATAAGATTTTTAATTTTTGAGAGTTCATAAGAAAACAGCCTTAAATCTGAATTTGATTGACTTAGACTGATAAGTTTTTTGCAAAACTAATTTTAAAATAAATAAAACTAAAAATAAATAGAAAGTAATTGGGCTTTCTGAAAGTGCATTTGTTATTTTCTACAATGTAGTTTTCTTATGGGTGATGGTGGTGCTTTTGGCTGTGTCACTAAACTTGAATAGCAAGAAAAGTGAATGAGCAGATAATTCAGACTTAAAAACAAAGTGTTTTAGCTATTGGCAGATGTCAAGACAACTTGAGACTTAATGATTACTAAGCTGCATACCTGCCATCCTTATCTGTCTCCAGCTCAGTTGACAAAACAATGTAATCTTGATGTCAAAACAGATTTGGAAGGAAGAAAGCAAGACAGAAACTTGGGCAGAGTTAAGAAGTCTTGCTTTTCCATTTCAAGTTTCTTTTTTTTATTCTAAATTATCTCCTAAACAAACTCTTATGTGAACCAAAATAAAGCATTTACTAAACCACAGAAAATTAATCAGAAAGCATTCTGCACCATTAAATAATCTGGCAGATAAAATCCTATTAATCGATTTTTCCCCCCTTCAGTTAAAACCATGGATCTTCATAGTCCTTATTTGAGAGACCACTATTTGTGTATGGCAATGGTGACCTTTTTCTCTCCCCTTACTGAAGCTCTCTTACAATGATTCTCAGCACATTACTACCTCCTGGTTCTCCTTAGACTTTTCTTGGCTTTGTTTTGTTTTTTCCCAGTTTTATAAAGTTATAAATGACATATAACATTGTACAAGTTTCAGATGTACAACATAATGATTTGATATATGTATAATTGGGAAATGATTACCACAATAAATTTAGTTAACATCCAACACCCCACATAGTTACAAAATGTTTTTTCCTTGTGATGAGAACTTTTAAGATATACTCGCTTAGCAACTTCCAAATATACAAAACAGTATTGATATCCATAGTCACCATGCTATTCATTACATCCTCAGGACTTATTTATTTTATAACTGGACGTTTGACCACCTTCACCCAATTCCCCCAACCCCTACCCCCTGCCTTTGGCAACCACAAATTTGATCTTTGTTTCCATGAGTATTGTTGTTTTAGATTTTGCTTGTGTGATCATACAGTATTTGTCTTGCTTTACCTGACTTGTTTCACTTAGCATAACCCCCTTAAGGTCCATCCATGTTGTCACAAATGGCAGGGTTTCTTTATTTTTATGGCTGAAAAATATTTTACTATATATATATATATATATTCTTTATTTTTATGGCTGAATAATATTTTACTATATATATATAGAGAGAGAGAGAGAGAGAGTAAATATATATATAAACATATATATGCATTTTATTTATTTATTTCTTGATGGACACAGGTTGTTTCCATGTCTCGACTTTTATAAGTAATGCTGCAATGAACATAGGGTGCAGGTATCTCTTGGAGATAGTGATTTCATTTCATTCAGATATATACCAAAAAGGGAGATTGTTAGAGCAAATGGTAGCTCTATTTTTAATTTCTTCTGGAACCTCCAAATTGTTCTCCATAGTGGTTGTGCCAATTTACATTCCCACCAACAGTGCACAAGGGCTGCCTTTTCCCCACATCCTCGCCAACACTGGTTATCTCTTGTCTTTTTTTTTTTAAATTGAACTATAGTTGATTTACAATGTTGTGTTAGTTTCAGGTGTACAGCAGAGTGATTCAGCTATATATATATATATATATATATATATATATATATATATATATATATATACATACTCTTTTTCAAATTCTTTTCCATTATGGTTTATTACAGAATATTGAGTAGAGTTCCCTGTGCTATACAATAGGACCTTGTTGTTTATCTATTATATATATAGTAGTGTGTGTATATGTTAATCCCAAACTCTTAATTTATCTCCACTCCCCACTATCCCCTTTGGCAACCATAAGTTTGTTCTTTATGTATGTGAGCCTATTTCTGCTTTGTAAATAAGTTCATTTGTATCACTTTTTTATATTCCACATATAAGTGATAGCATATGATATTTGTCTTTCTCTGTCTGACTTATTTCACTTAACATGATAATTTCTAGGTCCATCCATGTTGCTGCAAATGGCATTATTTCATTATTTTTTATGGCTGAGTAATATTCCATTGTTTATATGTACCACATCTTCTTTATCCATTCATCTGTTGATGAACATTTAGGTAGCTTCTCTTGTCTTTTTGATGATAGTTATTGTAATGGGTTCGAGGTGACATCTCATTGTGGTTTTGATTTACATTTCCCTAATTATTAGTGATGTTGAGCACCTTTTCATGTACCTGTTGGTCATTTGAATATCTTGTTTGGAAAATTGTCTGTTCAGGTCCTTTGCCTTCTTTTTAATTGGATTATTTGTTTTTTGCTATTGAGTTATATGAGTTCCTTATATATTTTGGACTTTAACAGCTTATCAGATGTGTGGTTTACAAATATTTTTTTCCCATTCCGCCAGGTGCCTTTTCATTTTGTTGATTGTTTCTTTTGCTGTGCAGAAGCTTTTTAGTTTGATGTAGTCCTACTTGTTTACTTTTTTATTTTGTTGCTTATACTTTCGGTTTCACATCCAAAAAATCATTGCCAAGATTCATGTCATAGAGTGTTTTTTTCTCCTATGTTACTCTCTCATGGTTCTTCTTAGACTTTTGTTGGCTTGCTCTCTTTCATTCTTTCTTACAATTCTTGGTACGCATTACATATTGGGATTACCCAGCATTCCAACTTCTTTGGTTTATTCACCTATACTCTCTTTCTCTCAAGGTTTTTATGATAATCTATAGGTTACTTATGCTATCTATATACAGTCCAAACTCACAGACTCACATACTCAAATGTACAATAATCATTTTCTTGTTTTGATGAGTAGCTTATATCTGCCTAAGCAAGCTAGAAAACTGAAGACATGTTAGTTTTTCTTGAATTTAAACTCTTCTCTCAGTGCTTACCTCTTAAGTAGGTTTTTCTGATTCTAACTTTTACTTCTTTAAATAGTTTCTAACTGCTCTCCATCACTTGTTGTATAAAGTACATATTCTTGCAAAAGATGCCCAAGGCCCTTCTGTGATCTCATCCATCTCTACCTCTCCAATCTTCTGTTTCCATTTTCTTCTTTCTTCATTCATTCAATAAATATTTACTGATGCGAATGAAAGCACAATTATAAACTGAGATCAATAAAATGCAAAAATATAGCATGCAGAAATCTAACCTAGTCTGAAGAGTTAGGGAAGGTTTTGCTGAGCAAATGGTATCTGATTTGACATCTAAATGAGGGGTAGGCATTATTAAGGAGGCAAAGAAACAGCAAAGGTGGGAGAAGCAGTCAAGGTTTGGGAATAGCATTTACAAAGACTCTCTTGTGGGAATGCATTATGTTTAAAGGACTGAAAGGAGACTGCTATGGCTGGAGTAGAGAGGAAGGGGATGTGAAGGCATAAAGAGGTGACATAAAGTGGTGACCAAGGACCAGACCTCTACCTTGACCTCATGGGCTCTGTTAAGAATTTGGTCCTTTACTCTGAGAACAGCTAGAAACCACTGAAAATTTTCACAGCTGTAAAATAACATGCCATAAGAATTTTGAAAGGAACCTTCTGGCAAAAGTATGGAGAAAAAACTGGAGAAGGGGATATTGTTCCCATTGCTGATGGGAATATAAAATAGTACAGTCACTGTTGAAGATTTTAGCAGTTTCTTAAATTTACCATATGACCCAGAAATTCCACTCTTAGTTATCTAAACAAAAGAAATGAAAACATATGTCTACACAAAAAATTTGTACATGTATGTCTATGGTACCATTATTAATAATAACCAAAAGTAGAAACAGTCCAAATGTCCATCAACTGATGAATGGGTAAACAAAATATGATATATCCATACAATGGAATACTATTCTGCAATAAAAAAACAAAGTAGTTATACATGCCCCAACATGGATGAACCTCAAAAACACTATGCTAGGTCAAAGAAACCAGGCACAAAATATCACTTATTGCATGATGTCATTTACATAAAGTGTCTCAGTAAAACAAACCTATGGAGACAGAAAGTGGATTAGCATTTGACAGGGGATTGGGGGGGAAATAGGGAGTGATTGCAAATAGTCACAAAAGATCTTTGGGTTAATGAAAGTGCTCTAAAACTGGAATATGATGATGGTTACAACATTTTGAATTTGCTAAAAATTACTGAATTGTGCACTCAAAAAAAATGAGTTTTATGATATGCAAATGGTCTCTCAATAAAGTTGTTGAATGATGAATAAATAGATAAATAACTTGTGGATATGCAAAACTGGTTGTCACTTGGATAGCTTAGATAAAAGATGACAATGGTTGAGACTAGGGTGATGGCCTACATAAGGAGAGTGAGATAGGTTTGAGAAATAATTAGGACTTATAATCAAGACAAGTTGGGAAAGACTGGGCATGGCAAATTTGGCTTATACTCTGTCCCGTAGAAATGTCAAACTGCTTGTAAATACTTGAACAATCCATTCCCCTTCTCATCTATCTCTCTGTGTGCTTAATAGTTCCAGGTTCCTCAGGAGTGCCTTTGCAACATCATCTACCTATTTATCCTATATTGTACTGCTATAAGAAATCGCCATACACTGGGTGACTTAAACAACAAGCATTTATTTCTCACAATTCTGGAGGCAGGGAAGTCCAAGAACAAGGAGCTGGCATATCCAGTGTGCAGTGGGGACCCTCTTCCTAGTTGCAGGTGGCTGGTTTCTTGCTGCATCCTCACATGGCTAAGAGAGAGAGAGAGGAAGTTAGCCCTCAGGTCGCCTCTTCTAAGGTCCCAATCTCATCATGGGGGCCCCACCCTCTTGACCTCATCTACACCTACTTATCTCCCCAAAGTCCTATCTCCTAATACTATCACATTAAGGATTGGGATTTCAACACATGAATTTTGGGGGAACACAAACATTCAGTCCATAACACTGGCATATACCTGATCATCCTTTAAGACTCAGACCGAATGTAATCTCCCCTTTAGAACTTTCCCTGACCCACTTCACCTCTCTTATGCCCCCATAGCACTTCCTTTAGCATTTCATTGAACATCTTTGTCTACCCCTCCCACTTGATCACTGTTGTCAAACATCTGATACTTGAGTCTTCGCTTCCATTACAGCATCCCTGCCAGACCTGATTAATTGATCACAATACTCTCTCCTGCTGAGTCAGCACTCCTCTCAAAACAGTGCCAGATGTAGCCTCTTCTAACCACTGGCACTGATACATCCCTAAAATCTATTTACCATACCTGCTCCTAGCTGTGGTGTCCTTGATGACAGGCATATCAAATGTCTATGGGTCCTGTGCACCAGAAACACAGAATAGGTACAATAAATGAATAAAAATATTTTCAAGAAGACACTTCCAGACAGATCAATACCTGATATGCAAAGCAGTTTATTCCTACCTACCATATCTCTTTCACAGCAATGGCTTCTAATTTTCACCTTTAGGGAACAAGACATTTAGCTGAAAATCATAATAGTTTCTTTCCATTTTTTTTCTTCTAAATCCTGCGTTTTGCTAAGTGTATCCCTACCCATAGTTTTCTATCATAAACTACCAAACTTCAGTCCATCATGGGGCTTTACACAATGGTCTTTATATTTTAGACATTATGCCTTTGAGAGCTAAAGCTTTCTAAGTCAGGCATCGAGATAATGATTTAGTTATTTATTCCTTTGAACCAGCTACTTTGGTGACTCATTTTTCTCCCTAACCCATACTATTATATGCTAATCCATACATTACTTCCCTTCAATACAGATGACACAGACTGTTTACTCAGGATGATTTTGCAATATGCACATTAACAAAGACTTTGTGAGCAGGAAGAATACCAGTTTTTCAACCAACTTTAAGAAAACAGCTGAGTGCTAGACCAGCTTAACAGGGTGTTAAACATCCATTAATAATGGCATGGTGACAAACTGGAAGGTTTTGATTTTAGCTCAGGTAAGCACTCCAGATTCAGGACTTGGCTCAATGTATTTCTGGGTTTCTCTTAGGGAAAATGTGGCCTATTCCTACAGGGGAGTTTATCTGCTCGAATGTTGGAAGGCAGATATTGTTTCATATTACCGTGTGTAATCATTATTACGATGTGATACACATTAAAATTATTATCAATGTTGAACTTTGTAGGATAGTCCAGATTTCAAATATTTGGCTCTGTTTTTCCCCATGACTATGTTTCTCAGGTCACATGTATTGATTTTTGGTTCAGAAAATACCATCACTATAGTCTAAAGCTTTTATTCTTATTTAGAAAACTTAGTCAAACTAATTCCATTCTCAGTGGAAAAAAATCACTATTGTTGTTCAATTCTCATTCACTCTCACGTTATATTTTGCACACATCTGTCTCCTCCACTATGTTGTATGTTCTTTGAAAATGGGGACCATGCTGTTTATTTTTATATTCCATTAACACCTCTCCATTTTAGGTGTTCCACTTAGTGTTACTAAGAATCTGTTTTGCAAAAAAAAATAAATGATTTACATGCTAATATTAGGACAATTTCTTCATGGTTTATGGGAAATTTCATCACCTTTGAAATGGTTAGTTTCTCTAGTTTCACAGAAAAACAGTTTGTTTTTCTGAGAAGTGCTGAGCGATGACTATGAGTCAGTCACTCTGATGTCACATTACGCAGATTTTCTTATTTTGTACTCACAACTCTTCTGTGAAGTGCGTGCTATTATTATCACTCCTTTATGCATAAGAACATTGAACACAGTTCAGTAACTCTTCCATGATTATGTGCCATGAGTCCGTTGAATAGTCCTGATTCAGAACAAGATTCTGAACTCTGAAGCCCAGAAGTTCCATTTCATTGTACTCTTGTGAAGAAATCTGTTTTCTCCCTTATTCTCCAAGATGAGATAACAAAAGTTTTGTTTTGATTTGGTTTGGTTTCTTATGCCTTTTTTTTTCCCAAGAAAAATTAAGTGTTTTGATGGTTTGCTGAAATAAAAATCCCAGTGTTTTCTTTGTGTCTTTTCTTCTGTTGATGTCCAAATTCTAGTCCATCAGCAAATCCTGTCATCTTTCAAAATATGTCCAGAATCTCACCACCTCTCATCACTTCGACTGTTAGCACTCCGGTCCCTGCCACCATCAGTTCTCACTGGCTTGTTGCAATGCCCTTCCTCCTTAACACCCTTTCCCCCACCAACCCCACCTACCACTCTTGTGCACCGACAGACAATTCTCAAAACAGCAGTCAAATCATGTCACTCATTGCCTTCAATTCCAGCGACTTCCCATCTCACTCGTAATAAAAAACCAAGTCTCTCCAACAGCTCTGTGCAATTTACCTCTTCTGTCTACACCCACTCTCTGATAGATGTCATTCCCTATTCCTCTGCCATGCACTAACTCTGTCTCAGCCATGCAGTCTCCCTTCTGTCCCTTCAACTCATGAAATGTTTTTGCCTCAGGGCCTTTGCACTTGTCATTTCTTCTGACAGGAATACTTTTCCCCAGAACAGCTGCAGGGCTTTTTCCCTCACTTCCTTCAGGTCTTTGATTAAATCTCCCTTTTTCAGTGAGGATTCCTCTGACTGTGATATTTAAAATACTACACGCATATTTATTTTTCTCTGTAGCACTTATCACCAGCTAATGTATGCAGACTTTAATTATTTATTTGTTAGATGTCTGTTTCCATCCAGGAGAATGTGAGTTCCCTGAGGGCAGGAATTTGTGTCTGTTTCATTTATAACAGTATCTCTAGCACTTGTATCATTGTTTTGCACATAGTAGGCATTTGCTAAATATTGGTGGAATCAACAAATTTTATATACCTCCACATCCAAGAGTTTTCTACTTATGTCCTTCACACCAGATAAAGAAGAAATTTGTATTATTTTGAGATTGTTAACTATAGTTTTAGGTACTCAAAATAACAAGGATAATTTACTATGGTTGACTGGCTTACCATCCGCTGGTGTTAAGAAATTCAAATTTTCGTGTAACCCACTTAAGAGAATTTGTGAAGTTTCCCCTTGTCCACCAATTGCTTTTAACATTCTAAACTATAGATTTGAGCTGAATCAACTTTAGTCTAGACTTAGACTCCAATTATGGCTTTCTCAGAGATATTCACACTCAGTGGTAAGCAAACTCAATTTTACAATTGCAAATATAAACTGCACATTAAGGAGAAAACAGACATCAGTTTTCCATGAATTTCTACCAATACCAGGATGCAAACGTATTGAAAAGAAAGTAACAAAAAAGTATATTTTTGCAGTGCATTACATCATAATAATTCAGACGCTGAATTACTTCACTGTGAATTTCACACAAAATTTTTCTAAGTTGCAAACTTCTAATAGATTCCAAAGTATGTATTTCAAAAAGCATAAATGGGAGTTAACTCAGAATCATCTATTAAAATGACTAATTAAATAATTAAGCCAAATACTAAAGGAATGCAAAATATAAACCTTATAGTCATGTTTCTTTAAGTTAAGCTGTTGTGCAGATCAATTTTTCCTATTTTTTTGTTATTTTTAATTTCACATATTCATGTGTACATTCCTTCAAGCTTATTCATCCCACAAATATAAATTGAGCACATGATATGAGCTAAGAGTATAGAAAGCATAAAAAATAAGATACAGGGCTTCCCTGGTGGCGCAGTGGTTGAGAATCTGCCTGCTAATGCAGGGGACACGGGTTCGAGCCCTGGTCTGGGAAGATCCCACATGCCACGGAGCAGCTGGGCCCGTGAGCCACAATTGCTGAGCCTGCGCGTATGGAGCCTGTGCCCCGCGACGGGAGGGGCCGCGATAGAGAAAGGCCCGCGCACCGCGATGAAGGGCGGTCCCCGCACCGCGATGAAGAGTGGCCCCCGCTTGCCGCAACTGGAGAAAGCCCTCGCACGAACCGAAGACCCAACACTGCCAAAAATAAATAAATAAATAAATAAATAAATAAGAAAATCCTTTAAAAAAAAAAAAAAAAAAAAAAAGATACAGAATTTCAAAGATCTTAAAAACTAGATAGGAAGATAAGTCACTTTCATAATTATTTCTCATTTCTTTCACTAGACAAATACAGAAAAATTACCGGAGGGTCCCTGTTTGGGAAGACAAGGGATGAGGTGGTGCCTTTAAGATGGATGGATGTCTATGGCTGAAACAAGAATAAAGTAATAAAGTTTGGACCCTTAAATAGTGTAAGCTTCAGATACTCAGAAAATTGACATCCTCAGTGGCACAGTGAATGAAGTTGGAGGTATATGCATTGGAACATAGCAACCCTTACTTTAAATTCCTTTCTCAAATATCTTTCAAAATCCTTCCTAGTCTTTCTCTATTAAGCATAGCTGATCCTGCCACATGAAAGTGGTCCATTTTTCCTCTAAAACATATTGTATCCCTTAAGCGAGAACATAGGTGTTATTTCCTGCAGGAAGCTTTCATAGCTTTTCTATGAGATGGGTCTCTGAAGGGACCTTGAGATTTTACTTCACAGCTTCTTTCCTTCTCCTGTTATAGCACATATCTTAAATTATAAGTATTAAATGCTTACTTGTCCCCATGTTTCCCCATGAAGATTGTAAACTCAGAAAAGGTTGATATTATGGCCACGTTTCCTCCTTTGAGATATCAGGTTTAGCACAGTACTTGCATTTGAGTATCTGTTTCATAAATATTAATTGAATAAATAAGTTGCTTTATATCAAATTGTACTTTAAATATTTGATTTAGAGTGTTCGTCTGTAATGATTAAGGAAGTAGTTAAGAAAGTAGTTAATTTTTAATAATTCACCAATGCTTTAGGTGAATAGGTTTAGACAGTTTCAAAATATCTTAGTTGAGTGGAAGGGGTGAGGGGCAGGTTAAAGCCTGCCCAAGACACCTATGGTTTCCAAGGGACTTTGCAGAAATAAGTAATGTATTTATAATTATTGCTTGTATTTCTGCTCTCCAAATCTCCAGCAAGGTGGGCCGAAGGAATCTTGAAGAGAGTTCAAATTAAGAAGCATTCAAAACATGAACCAAGAAAGACAGAAGAAGGAAAGTAGGTAAAAATATATTAGTTCAGTCTTGCTACTATTTCTTGGAGTCAATCTCGGTTTAAAACATAATAAGCAGAACCCAGCTTGTCATACCTACTTTCTCCCGGGGGTTTGAAACTGTAATGAAAGCATTTTAACTCAGTGGTAACTGGATTAGAGTAATGCAAGAACCTGCCACCTTGGGACCTCCTGCTTGTGGCTCGGCCTGAATAAATGTGCATGGAAATTGTTTTCAGCTGATGGCTGTGCGAGATCACAAGTTATAGTAATGCTGACAGTCTCAGCTTGGAACCTGGCAAAACAGCAAAAAAAAAAATGTGGAACAGGGATTGAAAACAGCTCATTTGCTCACATGAAAGCGGCGCTCAGAGGTGGAGATGTACCACCTCTGCGGGTCAACAGTGACAATATTTGCAAAGTGCCACCAGCGTCTCTGTTGCAAATGGAAGCAACTTAGTATGAATCTTTGCCGTCAATCTCAAGCAACTTTATTTCTTTCCCAGCCTCCAGGGTTCATCAGAAGCCATAAGGAGAAGTTTCTCAGACTTAAAGTGTGCTAAAGGATAGTAAATCTTCCATCTCCTGGAAGCTGGATGGGAAATGAAAAGGTATAGTTGTCACATTCTGTCACAGTAGAAGATCGTGGAAATAATCCAATCGGTTTGTTCCCTGCAAAAGCACCCAGGGTTTCAGTGTGAGTTCCGCTTTCCTTATTTCGCAGGTTTATTGTACTGTGTCACGGAGGCAAAACATCTGTTGGGACAGACAAGAAGGAGGAGATGCTCCATCTTTCCTATGCACATTCACAGAGAAGTTTCGGTGAATTTACTGCCAGTGAAAAGTGGCAGCTTGTCCGTTTCCAAGATCGCAGCTTTGGGGCAGCACCAAATAGTTCCTGCCTGGGAGCAAACAAATTGTGCTTTCTACACTGTGTAACTGCACCTTGGGCCAAGCGGACACAGACAGGATGCTTTAGAGGGGACCTAAAATTAGAGTATTTTGAGTCCCCATAATTCAGAACAATCATGGAATCCGACTTTGCTTCCTGGACAGCAGAGCAGTTTCCTCAAGGAGATTCAATGGGAGTCCATTTTTCATAGAAAATTATAGGGATCCAGAGAACCAATGAAATAATTCAAGCCATATACATTTCAGCAAGAACTCCAAAATATCATGAGTTCTTCTTTTCTTAGAGGTAGCAGGATCTCCATTTTACAGATGAAGTAAGTGAGGTTCATAGGTCATACGAGTTTATATATATTTGTATATATATGTGTGTGTATAGACATGTATATATATATATATGTATATAAATATATAAAATATATGGCATAGCAATTCTAAATTGTAGATTAGGATTATACCTTACTGATCTAGGTAAGAGCCAGTAGTACTGAGGACTGGGTCCAGCACATAGTAGGTGCTTAGCAAACTGCCTGTTGGATTGGATCTTTCTAGACCAGTAAGCATGAAAAACTCATTTTCCCAAATCCTTTGAGAAAGAATGTCATTGTCTACAACTACTTCAAGCAGTGTATTCATTTGTTTATGAATTTATGTCTCATCTCCTTGCATGAGGACAGTGAGACTTTTAGAATCTACACCTTATCACAACTTTAGACAGTTTGGATTCCGAACTAAGGTTTTCACATTTTGTTGTAAGTTGGTTTTGAATTTTTGTTAAATTTTACCTTTTGAATGGGGATTAAAATAATTAAAGTAGTTAATATCAAATTAGGTTGGTGTGCCAGAAGTTATCCAGGTTTTCCTTCAATTTTGAAATAGAGATAATAGCTTGCTTTGGACTGATCCTCTTTTTTTTTTCACCTTTAATCTCCTTTATTTTATTTTAATTTTTAAATTTTTACTTGAGTATAGTTGATTTGCAATGTTGTGTTAGTTTTAGGTGTACAGCAAAGTCCATCAGTTATATGTATATATATCCATTCTTTTTGGCCTGATCCTCTTTTTATTTCTGTTTTGCCATTTGCGGGGGTATGTGTGTGTGTGTGTGTGTGTGTGTGTCTACATATTTTTTCTTCCCTTTTTACACCTTGTGCACCATATCCATCTCCTGTTCTATAAATCAGAGGCTATAACACTGGGCACAGGGTACACCTCTAAATTGGATGCATGGAACTAACCCCCAAAGCTTCCCAAATAAGCCAAGAACAGGCAACTATTTCAAAGGCATATAATGGACGCAGGCTGCTGGTATATTTAGTATCTAAGGAGCAGCTTTTCCTTTTCTTTCTTTTTTTTTTTTTTTTTTTTCTCTTTTCCCTGAGTAGAAGCTAAAACTTTATTATAAAACCACAGATAAGTATATCAACTGCTAGGAGGCTGGCACAGCAGAATACAAGGAAATAAGAGATAAGGGAATTTGGTCAAATACAAAAAGTACTGTGGAATTTAAACCAAATGACAGCAGATAAGGCTTTCCCTGCGTTTCTATTAAAAATGTAATAAATAAGAAATCCAAAAATATTTCTTTCCAGGCCCAGTACTTTTGTCCCTATATTACTCATCATAAATGTATAGAATCTTCATCAGCGCTGGAATTCTATTCACAGTTGCAAAAATAAACTTTGCCGGAATCATGTTAAAGATGTGACAGCTTCAGATTGAAGCCTTGTGAATCCTTCAGTAAAGTTCGTCATTTGAATAAATAGACCTTATTTACACACTTAAGGAAGTAATCCCATAAACTCGCATGGAAGCCTAGTGATAAAAGCAGGAGTGACTCAATAGAAATCATCAGGAATCAAAACACAGATTAAAAAAAAAAAAAAAGTAGTGTCAGGAACCCTGCTTATGATGCTCTTTAGGGAAAATTCATAGTGTTTTTATCTTATCACTTTATTATTATTTTAAATGTATAGAACTCTCTAAGGATTCAAAGGTTCCGTAAGTAATGGATACTTACTGATATTTCATGTTCCACCGTGGAATTTAAATTGACCTAAAGCAGATAGGTTTTACTAAAGTGAATTCCATCCCCAAAGTGAATTTGCATAGATCTATGTAGACCACCTCAGTGACTTTGGTTCTATTGACCCCAGGGAAAGGAAAGGGATTGAGATCTTGACAAAAATGGACTTTAGTGGTTCCCTGGGATGATAAGGCCTCTGGGGCCTGCAACTTGAGTGTAATCTGTGGTCTCAGGTGAAGTGGTCCATGGTGTCTGCTCCATCTCTAGAGGGCAATAGCCTTAAGTCATAAAATGTCCCCCTGCATAATATGACACATCTGTCAGCCTTAGCATCCCACACACTCAGTTTATATCTGTCTTGGGATGGTTCATGGAAGGAAAAGCTTACCCTATTTGGGTAGTAGATATTCAAGCCATTTTATTTGATTCTATCCTTTGTTCTTATGTGATATGCATATATATACCTGTATCTAGTTGAACTTCTGTTTTAAAGCATTTATTTACAGATAATCTCAGAGCACATTGTGTATATATCTCAATATTGAAGAATAGAGCAAACCTTACATAATTCTTTATAACTGGAGTTTTGGCCACATTGGGAGGGGGAACTAGTATTATCGAATTTCAGTAATAATTTCTATTGACTGTGACAATAATCCTTCCTAGGCATAGTAGATTCAGTGCAATAAATGGGTCACATATTACACATATAGCTCTGGGTATCAAATCGTTAGTGAGTATAAACATCACAAGCAAAATCAGAAATCCACTAGGAATAGGTTGACAGTTGTGACAGTTACAATGTCATAATCCAATACCTATTTTTAAAGAAAAGTTCAAGTTTTGAATATCCTGCTATTTTACATTATTAAGTATAAAATTTTATGGCCGTAGGGTGCTCTTGGTGTTCAGAAGGTACTGAGAAATCCAAGCATATATGGAACATGGAAAATGAAGATCAAATTTCCCCAGATTAATTATTAAGATGCTGAGAGATCGCTTCTCGGCCTTTTGGCTAAGATCAAGTGAAGATGCTGAGAGAATCCTTACAACTAGAACATCTAATGCTGGTCACATTGTTTTTCTTTTTTTCTTTTCTTCTTTTTTTTTTTTTTTGCCATTCAAACTATCTAGTTTTCTTACTGAAAATAATTTAAGATGTAGTATCAAAAAATATTTCCATTTATTTTATAACTGAATTCTCATAAATCTTGGTGGCTTCTGGGCTATGATCCAGAATAAGAAATTAATGTGAGGTTGGATAAAGGTTGAACACCTTATTCTCCATGTTTCCTACTATTTATGTGAAAAATCTGCTTCAACATTATCTCTGAATAGTCAGGTAAAATTCCTTCCTAGCACAAGCAAGAACATTTGATTAATGAGTAACTACAATCAATAAATTACTATGTACAAGGTGTTTAGAATAGCGTCTGGCACATAATGCTATGTAAGGGCTGATAATCATACTTAACATTATTTTTATTTATCAATTCAGGTTTCTCAGTTAGAACACAATCATTAGGGCAGTCTAATTTGTCTGTGTCTCTTAGCAAAACAAAATCTACCGATCCTGGAACTTGTGGCAGAATGTAAATATAAGTTCTTAATCTTTTCTTACTTAAATTGGTTAGGTCATTGATTTTAGATTTTAAAAATTATTGATATGTTTAATATATTCATAACTTTATATTTTATGAGAAATAATTGGCAACCAAAGGAAGTCTTGTCCCTTTGAGAACTAATTTTAAAATAATTTCATTTAATGTTTTGATTAATGAAGCTATGCTGTGATTTGGTGACATCTTGAGTTTCAGTTACAGCTATAAACCTCGTTTGTGGGTGAGTTTATATGGGTGCATATGGGCGTAATTATCTGTCCAGCTTCTATGCCTGTGAATTTAGAATGCCCTGTGGCTAAACTTGAGTTCCTCCTTTATGTTTCACAAATTCCGAGCACTGCTCATATCTATGAGATTATCTGTAGGGAAAAAATATATATATTTAAAAATTATATATGTGTAAATATATATATTTTTTGAAAGAGAGAATTTTTTCTTAGATATCTAGTTATTAAAAAGCATGTTCTCTAGAGGTCTTTTCATATATATGTGTGTTATGCTATGTATAATATATGTATATTATATGTATGAAACTATCATGTATTGGTCCATTTAACCTTATTCTGCAGTTATCTCAAGATAACTTTTGGGACTAGTTATAGTTGTGTTGGATGGAACAAAATTTTGGTTTTGTACTTCTTTAAAGTGGAAATATTTTGTTAAATATTTTTGGGCTTTAGCATGCTATTAACTAATTACCTAGGATATGTAATAATACCCCTGAAAATAACAGGGTAATTATTTAATTAATTAGATAAATGTACCATCAATAATACTGCTTACTTTAATTTTCAGATTTACCTGCAACAACATCTGTACCAAAATAGTTCAAAACCTACTATTAGTAAAGTGATAATTAAGGAATATATAGCTAGGAGTGCAATTGATTACAAATCTAGTTAATTAATAAACAAAAAATTAACTTAATATTTTCTTCTCAATAACAATATCTCTGGTTTCATGTACAAATCAGATCTAAAGTCTTGGTCATAATCTTATTAAACATAATAGACCATTTTTTGATATCTGACCATTTAAGATATCTTTAAAAAATTTAAATGATTATCTAAAATAAATCAATTAGTGAAATTTTTGTTTGCTTTTATGTTATTACATTATCTTAATGACATAGTGGAAAGGTCAGCATTTATTAATCACTCGAACTGTTACTAAAATAGTTAAGAAATATTTCACAGATTAGTTATGCCTTGAATTAGTTACAACTGTCTATGCTTTTCTCTCACCTTAATAGCTTCCATATTTAAGTAATTCTGCATTTCTTTAACCAATAAACTCTCTTTTGATTATAGAAGAATGTAGGTATATTTTATTGTTTCATAAGAATTCTGCCCAGTAAAAATTACATTTCAGCAGAGCTAAAGACACACACACACACCAGCTCATCAGACTGTT
This sequence comes from Balaenoptera acutorostrata, assembly GCF_949987535.1. Taxonomy (NCBI): domain Eukaryota; kingdom Metazoa; phylum Chordata; class Mammalia; order Artiodactyla; family Balaenopteridae; genus Balaenoptera; species Balaenoptera acutorostrata. The sequence continues at coordinate 48,639,917 of NC_080066.1, read as the reverse complement.
CCATCGTCAATGTGTGTGTGTCTTTGTGTATGTCACACCCTCTAAATTCAGGTGGCCTCAAGCTGTGCCATATAATTCCAGCCTCAATTAAACTTTCTAAGGTCAGCAGTGCTGTACCGGGTCAGACATAAATAAGGCAGAGGATAGTCCTAGGATATGGAAAAGCCATATTTATTCTTTATCCACAGTTCATGGCTATCAAATGAAGCCTAGCAGAGAGGAAAGACAGAGGAAGAAAGGAGAACTCTCAAAAAGGTACTTAACACTTGAGTATAACTTTTGTTGAAAAAAATCAGCATATGAGTAATTCAAGACACATTGAATTAGTAGTGGATGTGGGTGTGGGTGTACCTGTGTGTATCTTATTTTTTTCCTCTAAGAATACAACTTTAAGCAGAGCCCAGTGAAGAATATGTTGGTATGATTCCAATATATTAACCTAGAAATCAAGAGATCTAATTTCTTTTTTTTTTTTTTTTTGTACCACTAGCCAGTAGGGTAATCTTAGATACATATTTTATCACCCTCGGTTTTCTCTTCCATAAAATGAGAAGTTTAAAGTAGATAAGTCTATTGAATCTTCAAGTTTTAAATTCTATACTTTAGTCTGAGTTCCGCTTGGATAATCTTAGTAAACAAAGATCCAATAAACTAAGTTAAAGAGAAGGACTTGACTGAGAGAATATATTTGTTTGTATATAATGTACAAGGATTACTTTGTAGAATATATAAAGAACTCTTATAACAAAAATAAGATAAACTTCCAAAAAATGTACAAAAAGAATTAATAGGTAATTCAATCGAGCAGGAAATTAGGTTGGCCAAGAAACACTTGAAAAGATACTAAATCTCCTTAATATTTTGGGAAGTGTAAATTAAACAATCTTATACCATTTGACATCCACTAGTTTGGCAAAATTAATGTCCAATCACATTAGGGATGAGTTAAGAGTGAGATTCCCAAACCATCACGAGGTGTGTCAGTGCACTGCAGACAAATCATAAGCGCTCAGCAGCATATTTAAAAATTTGGAGGACACCACAATGAGATCTGTGGAGCAGTGTGTGCTCTTCTAGCTTTCAGTAGCTCACAGTCTCAACTTTGGAGTGTGCTATGTTCTCTTCAATGACGTCAGATCTTTGCAAAGCAAGGTTTTCAGTGCTTGCTGTACGAAAAAGAAGGAACTGTGTGACCAAGGGGCAAATATGGGCACTGCTGGGGAGAAATCGAGTTTGCTGCTGTCCTCTCCTGCCTGGCACAGTACTCTCTCAGTTGAGATGAGTGGAGTTTGACCCTTGATTTAAGACTGGGCAAATGGACTCATTAGTAGCCTGTGCAAGCACATTACTTTTGTAATTTCTTATGAGTTAAATATTAAATGCTAAATGGACTACCTAAATTGGGAGAGAAATCAAAGAGGAAAAAGAGAGGAAAAATGGTAGATTTCCAGGTAGATGGCACAGTTTGTAACTCCTCATCTCCCACTCAGATTTCCACTGTAAATAATATTGCCAGATTTAGCAGAACAACAACAGAAAACAATCATGGGACATACTTATTCCAAAAACTTGTTTGTTGTTTATCTGAAATACAAATTAACTGGGTGTCCTGTATTTTATTGGCAGTCCTACATTGAAATAATCAATAAGATACAGAGAAAGCAGCTAGAAGTACTCAAAATTAGGGAACTGATAGCTCCATAACAGGACTTTTGAAGAATTTCTGTAAGCGAAGGGCAAACGATACAAGAATGAAGGACTTAAGAGAATCAAAGAGGTGTGAGTCACAATTCTTCTCCCATGAGAAAGCAGGATACCTAAGAAGGTAATGCTACAGACCCTGTGGGAAAACAAGGAAACAAATAAGATTTCCTGACCCAGAGAGGTGAGTAGTGTTTGTGAGGCAGAGGCCAATAAGAAACAGACAGCTGAGTGTGGAGGAAGGGTGAGCTACTAAAGAAAAATCCCTCTATAAAAAGATAATGTAAGTGGAAGAAGGGTATTGACTTGATGAATTCAGCAGACAGTAAATTCAGGGGAGAAGAAGGTAAACTTGAGATGTAGCTCAGATAATTCAGAGGTGAATCAAGATAAAGATTGCTACAATGGAAAGTTTGAGGTATTCAATGATTTGCTTTGAATGAACATCTACATCAGAAAACATTTGAAAAAAATTAAGCGTAAATCATGTAAAAGTAATGATTTCTTAATTATAGTTTGGGAAAATCCCAGATTATGCAAATAAAAACTGATAATTGGAGAGAGAAGTGGGAAAAAGATGCAAAAGCATGCTAAATTTCTGAATATGTACTCCATCAATCTTGATGTGCATAATTAGAGAAAAATAGATTCCAATAGATTTAGGGTAATCATAATGGCAACCACTAAAAATACAGTGATATTACTTAGAACCAACTAATTGGGACATAAAAAAGTCCGAAAAGAGAAAAGAAACAGAAAAATCGGAAAGTTTAATAGAGAAATATTTTCCAAAACCAGAGAGTACCTTTTCTTTACAGGTTCCTTGGAAAATTTACCAAAATGTATATAACATTGGTGATAAAATACCTCAAAATTCTAAAAAGGAGAAGTTTCAGAGATCATAGATTTTGACGTTTTTGCTGTAAAAGGCTCTCTAGAAATTGTAATTTAATAAATGAAAGGTGGGGCTTCCCTGGTGGCGCAGTGGTTGGGGGTCTGCCTGCCAATGCAGGGGACGCAGGTTCGAGCCCTGGTCTGGGAGGATCCCGCATGCCGCGGAGCGACTGGGCCCGTGAGCCACAACTGCTGAGCCTGCGTGTCTGGAGCCTGTGCTCCGCAACAAGGGAGGCCGCGGCGGTGAGGGGCCCGCGCACCGCGATGAAGAGTGACCCCCGCTCGCCGCGACTAGAGAGGGCCCTCGCGCAGGAACGAAGACCCAACACAGCCAAAAATAATAAATAAATAAATAAAATTTTAAAAAAATAAATATTTGGTAGTGTATATATGTCCATGACACTCTCTTACCCTGTCACATCTCACCCCACCCCCTCCCCATATCCTCAAGTCCATTCTCTAGTAGGTCTGTGTCTTTATTCCGGTCTTGCCACTAGGTTCTTCATGGCCTTTTTTTTTTTTTTTTTTTCTTTAGATTCCGTATATATGTGTTAGCATACTGTATTTGTTTTTCTCTTTCTGACTTACTTCACTCTGTATGACACACTCTAACTCCATCCACCTCATTACATATATACACTACCAAATGTAAAATAGATAACTAGTGGGAAGCAGCCGCATAGCACAGGGAGATCAGCTCGGTGCTTTGTGACCACCTAGAGGGGTGGGATGGGGAGGGTGGGAGGGAGGGAGATGCAAAAGGGAAGAGAAATGGGAACATATTGTATATGTATAACTGATTCACTTTGTTATAAAGCAGAAGCTAACACACCATTGTAAGGCAATTATACTTCAATAAAGATGTTTAAAAATAAATAAATAAAATAAATAAATAAATAAATAAATAAATGAAAGGTGAAAATATGTAAAATTACATATGGAAAAGGGACAATAAACACATAGTGGGGAAATTTTTGAAAAGAAAAAATATACATTTTAAATTTTATTAGTCAATATTAATAAATTTGAAAACCTCAATATAACAGAGAATTTTATAAGAAAGTAAAAGTTACCAAAATTGCAGTTATAAATATTAATATATCAACAACTTTAGAACAATGTAACAAACAATGACTAAAAAAATGCATAGTCAAGATTGTTTGAAGGGTAGCTTCTTTCAAATTTATCAAGAAATATGAAAAATCATGGTCTATAAGAAAGTAAAGGAATTAGATAAAAAGATGGAAAAATTCTCAATTCATTTCAGAATATACATAATCCTGATGATGCTAAATTTAGCACATGCACACACACACACACACTGGATATTAACCCTGTTGTAAACTTGGTTACTTTATGAATGTTTAAAATCTCTGATAATTAAGGAATAAATTTAAAAAATGAAAATGTCCCAGCCATTACAATGCTTGATAATTTGAAAGCAATTAATGAAAAGAAGAAAGCCTCTAATGTTAACTTTTACGAAGAAAACATACAATAACTTGCTTATATTAACAATCACCCCAGCGAAAATCATTTAATGACATGGAGAAATGTTTATGACATAGTAAGTGAAAATACCTCATTTAAAAGAGAAAGTATAACGTAAACTAGTTTTGTGTTTAAAAACACATATATGTAAAATATAATTAAAGCATATACAAGAAAATTAAAATAATGTATTTTGGAGTCAGAATTACACTGTTTCTTCCTATTTAAGTTTTTTTTTTAATTTATGAAAATTTGTATGCATATTTATAATCCATATTTTAAGGTAGATAGAAGATAGATGAAATTGTGAAGGATGTACATCATAATTCAATAAAACTTGCTATCTGTCTACTATACTCCAGACACATCAGTGTATAATTTGGACACTCCATATATAGTCCAAGGTGTAAGTCCATTTAAATGAAATGCCTATAAAGAATTAGGAATCGCATCCTGTATCTCCATACTGCTCCATACTGTTGGATCTTACTGTAGGATCATTTCTTGAGACTGTTGATAATCACAGTCAAGGACACAGTTGTGACTGGAGCTAAATGAGGAAACTGAGAAGGAGGGAGGTTGGCTGAATTGTGCTGGACCACGTATCAAAATAATGGGACTTTGTTGTTGTTGTTTTTTGTTTTTTTGATTGGTTTCCCTACCAGGGCTTCAGTCTTTCATCTCTAACCCGAGAATAATCATTTCTGTTGCATAGGTTTCTTCTAAACTTTACACCAGAAATCATTAACAAAAACTTTTAGCTCATGATAAATGTTAATTTAATCTGCTACTATAAACATGCCTTTAAAGCAGAAATTTTCCTTTAAAATACAGCTTCCACTGTTTGTTTTTCACTTGCTAGTGCATTTTTTTCTTTTCTCAATCACAGCCAAATCAAGCCTATTTAAAAGGAATTTATATCAAGCAACATTTTTCCTCCCCTTGTTTCTCAAAGAAATTTAGCAACATGCCTTGTAGACCCAGCCTAACACCATTAAGATTTACCTCTAAGTCTTGTGGACATTACTCACCCTCTCCTAAATATTTGATCTTTAATATCGGGAGGTAGCAGGACACAATAAGACCCCTTCACTGGTCCCCCCATCCTGTTAAATTCACTTTGCTAATTTGCAATCATCTCAAATTGAGTAAAGACTAATTTAGGGATAGAAGCCCAGTACTTTCACAAGTCCAAGTTAGGTTAATTACATTTACTGAGTTATTAATTCACTTATAAGGAACAGACGAAGGTGTGTTTTGCACTTTGTTTTGTGAGGTAGTTCCAGTCTTTATCTAGAACTTTATTATGTCTGAGAGAGAACCCAACAGCAGGTATGTCAAGGCTCCTTTTCCAAAGGCTGGTGAGAGACTCTGCAAAACAGAAACATCCCATATTCTCTTTGGCAAATCTACTTGAAGCATGAAGATTGACACAAATTTCACAACAATCAAGCTCAACAGAAGCAAAAAGATGCAAGTAGGAAAGGGGGTAAATTCCAACAATGGTTAAGACATTATCAGTAACAGTCAGGACTTTACCATTTATAAAATTCTCTCATATACTTAATTTGATAATTATTTTTAAATTTTATTGGCGTACAGTTGATTTACAATGTTGTGTTAGTTTCAGGTGTATAGCATAATGATTCAGTTATCCATGTACATATATTCATTCTTTTTCAGATTCTTTTCCCATATAGGTTATTACAGAATTTTGAGTAGAGTTCCCTGTGCTTTACATAGGTCATTGTTGGTTATCTATTTTATATATAGCAGTGTATGTATGTTAATCCCAAGCTCCTATTATTATATTAACTCAGTGAATTCAAGGATAGGATGGCTAAAACTTTATTATGGCTGTGCCATTGCCAGATATTCTGCTGGGCACTTTACATGTATTATGTTAACCCATTTAAAACCTTGTGTGTTATAATTCTTGCTTTCCAGGTCAAGATATCAATACTAATGTCTAGAGAGGAGAAATGATGTGACCAGAGCCACAAAGCCACAGAGAGGCTGAGCCAGGCCTCAAACCTAAAGTAATGAGGTAGAGACAGCATTATTATTTTAATATTTGGCACTGAAATTCTCCCAGGGAGAGAAATATAGTAACGATTATGTTTGGTTAAAGTCTTGATGAAATAAGACTTCTTGATGTCATGATGTAGTTGATAGTGATGGGACAGAGAAGAGAGAATAAATGAGGTAAACCTGAAAATTTGTTCAATATGTGATGGACATCCTGATCATAAATCACCAGTCTATGAATATAGTTTTTTGTTTGTTTTTAGTGGTGGACACAGGAAAGAAAATTTTATAATGGGGTAGAGGTGGTAAGAGTAGAGAACATTGCTTAGAAAAGATATGGGAACTCAGGATGGTGGATTATGATCCCAGAGCCATGATGATGGGAAATGGGTTCAACTATGAATTCAATTTGACAATTAAAGAAACTAAGTCACAGACAGAACTTTCTTAAGGCCACCAGACCACTCAGTGTTCCAGTCAGGATTTTAACTCATGGAGTCTGAGTCCAGAGTCTGTATGGTAAATAGTTATGAAATGGAACCTTTCTAAATTGGTGGGATAATTACTGCTTTTAAGAACTTAAAAAATTGTAGTGCAGAAATAGAACAATTTTTGACCCACTAAAGAGGAGAAGTCATAGATCTCTGTCAAAAAGATTGTTTCCCCTGTGGCAAGGCAGTTGTGGATAAGATTAGAGACCTTAGATAATTCTAAGGATTAAAAATAAGGAAAATAAGAAATGATCCCAAGAGAGTAATTTTCATAAAAGTACATTTTATAATTACTTTAAAAAAATTATACCATATAAGAAAATTACCTAGTTGGTGTATTTTTTCCTATCATAAGATCTCCAAAAAATTTCATTGGTGGAATATACATTTAAGCAGCTGGCTGAATATGCTGATTAGACTGGATAAAACAGAAGAGAGATGGTGGGGAAATAGAACAATATTAAGTAGAATTTTTTGTTCTTGGGATCTTGGCATGCAAAGGCACCCAACCATCCAGGTAAAAGGAGTAGGGATTGAAGACCAAATATTTTTGGGGGGACTAGCTTGGTATCCATTGTGAGAATACCTCATAGCAGCGTTAGGTGTCTGCAGCATTGATACATTAATCAGAGGCTATAATTACTGAGAATAGATACTGGACCCTCTGGAAAATAAGCAGTGTCCTGAAGAAAGGGATAATGGAACCACTCACTTAAAATCAACATACGGCAACACATATCCCCTTTAGCAAGGTGGGAAACACTTGAGTATTACATACCCCTCAAATGTTTCCTGGTTGACTGTTTCTCAGAACACTATCCCAGAGGTATGTCATCATAGGATCTTTTTTTTTTTTTAAACATCTTTATTGGAGTATAATTGCTTTACAATGGTGTGTTAGTTTCTGCTTTATAACAAAGTGAATCAGTTATACATATACATATGTTCCCATACCTCTTCCCTCTTGCATCTCCCTCCCTCCCACCCTCCCTATCCCACCCCTCTAGGTGGTCACAAAGCACCGAGCTGATCTCCCTGTGCTATGTGGCTGCTTACCACTAGCTATCTATTTTACGTTTGGTAGTGTATATATGTCCATGCCACTCTCTCACCCTGTCACATCTCACCCCTCCCCCTCCCCATATCCTCAAGTCCATTCTCTAGTAGGTCTGTGACTTTATTCCCGTCTTGCCACTAGGTACTTCATGACTTTTTTTTTTTTTTCCCTTAGATTCCATATATATGTGTTAGCATACTGTATTTGTTTTTCTCTTTCTGAGTTACTTCACTCTGTATGACACACTCTAACTCCATCCACCTCACTACAAATACCTCCATTTCATTTCTTTTTATGGCTGAGTAATATTCCATTGTATATATGTGCCACATCTTTATCCATTCATCCGATGATGGACACTTAGGTGGCTTCCATGTCCTGGCTATTGTAAATAGAGCTGCAATGAACATTTTGGTACATGACTCTTTTTGAATTATGGTTTTCTCAGGATATATGCCCAGTAGTGGGATTGCTGGTATCCCATTGGTGCTGGTGGTCGTATGGTAGTTCTATTTTTAGTTTTTTAAGGAACCTCCATACTGTTCTCCATAGTGGCTGTATCAATTTACATTCCCACAAACAGTGCAAGAGTGTTACCTTTTCTCCACACCCACTCCAGCATTTATTGTTTCTAGATTTTTTGATGATGGCCATTCTGACTGGTGTGAGATGATATCTCATTGTAGTTTTGATTTGCATTTCTCTAATGATTAATGATGTTGAGCATTCTTTCATGTGTTTGTTGGCAATCTGTATATCTTCTTTGGAGAAATGTCTATTTAGGTCTTCTGCCCATTTTTGGATTGGGTTGTTTGTTTTTTTGTTATTGAGCTGCATGAGCTGCTTGTAAATCTTGGAGATTAATCCTTTGTCAGTTGCTTCATTTGCAAATATTTTCTCCCATTCTGAGGGTTGTGTTTTGGTCTTATTTATGGTTTCCTTTGCTGTGAAAAAGCTTTTAAGTTTCATTAGGTCCCATTTGTTTATTTGTGTTTTTATTCCCATTTCTCTAGGAGCTGGGTCAAAAAGGATCTTGCTGTGATTTATGTCATAGAGTGTTCTGCCTATGTTTTCCTCTAAGAGTTTGATAGTGTCTGGCCTTACACTTAGGTCTTTAATCCATTTTGAGTTTATTTTTGTGTATGGTGTCAGGGAGTGTTCTAATTTCATACTTTTACATGTACCTGTCCAGTTTTCCCAGCACCACTTATTGAAGAAGCTGTCTTTTGTCCACTGTATATTCTTGCCTCCTTTATCAAAGATAAGGAGACCATATGTGCGTGGGTTTATCTCTGGGCTTTCTATCCTGTTCCATTGATCTATATTACTGTTTTTGTGACAGTACCAAACTGTCTTGATTACTGTAGCTTTGTAATATAGTCTGAAGTCAGGGAGCCTGATTCCTCCAGCTCCATTTTTCGTTCTCAAGATTGCTGTGGCTATTTGGGGTCTTTTGTGTTTCCATACAGATTGTGAAATTTTTTGTTCTAGTTCTGTGAAAAATGCCAGTGGTAGTTTGATAGGGATTGCATTGAATCTGTAGATTGCTTTGGGAAGTAGAGTCATTTTCACAATGTTGATTCTTCCAATCCAAGAACATGGTATATCTCTCCATCTATTTGTATCATCTTTAATTTCTTTCATCAGTGTCTTATAATTTTCTGCATACAGGTCTTTTTTCTCCTTAGGTAGGTTTATTCCTAGATATTTTATCCTTTTTGTTGCAATGGTAAACGGGAGTGTTTTCTTAATTTCACTTTCAGATTTTTCATCAGTAGTGTATAGGAATGCAAGAGATTTCTGTGCATTAATTTTGTATCCTGCTACTTTACCAAATTCATTGATTAGCTCTAGTAGTTTTCTGGTAGCATCTTTAGGATTCTCTATGTATAGTATCATGTCATCTGCAAATAGTGACAGCTTTACCTCTTCTTTCCTGATTTGGATTCCTTTTATTTCTTTGTCTTCTCTGATTGCTGTGGCTAACACTTCCAAAACTATGTTGAATAATAGTGGTGAGAGTGGGCAACCTTGTCTTGTTCCTGATCTTAGTGGAAATGGTTTCAGTTTTTCACCATTGAGGACAATGTTGGCTGTGGGTTTGTCATATATGGCCTTTATTATGTTGAGGAAAGTTCCCTCTATGCCTGCTTTCTGCAGGGCTTTTATCATACATGGGTGCTGAATTTTGTCGAAAGCTTTCTCTGCATCTATTGAGATGATCATATGGTTTTTCTCCTTCAATTTGTTAATATGATGTATCATGTTGATTGATTTGCATATATTGAAGAATCCTTGCATTCCTGGGGTAAACCCCACTTGATCATGGTGTATGATCCTTTTAATGTGCTGCTGGATTCTGTTTGCTAGTATTTTGTTGAGGATTTTTGCATCTATGTTCATCAGTGATATTGGCCTGTAGTTTTCTTTCTTTGTGGCATCTTTGTCTGGTTTTGGTATCAGGGTGATGGTGGCCTCGTAGAATGAGTTGGGGAGTGTTCCTCCCTCTGCAATATTTTGGAAGAGTTTGAGAAGGATAGGTGTTAGCTCTTCTCTAAATGTTTGATAGAATTCGCCTGTGAAGCCATCTGGTCCTGGGCTTTTGTCTGTTGGAAGATTTTTAATCACAGTTTCAATTTCAGTGCTTGTGATTGGTCTGTTCATATTTTCTATTTCTTCCTGGTTCAGTCTCGGCAGGTTGTGCATTTCTAAGAATCTGTCCATTTCTTCCAGGTTGTCCATTTTATTGGCATAGAATTGCTTGTAGTAATCTCTCATGATCGTTTGTATTTCTGCAGTGTCAGTGGTTACTTCTCCTTTTTCATTTCTAATTCTATTGATTTGAGTCTTCTCCCTTTTTCTCTTGATGAGTCTGGCTAATGGTTTATCAATTTTGTTTATCTTCTCAAAGAACCAGATTTTAGTTTTATTGATCTTTGCTATTGTCTTCTTCATTTCTTTTTCATTTATTTCTGCTTTGATCTTTATGATTTCCTTCCTTCTGCTAGATTTGGTTTTTTTTTTTTTTTTTTTTTTCTTCTTTCTCTAATTGCTTTAGGTGCAAGGTTAGGTTGTTTATTCGAGATGTTTCCTGTTTCTTGATGTAGGCTTGTATTGCTATAAACTTCCCTCTTAGAACTGCTTTTGCTGCATCCCATTGGTTTTGGGTCATCGTGTCTCCATTGTCATTTGTTTCTAGGTATTTTTTGATTTCCCTTTTGATTTCTTCAGTGATCACTTAAGTAGTGTATTGTGTAGCCTCCATGTGTTTGTATTTTTTACAGATCTTTTCCTGTAATTGATATCTAGTCTCATAGCATTGTGATCGGAAAAGATACTTGATATGATTTCAATTTTTTTAAATTTACCAAGGCTTGATTTGTGACCCAAGATATGATCTATCCTGGATAAGGTTCCATGAGCACTTGAGAAAAATGTGTATTCTGTTGTTTTTGGGTGGAATGTCCTATAAATATCAATTAAGTCCATCTTGTTTAATGTATCATTTAAAGCTTGTGTTTCCTTATTTATTTTCATTTTGGATGATCTGTCCATTGGTGAAAGTAGGGTGTTAAAGTCCTCTACTATGATTGTGTTACTGTCGATTTCCCCTTTTATGGCTGTTAGTATTTGCCTTATGTATTGAGGTGCTCCTATGTTGGGTGCATAAATATTTACAATTGTTATACCTTCCTCTTGGATCAATCCCTTGATCATTATATAGTGTCCTTCTTTGTCTCTTGTAATAGTCTTTATTTTAAAGTCTATTTTGTCTGATATGAGAATTGCTACTCCAGCTTTCTTTTGATTTCCATTTGCATGGAATATCTTTTTCCATCCCCTCACTTTCAGTCTGTATGTGTCTCTAGGTCTGAAGTGGGTCTCTTGTAGACAGCATATATAAGGGTCTTGTTTTTGTATCCATTCAGCCAGTCTGTGTCTTTTGGTGGGAGCATTTAATCCATTTACATTTAAGGTAATTATCGATATGTATGTTCCTATTCCCATTTTCTTAAATGTTTTGGGTTTGTTACTGTAGGTGTTTTCCTTCTCTTGTGTTTCTTGCCTAGAGAAGTTCCTTTAGCATTTGTTTTAAAGCTGGTTTGGTGGTGCTGAACTCTCTCAGCTTTTGCTTGTCTGTAAAGGTTTTAATTTCTCCATCAAATCTGAATGAGATCCTTGCTGGGTAGAGGCATCTTGGTTGTAGGTTTTTCTCCTTCATCACTTTAAGTATATCCTGCCACTCCCTTCTGGCTTGCAGAGTTTCTGCTGAAAGATAAGCTGTTAACCTTATGGGGATTCCCTTGTGTGTTATTTGTTGTTTTTCCCTTGCTACTTTTAATATGTTTTCTTTATATTTAATTTACGATAGTTTGATTAATATGTGTCTTGGCGTGTTTCTCCTTGGATTTATCCTGTATGGGACTCTCTGTGCTTCCAGGACTTGATTAACTATTTCCTTTCCCATATTAGGGAAGTTTTCAACTATAAACGCTTCAAATATTTTATCAGTCCCTTTCTTTTTCTCTTCTTCTTCTGGGACCCCTATAATTCGAATGTTGGTGTGTTTAAGGTTGCCCCAGAGGTCTCTGAGACTGTCTTCAGTTCTTTTCATTCTTTTTTCTTTATTCTGCTCTGCAGTAGTTATTTCCACTATTTTTTCTTCCAGGTCACTTATCCGTTCTTCTGCCTCAGTTATTCTGCTATTGATCCCGTCTAGAGTATTTTTAATTTCATTTATTGTGTTTTTCATCGTTGCTTGGTTCCTCTTTAGTTCTCCTATGTCTTTGTTAAATGTTTCTTGCATTTTGTCTATTCTATTTCCAAGATTTTGGATCATCTTTACTATCATTATTCTGAATTCTTTTTCAGGTAGACTGCCTATTTCCTCTTCATTTGTTAGGTCTGGTGTGTGTTGACCGTGCTCCTTCATCTGCTGTGTGTTTTTCTGTCTTCTCATTTTGCTTACCTTACTGTGTTTGGGGTCTCCTTTTCACAGGCTGCAGGTTCATAGTTCCCGTTGTTTTTGGTGTCTGTCCCCAGTGGTTAAAGTTGGTTCAGTGGGTTGTGCAGGCTTCCTGGTGAAGGGGACTAGTGCCTGTGTTCTGGTGGATGAGGCTGGATCTTGTCTTTCTGGTGGGCACGTCCACGTCTGGTGGTGTGTTTTGGGGTGTCTGTGGCCTTATTATGATTTTAGGCAGCCTCTCTGCTAATGGATGGGGCTGTGTTCCTGTCTTGCTAGTTGTTTGGCATAGGGTGTCCAGCACTGTAGCTTGCTGGTCGTTGGGTGAAGCTGGGTCTTGATGCTGAGATGGAGATCTCTGAGAGATATTCACCATTTGGTATTACATGGAGCTGGGAGGTCTCTTGTGGACCAGTGTCCTGAAGTTGGCTCTCCCACCTCAGAGGCACAGCCCTGATGCCTGGCTGGAGCACCAAGAGCCTTTCATCCACACAGCTCAGAATAAAAGGGAGAAAAAAAATAGAAAGAAAGAAAGAAAGAGGATAAAATAAAATAAAATAAAGCTATTATAATAAAAAATAAGAAAAAAATTATTAAGAAAAAATTTATTAAGAAACATTTTTTTTAATTTTTAAAAATAGAAAATAAGGAAAAATTATTAAGAAATCATTTATTAAGAAAAAAAATTTTTTTAATTAATTAATTTATTTATTTATTTTTGGCTGTGTTGGGTCTTCGTTTCTGTGTGAGGGCTTTCTCTAGTTGCGGCAAGCGGGGGCCACTCTTCATCACGGTGCATGGGCCTCTCACTATCGTGGCCTCTCTTGTTGCAGAGCATAGGCTCCAGACACACAGGCTCAGTAGTTGTGGCTCATGGGCCTAGTTGCTCTGTGGCATGTTGTATCTTCCCAGACCAGGGTCCGAACCCGTGTCCCCTGCATTGGCAGGCAGATTCTCAACCACTGCACCACCAGGGAAGCCCCAAAATTTTTTTAAGTTAAAAAAAAATACGCATGGACCGAACCCTAGGACAAATGGTGAAAGCAAAGCTATACAGACAAAATCTCACCCAGAAGTATATACATATACACTCTCAAAAAAAGGAAAAGGGGAAAAATTAATATATCCTGCTCCCAAAGTTCACCCCCTGAATTTGGGATGATTCGTTGTCTATTCAGGTATTCAACAGATGCAGGTACATCAAGTTGTTTGTGGAGCTTTAATCTGCTGCTTCTGAGGCTGCTGGGAGAGATTTCCCTTTCTCTGTTCGTACAGCTCCCGGGGTTCAGCTTTGGATTTGGACCCGCCTCTGCGTGTATGTCGCCTGAGGGCATCTGTTCCCCGCCCAGACAGAACGGGGTTAAAGGAGCAGCTGCTTCAGGGGCTCTGGCTCACTCAGGCGCGGGGGAGGGAAGGGTACAGATGTGGGGCGAACCTGCAGCAGCAGAGGCCGGCGTGATGTTGCACCAGCCCGAGGCGCGCTGTGCATTCTCCCGGGAAAGTTGTCCGCGGATCACGGGAGCCTGGCCGTGGCGGGCTGCACCGGCTCCCAGGAGGGGCGGTGTGGAGAGTGACCTGTGCTCGCACACAGGCTTCTCGGTGGCGGCAGCAGCAGCCTTATCGTCTCATGCCCGTCTCTGGGGTCCGTGCTGATAGCCACGGCTCGCGCATGTCTCTGGGGTCCGCGCTGATAGCCGCGGCTTGTGCCCTTCTCTGGAGTTCGTTTAGGCGGCGCTCTGAATCCCCTCTCTTTGCGCGCCGTGAAACAAAGAGGCAAGAAAAAGTCTCTTGCCTGTTCGGCAGCTCCAGACCTTTTCCTGGACTCCCTCCCGGCTAGCTGTGGTGCACTAATCCCTTCAGGCTGTGTTCACGCCGCCAACCCCAGTCCTCTCCCTGCGATCAGACTGAAGCCTGAGCCTCAGCTCCCAGCCCCCGCCCGCCCCGGCGGGTGAGCAGACAAGCCTCTCTTGGGCTGGTGAGTGCTACTCAGCACCGATCCTCCGTGTGGGAATCTCTCCGCTTTGCACCCCTGTGGCTGTGCTCTCCTCCGTGGCTCCGAAGCTTCCCCCTCTGCCACCCGCAGTCTCCGCCCGCGAAGGGCAGTCCTAGTGTGTGGAAACCTTTCCTCCTTCACAGCTCCCTCCCACTGGTGCAGGTCCCGTCCCTATTCTTTTGTCTCTGTTATTTCTTTTTTCTTTTGCTCTACCCAGGTACGTGGGGAGTTTCTTGCCTTTTGGGAGGTCTGACGTTTTCTGCCAGTGTTCAGTGGGTGTTCTGTAGAAGCAGTTCCACGTGTAGATGTATTTCTAATGTATCTGTGGGGAGGAAGGTGATCTCCGTGTCTTACTCTTCTGCCATCTTGCCCAGACCAGCCATCATAGGATCTTTATGCCCACCCTAATCACAAGTTAAACCCATTTTTGCATGTTCTACTACAAAATAGAAGAAACCTAGAAACATTCATTCTTGTGATAATTCTGTACATTCTTTAAGAACATTATAAAGCTACCCCTCAGTTTTTGGTTTTCTTTTCTGAAGAAAAAATAATCTCATCCCCTTTTCTTCTTTCCTCAGAGGTTCCATTTTCCCACCCTTTAATCATTGTCATTGTTTACATCCGTACCTACTTTAATTTTTCCTATCTCTTTTAAAATATGTATCTGCAAATTAGATACAGTACTACCAAAATTGGAATAGGTCTAAAATACCTGTTGATCTATTACTGGAATAACTATCTCTATTCAATAAGGCAATGTATTGAAAATGTTGGTAAGGGCAAGGGAAAAATATGGAAAAATTTAACTGCTACCATGGACGGATATTTTCAGTTCCAGAAAGTAATTTTGAGTAGTAGAACTTGCCTTAAAGATAAATGAGAAAATGCAGAACAATGTAAGAAAATGACTCTCATGGAAGTTAAATTTAAAAAGATGAACACAAAAATTATATCTATAAAATGATTACAAATGCAAATGTATGCCTGCATACAAATGGGCAAGCACAGAAAAAGAACATATAAGGGGAAACTTTTTCTCAGAGTAACATAACTTTCTGCATTTTTTTTTCAATTTTAATTTTCCTGATTTTAGCAGCACTGTGCATTAGTAAGACTGGATTTTTCACGGTAATATATCAATAGAGAAACACATAATACAGAACTGTTCTGTTGCAAGGCACGTCTAGATATTTGTAAGTCACAATCTATTAAATTCTGCACATGACCCAAGAGTAATGGAATCTCATTAAATGAGAGTTTGGGGACTTTATAATTTCTCTGTTGGTAGAGACCATGTTTCCTATCAGTTGATGTCTTCCTCAAATGTGTCCAAGGCAGGGACTAATGAGTGCTTAGTCTTGTCTTGGCTCACAAGTAAAAAAAGAGAATATCATAAATCCATCATTAATCATGATTTAATGAAATTCCACGGAATTTTGAAACTAAAATGGAATTTTATTGTGTTTTAAAAGATTTGCTTCCTTTACACTCCTGTTAACAGATAGATAAGATAGATAGGTAAATGGATGATAGATATATAGATAGATAGATAGATAGATAGTTGATAGATTGATCCAGACAGAGATAGAGATTCTTACCTGGTTAATTTTAATCACCCGTATTTTTGTTTAATTTTTAGTTGATAGCTCAAAATTCTGCTTGAAATTTTCTAAAACGGTAGTGTCTGGTTTCTTATTTTCCATCTTGGATCTGTAGAATAGTTTTTCATCTTAACTTTTGATATTCATCATAAACTCAAGTATCATTTTTCTGACCTTATCTGAATTAACAATACCAGCCCATTGTTTCCATCAACAAAATAACTGTCCTGTGTAAAATAAGAAAATTGCCTGAAGTCATGAACATGGCAAAAGATATTTTCCATACCTCTAATAAACAATGATGTAGAAGTCCAAAAGAGCTACACAAGTAAGATTTTTAAATATCCTCCCTCTTTCTACCGTATTCCAGGGGAGTGTTTTTTTTGTGTGTGTGTATGTGATTGAAGGCTTATTTTTGAGGATCTTAAGGTCATGGAATGCAGCATTTACAAGTCTGAACTTAAGATGGTATCATCATGAAGCTTCTGATTTAGTAACTACACCAACCTTGAAAAGGCTGAATTAATAATATGTACTGAAATACCGTACTGTCAATCAATTACTTAAAGAAAGCTTATGGGTTTCCTGGATCTCAGGGTAATGAGGATGATTAAGTAGCTGTGGAGAATAAGTCTATTCTCTAATTTGAGAAAATCGGATTGTACATTGGCAAGTGATATTCTCTAGTCTAGTAGAAATTAAGATAGAAATTGGTGGAGATTCATACTCAGCAATAATTACAGTAGTATGATCAGATAAGGGATTGTTGAAACGATGTCTGCCTCAGAATCAGTCAAGTTTTTACACAAGTCAAGTAATCTATCAGATCAAATAATCATAAGTTATTGGATAAAATAGTAGATTTAGAATTTTGTAAAAATGTCCTTAGAGGGAGTAAAATAGTGTTAAGACACTTGAAGCAATGAGGAAACATCTTGATTACAAGTAACAGCAAATATGTCTATAGTGGTTTCCAAATTAGGGGATTTTTTTTTTTTTCTTATACAATGAGTAATACAAATAGCTCAACCTCTCGATGATTTCAATGCTGAGGTCATGGCTATTCCCCTGATGGGTAGTGGATGACCGCTGAAACTCTAACCCTCAACTCTGGATTATAGCAGGAATAAGGAGGAATGAGAAATGGTGGTCCCTGTATTCAGAAAGCAAAAGATTTCTGGGCAAACACAGAGAGAATTCCTGCCTGCAGTTCACTGGCTAAAACTCTGCATTGAGGCCACCTCAAATAGGAAAATGACCAAGGAGCAGGGGATTTGGAATCAGGGTTTGGTCAGCCCATAGTGTCTGCCACACACTATTTGGGGAGACACGTTAAGAAATAAGGAGAGGGAAGAGATATGGGAACATATGTATATGTATAACTGATTCACTTTGTTATAAAGCAGAAACTAACACACCATTGTAAAGCAATTATACTCCAATAAAGATGTTAAAAAAAAAAAAAAGAAAGAAGGAAACAAGCTATTTAGTTACTATAAGGATAACCTTCAGCTCATTAGTTTATGATGATCTGTAGGCTTAGAACACTGCTTTAATCTGAAGAGGGTTTCTACCAAAGTGGCAGGGGGCTGTGTCTGAGGCTGCCTGCACAGTTTACATATCAAATTGCTGGGGGAAATAAATACATTTTTGATTGCCCTTGGAACTATATTCTTCCCAAATTAATTTCTGTAATAGATTCGTTTTTATATAAAGCTATTTCTATTATTTACCTATATTTTTAGTTTATTTTCTTGAAATCAGTGCTTGTTTCAAGTTTTATTTAACACTTCAGGTTGATTCATATTTATATTATTTTTAAAAAGGCATTTCCATTTCAAATCTTTAAACAATTCTGCTAATCTAGTTAAATTGTTGACCGTTTTTGATTCCAGATTGTGTTATCAGTAAAAGACAGATATAGATGGAACACTTTTATATTATTTTACACATTTAGGATTATCTATCTTTTCATTTCAGTATGGCTTAGGCATATACCACAATACAGTTTCCTTTTTTCATTCAATTTCACTGCTATATTTTCAGAATAAAAGGCTGGATCACATCAGGCAGTTTCCCTGTCAAACAGAGAGAATAAGGTGGCATCAACTATGTTATAATTCAGCAGATACCTGGCATTGGAAAAATCCAAGGAATGGGTGGCTAAATAAACAAGGTTTAAAAGACTGCAATTTAGAGAGCTATGGACAGATAAACTTGGCATTGAAATCTGAGAGTCTGGCAATGAATGGCCATTCTAGCCGCAGTATGAGACTTCTATTCCAATAGTCCTGCAAAGAGAAAAGCAAGGATCCAAACTGAGAAATCCTATGGAAAAAGACAGAATATCAGCAGAGGGAATGAAGTAAATGATCAGTTCTTAGTAAAGAAGAAGCCATGTCTCTCCTCTGTAGGATAGAGAAAGTGTTGTATGACCTTTCTTTTAAGGTAAAGGTATTGAGGTATAATGGCAAGAACATGGGCTCTGGATTTTTGTTTCCTCTGGATCTATTGTTTAGTAATAGCGTTAAGTTCCTGAGTTTAGGTATTCTCTCCAGGAGGCCTGAGAATTTGGTAAATGGATCACAAGTTTTGGTCAACGCTAAGATGAAAATAAAACCTGTATCAAAAGGACACTTCAGTACCAAGTGTCTCTTCTCATCATTCCCTTTACTCCTAATGTTTTGTAAGTTTTAAAATATATCTACTATTAATTTTTACCATAACAACAAATCTTTTGAGGTCAAAGCTCCAATACATCACAATGGTAAAACCAAGCTGATATTGAATTGGCACAGCCATTCAGCTCCCTGAATTCTTTCTATTGATTGACATGTTTTTTTCCAGTTTGCCTTTTAGAGGGAAGGCAAGTGGCTTCTGGGCAGAGTAGAATGGGGAGCAGGGAGAAGAGGAAGGGAACAAGGGGCTTTGGTCTTTCTTCTTTCTTTTTTTTAAATCTAAACATCAGTACAAATACTAACAAAGCAAGGGAACCTTACAATTATTTTTATGTAATTTCTTTACCATATCTCTGTCTGTCTATCTCTCTGTGAGCACAGGCTATGTTAGGCTGCAGTAACAAACAATTTCAGGATATCATTAGTATCATATAATCAAAGTTTATTTTTCATCGAAAGTTGGCCAGTGAGTCCAGGAAATTTCTAGGCAGTTTGCTCTCCACATGCTGGCTCAGCCATCCAGTTCAATTTGTTCTGTGGCACCTCCATATCGTCACTTGCTTCCACAATGACTGCCGCAGTAAATGAAGGGTTCAACACCAAGAATCAGAAAGTGTCATTACTCCCAAGGGAGCACACATGGCTTTCACTTTTATTTCATTGGTGGAGGGTAATCACAGAGCCTAACCTAACTTCCTGTGATCAGGGAAGTCCAATGGGCTGTGCTGAAGAAGAGCTTAGTATTTGTCAACAATAGTGAATTATACCATATATAAATATAAGCACTCAAAGAATTAGAAAATAATATCACTTTGCCTTTAAGTAATTTGAGGATTGACTTTTCACAGTTGTAGAAACTAAAGGTCATTAGTTCTATTAGTGCTGCTGATGTTTACCTACCCATCTTTTACCTACTGAGCATTTACTGTGGGCTAGATATCATGCTAACTGCTTTATACACATTATCTTATTTAATTCTCACTACAACTCTGGAAGGCAGGCATTCATATTTCCATCTTACAGATGAGGAAGCTGAGACTGAGAGAGGCTAAGAAAGGTGCTTATGGTCACATATGCAGTATGATACAAAGCAGGAATTTGAATAGATTTCAATATGATTGAAAGGTTGTAATTTGGTCCCTGGGATGAAGAGAAAAATTATCCAGATACTAACATTTTTCTAATCTAGGACTAACAGTTTAAGAAAGTGTTAAGGAATGATGAGAAGGCTACTTAACATTTCTGAAAGTATTTCTTTAAAAAAATAAAAGAGTGTTTGTAAAACAATAATTTTTCAAATTATTTTGGGGACATAAATGCAACAATCTGAAAAATGTTATCTCCTCATAAAACATATTCATGAAAATTACACCCAGAATATAATGACACTGCATTAAATATATTGATAACTGTATTTTTTACTCAATTTTTCATGCAAAAAACTTGATGGCTACATTTTTAGAAAAATTTTATTCAAATAAAATAAATCTTATTCTAAAAGTTAAATTAATTGAAGACGCTGCTGCTGTTGGGCTACCAGTAACAGGTTGACATGCTGGACTGTTTGGGAAATGATAACATGATTGACATTTTTAACATTTTGTCCATCTTGATAGCAGCGAATACCAAAAATCATGTCCACAACGTTGGTAACAGCAACAGACAGGCCAAGATCCTATGGCTTGCTTTGCCCTAGGAAAGTAGGCTTGTTTCAAGGGACACAGGAATTTCCAAGAGTTTTTTAATAAATCAATAGTTTGAATGAATTAATGATGCAAAAATGAACTAATGGATATACATCCTTATACCCATTGGATAATTATCATAAATCTGCTTTTCATTCTTATCTGAGTAGATGTGAACTTCAAGTGGATTCTGCAGATTTCTCCTGTCCAATATTGAAAAGAACCTAGCATTGTGCCTGGAACGTAGCTGAATTTCAATAAAAATTAGACGAATAAAAAAAGGAATTGGCACTTATTTCTGCCTAGCAGAAATCTATGTCCTAGGCAAGGTGACATTGGCATCCTTGTTTCCTTTCACTCCTAGAGTGGCAACTTGCCTAACAAGCCTTTGGAAGACATGTTTTCCAAATAAATATTTAACCATATTAAAGTTATTTATGTTTATTTAAGTTTTCAAAAGGTGCTCAAAAATAAGAATGCTTCTTTGGTGTCATCAGAGTAGAGACATCCCTGGGCATCCACGGGAATAGGGTCCAGTACCCCCACAGATACCCAAATCCACAGATGCTCAAATTCCTTATACAAAATGGCATAGTGCACTCGGCCTCAGTATCCCCGAATTCCACATCCACAGATGCAACCAACCGCAGAGGGAATTGTTACACCCATTGAACTAATAGGATGCATGAACCTCAGATACCGAGTGCCAAATGTACCCATAGCAGATGGAAACCTGCAGCTTGCCATTTAGAGATAGAAGTTATTTCATTTTATTGTGTTCTGCAGAGGAATAACTCAGCTACCAGATTCTCCATGTTTGGTTCCATATATTGAAAGAAATGTCCTCAGTGCAGAGGTGATAGGACCTACTTGAAAAATGTGCTACTTTAATGCTTTTGTGTTCTAAGCCACACAGAGTTCAGCCATATACCATATATGTGAGGTTTCCCAGTCCTATGTGGCAAAATGAAAATTCATTTTGTGGAATGTTTTGAAAAAGGCTTGGCACTGAAGAAAATCTAAGAAAACTTCCTGTCTGTCTCTCTCTTTCTCTCCCTCTCATTCTTGCTTTCACTCTCTCTCACACACCAACACACACTTACACACAAAGATTCACACCATTCAATGTCTTTTTAGAAAGAACACACACACAAAACACGAAAAACAGTGCTTTTCTTTTCCTTTCATTAAGAGAAAATTAAACTAAGGGTATATAAACTTTATCAAACTCCTTTTTACATCTATAGCCTAAAATGGAAATCATATAATCAGTAAGCTTATGTTTTATTGTATATAATATAAATCTATAATCTTTATATCCAGCCTTTTTTTTTTTTTTTTTTAAGTCCAGTTAATGGAATTAGCTGAAATACGATGATGGTGGTCCATAGCTTGGTGTTAGAAGGTAACTTTCTATGCTACAAACAGTTTATTGGGAGTAAGCAATCTTCTATTAATGTTAATTAAAATGAAAAATATTTGGAACAAAATCTTCAAATATTATAAAGGAAATTTGGTTTGTTTGTTTTTGCACTTATTCACTGTGCTGCAAGGTTCCATAGGCTAAAAACTGTGGCTGAAAATATTATCTCTCAAAGTGTGGTTTGTTAAAGTTGTTTGCATTTAACTGTTCTAACAGAAAATTCTGTTTTCAACTCTGTTAATTTATAAAACTATAGCCTTCTTCCCAGCCCATTTTACTACCTTCCTAAGTGAAGTGTGCATTCTCAGTGGTCTGGCTGTGAATCCAAACACACCAGAAATAGGAATAGACTGAGATTTGAGTAGAGAAGGGAGGTTCTTGTTAACACTATCTTAGATATGAAAAAAAAGAGTAGAACTTGCAATTTGAAAAATGGAGTTTGTTTGTTTTTAGTTCAGTTGTATTTTAATCCCACTTAAGTGAATTTCCTAGTTTTGTCACTAAGGAAATTTGGGGAGGAAGTTTTTTAGTCCAAAGATTTTTTAAAAAATTAAATTAAAGTGCCTTTGTTCTGGAGCACCAGAGTCTAATGGTAACTCTGACCATGATATGAGTGCTTCAGGCGAATAATTCAAGAATACTATGAACATTCTTGCTCTTTTATCTGTGATTACTGATATTTTTATTGTAGTCTCTTGGTAATAGATTGTCCTTTATATATGGTTACTTTTAGTTTGAATGAATCTTTCTGATAGTGTTAGAAAGACATCTTTTTTTTTTGAACTAGAAAAGCACACATTTTGGAGTAAATGAGACCATATGCTTTGACATCTCTTTTTCTCCCAGGTATGATCATTTATTGTACTGCTATAGAATACGAAAATGAGTGTATTAAGTTTACTTAGAAATGATTCAAAGATATCTGTGTGAGCTCCTTGAGCTATGTCAACATTTTCTTGAAAGATACCTGAGATTATTTGATGTTTACTTTTTTAAGTATAGTATTTGTAAGTTAAAGTGCAAGGGGACATTTTATTACATTTTAAATGTAATTCCTGATCCCCAGATGCTGTCCATATAAATCTGAACAAACCCAAGACATCGCTATCTATATTAGATCAACAAATCCACTCAGTCCCTGGGCTAGTGTTAAGAATAAGCAGCAAAAGTGAAATTCCTTGGCAATAAAACTTCTGTTTCTTGACAAGTGTGATGTAAGGACATTTTTTGCTATGCTGCCTACACCTTTCAAAGTAGGTTATACACTGTACGGTCCGATTATGTCTTCCTGTAACCTCTATTTCAAAGGTGCATGCCGCGTAAATAATACACTTTTCTAACTACTGTTTTAATGGTCACTGTTTTTAAGGTCATCTTCATGTGAAATTCAAAACTGCAAAATGCTGAAAATCCAATTTTGTTTCCAAGGAAGGTATGTTTCCTTTTTCCTTTTTTTTTTTTTTTTCTCCTTTTGGGTTTTTATTCCTATTTCTTAAAATGGCAGTCTCGATGGGAATTGGCATACTCTTACATCAAACTTCATTTGTGCCAGCATCAGGTTAAATAATTTTCCTAAGCTTTAAGTGCAACATGAAATTGGGCATACCTATGTTAGCGATTGCTACGGACTTCTCAAATTATTTTATTGCACTTTTCTTCTTGAAACCAGACAAATAAGATATTTTCAGGGCTAGAAGACACAAATTTGTCTCTTTCTATTACCCCCAAATGACATTATAAGATGCTGTGTCTTCTGGTTTGTAGGGAAAAAAACCCACCCAGTTACTGCCAGCTAGTGCACCCCAAAAGTAATTTCTAGAGCTATCCCCCCAATTAACCACAAGTCTATATATATATATGTTCTTTCATAGCATTCATTATTTTTTCTGATTGTGACATGTTATTATAGAAATTTGAAAAACTACATAAAATTACAGTGGGAAAAAAAATCTTTATAATTCTGCCCAGAAAATCGTGATTTATATTTTGAGATGTCATAATTCTTTGCCAACTTCAGCTTTGCCAACCAAAGGTTTGAGTTGATACTGTTTTGTATTATTATGCCAAATTTAAAAATCCACAACCTATTTACATATATGGCATTCAGTTCAATTTCCTTGAATATGTGTAAAATGATGAGATCTCTTTAAATTCCACCCCTTTTGTGTATAAAATAAAGGAAGAGACATGCAAAATGTGATTGTGTACAAAAGCCAAGGGGGTATTTAAATTGCTGATATCTGTTGAAACAATACAAAAGGAAAACACAGGGTAGAAAACAAAACACTAATAAAGGTTAAAAAAATTCAAATCAGAATAGTGTGTGAGTAACACAAAGTTAGTGGAACACATTGCCTTTAGCTGACGAACAGTGTTAAAAATAACATTTCACAGGAAGATTGAAGAAGGCAAATCAGTAGTATGATTAATTACCAAAGCAGATTTTTTTAAACTCTACATAGGTTACTTTCTATGCTTTAAGTGTAATGCATTTTATTGTTTTCCAGTAAAACACTTATTTCCCATTAACTCTTAATATAATTACAGTTTTCTCATTCATTAGAGTCCTGGAAATTTAACTTCCATATTGATAAAAGATACATGCATATATCCTTACAGACTTCTGGATGTATATAGTTATACTTTTTTAAATGAGATCATTGTATCTTGTAACTTGCTTTTTCTTTGACATCAGACTATAGGTTTGTCTTCTATGCTGTTATATTTTCTTTTAAATTATTTTGTATGGCTGCATAGATTCCCATGAGTAAATCAAAACATAACTTCTTAAAGCTTCTTAATTCTTTACGAATGGACTTTCACAATATTGGATATATCATTAAAACATTTTTACCATTTTTATAAATAAAATAGCTTATCTTATTGTTATATTACTTTGCATTATTTTGACTATCAGGCATTTTTAAACACTCTTGATATGTTTATTTTCTATGTGGTCTTCTTTTGTGAAGGACTTTTTTTTTAATGCTTTCTCTTGTTTTTAAAAGAGGTATTCTTTCCTAAGAGCTTTTTGAATATAATGCTATTATTTGGGGTTTTGATTTTTCTTGAGTTGATCATTTGCCTTTTAGTTAATTTCCAAGTTTTAATTAGAACTTAGAAGTTTACATTAGTGTTCAGCCAAATCCAACACTCTTTTCTTCAGGGTTTCTGTCTTTATCTTTACATAATCCAAATAGCTCTGGTGTTATGAGCATAAAAATACATATATCACACTCAGAATAATATTCTTATGAGCACATATCCCTAAATTTCTTATGAGCATCCTTAGAGATTTTCCTTGTATACTCATGAAAAAATTCATGACTCAGAGTGATCATCCTTTCTCCTGGAAAAATTGAGGGAATGAGCTCTCTTACTGGCTAATGATGTTTGTGCTTAGTTTATTCTTTTTTCCAGGTAAATTATTTTCCAGGAAGTCTTTAATTTCCTATGCAAATATGTCCCTGCTGGGCACAGACCAATAGTTGGCCAGACATCCTCTGACACTTTTGATGTCTCTTATGTCTAACTGAGACCTCAGTGGCATTTAGGTATTTGCCACCCAAAAGTTAGATACCCAAATGCCAGAGGGATTCCTACATGCCTGGAGGGTGGGTATTCTCCTGGTGTCTGAAATATCATTGATTAATATTCATTGTTCTGAGTCATGGTGAAATGGAGCACTTTTTCTGAGTCTTCAAATGGAAGGGTAGAGGAAAATATAGTAATCCATATTATCCTTCTGTATTCTAAACCTAGAAGTTTTCTCCAAAAAAAATTTAAAATATTTTTCAGCTGGAATTAAATCTCAAGCAATTGAAACATAAAATCTAACACTATAATGTATGCTAAAATAAGGTGTGTTTTTTAGCCAAAGGAAAATTATAACAGCAGATGGAACTGAGGATCTTCTTTAGGAAAGATTAAAGAATACCGGAAAGGGTAAGATCTTGGTAAACATAAAAGACTTATTTTTATAGAGCCTTCATTTTATATATACATACAGCTTTGAAAGACTAATGTCTTTTTAAAGCAAAAAATTATAATAATATATTGTGTGATATATAACACATATAACAATAAAATATAAGAAAACAAGAGAACAAAGGGTGAGAGAAAGGTAAATTGAATTACATAGTTTTAAGATTCTTGCATTTTAAAAAAAAATGTATAATATTATTTGAAGGTAGACCATGATTACTTAAAGATAAATAATGTAATCACTAGAACATTCATCAAAAATAACACAAAAATATAGCTAAGGGCTTAATACATAAGACAAATGGAAAACAAAAGAATACAACACAAAGTAGTAAAGAAATGGGATAAAGATGAAAAAATTCAAGATGGAAGAGCTCAATTGAATCATATTGATAATTACTTTAACTGTAACTTGATTAGAAAATCAATTAAAAGACATACATTTTCCGACTAAATTAAAGAAAAAAGAACTCAACTATATTTTTGAAAATTATAAGCAAACATAAAATTTGAAATTAAAAGTATGGAAAAAAGTGTACTATGGTGTGCCTACCTATAAAAATATCACACGAAGTAGACTTTGAAAAATAGTACTAAATTTGTTTTTCATAATGTTGAAAGGATCAAGTTCATCAAGAACTATAACAATATTAAATGTGTATGCACCTTTAAAACTTTTATATACATGAGGGAAAATTTGGCAGAAGTAAAGAGGGAAATAAATGCAAAACATAGTCTGAGATTTTAACAACCTTTTCTCAGTATCTGATAAAACAGGCAAACCAAAAAACAAACAAACACGCAAACAGTAAAAATATAGATGATTTGAAAAGCATTATCATCCAATGCGATCTAGTTGATGTTTATTGAATATTATTCAACAAATATACATAGAGCCTTTATTAAAATAGAATATAGACTGGATACTGAAACATGTTTAATAAATACTGAAAATTTGAAATCATTCAGTTTTAATCATCTGACCACATTGGTTCTTAATTAGAAATTAATAGTGATAAGATATAAGATAGCGCTGCTAGGTATTTCTTAAAAATTCCTAAGTATTTGGAAATTTATCAGCAAACCTCTACATAAACCATGGATCCAAAATAAAAAATCACAAGCAAAAATTACAAAATATTTTAGGTTAAATAATAATGAAACAGAATATGTTAAATTTGTTGGTTATAGTGAAAGTAGTGCTTGCAGAAAAATTTATAATTTTAAATGTTTATAGCACAAATTAAAGAAGATGTAAGATCAATAATTTAAACTTCCTCATTAAGAAAATGAAAAGACAAAAGCAAATTAAACCCAAAGTAAGTAAAGGAAAGAATTAATCAAAACAAGATCCGAAATCAATGATATAGTAGACAAATAATATAGAAAATCAGTAAGGTCAAATGCTAGTTTTTTGAGAAGATTTACAAAGTTGATATCAATTATCCCCAAACTAATCCATAGATACAACATGATCCCAGTCAAAGTCCCAGAAAGTTGATTTGTACACATTTACAAGCTAATTTAAAGGTGTAGATGTACATTCAAAGGACCTAGGTAGTCAAAACAATTTTGTAAAAGACGATAAAGCAGGAGGAATTATACTATCTGATTTAACGATTTATAAAGCTATGATAATCAAGGTATTGTAGTTTCGTCTTAAGAATGGACATGTAGGTAACAAACTGAATAAGCTACACACAGTTAGATTTAGATATATACAGACAATTGATTTTTGACCAGTTTCAATGAGGGATGGGAAAACCTTTTAAATAAATATTCCTAGAGCATCTTGATACCTATAAGAAAAAGTTAACTTCAATCCCTATCTTACTCTACACACAAAAATCAACTTGAGTTAAGCCCATAATGTGAACTCCGAACCATAGAGCTTCTGGAAGAACATAAAGGAGTATAATTTTTCACAACCTTGGAATGAAAAACAATTTCTTACACAGACACATAAAGCACTAACCATGAAATTAACAAATATAGAATTTTTCAAAATTAGTCATTTTGGGTCTTCAAAAGACACCGTTATATACTGGAGATATATGATACACCACATACTTGACAAAAATTTGTATCCAGGACTTTTACAGAACTCGTACAAATCAACTGTAAAAAGACAAAGCACCCAATTGAAAATGGGTAAAGAATTTTAACAGACACTTCACCAAAGAAGATAAGAAAATGACTAATAAACGTATGAGAAAGTGCTCAATATATTTAATCACGAGGCAAAAATTTAAAATGTAATGAGGTATCATTTTATACTCACTAGAATGGCTAAAAATAAAATGCTTTGAATTTATATATATTTTTTAATATATATAATATATATAAATATATATATTAAGTATATATATATTTACTTACCAAGAGAAATGACCATGTCTGAATCATAGAGAGATACCAAATAGCTTATTAGGAATGTTACTGTGAGCTGTGCCTTCTGCAATTTGGGCTGAAAGAGTAAATTAAGCATTCCAATACCAAGTACCTAGGAGGTACTTGAAGCCACAGGAGCCCCAAACCATCCTGCCTAAGATCGAGTAAGTGAGACATTAATCAGTGATATATTTTTATGCAATATCAAGAATTTTGGTCTAACTATATGCAACACACACACATAGCTAGCTATCATTCAACTATTACATATAATGGTGTTTGTGTGTATTTATATCTGCATACATATATATGCCGTGTGTGTGTATGTTTGCATGTATGTGTGGGAAAGATCAGTCATTAGTTGTTGGCTATGATGAGTGAGACAGGATAAATATTTGTTAAATAATTTAATTTAATTCTCCCAATAGGTTTTTGAAGTTAGTAATGTTGTCTAATTTTACAGATCAGAAAACAGAGTCGTACATGGTTAAATAGTGGTATAAAATGTATAGTGTCATTTTTCCTTTATTTTAATTACTACTTTTATTATTCACTTTTAGAAATTAAAATGGCTAGCAAATGATGGATCTAGGTCTAAATCTAAAGTGTGTTACTTGATCACTGTACTTTTCCATGTCTTGTTAGATGGTTCAAAAATGGATCACAGAACCAGAATTGAAGCCCAGAAGAAAAGCTCATATTTAGGGGTTGGTCTCAGGACCCCACTGGGACTCAAGTTAGAAGCCAATAAATCTGAGTCATAAATTCAAGAAGGAACTGAACATATACATGATATTTGAGTTGTTTTTGGTTTTAAGTACATTTTGGTATACTTTCTTTTTTTTTTTTTTTTTTAATCTCCAAGTGTCAGTGAAACAGAAGCCAGAGGAAGATCCTGAAAATTTACAGCAAGTAAAGGATGGCAAATGGAAATTAAAATATACAGTACTCATTATCACTAATTTAAAATGTATAAAATGTCATTGATATTTTATTTCATTCTTGATTCTTTTGATTCTTGATTCTTTTATTTCATTTTGATTCTTTTTTACAAGACATAAAAATATTTTAAAGGCTTTTAGTTATAGGTTCATTTGCAACCTCTGTCTCTTAAATCTCATTTTTCCTGTGAATTGTTAATTTTTCCACTAGGACAGATCCCCCCACCGTCACTGGGATTAGTTGCGTGGTGACCATCTGGAGTGGCCGTACTGATCCCCACCCCTGGAAGCCCCCTGCTGCAGGCAGGGGCTGCTGTCAACTGCAGCCAGTGACAACACTGCCCTGCTGCTCACACTGTAGGCCTCCTTGGCCTCTGCCCCTCCACTCCATCAGTCCTGAATCATGTTGGATGGAAAAGAGGAGAGAAGGCAGACAGTAGGTAAGGCTGGCCTCCTTCGGGAGGACTACAGAGACAAAATATCCCAGAATGTTTTACAAAGAAAGGAATGGAAGAAACATTGAGAAATCTTTAGTTCATCCTTTTTCCCTACAACATGCAGCCAGATTTGTCCTCTACCATTAGAAAAGCTGCGGATTGTGGGCTCTAAATTTAGGTGTGGAGCTCAGGCTACCAGGAAGGCACTAAACAGTATAAGAGTCTCTCTATTGAGAAGGTGTGGCCCAGGGAACAAAAATTCCATTTACTCATATTCAAGTATGTGAAGTTATAGTTTTAGCAACATTATTATGGGCCCAAAATAATTCTCAGGAGTCAAGATGGAGCAGCCTCTAAATGGTCCATTATCTCATTGGCTTCCTGCACCACTATTACTATGATTACAAGTCTGCAGATGGTGATTTTGGCTTGAGCTGACATGATCAATAAAGATAGATGATTCACGTACACTGGATTTTAATCTGACTTACATCAGAAAGGTGAGAAAATCACTCCTGGAAAGCCAGTGCTTGGAAGATCCCTGGTAAAAATGTTTCAACCAAAAGATATGAGTGTGGCTCAGGTTTGTCAGAAAGGAGCCACCTATAAAACATTTCTTTGTTATAAAGCAAGCCTTAAAAGATTTGCTTACATCTTTGTTGTATGTGTTAAAAGCAGATTTGTAAAAATTCCACTACAAAACAATCTTACCTTATGAGAGACCCTCATGGTGACTTAGAATAAATTATAATGCCACATTCCAAATAACTCTGGGATCCTGAGTCTGGTGAAGAAAGCAGGAGAATGTGGGGTAGTTAGAAACCCTGACTCCAAAATAAAAGAGGTGATTCTTACATAAGCAACATGTGATATTTGCTGTGTGTGGTAGGAAAGGTGCAGATTTAGTGAAAAACTAAATACTAGAAACAACATTGTGTGGAGTTCCAGTTACGTAGAGGTAGGGGTGACAACAGAATTATTGAGTTTGCAACTCGATGTACCTTTAAGATCTGTATGAGATAGAGAGACACCTGTTATATTAATTATACATAATGGAATTTTCTTCTACCAGAACTAAAAACATAATGATCAGATGGGAACTATTCATGTTTTTATTTAGGAAAGGGATGTGTGTGCGTGTGTGTGTGTGTATTTTATATGCTAGTAAGAGAGATGCAGGGTGGGGCAGAGTTTTAATTTTGGGGTGATGTAGAGGTCAAAGATATTTGTGCAATGTATACAGTAGAATAGATGGCGTACATCTGTTTATAAACTGGTGGAGATATTTTCTAGCTGCTTCCAACCAGTTGCTACTGATTTGTTGGTGATATAAAATTAAGAAATAGCCTTATTGTTTAAAAACCTAATAAAAGAGAAAGATCATTCATTGTAAAGATGAGAGGCGGAGATGAAATAACTCCTCTGTAATGCAAATTTATTAATAGTCATTCACTGATTTTCAGTAAAACACTCTTCGCGTAACCTTGACTTTATTAAGGAGTCCTTAAGGTGCATTTGGAAGACAGATAATGAGTTTGGGGAATAGTCTTATCTACATCAAGCTAATCTTTAACAGCTTGGAAAGGGACTAGCATAAAGTTTTCCAATTTGAGTGACAGAAGCATGTTAAGATGAAACCATTTAAAACGTCCTTTTAATATGAAGACTTTACGGTACATGACAATGTTTTTAGAAGCATGCTTCATGAAGCAGTGGGAGCATTAAATAAATAAGAAATATAAAACACGATGGAGCTTTAATACTATTCTTGAGGGTCAAACGAATTGCTAGTTAAGGGAATAAAGAATTCGACTGTCCGAGGCCTCTGAGTGGCACTTTGTATCTGGGTTAATAAAAGCAAGTCAGACGTCCCCGAGGGGAAAAAAAGTGTTTCATTCACGTTGGCTGTCTCCTTTAAAGGGAGGGACAATCTGAAGGGAGGGATTTTGAGTGGCATGTCATTGTCGACACTGCACATGCCACATTGTCAGGACTTCTATGGAGAGAAATGGGCAGGAACCTTTCTGACCCTTGGCTAGTGCAGAACTCTGTGTGTGTGTGGGTTGTGCATAAGAGGGCTGAGAGCCGAAAGTAAGAGGGATGAAAAGAAAACTAATTGAGAAGTATCTTTCTAATGAGACAGCTCATATTTACCCATTCGCAGATTTCCAAGTTCAGATTTTTCTCCTTTAGTGAAAATGTGAGTTCCCTTCTTTAGCATAAGAGTAGCCATGTCAGGAGAGGCTTATTTCTCCCCAGCTTCTATGCACCAGTTACATCACACTCTGAGCTGAAATAGGCTACAGTTTTCAAAGCTTTAAACGTGTTCATTAGCTAAGCTTTTCATTCCTGTGAGTTCTGGTCACCGAATTTGAAATCTTTTTGTTTGTTTGTTTGTTGATTGGTTTTCTTTTGCTTTTCCTCCACTTGCCTCCACGTCCTAGAATCCTTCCTTTCTTCTGGCTTCAATCCTTATAAATTTAGAATTTCACCCAAAATATCTGCAGCCTAAAGGCCATGACACGGGTTCAAACCAGAAAATGTCAGCAGTTTTTTGAGAATTCTCCTTCCCCGGCAATAAGGCACTCCCAAGACTTGCTCAAGAGATTTAAATACTTTCCTGATATTCACTTCGTTTTTTTTTAATTCCTGCATAAAATCAATTCTTCATCTCAATAAGACTCAGATGGATAATTTATAGGCATTGCTGAAGGCTAAAAGGTGTCACTGCAGATTTCTCTGAAGTTGGTAAGGTATGAATGTAACACTGGGAAAAACAAGAGAATTTAGTCCTGGGGTAAGAAAGCTGGGATTTAGTGATTTGGTTGAGCTTTTCTTTTCTTTTCCTTTAAGAAGCAAGTGATAATTCATCTGCAAACACACCTTTCTTTGCTCTGTTGTCAATAGAAAAGTTGTTTTGCTAATGGTTATCTGTCTACAAGTCCTTGACCTGCTTGTAAACACGTTTCTGCAGGAAAACCCTGGGCCATGGCCTCGGGACTTTGCGTCAACAACAAGAGATAAAGTGACCACAACTTAACCTGATGTGGCCTGGAGTGCCCTCTGCTGCCCCTGGACCAAGAGCTTCCCTAATCTCTCTGCTGAAGGGATAGACTGCTCGGCGGCTTACAGGGCTTGACCTGAACTGCTAAGTGGTTCTCGTTCCTATTCTATTTTTTAATAATTTTATATATCCCTGCCAGGAGCCATTTTAAACCATCTTTCCATTAACTGGGCAGAGGGGAGTTCTCTCGGCTGATAAAATTTGGCCAGATCTGCATCTTTATGATTCTGAAAACATTGGTATAAAGGCGAAAAAAGAGGGTCATACTGATGGAACGTCATATTCGTGCCATGTCTGCTCACCTCCTCCACAAGACATTTGACTGAATTGAAGACAACTTTTAAAAACACCAAACATTAGTCCTGAGTGAAGTAAGTCAGACAGAGAAAGACAAAAATCATACGATATTCTTATATGTGGAATCTAAAAAAATGGTGCAAATGAACTTATTTACAAAACAGAAATAGAGTCACAGATGTAGAAAACAAACTTATGGTTACCAAGGGGGAAGGAGGGTAGGGATATAAACAGCGAGATTGGGATTGGCATATACACACCACAATATATAAAATAGATAACTAATAAAGACCCACTGTGTAGCGCAGGGAATTCTTCTCAATACTCTGTAATGACCTATATGGGAAAAGAATCTAAAAAAGAGTGGAGAGGGCTTCCCTGGTGGCGCAGTGGTTGAGAATCTGCCTGCTAATGCAGGGGACACGGGTTCGAGCCCTGGTCTGGGAAGATCCCACATGCCACGGAGCGACTGGGCCCGTGAGCCACAACTACTGAGCCTGCGCGTCTGGAGCCTGTGCCCCGCAATGGGAGGGGCTGCGATAGTGAAAGGCCCGCGCACCGCGATGAAGAGTGGCCCCCACTCGCCGCAACTAGAGAAAGCCCTCGCACGAACCGAAGACCCAACACAGCCAAAAATGAATAAATAAATAAAGTAGCTATAAAAAATTAAAAAAAAAAAAAAAAAAAAGAGTGGAGAAAAATGCCAAACATTAAAATCACTATGTATGTGTGTGGAATGAGTTATGTTTGGCTTTGTGCACAATAATTTTCTATCTCGGTATCTATTCCTCTGTGTACCTGCCCTCTGCAGTGAATCTCACAAAAACTGTCTCTTTCCAGAGCCTCCCAATTTTCTCCTTTCCTGTTCTTTTCCTGTCAGTTTTACTTTCTCTTCTTCTTTCAAACCACACCCACTTCAACTTTCTTAGAGTTAACTCTACACAGTTAAAGCATGGCTTATATGTTTCCAAAATGTTTGGTTTCTGGTGGAATTCTATGTTGGTCCTATCTACCAGCAGAGTCTGTTTGTTTAGTGCCTCTCCAGAACCAGCATTTTTTTTTTTTTCCTTCAAATTTAGAGTTTTCTTAGGATGGGACCTTCCTTCCACACTAGCCTTTTCAACTATGACTTTCATAACTCATGCCATCCTTGCCTAAATATTCTTTCTTACCTCAGATTTTGCCTCAGATTTGGTTTGTTCAAAATTAAGTGAAACCATTAACAAGAATCTATTGATGGGTGCTTTTAGAAGTAATAAAAGAAAAATAATGCCCAGGTTCTTTCCTTGAGGAGCGTCTTGGTTTTGATAGATCTAAAGTGACAATCTAACTAATGAATAGATTAATTGCTAAAGTATTTGCACAACAAAGTAGATGAAAAGTATGCAATTGGTACAGTTAATTTTTAAAATTACATGGGTAAACTAAGTTATTTATTACAGTAATTTAACTATGAATTATCTGCCATGGTTATATGTTTATGCTTCATGTTTTAAGCACAGTTCTTAAAGTTAAGGCATGAACAAAATCTTTTGCTGTATTTTCAGTGGCTAAGGTCATTTTTCTCTGAATTGTGAAGTATTCAGAATGCCAAAATGATATTAAATAACGATTTCCCTTTATATGGGATATAGCTTTTACTTTTTGTATGTCCTTACACTGAATTTGTCCTTACCTGAGGTATAAGTAAGAAAGAAGGCCAAATAAGTGATGTTTTGTATTTGTTAACATGAGCCATTAGAATAATGATTCTTTAAATATCAGTTTTTCACATTTGTGATATAGACCTCTGATACTATAATCTACATCTATTTTTTGTGAGTGGGATATGGTTGGTAAAGACTTTCTATGAAACATAGCTAAAAATTGTGCAGAAAACTGTACAAGACAAAGATAAGCAGCTCAATGATTTATCACAAAATACACATCCATATAATCCTGGCCCAGGTCAAGAAATAGAACATGATCAACATCTCAGAAGCTGCTCCCTCTCAGTTATACCTCCTATAGCTCTTACCAAAAGCAGTCATTATCCTGGTACTTATATAACCACCTTCTCCTTTCTTTATACCACCTAAGCATGTATCCTAAACACTGGTTTAACATTTTTTTTTCACTTTATATAAATGGAATTAAACAACATTTATTCTGTGTCTGGTTTCCTTTGATCAGCATTATCTTTGTACAACTCATTCTTGTGTGTATGTAGCTCTAGTTTCTTCATTTTTATTGCTGAATTGTATTCTGTTGTGTTAACATACCACAATGCACTTACCATTGATACATATTTAAGTGGTTTCTGGATGCTCTCTATGCATCCATTGAAATGTACATAAAATTTTTCTCTTTCATTTGATTAATGTTGTGAATCCAATGATTACTTTAAATATTAAACCTACTTTGAACCAACACAAATTAGTTATCATGGATTATTATGTTTATATTTTGCTGTATTTCAGTTTCTAAAATTTTAGCATTTAGGTACTATAATTTTACTTTCTTGTAATCTGATTTTAGTAATGAGGTTATGCTATCCTCAAGAAAAGATTTGGAGAGTAAGTTTCTCTTTTACTCCTCTGTGATAGGATTGGCACTTCTTTCCTGAAATTTTGGTGGAATTCAACAGTGAAGCCATTTGGACCTTGGCCTGCTTTTCTTACTTCCTTTCCTCCTCCTTCTCTTCTTTCCTTCATTCCTCCCTCCCTCCCTTCCTCCCTTCCTCCCTTCCTTCCTTCATTTTTCTTCCCCTTCCCATCCTTTCATTTTTTTGGTGCGCAATGACATTTAATTATAGATTTATTTTTTTCTATTTCTTCTTGTGTCAGTTTTGCTATTTTAAGGTATGCATTCACTTTATTTAAACTTTAAAAATTACTAAACATGCTTATAACATTTCTTGTGTTATGTTTAATGTGTATAACCTCTGCAGTGATATTGATATTTTCCTTTCTAACATTATTTTTGCACTCTTTCTCTCATTTAAATTGGTTTTACTATAGGTCTTTTTATTTATTTTTTTTAGTGTATCCAGGCAACAGACTCTGACTTTATTGGTCATTTTATATTAGTTTTACATTATTTAATAATTTTGTAAATTATTTCCATCTTTTTCTTTCTTTGGGCTTAATTTGCCATTTTTTTCTAAAATTATTAGATAAATGGCTAAATGATTGACTTCTAACTTCTTTCTTTTCTAATATATGTGACCAAACTTATAAATATCCCATTTGGCAAAAGCTTTACATGCATGTTCATATATGCAGGGTTTTTTTGGTTGAAAATATTTAAAAATTTCTATTTCTAGTTATTCTTTGACCTATGGGTTAGTTACAAGAGATTATTTTTAAATTTTCACACATAAGAGTATTTTCTAGCTTTTTGTTACTTATTTTTTTTAATAATTGTATTGAAATCAGAGCATATTCTCCATATAATTTTGATCCTTTGAAATTTGTGATGACTGTCTTTATGGCTCATTATTCAGTCAATTTAAAAAAATGTTCCATGTATGTTTCAAAAAAAAAATGTGTTCTGCAGCTATTAGGTGTAGTGGTCTACGTATTTCTACAAGGTTAATTTTGTGGGTATTGTTATTGAAAATTTTCACATCCTTACTAACTTTTCAATTTGCTTGTTTTATGTTTTTTGATTTTTGTTGACAAGTGAGAGTTATATTTCAAAATATCCCACTAGGATTGTGGATTTGTCTTTTTCTCCTTTTAATTGTGTCCACATTTTTCTATATATTTTGAGGCTATGCTCTTAGGTGCATTCTAACTTGAATTCTTGGTGAATTGAAACTGTTATTTTTATGACATTTGAACTTTTCTTGCCTTCAAGTCTACTGTGTCTTCTATTAATACAGGTAAACAAAATTGTTTTTTTCTTTTTGATCAATATTTACATGTTATATCCTTCTCCATTCTTTATTTTCCATGTTTCCAAATTTATTATAATATTTTTATTATATTTTAGATATCACTTACTATAGAATATAGTTGGATTTTTTAATACAGTAGGAACTTTTTTCTTTTATTTAGAACACTTACTACATTTATATATTATATACTAGCTGATATATTTGAGTGTAAAATATTTTATTAAAAGCTTTCTATTTTTTTCTGATGATCTGTTTCTTATTTCTTTATATACATGTAGTGTTTTGAAATATATATTTTTTAATTTTATCATTTTGTCTTCTATTAGCTTGAAAGTCATACATTCTTTCACTGTTTTGTTAGTGGCTAACCTAGAGATTAGAACATGCATTTCTCAGGTTATCAAGGACATATTGATTGGTGTTCTTACTTTCTTTTCAGACAGTGCAAGACATTTAGGGCACTTTAAATCAATTTCACTTTCCTTATTCATATGTTATTGCTAAAATTTAATTCTAAATATATAAACACAGGACACTATTTTTTACAGTTGATATTAATTTTCATCTATTTATGCTTTTCATTTCTTCCTGGATCTCTGATCTTCCATCTGGTGTTAGTTTCCTTCTCTCTGAAAATCTCTTTTAGCTCTTCTTTTGTACAGGAATGCTGGTGATAAATCTCTTAAATTCTTAATGTTTGTCTTAAAATTGCTATAATTCTCTTTTTTTTTTTCACACACACACAGTGTATTTTATTTTTACAAGAGATAAATAGACTGACACGAAGCATTGTACATGGATGACCACAACAAAAGCAACAATGATTGCAATTACCAAACCTGAAACACACTCATACTATGTCATAATATTGGCATTCAGTCCAGTAATCCTCCACTGTAACAGCTCCTTTACTTTGCAGTGAAAATTGATTTGTATATTCTTTGCCTCTGAGTCCTTGTGGGATTTTTTTTTTAAATTCAGACAGAAAGTCACAAAAATTATACTCATCCTCATCAGTTCACTCAGTCCCATGTAATTAAATTTTTTTTTCATCTTGATCTTTTGTTAGCACTTTTTTGAGTTCATCAGTTTTTCATTAGAGTTCTGAAAATGCTTATTCATTCAGTTCAGCAGTACAGTCAGTTACCAGAAACCTGTACTTGTCAGTCTTTTCCATGAATTTCTTGAAGATGAAACCCTTTAATAGGAACATATTTGCAAAAGCATCAGAGTACACCCAGAACTGTCTGTAAATGAGAAAAGACTTAAAAATGACCACAGTTAAAGATTTGATGAAAGTTCATAATAATGCAGTTGACAAGAAAATTAGTTATTTCTGAGATATACATTTTAAAGTAATAACTAGGATTATTACTTATAACATTATACCAGAACATATAAGATTTTTAGAAATTTCATGTAATGTCTGAAACATTTATATTAACATATTTCCATACATATTTCCATACAAATACAAATATAAGATTTTTAGAAATTTCATGTAATGTCTGAAATATTTATATTAACATATTTCCATACAAATAACCCAATGAAAGTTTAGTATTAGTTGTTTTGTTTGTTTGTTTTTTTATACTGCAGGTTCTTATTAGGCATCAATTTTATACACATCAGTGTATACATGTCAATCCCAATCACCCAATTCAGCACACCACCATCCCCACCCCACCATAGTTTTCCCCCCTTGGTGTCCATATGTCCATTCTCTACATCTGTGTCTCAACTTCTGCCCTGCAAACCGGCTCATCTGTACCATTTTTCTAGGTTCCACATACATGCATTAATATACGATATTTGTTTTTCTCTTTCTGACTTACTTCACTCTGTATGACAGTCTCTATATAATTCTCTTTTAATTTGAAAGGACAATTTTACTGGATATAAAATTATCAGGTGGATGTTATTTCATTTTAACATTTAATATTTTTTTAACAACAACAAAAAATATCCCATTACTCTTTGCCTTCTATTCTTTCTATTAAGAAGTTAGGAAATTTGTATTTTCCTTCTTTGGAATTATGTTTTTAAAGATTTTCTCTTAATCTCCTGTTTTCAGCAGTTGTAATATGATATCTCTGGGTGCAAATTTATTTTTATTTATTTTAATTATAATTATAGACTATCTTGAATTTGTTTGAGATCTTTCACTGGTGTTGCAATTATTAGCCATTATCTCCTCAAAACATTTGTTCTGTACTATTCTCTCTCTCTTTTGTTCTTTCTCCCTCCTCCTCTCCCTCCTTCCTTTTTTCTTCTGGAAATCTAATTTTACATGGATTATGCTTTGTTGCTCTGCTCTATTTCAATGTTTCTATTTGGCACCGTTCTGAAAGTTTTTGTCTAATGTATTTTTCAATTCACTAATTATCTCTTCCATTTTGTCATTTCCTGCCATTAATCTCATCCAATAATTGTCTAATTCTGTTTATTTATTGTTCAAATCTAGACTTTCAATTTGACTCTTTTCTTTTCTTTCTCATCTCCTTTCTCTTTCTTATCCTCCTCCTTCTCTTCTTCCTGTGTCTCCTCCTCTTCCTGTTCCTTCTTTCTTCTGCTCCTTCTCTTTCTCCCCTTCTTCCTCTTCCTCTCCTTTTTCTTCTGTGTTTCCATCTTTGTCTTATAGATGTCTTCCAAAATTCTCAAATATTTTAGATTTGTATTTTGTGGAACAAAGTAAACATAGCTGCCACTTTCAAATCTGTTTCTGATGATTCCAGATTCTAGAATCCCTATTAAACTATTTCTCTGGGGTTTGTTCATACAGTCTTGAGTTCTTCATGGGCCTGGCCATGTTTTTGCCTGATATTTTATTTGAAAATTGTTTGCAGAAATACTTTGAAACATGCATGATTTCATCTTCCTCCAAAATAATTTATATTTTTCTTTGACAGGTACTGGGGTTTTATGGCACTCTAGTACAATCTTAATGATATTTCTAAAATTAAGACGATTTGAAGTTGATTTGAAGAATCTTCAAGTAGATAGATTTTTATATTTTACCTAGCTTTTCTAGTTATCTTCAGCAGGAAATTTTAACCAAATAAACTAGTGCACTATAACCAGAAGCCTGGACAATAACATTTCTCCCACATTAATACCTAATGATTATGAGATAACTTTATTATCCTTAGTCCTTCCCTTTGAAAAGAGGAAACTTACTGTCTTTATTCCAGTTAAGAATTTATACTTATTAAAACCCTCTATATTGTGATGGACTTTAATTAACTGCTTTAACAATTTATATATCTCTCTGTTCGGTCAAACATAAATTATTTCCAATTTTGTGGGTGTCAGCTAAAAGAGTCTTGCATTTCCCCATGGATCTGAGCTACCCATTAGGGAAGTTAGCGCATTTCTTAAAAAACAGCATATATATGATTGGAAATTGGGGGTACTTGGGATTATCTCTTTCCTGAAATTTATTTAGAAAATATAGAGTTAGTCAGGAAAATGTTTATGCCTAATAGAGAAAAGAGTTTTTTTTAAATCCTCTTTTAGAAATGGTTTTAAAATAATTTAAGAATGACTTTCAACATTCTACAGGATTTGCCTCCTACTCATTTATTATAGTGTAAGCTGGTGGTGAGCACATCTCAGAAAAACCTATTTAACCCCAAAACAAATTTAGAATATTGTATACTGGACATATATTGCATACTGAAATGTTGTATAAAGAATAAATGTATACAGAAACTTTAAATGACCTTTTATTTTTATATTTTGGGAATTGTTTGGTTATAAGGAAGAGAAACCATTCGAACTCACATATACAAAGGAAAAAGGTAATTTATTAAAAGAGGTCATAGAATCAAAGGTTAGATATGAAATCATATTTTATTTCCATATTGGAACAAGGAAGGATAGTCAGGAACCAATATAAACTTACTATTTCTGTGGGATCCATGAAATTTCACCATTACTTCATTTTTCTCTTTCTATTTTGTAGAATAACTCCCTCAGTTTAGGTAAACAAATGGGTAATCTGTACCACCACCACATGTTCAATCAGTTAACAGTAAGTTATTAGCATTTCACTGTATTATTTCCATATTTCTAAGAGAAAAAATCCTATTGAATTAGGTTCAGCCAGGTTGTCATCCATACCTCAATGATCTATGGCTAGAGGGCCAGGATGATAATCTACACATGGACCAGGACCTTGGGATAAAGAGAAGCTCAGAGAGTAAGGTGTGAGAACTAAAATTGTATATTAGTTTTCCATGTCACTATTGCTAATTCTACAAAAATTTTTAAAGAAAATAATAATAATAGTATTTTTAAAGAAATCAAATTTGTTCTGAATTAGTTCCTAAGACTATGTTTTTATCTTTTTATTCCACAATTCTTTCTTTTTGTCTGCCTGAGTCAGTCATTGGTCTGTATTTGACTACCTTTTCCTCTATAAATAATGCATGCTCTCCTGGACCCTCTACTCAAAACTACCAACATCTCCATTCTTTTCCGTGGATTCATCTAAGCTACATTCATTTCAAGACCACTCCAGTGCCCAACTATATTTCACTCCATCTTTATGGATTCTCTTAAAGAAAGAACATTTTTTCCCAATTAACACTTTCCTCTGGTTAGTTCCTCTATGTGCCAAAAGTAGCCAAAGATGGATTCTCCAGTGTAATGAATGAGCCACAGCACGGAAAAAAAAAAAAAAAAAGGAGATTAGAGATTGCACAACAAGTTGACCATCCTGATGACCCCATTTGAAATGAGGAGTTGTCTTTTTTGCTACTCTTCATTAGTCAGTTTAAGAAAAACTCTAGGGAATCTAAGAAGTAGATTGGGGCCAGCCAAAGCATGAATATGGCAGGATAGGGTGGTCACAGCAGAAATGTTTAGGTTTTAGTGGTAGTGACTGTTGGAGGACATGGTCCCTCTGTAGTGACATTACTGTGTTTCACTGAGGTCTATGTTGGTAGAAAAAGAACACAACCAGTTTATCAGCTTAAGATAGGGCTTCTCCACAAACTTCTACCAGGATTATTTCTTGCTGGAAACTTGGCAAAAATGGCATCATGATGAGTTAACACTTTCATTAATTCTTGGCAGCTCCTTCACAACGTCTAATGTTGACCACCTTCTCATATATTTCACAGAGGCAGAGTTATGGTCTCAAGTGGGATTTATCCCTAAATTATGAACAGGTATTCTTAAGTGGGTATTCATAACTCAGGCACTGCCAAGTATACATAGAATCTGCATATAAGGATATTCAGAGCATCTACTTTGTATACATTTAAGCAATCTATGCCTTTATTTTGGCTTACAAATCAATTCATAAGCTACTTTACATTTAGGAAGCAAATGAATAAGTTAACAAATATTATATTTGATTATAATATGCATACATTAAATTAGAAAATCTTATTAGAATCTTTTGTTTCTTTAGTTTTTATTATTGTTTGTCATTCTTAGCAAAATAAGATTTTATACAGTGTTGGTTGTTGGTTTATATTAT
Organism: Balaenoptera acutorostrata; assembly: GCF_949987535.1. Taxonomy (NCBI): domain Eukaryota; kingdom Metazoa; phylum Chordata; class Mammalia; order Artiodactyla; family Balaenopteridae; genus Balaenoptera; species Balaenoptera acutorostrata. The sequence continues at coordinate 48,597,427 of NC_080066.1, read as the reverse complement.
TTCTTTTCGGTGTTGTTTTCTCTCCTTGACCAAACATCCTCAAAATATTTATTAACATCCTCATTAACTGATTCCTGAATCTATCTCTTATTTCCACATCTGTAACCCAGAGACTGTCATGACTTGAATGGTGATAAAAAAACTTCCAGCTTTGATATTTCCTACCAGATTCTATATTCAATTTTATATATTTAGTTTCTTTGAATGCTAAGTTTCTGGGTCATTTGAAGGAAGTTGTGGAGTGAAAAATATATTTTTTCCATGTTGGCCAACCTTGTAATTCCTGAGCTGACTGCACCAGCTTATCGTACTCTATCTTCTTACACTAGACACTCCTCTGGACTTCCAAATGGTGTCATTCTCTCTGTTTTCAATGCTTGAAAACTTAGATTTGTGAAGCTTCTGGCTCAGCTGAATGTCTTAACTCTCAGTGAAGCAGGGTTTTTTGTTTTTGTTTTTTTAATGCATGTGAGTCCTCTGTAAAGTCTAGAGAGCATGGTTTGAAGGGGCAAAGGAACTGAAGAGATGCCAAACTGCTTGAAACACAGAGTGAATGGAAAATGTGCTGGCAGGAAGGAGAGAGAATAGAGGAGAGCCAAGTAAATATCTTTGTCGGTAAGAATCTGAAAAGGCACTGTGCTTCCCCCAGAGAAGCACTTCCTAGAGTACTCAGTCCAGTTTTATTCAAATCTCAAAGGAAAGAACGCTCTTTCATCTAACCTCATTCCCTAGCAGTTAGTACCATAAACTGTGACTTACTAAATTAGGAAGTCTATTATTTGAAATTACAGCAGAACCCAAATTTGGATCTATCTAAAATCAAAGCCAGAATATTTAATTTTACAAAAGTGGACATAGTCTCAGAGTCATAAGAAAATTTTAGCAACCCTGACTAACCTCTTCTAGGTTTGATTGCCTTAAAACTACATGACAGATACATAAACTACAATTATACAATTAACAAGGTGGCTAAATAAACCTGGAGTGCTTGTTTGGCACTTCTAGGAAGGGATGACTTTTACTTGTGTGCCATTAACTAAAGAATTAATTTGTTCTCTCTTTGGGAAGGGCATCCAACTTAAATACAAGATATAGGGTAGGATGTGAAGAAGAGAAGGTACCTTATTTATCAGCCTGATAAACAAAATCCACCATCAATCTTGGGGGGTCAGTCTAATCCTGAACCTAGGAGACCTTCACATGTATAACATTTACACAGAACCAAGCCATTTAAAACTATATACAAGTATTTGTTTTCAGAATACATATCCTATTTTAAGCCCCAGCTAACCATCCCAACATTGCTATATAGTTGTGACAAGATGACCCCTTCTTCTTTCCTTAAATCCTCTGTTTAATACTCTCTTTCCCCCATAGCAAAAAATAGGAAATCAGCATATGTTGAAGTGCTTTGTGGACTTAAGTGCAATATTCAAAAAAAAAAAAAAAAAAAGATTAACTTAGCTTTCTAGCCTTGGCAGTTAATAGAAGAAGCAATGTTTTTTTCCTCTGTCAACTATAATCAAGTAGTCTCTCCAGTGGAGGACACAGAAAATTATTTTGTGAGCATTGTTTCCCACCATTCAACCATTAATAATACTCAATGACAACAGTCACTTGTAACATCACAATTAGGTGACCCTTTCTAGAAAGTGGAATTGTTGATAAACACACATGGCATTTAATACAAATCCTTCAGAGGTTTCTAAGTGTCATATCTCTAAAAGACCTCTTATGTTCTTCCCATAGACTTTACATTGTGAGAAGATTGTACCATTGCCTAGTTCTTAAAGGTGAGTATTTCCTGTTTTCTCATTTCAAATTTTCAAAGCTCTGACAAGAGCTAAGCTCTTTTAGATTATGACTTACATAAATTAGACATCATTGGGCCACCAGAATCAAACATATGAAGATTTTGACCAGCAATAGTGTTGGTTGATGTGATGAATAGTCTTATGTGTTAACTTGACTGGGCCGATAGGGTGCTCAGACTTTTTGGTCAAACATTATTCTGGGTGTTTTTGTGAGGAAGTTTTTGGATGAGATTAACATTTAAATCAATAAACTGAGTAAAGTAGATTGTGCTCTCTAATGTGAGTGTGCCTCATCCAATCAGGTGAAGGCCTGAATAGAATAAAAATCTGACCTTCCTGCAGGTAAGAAAGAACTCTTCCTACCTGATGGCCTTCAAGCTGAGACATTGTTTTGTTTGTTTTGTTTTGTTTTGTTTTCTCCTGCCTTCAGACTTGAACTGAAACATTGGCTCTTCCTGGGTTTTTAGCCTGCTGGCCTTTGGACTGGAACTACATCATTGGTTCTCCTGGGTCACCAACTGTAAATCTTGGAATGGTTAGCCTCCATAATTACATAAGCAAATTCCTCAGTCAGGAAGGATCAATCTCTTCCTTTTTCTCTCTCTCTCTCTACCAGATAAATAAAGTTGGAAAAGTGAAGCCGTTTTAAAAAATAGATCTATTTAACATCTTAAGGCAAAACCCGGATGAATTTTTTGGCCAACTCAATGCATAAACAATGTGCCAATAGTTCTCTGAAACACATCAAAAAAGACTACCCACTTCAGTCTGGTATCCAAACCAAGTTCTCAATAAATACACTCAACTGTTGCTGTCATTTTGCAAGGACAAAATACTATTATGGATGGAATTAGACAAGAAACATAGTTTTCAGATGAAAGAGCATGATCTTATTTACTGATTAAATAGCATCCTTTGTTTTTGACATGTACATATATGTATATTTACGCATTTATTTTTAAGCTACAGATAAGCCATAGGCATTTAAGTGCAGTTATACTTGTAAATTAAACTGAGAAGAGCAAACATATCATTAGCTCTTCAACTATGTGATTATGTGGTCTTAGCATGACTCATGGTGAAACATGACAGCTTATGTGAACACTAAATATTCACAGAGAGTAATGTGTAAAAGACACTTTTCTATAATTGGTCCCAGAGCAAAGGGCTGATCGCTTGTATAAAAGCCTCCAGATACGCATTTGGTCTGGCTTCTAATTAGTGAAGCAAAAAGAGCTGAACTTTGGAAATTGTGATGAGTCCGTGATCTTTATTTTTTTCCTTTAAGGAAATAATCACTTTGCCCTTGAACTCCAAAAGGCCTTGAAATCAAGTGATTCTCCTCTTAAGCTTCTTAACAAGAGTGGGGATTAGAGGCAAGCAGTGTAGAATGGTTCATATTAGATATAAATGATAATGGACAATAGAAATTCACCTAGGAATAAAGTACAGGCACTCTGAGCAAGTTCGTTTCACTGAGTTTATTATTTTTTTACAAGATATTGTTATTCTCCTGTTGCAAAACTGTGCATAATGCAGATAAATGATAAGACCACTAGAGAGAGTAAAGTTGAATGCAAAGTCCTGCTTAAGAGCAGTTCTTTATAAAATGTCATACTGTAAGTGGTAATAGTGTTAAATTAATTAAATCAAGTATGTCATGAAAGTAAAATATAATTAAAATTACAGCTTTTTATATCTATTTCTTTTTCATTAAAATAAATCAGTGCAACTCCATCACTTCTTTACTGTCGTAAAGACATAAAATTGTAAATGAAAAAACATTGTGCACGTCTGAAAGTCTGTTCTTAAGTTTATCAAGAAGTAAATAAATACTACAGCCAAGTGATTCTTCGTACCTTATCTGTTTGGATTGAGATTCTGCTGATCTGTGGGTATAATTCTTTTGCTGACTGCGGATCCTATGTTCACCTTTTAAATGAAGAGTTTGACTTACTGTTGTTCACCTTGAAGGGAGACGACATTCTGCACACAGTCTGAAGATGCAGCATGAATTACTTCTCCCCCCATCACCTGTCCCCCAAGAAGAGAATAAAGTGTAATGGAGCAAGGAAAAGGGTGGAGAGAGGGAGGGATGGAGAAGTGAAATACAACAGGTTTGGGAAAAGGATATAGCCTTTGTGATTAATATTAAAGTTCTGGGTTCACAGACATCAACTTTTATTCTGTCTTCCTGAGATTTGGATGAACCTTACCACACCTGGCTTGGAGCAAGAGTCTCATATTAAGTGATACTAAATATCAGGGATGAACATGTCCTTAAATTTTCTGCTTTTTAAAAAACGTTAGAAGTTCAACTGAATTTTGGACAACATACTGTAGGCTTCAGAACTTACCAATATCATACATTCCTTTGACTGCTCCATTCTCTGTTCTTTTCCTCCTACTTTGGATATAGACTCTCTTTAATACTTGCTTGGATTTAATGAATATTTAGATGGATTGATATACTCATTGCTTCAAAGCGAATCTGAAGCCTAGTTGATTGTTAAGTTTTTAACTCTGTGGAAGCTTCTAGTACAGAAGTTCAGTTGCAGTTGTGTGTTCAGCCAACAGGTACTGAGCACATACTATATTCCAAGCACTGTGCAAAGATGAGATCCAAGGATGCAAAGATGAAAAAGGCACAGTCATTGGTCTCAATAATCTCACTGACTAAGGGTATAGACGGAGTGTCTGGCAGGTACAAAGCCTGAAATGGTGGATGGGAAGACCAGGCCCAGGGGAAGTTGGTGAAGGGCATTTGTATTTGTTACGTGAGAGGGAAGGGCTGTGGCAAACTGGAGAGGGGGCGCCATGTTTAGAGAGAGCAGTCGGAAATCGGCTCCAGTCCATCATTGCTATGTACGAATGCTAGGTAATCACCCAGATCTTCTGAGATTTTAGAAAGTTGGCAATTTTATGAGAAACTGTAAAATAATTTTATGTTGATTTCGTTTTTTAAATGCATTTTCACAAAATGTGTTTTTTGCCCTTTGTTATGTAGCTTGTCCATCAATTCAGTTTAACTTCATTGAGCTATTGCTGACTGCAACTAGGATCCTTATCACATCAATGTAGAATATAGTTATTCCTTATTAACAGTGGCTTTTCCAACAATGATGTTCTATGTTTGGGTGAGAGGTTTCCAGTTTATTCATCATGATGACCTAAGATATGATGCAGTAACAATTGACCTCATGATTTCAACGGCTTAAAACAACAAAAAATGTACTTCCATTATGTACTCATTGTAGGCTGCAGTTGTGTTCCAGGCTGTCTTCTCTTTGAGTCCAGGCTCATAGACCAGTTTCCATCTAGAACATTAGAGACCATTGAGTCTAAGAGAAAAGAAGCACAACCTGACTGAAAATTTCTGCTTGGAATTGATACCCAACACTTCAAAACCTATTTCACTGGCCAAAGCAAGTCGTTTGGCCACAGAGTGGGGAATATAATCTTCAACCATTGATGTGAGAGGAAGTGGGCATTCATGAACAATTCTATTACTGAAAAATTATTTTCAATCTGTTTAGTATAACTGAGGAGCTGTCATTTGGGGTAGCTGCTAGCTTAAGTTCCTGGAAGTAAAATCCGCTCTGCCCTCAATGTTAACTTCCTTTGCTTTAGGAAACCAAGTATGGCCATTTAGTGAGGTGAGTAAAGGCAAACTGTAGCCTTTGTTCTAGGAGAAAACTGTGAGATTCTGTGAAATTGGCATACAGTTGTTATAAAGATGGACATGTTAAATGTACTATTTAGTAAAGTGAATTGGAGAAATCATTAACCCTTACCAAAGGTTGAAAAGTGATCAAAAAGAAAGATGCAATGCCCTTTACATGGAGTTCTTTAAAACTTGACACCCTAGATCAGGGGTCAGCAAAGTAAGCCCTTGGACCAAAACCAGACTGCAGCCTGTTTCTGTTGATAAATTTTTGGGGGACACAGCTATGCCCGTTGATACATGGCTGCTTTTACGCTACAGTGGTAGGATGAATTGTTACCACAGAGACTGCAGGGTTGCAAACCCTAAAATATTTATTATGTGGCCTTTACAGAAAAAGTTTGTTGACCTTTGACCAAATTTAAAGGTTATTATGATTTTCTGGGTCACAAATTTATTCATCAATTAAATAAATATATGTCTATATTTACCATTAAGTGTCCAGTTCTATGCAAGATGCTGGGTGTGATAATGAGCAAAATAGAGTTCTGCCCTCATGCAAATTATAGCCTAGTGGAGAAGACAGATATTAAATAAATGATCTCTTAAATGAACCAAAAATTTCATAGTTATGTAAGGCAAAGAACACACATAATGAAGAGAACTAATTTAGAATGGGAGGTCAACTGGGTCTTCCATAAAGATACGATTCTAGAGCTGAGGTTTGAATTATGAGTTAACCCAGTAATGAGAGTCTCATGTGCAAAGGCCCGGGGAAGAAGGAAGTATGTTACATATAAAGAAATCAAAGACTTTCAGTCTTCCTAGTGAGAGAGAACATGGACTGTCAAGTTAGCAGTGAAGATGAAAATGAATGATTTTAAGAGAGATTTAGGAGGTAAAATCAAGAGGACTTGGTAATAGATAAAAGACTGATGTAAGCAAGAGAGGGGAATTAAGGACACCTAGGTTCTTGACTTGCCCAGCTAGATGGATGGTTGATGAAGTAGGTACATGAAGAGAATAATGTTTGGACAAAAGGATCATAAAGAGCTTAAGTTCATTTAAAGACCTGGTGAACATCTCAGTGAAGATTAGAGTCTGAATCTCAGAGGGAGGTTTGAGCTGAAGTATAATTTGAGTAATCAGCATAGATAAGAGTATGTACAAAGAAAATATACAGAGAGAAGAGTCTTGGGACTGAGTCTTGAGGACTCCCAATATGTAATAGTTGGGATGGAGAGGATGAGAGGGCCAACGCAGACTAGAAGAACATTATTTCACAAAAACCAATGGAAGAGAGTGTTGGAAGGAGAAAGACATTCTCCGATATGCTTTTAAGGCATTAAACAAGAGACCCATCACAATGATTAAACATCTCCAGGCCCATTGCCCTCGGAAACTACTGTGGGAAATGGTAACAATGATCTCAAGTGGATTTTTAGTGGCAACCCCATGAGTCAAGTTACAGCAGAGGAGAAAAGGAGAGTAGATTCTTTGGGGAGATTGACTATGCTTCCTGAAAAGGTCTCCAGTGCCTTCCTTTCTGGACTGAGTAAATATTTCTGGAGTGAGTCTTTGAGAATATCTGGAGAAGAATTGATTTCCCTAGATTTATGGGAAGAGGCTCAGAGTTGCAACAATTTAAATATTGCATCAATATTTTTTTATTTTGTTGTCCAAACACATTTTATACCCTACTCACCACTTCTCTTACTAAAAATTAACAAATTAACTAACAATAGAAAACTTCAGCAAAGTTTTTTACACACATAAGCCCCAAGGGGCTTGTGGAGCATACACAGAAAAGTGACATAATCTCTAAACTAAACTAATTCATCTAAGAAAGGAAGTTGAAGCCAAAGGTAACCAGGCAAATGTCGTCTCTCCAGAAAGTGTAGCAGTCTTGTAGAAGATGGCAGACTTTCCATAGAAAGCATAATAAATCTTAAAATAATTTTATCTATATTTTGAGAACAAGGGTAACTTAACATTTGGGATAGAAAAACATGTCTTTTTTTTTTTTTTTTCTTTTTCAAGACCTATAGAAATAACGTAAGAGAGGAGGCAAATGTAAAAGACTTTAACTTTCATGTCAGTAAAAGGGAACTTAGATACTTTAAGAAAGAGATGAGTCTGCATAATTAAAACCCTTGGGAGAATCAATGCCAGAATAACTAAGATGAAGGATAACCTACCACGACAAGAGTTTGTTTGTTTGTTTGTTTATTTTTAAAAGACTTAACACTGCTGATTCTTATTTATTTTAGTGTTTCTTCAAGAATTGACTTTGCTTTAAAATTAATGCTATTTGAACACTTTATTTCAATTCCCTAGGTTATACATGTCCCTGCCTTGCTAACCATGATTTTTAAAAACCTATTTCTGTTCAGAGATTCCTCACCCTAGATGGGGTGGCTTGTGGTCTAACAGGCGTGAGATAAGACGGAGTGTGAAGGGTACAATTCTCCTTAGGGCATCAGACTCCTTCTCCCATTTTGATTCTCTAAACGTATCCTAGGATCTGATGCCCTGTCTTTCTCTTGGTACGTACTGTGCATAATTTTCCTTCTTCCTTCTTCCTTCTTCCTCTTCTTTTCATGCTTCATGACAACCAGTTCTCCACTCTGGAGTCACAACCATCTTTAAAAATGCAAGTCAGGTATAACCAGAGATCTTATAGTGGTCTATGATTTAACCGAACTATGTACAAAAATTCAAATATATATATTTGAATTTATATATGTATAAATTGCAAATTGAACCTTGGCTCCTCACTGTGCTTAGGATACCTAGCAAAGTCCTTGACATGGACTTCCAGTCTTTCCCTGTGTGATTAGTACTCTTTGTTTCTCTTTGGCTTCTTTCATGCCACTCTCTTCCCAATTTTCTCCATTGGACTTCCCTCAATTGCTCAAATGAACCATGCCCCAGACTACCCCAGTGCCTTTGCACAGGCTGCTCCCTCTACTCAGAATGCCCCCATCCGCACTCTAATCTCTGGAACTTGTGAATATGTTACCTTACAAGGTAAAAGGCACTTTACAGATGTGATTAATTCAAGGGTTTTGAGATAAATAAGGAGATCATCCTGGATTTTCCAAGTAGACCCAATGTAATCCTAAGGGTCCTTATGAGAGGAAAGCAGGAGGATCAGAGTAAAAGACAGAAGAAGTAAGATTGGAGGCAGAAGTCAGAGAGAAGGTGCTACACTGTTGGCTGGAGCCATGAGCCACGGAGTCCAAGTAGCCTCTGGAAGGTGGCAAAGGCAAGGAAACAGATTATCCCCTGGAGTCTCAAGAAGAAACTAGCCCTGCTGATATCTTGATTTTTAGTCCACTGAAATTCATTTCAGACTTCTGACCTCCAGAACTGTAAGAAATATGTGTTAAGTCACGAAGTTTGTAGTAATTTGTTCAGCAGCAACCAACACACCGCCCCCTCCTACATCCTTACCTAACCAATCCCAATATTCTTATGCCATGTCTTATCAGGTCAGATCCTGACTCCCATCTTACATTCTCAAACTACCCAGGACCCTTCCTTAAGAGCAACTGTCACCTTTACAAATTGTGAATTTCTGTGATTATTTGATGACTGCTCCCCCGTGGCCTGTGTAGCTGTCCTGCAGCAAGGTCATGGTTCATCCAAGACAATGAATTAGTGAATGAAGGAATGCATGAGTATTGTAGAGGTAGTGGTGTTGATTATTTTTGTACTAAGAAAAGGTGAGAGTTGAGAAAAAAAAGCAGAAGGAGGCAGTTTGTTTTTTGTATTATCCAGCTTCATTTTTGTTTTAACCCTCTCTGCCTTGAGCAATGATCCCAGGAGAGAACGAACAAGGATGACAATGCAGGCCTCCCTCCCTCCCTCCTGACAGAGGGTGTGCAGCCTTGGATGCAGTGGGCTTAGCGTACTGGCCGTTATCCATGCATGTGTTGAGCTAGATTGACAGTAGTGAGGTACAGTCCAGAAATAATAAAACATTAAATGTCACTCTCCAAAGACATAATGTGAAATTCACCTAGTGCTGCAAAATATAACAAGCTCAATTACTTTGCTGAATGCTTAAATACATGGAAACAGCAACTTATCATCAAGTGCTTAGCAGAGCGCTCAGTTGCAAGCAACAACCAATTCTGACAAGTTTAAAGAGGAAACATACTTTTGAAGCCACCAGAGAAGTGGGAAGTAAGGAGGAGCAGGCTCAGCAAAAGGAAGCTGAAAGAAGGCAGGCAGCAGCCAGGACCTGGCCAGTAATTACATAGCTCTTGTCCTGATGAGCACAGATGCGACAGCACACATTGCCAGGCCCCACTCGGCACTGTCCCCTATCCCCAGACACCACTGCTGACACCACAATTCCCTCCACTCAGGGAAATTAGATGTTGCTGCCAGTGTACCTGCTGCAGCCAAAATGAATGACACCTCACCCTGCTCCCCTTCCTGGGCATTGCTGGCTCCCAGTTCAAGTCTCAGGATGCTACCAGCTGTCCTGGGACACATGGTCATGCCCTTGCTGCAGGAGAAGCTGGGGCAATGAGTAACCTGTCTCTTTAGCCTCTACATTAAGAGGAGGATTCTGTCTCCCAGCAAGGTTTAATTTTGGAAGGAAGGTCAGCCAAGAATAATTTGTTTTAGTTTAAAAATCATAAAAGACAAATGTCCACGCAAGCAGCATCCTTCTTTGCTTAAGCTGAGAAAGGTGAGAATTTGGGATTTAAGTGCTCATGTTGTGAAACAAAACCCCCTTGGTTTGAATTCTTGCTCTGTGACCTTGGACAACTTATTTAACCTTTTTATTCAAGGAAAGTGCTGAGCCCATGCCTGTCTTTCAAGGCATATAACTATTATTGTAGAATATAAGACGTGTCCACCCCTTTTGTCATAGTTAACGTGAAGCAGGAATATCTCGTGTTTTTGGAGACTCAGTTTTTCTTGGAGGAAGGGATTATGTTTCTCCCATTCTGTTGGCTTTGTAGGGAAGTGGCCACTTTTAGCATACAGGACCCCCATTTATTTTTAATTCTACCTGGATTTTTTTTTTGTAAGCAGCACATAAAAGAGATCTACCGAGTTGCCCGATCAATGTAGGTTTATTATTGCTTACCCGAGTGTTTAATAAACCCAGCCCTGTCTTGGGCATAGCTTTAAATACTTCATTCACTGTAACAAAGCTGCTCTTTTCTTCTTGGCCAAAGTGGCCATATAAACTATAATTAAGCACTAATTATGGGCTTTGCTGGTCAGATAGGAGAAAGCAGAGTTCATTATACCACCTCCAGAACAGAACTTGGAAGGAGATATTTGTTGTTGAAAAATATTATAAAATAAACAAAATAAAACATAAGAATGAGAAAAGGTGGAAGTATGAGTTTCCTTTTTCTCTACCTCTCCCCAGCCCCCAATTTCTAGGATGTGGTCATTGACCTCATATATTACTTTTATGTGAAAAATAATGATAACAGGAAAATATTTTTAAGAGATGACTCAGTTTTTCAGAGTCAGTAAAATTATGAGACCCTATGGATCATGATCTACCTTATGGATAATGATAAAATAGAATGATTTTTTTTAAGGTCTTACTATTTGAGAAAACTCAATGTTAAATTAATCCAACGGATGAAAGGTTAGCTTGAAAATCACTCTTTGGTTTGTAGATATCATTGAAAAATACAACGTGATTTCCATGAGAAGTTTTCATCGGAGGGAAGTATATGATTTGAGAAGCAGAGAAGTATGGCTTATTTGGAACACACACACACACACACACACACACACACACTCTTAACGGGGCCACCTGCATGGACTTGCAGGCAGCTTGCAAACATCTCTGTGATCTCACCCTGCTACTTGTCAGGAAGAGTGTCCCAGCCATGGCCATGTGCATACTTTACAGGAGCTTAGCATAGAAAGGACATATTTAACAGTTTATAACTGTCTCAGTGACAGCAAGTTCTAATTTAAAACTCCTGTGTAATACTTGTTAGGAAGTTTTAATATCAAAAGGCCAGCCAAGGTCTTCTATGAAAAATTTCTAGACAGCGAAAGTAACTAATCCTTTTTAGTGATGTTTGTCTTCTCCTAGGCAGTAGACAATCTTGATTTCATATTTTATATCCATGGTTTGTTAATGAAATTTTCTCCGTTAAAGAACAACCAGGAGGGCTTCCCTGGTGGCGCAGTGGTTGAGAATCTGCCTGCTAATGCAGGAGACACGGGTTCGAGCCCTGGTCTGGGAAGATCCCACATGCCATGGAGCAGCTGGGCCCGTGAGCCACAGCTGCTGAGCCTGCGCGTCTGGAGCCTGTGCCCCGCAACGGGAGGGGCCGCGATAGTGAAAGGCCCGCGCACCGCGATGAAGAGTGGCCCCCACTTGCCGCAACTAGAGAAAGCCCTCGCACGAACCGAAGACCCAGCACAGCCAAAAATAAATAAATAAATAAATAAATAAATAAATAAAATTTAAAAAAAAAAAAAAAAAGAACAACCAGGAAAATGAAAAATAACAATACTCTATAATAAATATTTGAGTGAAATGTTTATGTAGAATGCAAAACCTACTTTAGAGTGCTTTTTAAAAAATTGTATTGTGCTTTCTTAGGAGACTTCTGCTGATTGTGTTCTTTTATACAAGGAGTGAGAGGTCTGGTTGGCGTTGGAATGTTTTGTGGATTTACATCCCTTGTAAAAGCATGGTCCCCAAGCTCCTGCCTCCTTTTCCCAGTTGACATGGGTAACCTCACCTTTATACCTTTACGCATAAGGAATCCCAGTGCTTGTTACAATTACCTTGGAGGTGTGGTCACAGTTGAGGACAAGTATCTCCTAGTGATCAAATCCTGCTTGGCAAATGGCCATTCATCTAGTTGTCTTGGGGAAGTACTAGCTTGCACACCACAAGAACTAAGAAATGTGATAGCCTCCTTCGGCAGTTGCCTTCTGGGAATATCTTTGTCTCTCTCTACAAAGCAAGTATACATATATCTACATGCACTGAAACAAAAGCATATGTATATGTGTGAATAAATGTGAAGATGTGTGAGTAAAACTGGGTTGACATGCACAGACAATATTCCAGTGAAGTTTTATTGTTAAAGAATTATTATTATAAGTCTTCCATGAACCTGTGAAAATGGCCTAAAAGATGGAAAACAGTTTTCTAGAATATTCATTGTTTCTATGGGAATCTCAAATTTCTTGATATCTTGTTGAATATTAATCTTCTCTAAAATGGATTACCTGGGCAAATATAACAGGACTATTCATAGGTTGATATCTATAGAGTCCTTTTAGATTATAGGATGAAAGGCAACCACTATTATAGAACATGATGTATTCATTGTTCATTTTATCATTTGTATGACATGCTATTTTTAATAGTAATATATGGCTCCCTGATATCTTGATCTATTTTTGTCTTAATGAATTATATGCATTTTTGGTAAGCTGTCTCAAATGTTCTTTGGTAGGAATTTTGTGTTGGGGGGGGTGAAAAGATTGCTGGGAAGAAGGGTAGTAAATAAATAAATAATATTTGATCTGTGTGGGACATTTCAATTTTTTAGGCAATGCATTTGACATCACGTTAGTTCAATGGATGACACACATTGATATGATTATCATTTTCCTTCTTTCTCAATATAATGAAAAATGGGAATAATCTTTAATACTAATGAGCTTCTATTTAAAAGCATTATTGATTTCTTCGAGCTAAGACATTACATTTCTTTATAATTCATGCTTTACTAAGATTTATTAACAAATATAATATAAAATGGATTTTCCAGACACCTATTAGGAGGTGGATGTCATTCCAGAGTACATAGCATCTTGAAGTTTGTGTTAGAAGAAACCATGTTGATGTTTTTGGCCTAGTGATGGGTAATGTGCATCTGAGAAATTAAACCTGGGATCTTTGGCTATTCTCTTCACCGTGGACATTTCATAAGTGGTGACCACTTCCTTGGTTGAAATCTACAATGTGTCCTCCTGACTATGCTTTCCCCATTGTGGTAGATTATAGAGGGGGTTCTGAGGCCAGGCAGTGCCTTCCCCTCCTTCATTTACATGCTCTTCTATCCTCCTCCTTCTCTCCCTAGCTTTCCCTGGCCACACAACCTCCTGTGTGTGACTCCACTGCGTGTAACTAAAAGACATCAGAATCAGAGACATGTTTCTTCAGATAAAGACATCACTAATGATAGAATTCCCTCACATTGTGGCACTTGAGGGCAATGGTTACATTTTCTCAGCTGGGCAAAATATAGATTTCTCCACATGTGGGCAAAAGGTCACCCTTAGCTGCCCTTTCCTCATCAACTCCTCTGACGTTTGGTGGGTCTCTGATGTCATCCCTAACAACTCCAGCATGGTCACTCCCCTTCCACTGAGCTTCTCCAGAGTTCACTGCAGGCATCATTTAGCAGTTAGCAATTACTATGGTCTGTCCTGCTACTTTTCCATGTTACTCACCCCCTTCTCAGGGTGGGAGTAAGAGTCCCTGCACTCTGTGATGACTGCAGCACCTGGCCTGTGGTAAAGGCTAACTAGGCTTAACTAACTGAATAAGTGAGGTGAGGTGGAAGGGGGGTTTAACATTTTTGAGCACTTATTATTTTCCAGTGACATCATTAAACATTTCACATATGCCCTTTATTACATTCTCAGAACAGCCTTGTGGGTGGGTGGTCTTCTTCCCAATTTATGGATGAGAGCATTGAGGCTCAAAATTTGGTAACTTATAATTTGAAAAGATACATGCACCCCAATGTTCATTGCAGCACTATTTACAATAGCCAGGATAGGTAAGCAAACAAAATGTCCATCGGGGGATGAATGGATAAAGAAGATGTGGTACAATTATACACTGGAATATTACTCAGCCATAAAAAAGAACGAAATAATGCCATTTGCAGTGACATAGATGGACCTAGAGATTGTCATACTGAGTGAAGTAAGTCAGACAGAGAAAGACAAATATCATACAATATTGCTTATATGTGGACTCTAAAAAAGTGGTACAAATGAACTTATTTACAAAACAGAAATAGAGTCACAGGTGTAGAAAACAAACTTATGGTTACCAAAGGGAGAGAGAGGGTAGGGATAAATTGGGAGATTGGGATTGACATACACACATTACTATATGTAAAATAGATAGCTAATAAGGACCTATTGTATAGCACAGGGAATTCTACTCAGTACTCTGTAATGACCTATATGGGAAAAGAATCTAAAAAAGAGTGGATATATGTATATTTATAACTGATTCACTTTGCTGTACAGCAGAAGATAATACAACATTGTAAATCAACTATGCTCCAATAAAATTAATTTTTAAAAAAGTTTGGTAACTTGATTAGAGTTGGCCCTCTAGTAAGGAGTGGGCTGCGCAATCCACTCTGTGTCACTGTCATGCTCACCATGGAATCACATTGCCTTGATTAAAGAATGCTTAAAATAGTAATTTACCCATCATTACCCACTTACTGTCAATTGTACATGGAGTACCCAGAATAATTTTGGCAAAATATAAAATAGGTAACAGCATTCTTAGGTTCAAAACCCATCAATGGCTTCATATCATACTCAGAAAAAAACCCAAACTCCTTAATCCAGCCTACAAGACTGGGCTTCCCCTGGCTCCTGACTACCTCTCTGACCCACATCCTGTCTGATCTCCCTTGTCTGACATAGTCTGTCTCCAGCCCCAGCCACAGCATTATTCTTCTAACACATCAGATTGGCTTCTTTCTTCCTCCAGATCATTGCCTGGATTTCTCCTTCACTTCATTAAGAACTCTGCTCAGAAACATAACCTCTTCAAAGAGGATTTCTTTGAACTTTCCTGTCTATATTAGGACCTTCCATCTTTTAGTCTCTATCCCATTACCCTGCCTTGATTTGCTTCTGAGAATTTTATCACTACCAGATGCCACTTCATGTGTATGTTTGATAATTTTCTTTTCTTCCATCACTGATATACGAGGTCTGAAGTTCAGGAACTTTGTACATCTTATTTCCCACTGTACCCAGCATCTAGAACAGTGCCTGGCACTTAGTCAGTTCTCAATGAATTAATGAATGAATTAAATGAATATTCAATAAACTAACATTCTATTAGGGCCATGTGGTCAATTGAGGGCTAACTTTGGTCTTGATGCTGAATTGGGTTGCTTGTTGTTATATACACAAGGAAGAGAGTCAGGTGACATTCACAGAACCACTATATAGTTGAACATTCAATCAGGACATATGGTCTAAGGAAGTGTAGTTACATTTAATGGGAGAGGTTTGAAATGGATTAAGGTCTAAGGTGGCTCTTGCATTGCTCAACTCTTTTGCATGGGGAATAGATATCACATTGTGAGTCCCCAGGTGCAGATGTCTCAGCATATAAGTAAGGTAAGAAGCCACATGATAAAAGGAAACTAATATGTGTTGAATAATGAATAGTCATTGCTCTATATACTCTATACATATTTCCTCATTTGTCTTCCCTGAGATATATGTTTGCCTTCCCCCTCTACCGATAAATCAAGCGACTTAAGGCTAAAAAACTTGCCTGAAGACAGACCTGCTGAGGTTGGTAGATGGGACATTTTGCACAAGACTGTCAACTGGGGCACAGAAGTCAGGATCTGATCCAGACCCACACACCTCTTCATCAGATGTCCGCACTCCATTTACTTTCCCCAAAGTCACACCCCCTTCCTAGGCCTCCCCCCACTCCAACACCAACACACAAGGGTACACACACAACAAAGCAACCTCAAATCTATGTAGGACAGCCAAGGATTTGAGGCTGAGGTTTCCTGTGCCAAGAACTCCCCCGCTAAGCAGGGAATGTAACACCTCCTTTGGGCTTCCGTAAAGTTTCAAGACAAATCTTAAACCAGATACACTCCTTTTAATCCTATTGTTACTGTCTTGCATGGTGCCAAAGTAAAGAAAGGACATGCTTTTAAAATGGGGACTCTAAGAAGATATAAGTAGGATACACAAAACACACACTTAGAGCAATTCCCAGTGGGGTTAAGGCGTGATCTCTCCTAACCACACTTCCTCCTTCCCATCACCCACTTCCTGTGCAGTAATAAGTAAATAAATGAACCAACAAGCAACACTCTACTCTGTGTTCTTTCAAGAGCATAATATAACCCAAAAGTTTAGATGTTTCTTTTTTTTTTTTTTTTCAAAGGAAGCAAGTACACCTACTGTGAGTCAGACCCAGGGGCAGTCCCTTTACATATATTACTTCATTTATCTTTATCACAGCCCCTTAAAGGTAGGCATTAATGACAAATGAACTGCAGCTCAGAGCGATGAGTTTATTTAATAGCAAACAGCTAGTAAGTATCTCATCTGGGATTTGGATTCAAACCAAATGATTCCAACACCCCAAATCTTTTCACTTTCTTCCATATGCAATACAGAATAAATAAAGATGTGTGCGTGGGTTGGGCAGAGAAAGGTAACTGCAGTTGATTATTATTATAACAAGAGCTCAGACTGAAGGGTTTTTTTTAAAGGCAGGGAGTAATAAAGATGGCTGTGCTAAGCATGCACGGTATTAACATGACCCGTGTTAAGATGTGCTTGTTGGAAGGTGGATATCTTTGTGTTTTACCTGCTGCCTGACCCACACGTGCAGGTCAGCAAGAGTTGACACAATCAAGCAATAAAATGCCTGACAGGAAGTGGCTTGTGTGCAGTTCTGTGCTCTCTGGCTGGGAGAGGAGACTTCCTGGTGAGCAAAGCTAACAGCAGATGAATTAATGCTTTTTACCAGCAGGAGTTCCAGACCCCTTCGTTTCTGAGGTGAAACCACCAAATACCAACTCAATCATGTCAGTGTTATGACAGCCTTTTGTCTACACAGGGACAAGGGATTTCCAGGGAGAAAGCTGGAAAGAAGCGGATATGAAATAAATGTTTATCAAAGCACATAGGAGAATAAAATAGTTAATTCTTTTTCAAAATTACTTGAGGTGAGCAACTGGAACGTAAACTGTGCAGAAAGCTGAGAATTTGGTTAACTCTGTTGCAGGATTTCTCAAACCTATATGCCTCCCAGAACCAAGCGGCCATCAGCAACGCAATTCTCCTTCCAAAAGGCCACTGTGGAGTATCAAGTACCTTGATGACATGGACAATCAGGACCCAATGTCCACCCCTGAATGCACCTACATTCAGAATGACAACTTGAGGACGTAAGTTACAGATTCACTTCGACTTTGATTTTTCAGTGTGGGCTATCTGAGGCATTAAAAAAAACCCACCCATTTTCTATTCCCATATTTCTTATGAAATGAACGCTCTTAGGTATACGTTTGATTCTCATTCTGGTGTAGAGAACCCAGTGCAAATGTCTCGTGGGGTAAACTTAAGAGCCTAGTCTTTTTTTCTTCCCCTGAACTTCTTGCAATATGCTTCATAAGCTAGAACTTTAAAACATGATTTGATACCATCATTTGCCATAACTACTGAATCTGAGTGATTTCTTAGATTGAAGTCTGCACACTTCTTAATACCAAGTGTAGAGATGCTAAAATGATAACCCTGGGGTCAGATATTAAAACGTACAACCTCTTCTCCTCTTGTAATGCTTGGTTGATAAGCAGTTATTGTTCTGAAAGCCAGTCATTGGAGTTGAAAGATAAATATTATTCCATAGCTTATTGAATAAAATATATTATATCACAGGTGATGGAGACAGATTGACTCAATAAATTCTAATAGTGTATGCTGAGAAATAGTGGCAATAAAAATGCTGATGTCTTGACACAGGGAGAATATTGAATGCCATTAACATGTTATTTCCTCTATTCTGATCTCCCTGTCATGTTCTTTACACTGTTATAATCTCTATCAATGAATTTTTCTTTGCTTTATTGGTGTGAGAAAAAATGGCATTGTTAGTACTTTAAATTATCCACTACTCCACTGATTGCAGAAATGAAGCAGTAGCCTAAATACAGAAAATTAATATACGATTTTATATTTAGCAATATCATCAGCCTGTATTTGAGCATGCTGCAAAAATGTGAGATGCCACTGAGCACGGCCATGTTATCCTTCCAGGAAGTTTTGTCCAAACTCTCATTTGTGCTAATAATTTTCATTACCTGAATCAGTTTAGAATAACGAGTCAGAATTTACTTTTCGGATTTTATTTTGAAAGAGTTTAGTGACATGGATCTTATTACATGAGATGCAGTAAGGTACAAGTCATGGAAATTTTAAAGCTTGTTTTAATCCCAATTGTTTTTGTATATTGCTTGGGATAGATAATAAGCACACATACCATATGTTAATAGAGTTTAACTTTTGAGTCACAACCCCTAACTTGATATAAAAGATGAGTATTATGCTAGAAGAGTGGTGACTCACAATTAATGAGAGTGTCCCGTCTTTGGGGACATTTCACGGGGTTCTACCCTATGATTTCCTACTCCAATTACTCCCAGTCTTCTCTCCAGGGTTTCGGATGAAATGTTCTTAGGATGCATAGTTCCTTAAATTGTCCACAAATACCCCCAACTCAAAATATCTTGAGCTAAAATAGTCTTTACCAGAAAAGCCTTTTCCTCTCCCTGTCCTATTTCAGTGAGTGACACCACTCCCTAATCTGTACCCCAAACCAGACTTTCACATCCTCTTTGTCCTCTTCTTTGTCCATATCCTCCACAAGCAAGCAATTATCGACGATGCAGGTGTTCCCTTCTGACTATGTTTAGAATCTACCTAGTTCTCCAAATCCTGTTGCTATCCTCCTTCAGGTCAATATCATTTCCTCCTCAGATTGCTACAGTAGTCTCTCAGCTCTTCTTCCATCTTCTAAACTGTTCCCACCCCCAACCCCCAAACTTTCATTCATTCTCCATCTTGTGGCAAATCTGATCATGACTTATCTTAGTGCAAATCCCTACCCTATCTTATTTCCTCTCCATCAGAAGCAGATTATCCCCAGGGGCTCCGATACGTCTTGCATTTAAAGGCAGTAATGGGGTCTATTTTAATTAGTACTTTATGTCAATAACTAAACTACCAAAATATTCCCTCTTCAAAATTGAAATGCTTTGAGAGCTTCCAATGGTGACTTTAATGTCATGCATGTCTGGTACCGGTGGGTTTCCAACAACCCTGCTCATGCTGTCACAATCACCTCCATCACTTAGAAGGAGAACACCCTGGGATGCTTTGGTAGTCATAATGGGCAGGTGAATTGCTTTTTATTCTTAAACTTATGTATTTATGTTCATAGTGGACTATTGTTTAAAGAAATGAAGCCTAGAAGAATGATGTTAGAATATGAGTTAATAAGCAGTATGAAAATTGTGCAATAAGCATCAATGGATCTATAATGCTGAATTCATCCAATCACAATATGTATAAACTACAGCAAGATACCTGCAGTAATCAAAAGATATCTCCAGCAATCTTGATGTCTCTAGTAATCTAGTAATCAAAACCAAAGGTTAGAAAAACATACAATAACATTTTCTTGTGTCTTTTTAAAATTTTGTCTTTTAGTTTACTGGTAATAAAATAGTCTATGCACCCATGATGGAATAGCATCTGCCAGTAGCATCCTGAAGTTCATAGTTTAGAAGAAAATTATAATATTCATAAAACAAGTTAACCAGTTGTGTGTTTGAGTGTGTGTGTGGGGGGGGGCGGTGTGTATAAGAGGGACAGAGAGACAGAGACTTCAAAACCTTAAATGCCAATTATTCCAGGAAAGCAGTTTTATCTACTACTTATGTTGTAAGAAATAATTCACTTTCGATCTACATTGTATTTCACATTCAGTACAAAAAATTATGTGATGTATATCATCTTAAAAATTATTTGTTCACAATTTTTCACATAATTAATTTTCCAGTAAATAATGAGTGGCATTTGTTCTGGGAAATAGTAAACATTAGTCTTTACATATAATATTTATAATAATTATAACAGGATGTTAGAGAGAAATTTTTCCCATCTCCTTTTTGGTCCCCCAGTGGTTGAGAAAAAATATAGTGTTCCAAGAAATGTCCCAGCCTAAGGAGAAGAGCTGGGTCTACCATGGCAGGATGTGTCAAAAGTTGATCTGCCAGAATTATTGATAACCCATCTCCAGGTCATAAGAGTAGAGGTTGGTGAGACAAAGAAGGAGCACATCTTCTGGGAGTACAGAGAGGTGTTTTTCTTATCTTTGACTGAGTGAGAGAAAAAAACCTTCAAGTGACCTACTTCTTAGAATTTCTTGGTGTGTTACCATTACCTGGAGATGTCTGAAGGCAAATTCAGGGACATTCTGAAGCTTCTGCAGATGACTATGATGGTGTGGGTTCCCCAAGTATTAAATATGGACACTTTGAGAGGGAGTTTGCTGGAGCCTTCCAAAAGAAACACCACTTGGAAAAAAAAAAAAAAAAGGTGGGGGGTGGAATTCCCTGGTGGTCCAGTGGTTAGGGCTCCACACTTCCACTTCAAAGGGCATGGTTCGATCCTTAGTTGGGGAACTAAGATCCCACGAGCCACACAGCACGGTCAAAAAAAAGAAAGAAACACCACACACCACTTGGGAAGGCTACCTGGACAGGTGAAGAGATGCAGAGGAGCATGGTCATTTTACTTCCTGAGATAAGATTACTCTTATGACTAAAGAGGATTAGAAATCTTAAAGACCTCTCTGATAATATCATCTAGGAGTGGGGAGTGACTAGTCTTCAGAACAAGTGGTGAGAGAGAATAAAATTATTTTCCACTTGATCCTAATCAAGTCCTGTTTGATCAATTATGTAATGATAACTATTAAGAATTTTGTGCTTATTCAAGTTTGATATCACAAGTCAGGTTCCCCAGGAAGCAATGAACCAGAGATTTGTGGATTGGAAGTTTACTGGGACATTCTCTCATGATCCATACTTGTGGGGAATTAAAGGAATCAGGATTTGACAGAAGGAGAAATTAGACTGCGATGCATACATAGAATAAGTCTTAGCTGCGTTGGGATCATCCTGCAGAGTTGTCCCAAATTAAAGCAAGGGATTGAGCTTCTTGTATAGACCCTACGTTGCATGTGATTTACTCCAGGGAAGGGCATATGAGCTTGGATGAGGCAACACTCTTTGGTCTAGGAAACTCACCACGTCAAGATGGGGGTAGTGAGCTGCAAGTGAGTCATTGACACTGCCAATGACTGGGAAAATATGTGATTCAATCCTGAAGGGTGTAGTTGGCACCTCACAACATCCGTTAGGGTCTGCGTCTTGTACTACTAAGATCTACATGCTTCATATAACTTTAGGGATCTCCTTTCCCAGAATTACGGTGGGCTCCTTTCCTGAAGAAACTGATGGGAGGACATATACAACCCTCACATTGACACTGTTCATGAGGCTGTATAACCAATATTTATTATTTCATTTTTTATTATCCATTCTAGGTTTTCTTCATCTTAGAATGACCTTTTTGTTGGTTTAGGTAGCTTACCTGGGGAGTAGGGTAAAATATTCTCATTTATGAAGGGTGTGAGTGTCTGGTGACCATGCTCTGCTCAGGCTATGGTTGCTGCACTTGCCCATTTGCTACCAAAATGAGGCACAAGAATAGTAAGACATATCCAAGTGGTGACTAAACTTATTCTTCTCTGCCCCCATTGTGTAAATGAATGTCAATTACACCAGCCAGGATGGCATATTTTCCAACCACTGGTACCATATTGTCTGCCAGGTCTCATGGCCCAAGTGGCAGGGCTGCTTGCACCACAGCCTGGGTCTGCTGCAAAGCTCTTTCCTTCTCTGGGCTCTTCACAAATGTGACAGCCTTTTTATCACCTGGTAGGTGATATGGGACTTCATTTATTACCTGTTTCCCATATATAACCATACTAATAGAGGATTCCATGATGATTCTTTGGAATTCTGAATATCTATGTCAGCTCAGATACTGTCTCCAAAAGCTCTCATAATATTTAGATATTTTCTTTGTTTTACCCATGTAAGGGGCTCAATTTGTAAAGAGACCAAGAAAACCATTAATACATACACTTACTCTGGTGTTGCTATAGTCTTTCCCCCTGGAAATCTGATTTTTTTTTTTTTTTCAGTCAGTGGGTTCTGGACTATAAACTGGGTCAGGCTCAGTATCTGAACAAGGAATTGTGATTTTTGATTGAGGTGGTTGCCCTGAACCATATACAGTTTTTACTTCTTTTCATCATATAGATTGTACTCTTGTTAACTGTTCAACAATCCTTTTCCTAGGGAGGTGGGGATCCATTATCTATCTTCACAATTCTCTGCAAGTCAGTTAACCCCAGCTATCATTTTAAACTTCTTACTTATTATGATCTTTGCATAGAACTTGCTGTGGTGGTTAAGTGCCACTACCTATCCTCTAATATTTCTGAATTCCATGATTCCATTTTATCATTGAGCCCATTTCTATAATAGCATCTCCTACTGTCAATGCTGGTCCACACCACTCAGCCACCACTGAACTTCTCAGTGATATTGGTGTTCCTCTCATCAGTCTGCTTGCCAGTTTGATAAGTAGGGTGACCTCTGATCCCTTCTGCAGAATATAGTCAGTTGGTGGGTTTTCCAGTCTTATATACAACACCAACTCTAGCATGTCCATTCTCTGAGTCATTTGATCCCTTTTTACATAATCTGCAGTGGCAGTTCTGTCATTTCTACTTAACCTACTGAGGGTAATTGATTTCCCCAAGCTTCTAAGGGACACCCTAACAATGTGTTAAAATCATCATCTGAGGTCTTTGCCAGATTGTTGTATCCAGTTTTTCTAGGAACAATCCCATTCTGGTAAACTCTCTCTGTCCAAAATTATATTCTGTCCCACTTATTTCAGTATCCTTTGAATCCTGTCCTCTACATAGTCACCTGGCTTCTGACAGTACATGTTGACTACATCTTATAGCAAATTCCTTTCCTCCATTGGTAAGCTCAGCAATTCCCTGGCTAGATATCATTATGGATTATCCCTAATTATTGGCCTAATTGTCAGGAGTGAATAGGGAGCAGATCCTGAACGGGCCACACTTTGTTTTATAAGGCAGAAGAACCTGCATAGTCTTCATGAAAAAAAGAGAGGTCTAGCTTTTAACAAGGAGGAATAGGCTATTTCCTTTGGCTTAGATGGTTCAGTGGATTTGGAGGTTCAAGGTTTTAGATGCAAAACATCAGATGCCCCTATCCTAATCCTTATTAAACATACTATAGCATTATGCCTTAAAATTTTTACATACCTTAATTAAAACATACTTTATTGATAAAAAATGCTAACCATCATCTGAGCCTTCAGTGAGTCAATCTTTTTGCTGGTGGAGGGTCTTGCCTCAATGTTGATGGCTGCTGACTGATCAGGGCAGTGGTTGCTTAAGGTTGGGGTGGCTGTAGCAATTTCTTAACAGAAGACAAGAGTGAAGTTGACTCTTCCTTTCATGAACTATTTTTCTGTAGCATGCAATGTTATTTGATAGCACTTTACCCACAGTAGGACTTTGTTCAAAATTGGAGTCAATTCTCTCAAACCCTTCCACTGCTTTATGAACTAAGTTGATGTAATATTCTAAATCCTTTGTTGTCATTTCAACAATATTCACAGCATCTTCACCAGGAGTAGATTCCATCTCAAGAAATCACTTTCTTTACTTATCCATTAGAAGCAACTCCTCATCCATTCAAGTTTTACCATGAGATTGCAACAATTCAGTCCCATCCATGCGGGTTGTAATCAATTTCTCCTTAACTCCTGTTAATGTTGATATTTTGACCTCTTCCCATGAATCTCAAATGTTCTTAAAGGCATCTAAAATGGTGAATCCTTTCCAAAAAGTTTTCAATTTACTTCACCCAGATCCGTCAGTGGAATCACTATGGCAGCTATAACCTTACAAAATATATTTCATAAATAATAAGACTTGGAAGTTGAAATGACTCTTTGATCCATGGGCTGCAGAATGGATGTTGTGATAGCAGGCATAAAAACAACATTAATCTCATTGTACATCTTCACCAGAGCTCCTGAGTAGTCTCATGCATTGTCAATGAGCAGTAAAGTTTCAAGAGGAATCTTTTTTTCTGAGCAGTAGGTCTCAACAATGGGCTTAAAATATTTAGTTAAAGCATCATATAAACAGATGTGCTCTCATCCAGGCTTTGTTGTTCCATTTATAGCACACAGACAGAGTAGGTTTGGGGTCCACAATTCTTAAAAGTCCTAGGGTTTTCAGAATGGTAAATGAGAATTGGCTTTAACTTAAAGTTGCCAGAGGCAGTAACCCCTAACAAGAGAGTCAGCTTGTCTTTTGAAGCTTTGAAACCAGGCATTGATTTCTCCTCTCTAGCTATGAAAGACCTAAATGGTATCTTCTTCCAATGTAAGGCTGCTTCTTCTACATTGAAAATCTGTTGTTTGGTGTAGCCACCTTCATTAATGGTCTTAGCTAGATTTTCTGAATAACTCGCTGCAGATTCTACATCTGCACATGCCGCTTCACCTTGTACTTTCATTTTATAGAGATTATGTCTTTCTTGACACCTTATGAACCAACCTCTGCAAGCATCACACTTTTCTTCTGTAGCTTCCTCACCTCTCTCAGCCTTCATAGAATTGGAGAGAGTTAGGGCCTTGCTGTGGATTAGGCTTTGACTTAAGGGACTGTTGTGACTGGTTTGGTCTTCTATCCAGAGCACTCAAACTTTCTCCCTATCAGCAATAAAGCTTTTTTTGCTTTCTTATCATTTGTGTGTTCACTGGAGCAGCACTTCTAATTCCTTCAAGAACTTTTCCTTTACATTCACAACTTGACTAATTCTTTAGCTCTCATACTATCTCAGTTCAACATGCCTTCCTCACTAGGTTTAATTATTTCTAGCTTTTGATTTAAAGTGAGAGATGTGTGACTCTTCCTTTAACTTGAAAACTTAGAGGCCATTTTAAGGTTATTAATTGGCCTAATTTCAATATTTTTATGTCTCAGGGTATACGAAGGCCCGAGGCGAGGGAGAGAGATAGGAACAGCTGGTTGGTAGAGTAGTTGGAACTCACACATCATTTATGTATTAAGTTCACTGTCTTATTTGGGCACAGTTCATGGCACCCCAAAACAATTACAATCATAACATCAAAGCTCACTGATCACAGATCACCATACCAAATATAATAATAGAGAAAAAATTTGACATATTGTGAGAATTACCAACATGTGATGCAGAGACACAAAGTGAACAAATGCTGTTGGACAAATGACTCCCATAGTCTTACTCCATGCAGGGTTGCCACAAACCTTCAATTTGTAAACAACAACAACAACAAAGCAATTATTTTCAAAGCACAATATAGTGAAGGGCAATAGAAGGATCTATGCTTGTATTCATCCTTCAGAACTGAGGCACTCATTCCCACCTGCTGGAAATATTACTCAGTTGACTCCATATTCAGGAATTGCCCTCAGCTGAGGAGAACTACCGAGCCCACATTTGCACTTTTTCCTAGAGTGTTGGCATAGACCCAATGATTGGTAATATAGAGGCTAAAGGTGCAGGCTTCTTGCTTCAAGGCAGGCACTTTTGAAGTGATGATCCATCTCCAAAACTCTCCAGGGGGTTTTGGGATGAGGTTGATACCCTCTAAATTGCATTTCTTCCTCTGCTATAGTCTCCTTTTCCCTCCTCCACAGGAGTTGATCCTGCAGGCACTTCTCAATAAACTTTCTGCATAAAATCTCTGTGTTTCTTTCCAAGAACTTGATCGAAGATATCCACCGTACTCTGTAGTTACTGAATTTATGTTATGAATATCATTAGAAATTGTTTCAAATAAAATTAACCATAAATTTCAAAAATATCCTTATCCAAAATGAAGTATTTATTTTACTTGGAAATGTTATAATATACTATGTAAAATGACAAAAAGATTGGAAAAACTTTTCCTGAGAGTTTGTGAGATTATGCTACTGTAAATCTAAGATTAGTTAATGCTAGACTACAGGATCATTTCTTATCACTTGGCCGTCACATTCTATCCTTCTCACATCTCAAGTTATTTATTTTCCCCTAAATGTACCACACATGGTTCCTCTTTAGGGTCTTTTACTATACTATTTGTTGTTCTCTCTTCCTTCACATAGCTAAGTGAAGTGACACCAGAAAGACAGCTTTTCTAATAGTTATGTTGAAGTATTTTGCTGTGAGGGGACCATCTCCAGAACTAATTAATATGGTGATATCATGCTGGTATAACTCTTATTATCATAGGCTTATCCTCTTCAGTTATAACAGCAGAGGCTCAGGTCAGCCAGATCCAGAGCTTCAACTTTGATAGAA
The DNA here is from genome assembly GCF_949987535.1 of Balaenoptera acutorostrata. Taxonomy (NCBI): domain Eukaryota; kingdom Metazoa; phylum Chordata; class Mammalia; order Artiodactyla; family Balaenopteridae; genus Balaenoptera; species Balaenoptera acutorostrata. The sequence goes on along the minus strand of NC_080066.1, from coordinate 48,570,602 downwards.
AAAATATGACAATGGTGTGAGAATCAATAGAGTAATGTCCAAAACACTCTCTTGTTGGTTTATAAATGTTCTGATAAGTATGAGTGAAGTTCAAAGCCAGACTTGAGATGTCAACCCAACTCAACCTCAGCTGTTCAGGGTTTATTAGGGAGGCTCTGTCAGCCATAGGCTTCAGAACATCCATAGCAGCTGAATAACTAGCTCAGGTTTGTAAGACACAAGGATAATAACATGAATAAAAATCTCTTTCCTCTTTCTTTTATCAAGAATACATGTCTTCACATGTCTAAATTAATAGCATTGCACAATCCTATAATTGATTCAGGATTATAGCTGGTGCAGCAGAATTTAGAAAAAGACTGGAAGTGCTCTGAGCCATCCTAAGGAGTAAGATTCTTCCCTTGAAATGGTTCAGTAATAACAATGGCTTTTTGAGTAGAGGGAAATGTGGGATTTCTATTGAAAAAAATCAGAAGCTCTAATGGAATAAGTTTATATCTTTGTTCGTACTACTACTACGTGCAGATTTTTCAATATCAGATTTAGTTCCGGAGAATGAGGCACAGCTTCTATCTAGTGATTTCAAGGGAACGAATTCCAGATGTGCTATATGTAATGTTGTCAAGACAATTTGACAAATGTCTTCTGGAAGAACAATATAATCTCTCCACAACAGATATTCTTTATCAGAAGACAATTGGTGGACTTGTTATATCTATTGTCAATATCCCTTCTTTAGGTATATCACTTCTCTCTACCCAATATGGTCCTTGTTGCCCTTCACTCATCATGTTGCACTACCTCTGACCACTTTCTCTGACACAGGTGTTGGTTTGTGACACAGACTGGGCCAATAATAAAACTATATCTCCTTAGATCCAAACATTTGCTCAGAAATTGTGTATATTACCTTAGCAGTGCGAGCAGAATCTTCCCCAAGATTGCTTCATGCTTATTGGAAGAGACGATACCTATTTATGACTGTATTTTGTAGCTAAAAAGAGGTAAACCAGAAATGGCCAGTGGTGGTCAGTGGTTATCTTACTGACACAATGAAAGAAACCTTCATCTCAATGAAATGAGAGTTTAGAGGTAGAAGCAAAGAAAGATCCCTGACAATATTCCTTGGGTCCATGGGTCTGATTGAACATTTAGCTGGCTGTTCTCTTGGACATCTGTTAGTGAGCCAATGAAATTCTGTTCCTGCCTGAGATTGTTTGAATTATGTTTTACCACATTAAAAATATTCAGTCTATTTTAACAAATTATTTGGATGAATTGTGCATGAGTTGGGTCTACTACTGCATAATTCCTCCAGTCCACATTCTCCACACCTAATTTGTCAGGCTAATCTAGGATTGCTGCATATAATTGTATTTTTTTTCTATTTAATTGGAGATATAAACCAGGAAGTTTTTCCTACATCAGTGTCTTTAAGTGAAGAATCTGTTGTGGCCAATAGCTCAGAAAATACCCATTGAATCCAGGTATACTGGCTTAACGAAAATATGAAAGTACTAAGTAAATAATTCCAATGTCACATAAGTGGTGACAAAACTAAGAATGCAGGTTTCTACTCAGTAAAAAAAAATCCCAAAGAGGGATGTGATGAACACAGAATACAAAAATATGACTATAGATGTGGCTGTGGAACTTCATTCTCATGAAAATAGAAAGGATTCCCTTATTTATTAGTGCTCCATCTTTCTTTCTAAGTAATATGCAATTGTTGCCTCTCTGCCACTGGGCAGAGCTAAACACTGATGAAATCACATAAGGTGGAATATCAGTAATTAGGAGGCAACACTTTATATTTATTATACTATACTTCTTCAGAGTCAGAAATCAGTAATACCCTGGAGCTTCAGAATTTCTCTTCTCAGTTGTGGGCATAAGAGCATAAAAATGAATGAAGGGGGAGGGGGTTAGGGGAGGGATGGGGTGGGAGGTTGGGGTTAGCAGATGTAAGCTATTATATATAGAAAGGACAAACAACAATGTCCTACTGTACAGCCCAGGGAACTATATTCAGTATCTCATGATAAACCATAATGGAAAAGAACATTAAAAAATGTATATATATGTATAACTGAATCACTTTGCTGTACAGCAGAAATTAACACAACTTTGTAAATCAACTATACTTCAATAAAAAAAAAGAAAATGAATGAAGTTAACTGTAAGAAATTGCTTGTATTTTACCTGATATTCATCTAAAAGATGTTTATTTCATATGGTTCAACATAAAAGTATTCTAATGATTTTAATTCTAATATTATTACTAATGTAACACTAGCATTACTAATAAAAGAACACTTTACCAAAAAACAGGCACTGGGATAAGTAATTTATTTACTTAAAGACTTTTTTTTTTTTTTTTTTTACAGGACAGGAATAAAGACGCAGACCTACTAGAGAATGGACTTGAGGACACAGGGAGGGGGAAGGGTAAGCTGGGACAAAGTGTGAGAGTGGCATGGACATATATACAATACCAAATGTAAAATAGATAGCTAGTGGGAAGCAGCTGCATAGCACAGGGAGATCAGCTCAGTGCTTTGTGACCACCTAGAGGGGTGGGATAGGGAGGGTGGGAGGGAGGGAGATGCCAAAGGGAAGAGATATGGGTATATATGTATATGTATAGCTGATTCACTTTGTTATAAAGCAGAAACTGACACACCATTGTAAAGCAATTATACTCCAATAAAGATGTTAAAAAAAATCAATAAGTAAAAATAAAAAATAAATAAACAAACAAAACAAAACAAAACAAAACATATGATCTTCACAACATTTACAGTTGTAAAGCACCAATAGGTGTAATTATTTTTGTACTATACAGATAAGGAAAATGAGTCGCAGAAATGTTAACTTGCTGATGTCATGGAGATTGCATATATGGGAGCCAGGACTTGAACCCAATTTTTCTGATTCCTGAGTCTGCAACATTAGCCACTGTGCTATATTATTCCACAAGGTAACACTTCAGATTCCAGGCTTATATTTCTCCCTTTCCAGTCATAAGGCAGGTACAATAAAACAAGGTAAGACTTCTTGAAGTTTTTTATTCCTCTTCCTCTGATTTCTTATTCAGGACATCAGTGAAATAAGAGACCACTTTTTGTGTCAGAAGCTTCAGGGCTTCTCGGAAACTCTGGATGGCTCCCGGGTCAATAGAATTACAAATAAAAATCCTTACTTAATAAAAATAATTCCTTGATGCTGTTGTTGTTTCAGTCACCTCCTATTCACCTCATTAATGAGGGAGGGATTCCCACTCTAGGCTTATTAGAATGGCCAACAAAAGTCACCTGACACCGGGCAGTTTATGTCACATATACTCACAGCCTGGGGGAGAAAGATAGTACATGCTCTACAGGGCCACATGGAAGTTTCATTCAGGAACAGAGTGAAAAAGTAAGTCTGTGGGAGTCAGCCTTTGTAGTATCAAGAGGGTGAGGTGACCCATGGTTCCTACAGGAAGATGTGATTGGCTTGGTTGAATAACTCAACAGACTAGCAGGGAACTAAAATCTGCTACTCAGAGATAGGTAAGAACTATGCCTGGTCCTCTTGATAGGGAGGGTTGTGTGGCTAAGGGAATTTATACCTGTGAGAACAGTGGGGAGGAAAACCTACAGTTAGGTCATTCAAGACCCTCTCAATTTCCCTAGATGTCAAGCCAGCACAGAATGTAGGGCCTTAATTTTAGCCTTTAAATGCAATTATCTGGCTTGATGTTTTTAGTAGAATCAAAATCTAAAACAAATAAATCAAAATAGTCCTTAATATGTTTGGACAAAACGGAGTGTGAGAAAACTTTTCCTCCAGCCAAAAAAGCTGTGAGGCTGACTAATCATAAATAGTGGTTAGAGGCATTGCTTCAATACTTTGTAATCTTAAGGTCCTAACTTGTCCATAGATTTTTATGAAAGCACAGATGAGATAATAAATGGTTTGAGAATTTCCAAATCATTTATGCAGATGTTCACATTTTTAGGCTAACATAGGCAGAACAAGGATATCTTCAAATATTTTAAAATACCTCCTTCGAAGTTAGGATAAGTTTCAGTTTAGACTCTGCTGATTACTAGCTATGTGATCTTGGGCAAGTGGTTCCATTTTCTTAGTCTCAATTGCTTTACTTTCTAATTAGATCTAATAATATCAATTTCAAGGGATTACATGAAGCTTGAATATAATAACAGATATGAATGAGCTGCCACTTCAAAAGACTCAATAAATATTAGTCCTTTCTTTCTGCCCCTTCCATTTACCAAACTATTTTTTGTCTCTCTATATTACTGACAATTATTAGATGCTGCTAACTTTCTATGGTGTGCAGATGCAGTTTTAATTGCTAGATCCTTTTATCAGACCATTGTAAATGTAATATTTGAGTTAATCAAAAGGCATCATCTTAGTATTTAGTACACAACTACAAGTACATAATACTGCTATACCGTGTCATCCATGAAATCCCCAAAGTCTCAACGTTGAGAACAAGAAGCCACTAGAGTAGAACAAAAATAGTGGATTCCATTTGTAATGTTTAAATCCTAAACAATGACTGATGGTGCTGGTGGGAAGTGAAATGTCAATACCTCCAGTAGTTAATCAAATGTTTCATTGCTAGGTAAAGCAGAGGAAAAATGAAACATATGATAATGGCCTACACTTAGAAGCCAAGATAGTCCCATAACACCTTTCTGTTAAAGGTAAATTTCAATTTAATTTGTTCATCATATGTATGGGGTACCTGTTTTATGCTAGTGATTCTATCAATTTCTTACTAAACCTCTCCAATATGATGGCCCATGGACACCCCAAACTTAACATGTCCACATTGAGATTTCCATCTTGTACCCATCCCTCAAATTCTTTCTTTTCTCCCCATTTTAATGAAGAGAACTGCCAATGTATGTCAAACTGAATCAGAACCAGGGCTTCATGCCTGATTCCTCCTCTCTTCCATCCTTCATATCCAATCATTTCTATTGTCCTGTCAATTCTTACTCTTAATCCACTTTTGTTTTCTATCCCATTGCCACCTTTAGCTTTTATCTAGATTAAAACATTCGACAACAGCTCTGTTGACATGTACATGTTTCACATAGCAACCAACTACCTTTTCTTATTTAAAAAACTTCTATAGGGTAGGAGATAGGAAGGTATCAGCATGATGCTGAAGATCCACCCTAGCCTATTCCTTCTGCTAATTACAATTAAAATCTTTGGACGAAATACAAAAATGGCTACTTGAGTACTCTGAAAAGTTAACAGAGAAGGTGAACTAGAGCCAAAACTTGGAGAAGTAACTGTATAGAAATGAGTTTCCTGATTTTTTTTTTTTCTATCTTATACATTATCTCTCAGCATGGCAGCAGTGGTGGAGTCTTCAGCTAAAACTTTGAATGAAACCCTGGCCAAAAGAACCAGGAAAAGAGGATTCTCAAGGTAAGACATTATTGAGAAATGGATGCTGAAAGGAAGAGAAGAGGAACCTTTAATTCTATGTATAAGACATGCAAGTGTTGGCCTACACCTTGAACTACGTCTTTGTGGGACAGACCTACAGTAGCTTAGCTAAGGCTTAGATAAATGAGGAGAATTGAATGACACACACAACTCTTTCAGTGCAGTCCTTAAAGAGTACACATATGGAATAAATACAAACCAAAAGTGGTTAATGATTGTAGTACTCAACTGAACTATCTGCACAAGTATCTCTCTAACTTCTGAGCTGTTCATGCATTGGGCAGACTCAAATCTACATATCAAAGACTTAGAGAATTTAATCTAATAATTGAACCACTTCCCACATAAGAGAAGACACAACTTACAATTGAAACCTAAATAGATTGAATGCTTGCTGAAAGCAAAACATTAATATTCTCCAGAGGATTTTAACAAAGTACAGTGTCCAACAACTTAACATTCACAATATCCAGGGTGCAATCCAAAATTAATTGATATAAAAACAAAACAAATAACAACAATAACAAAAAATAGTAAAATGTGACAAAATCTCAAAGGTAAAAATTAACATATGCCAAGTCTGAGGTTAGCCCAAATGCTGGAAATATCAGACACATACTTTAAAACAGCTTTTATTCATATGTATGTAAAGAAAAACACACTTGAAATGAATAATAAAAATGAGAAGTTGTCAACAATAATAGGAATTATACAAAGAACTAAATGTGAATTTTAGAACTGAAAAATACAATATAAGACATTTAAAAATTACTAGTTGGACCCAGTTATAGAATAGTGACCACAGAAGAAAGAGTAAGCAAGCTTGAGGGTATGTCAGTAGAAATTATCCTAAAAATGAGAAAGAAAAGATTGAAAAAAATAAATAAATAAACAGAGCTTCAGTTTGTTTGAACAGTATCAGAGGTCGATCATACATGTAATTGAAGTTCAGAAGGAGAGTGGAAGGATATTGGGGCTGAAAAAAATATTTAAAGCAATAATAGTAGGAAACTTCTTAAATTCTGTGAAAGACATGCATTTACAGATTGAAGATTGACAAATTTCAACCTGGATAAAATCAAAGATGATTATGGGTAAGTATATTATAATCAGCTCACAATCAAAGATAAAGAAAAATCTAGAAAAATGACATTACATACAGTGGAAGAACAAATTGAATGATGGTGGATTTCTCTTTTAATATCCTTAAAGCACTGAAAGAAAGAACTGTCAACTCAGAACTGTCAACTCTTATTCCAATAGAATATTCTTCATAAATGAAGGTGAAAAACAAAGAAATTTAAAAATAAATGAGAACTAAAAAATAACCTTAAACTCAGCAAACCTGCATTACATGAAATGCTGAAGGAATTTCTTCAAGGTGAAGAAAAATAATATAGAGATTTGAATTTGGGGGAATAAAGGAAAAGTAGGAGAAATAACAGATAACAGGATAAATAAAAAAGATTACATTTACTCACTAAAACAAAAAATGTATACTTGATTATTAAAGAAAAAAATATTATATTGTTGAAGTACTTGATGTATGTAGAAGTAATATGTATGATAATTATAAGATGAAGATGAGTGTGGTGGAGAAAGGAACTAATGCAGTTGCAAAGATTTTCATCTTACATAAAGTGATACAATATCACTATAGGTAAAAGTGATAGGTAAAAGATTAAGTATGTATACTGAAATCTCTAGAGCAATCACTAAAAGTAACACAAGGAGATATAGACAAATATTCAATAAATAAAATAAAATATTTTTAAATCTCCAAGTAATTCAAAAGAAATAGAAAATGAGGAATTGAAAAAATAAATGAAATAAAAAGAAAGTAATAACATCATAGATATAAATCCAACCCAATCAATGATTGTATTAAAGGTTAATGGTTTAAACACTCTGATTTAAGAAAAAGGCAGAAAAATTGGTCGGAGTAGCTTAAAAAAAAGACTCCACTCTGTGCTGCCTACAAGAAACACATTTTAAACATAAAAATAACATACTGAAAGTAAATGAGTGGAAAAAAAATTGTCAAGAAAAAAGTAAGCATTACTGTTTATAAAATAAAGCCAAGGAAAAAGAGTACTACTAGAAATAAAAAGAAATATTTCAATAATTTTTTTTAAAAAATCAAAATGATAAAAGGAACAATTCAGAAGGAAGACAGAAAAATTATCAATATCCATGTACTCAGTAATATAGCTTCAAATTACAATAAGTGAAAAGTGAGAAAGACATAGATATTAACAACTGTTGGTTCTCATGAATTAATAAAACGAGACAAAATCAGTAAGAAAACAGAAGTCAGAAAGAGAAAAACAAATATCGTATATTAACGCATATATGTGGAATCTAGAAAAATGGTACAGATGAACCAGTTTGCAAGGCAGAAATAGAGACAGAGATGAAGAGAACAAACGTATGGACACCAAGGGGGGAAAGCTGTGGGGGGGGGCTGGGATGAATTGGGAGATTGGGATTGACATATATATGCTAATATGTATAAAATAGATAACTAATAAGAACCTGCTGTATAAAAATAAAATTCAAAAAGATAGTGTATTAACATTGAAAAAAAAAAAAAGAAAATAGAAGACCTAAAAATCTCGATCAAGCACCTTGATCTAATTGACATTTCTCAGCATTATGTCCAACAACTGCACCTTACATATTCTTTTCAAGTACACACGGTACAGTCACTAAAACAGATCATATATTAGGATATAAAACAAATCTCATTAAATTTAAAAGGATCAAAACCATGTAGAGTATATTATACAATCACAAAAGGATTAAATTTGAAATCAATAAAAAAATATGTAGGAAAACCCAAATATCTGAAAATTAGACAGCACACTTCTAAATAATTCATGGGTCAAGGACAGATTCATGAGGGAAATTAGAAAGTATTTTTAATAAATATACAACATATCAAAATTTGTGTGGTGTAACTAAAATATATTAGTTATATCTAATTATATTAGCAAAAAAGATCCACCTTAATAGCTAAAATAAGCCAGGTAAACAAAGACCTATTTTACAAGAAATACAAAAGGAAGTTCTTCAGGCTAAAAGTAATGACATCAGACATTAACTCAAATCCACAGAAATAAATTAAGAGAATTTGAAATGATAAATGTGTGGATAAATATACAAGACTGTAATTTTTTTTCTGTTTTCATTTCCTTCTTTCAAAGGCACAAGATTGCATAAAGCAATCATTATAGACCAGTATGGTTGAATTTATAAGATATATCAATACAATACATGTGACAGTAACAGTAAAAATAAAGGTGGAGGAAATGAAGCTATATTGCAACAAAGTTTCTATATCTTACAAGAATTAATCTAATTTGTGAAAATGATTATGTGATCCAGAGAAAATAACTAATAGTATGTATGCAATCACTAGAGAAACTAAAAATGATGATAGACAGTTATAGGTACATATCTGTCATATTGCTACTTATGATTTTTATTACTTTATCTGTTTCTCCTTTACTATGATCTTAGCTTTTGGAAATATATATATGTATACATAATATATATATATTTATATATATTATATATACTTATATATATATATATATATATATACACACACACACACACACACACATACATACATATATACCAAACACATATAATACTATATATAATACTAAACATACATATATATAATACCATGTACATATATATATAATATCACATGTATTATACTGTTTTGTACTTCATATCAAATATATATATCAAATTTATCTATATATATAATAACAAGGCAGGACAGGAGAATCAGAGTAACAAAAAGTGAAAGAGTAACAAAGAGAGACACAAGACATATTAAACCGAATAGCAACGTGGCAGATATAAATTCAATCACATCAATAATTATATTACATATAAATGGACTAATCCTCCAATAAAAAAAATCAGCAATTGTCAGACTGAATAAAAACGTAAGGTTCGGGCTTCCCTGGTGGCGCAGCGGTTGAGAGTCTGCCTGCCAATGCAGGGGACACGGGTTCGAGCCCTGGTCTGGGAGGATCCCACATGCCGCAGAGCGACTGGGCCCGTGAGCCACAGCTACTGAGCCTGAGCGTCTGGAGCCTGTGCTCCGCAACGAGAGAGGCCGCGACAGTGGGAGGCCCGCGCACCGCGATGAAGAGTGGCCCCACTCGCCGCAACTAGAGAAAGCCCTCATACAGAAACGAAGACCCAACACAGCCAAAACTAAATAAATAAATTAATTAAAAAAAAAAAAAGTGGGGCTTCCCTGGTGGCGCAGTGGTTGAGAATCTGCCTGCTAATGCAGGGGACACGGGTTCGAGCCCTGGTCTGGGAAGATCCCACATGCCACGGAGCACCTGGGCCCGTGAGCCACAACTACTGAGCCTGCGCGTCTGGAGCCTGTGCCCCACAACGGGAGGGGCCACGATAGTGAAAGGCCCGCGCACCGCGATGAAGAGCGGTCCCCGCACCGCGATGAAGAGTGGCCCCCACTTGCCGCAACTGGAGAAAGCCCTCGCACGAACCAAAGACCCAACACAGCCAAAAATAAATAAATAAATAAATAAAGTAGCTATAAAAAAAAAAAAATAACTAGTGTTATTAAAAAAAAAAAAAAAAAAAAGTAAGGTTCAACTACATGCTGTCTACAAGAAACACATTTTAGATTCAATGACACAAACATGTAGAAGTAAAAGGAAATGACACAAACATGTAGAAGTAAAAGGATAGATAAAGACATACCATGGAAACACTAACCATGAGAGACATGAAGTAGCTATATATAAATATTAGAAAGCATGGACTTTATAAAAAGAAATACTGTTAGAGGTCAGTATATCTGGAAGATACAATAAATATGATGTATATGCATCTAACAACAAGATAGCCCCAGAAAACATGAACAGAAACCTGATAGAAGTGAAAAGAAAAATATAATTCAACAATAATATTTTGATACCCTGCTCTCAAAAAAGAGAAATCTCCAGTGATATAAAAGACTTAGGGACTTCCCTGGTGGTGCCATGGTTAAGAATCCACCTGCCAACGTAGGGACATGGGTTCAGTCCCTGGCCCAGGAAGATCCCACATGCCACGGAGCAACTAAGCCCGTGCACAACAACCACTGAGCCTGCGCTCTATAGCCCGCAAGCCACAACTACTGAGCCAGCATGCCACAACTACCGAAGCCCATGCACCTAGAGCCCGTGCTCTGCAACAAGAGAAGCCACCTCAATGAGAAGCCCGCGCACTGCAACGAAGAGTAGCCCCCACTCGCCACAACTAGAGAAAGCCTGCATGCAGCAACAAAGAACCAGCGCAGCCAAAAATAAATAAATAAATTAAAATAAATAAATAAAAGACTTGAATCACACTATCAACCATTTTGACCTCACTGACTGTTATGTTATGCTTCATCTCATGACAGCACAATATACTTTCTTTTCAAGGTCGCATGAGACATTCTTTAGGATAGACCATACACTAGACCATAAAGGACTCTGTAAATTTAAAAGGACTGAAATAATACAAAGTGTTCTCTTTGATCACAAAGAAATTAAATTAGAAATTAACAACAGAAAGATATTTGGGAAACCCTCAAATATCTTGAGATTAGATAATGCACTTCTACTAAATAATCCATGGGTTAAAAAAGAAATCACAGGGGTAATTATAAAATATTTTTAAATGAATGAAAAAGAAAATATCAAAATTTATGAAATGAAGCTAAAGCAATGCTTAGAGATATATTTATAGTTTTAAAACACATATTTATTTAAATATATATATATTATAACTCAATAAGTCAAACAGCCCAATTAAAAATGGGCAAAATGCTTGAATATACTTCACCAAATAATATATGAGTGGTCAGTAAGCATATGAAAAGAAGCTCAATACCATTAGTCACCAGGGAAATACAAATTCATACTACAATGAAACACAATTACAAACCTATTTATTTTACTGTAATCCAAAAGATTGACTGTATCAAGTATTGGTAAGGATGTGTAGAACTGATATTTCCATATGCTGCTGTTGAGAATGTAATGTGGTACAACTACTTTGGAAAACAGTTTAACATATTCTTAAAAAGTTAACCAATACCAACCACACAACACAGCCATTTCACACTTAAATATTTACCTAACTGATACAAAAACCTTTGTCCATGCACAAACTTGTGCTTGAATGCATGAATGCTCATGATAGCTTTATTTGTAATAGCCAATAATTGGGGGAAAGAAAACCTTCAATATCATCAACATGTGAATGAATAAACACATTATGTTATAACGATACAGTAAAATACCTATTATTAAGAAAAAAAAAAAAGAGAACTATGAAATACACCAGAACATGAGACCAAGGATAAGTCTCAATCATTATGCTGTGTGAATAAAGCCAGGTCAAAAAAGGGAACATACTGTATGACTCTATAAATGCATAACACCTACAATTTATAAAAAAAACTAGAACATACAAACAGGGAGAAGTTTTATGGCTGTTTGGGATGGCAGTGACAGGAATGACAGATTACAAAGAGTGATGAGAAAATTTTGGGTGGTGCTGGATATGTTCATTATCTGTGGTGATAGTTTCCACAGGAGTGTACTTGTATCAAATTGATCAAATTTTCCTCCTTAAATATAAATAATTACACCCTAATAAAACCTACCAAAAATAAATAAATAAAACTTTTATGGTACCCTATTGTAATCTGGAAAAATTTTCAATTTTTTAGCATGGCATATATCAAAGCCCTCTCTATTAGCTTGAATTAGTTCTAGCTTTGAGTGACAGAAAATCTAAATGAATGGTGGTTTAAACCCAGGGTCAGCAAGCGTTTTCTGTAAAGTGTCAGATAGTGAATATTTTAGGCTTTGCAGGCCACATGCTGGCAACTACACAACTCTGCCTTTGTGACATCAAATCAGTCATAGATGCTGTCTAAATGAGTGGCATTAGTGTGATCCAATGAAACTTAATTTACAAAAACAGATGGTGAACTGGATTTGGAAGGTTGGGATGTAATTTGCCTATCCCTGGTTTAAAAAACAGCTTTTGTAAACTTAGGCAATCCAGGAATAGGATGATGACTCCATCTATCTCCTGGCTTCTTTGTCATCCTTAATATGTGGCCTCTACCTCATGGCACAAGATGGCTGCTCCATCATCAACCACATCCATATTTCAGCCAACAGGAAGAAGGAAAGAAACAAAAAGCATGCCCTTCTCTTTGTATACTCCTAGAAAGTTATACACACTTTTATTTACATTTGTTTGTCTGTAAATTAATCACATGGCCGTACTTAGATACAAGGGAAGCTGATAAATGTAGTCTTCATTCAGCATGACCAAGTGTCCAGATAACGCTCAGGGTTCTACTACCAAGAAGGGAGGACTAGGTAAAAGTTCTCTTCTGCATTCTTCTAAATATAATATATACAAAATCCATAATGATATGAAGGAAGCAAAAAGGAAAATACATTTTCAGTTAGAAATTATAAGCTAGGGTTTATTGTGTGTTGTTTTTAAATGAAAGAGACATGTTTAGTCTTAAAAGAATATTTGGTTATGTAAAGAAATTTAGGATTTCCCTAATGACATAGGTCAGACAAGCTTGTGTGTTGGATTCATATAAAGCTGGATTAGAGATCTGGCTTTCACTTATTGTTTATGTGGAGGTTAATAAGCATCCTCTGACTCCTAGTTTACTAACCTGTGTATCTGGGCAGACAGATTTTATTTAACATATTCACATTTATGTATTGGGACAGGGAGAGTGTTGTTTATCCTTTTAACACAATAGATACGACATTACATAATTTTGTTTTGCTCTGCTCCTCAAAGACTGTATCACGTTAGGATGATTTCCAGTATCTGCATTTCATTAAATCTTCATATGCAAAGCACAGAAGAATTTGAGGGCCTGAGGAACTTAGGTGTGCCATGCCATAGGCATTTTTAAAATTCACATTGGGTGTGCATCAGTCTAAGTAACTGATAATATCTCACTTGCATATAAACTGAGCCATTCATCACAAAGCCATTCCTGAAACCGGCATGCCAACAGACCTCCAGAAAAATACTGAGACTGGGGTCTGAATTTTTAGCCATTCTTACATTTGTTGCCAAGAAAGGCACTGCTATTACATATTTAAATGAGATTAGTACCAGCTTGTGTTTCGAAAATAATTTGCAACTATCATTATATCTTATTTTAAGACAGCTTAGTTTGGTAATCCCTGCTTGACAGGTGAGAAAGCCAAGACATAGAACAGGTACCTGCCTCATAATGACAAGCAGACGTTTATTGCTGAAGCATATTGCCACTGAGGGAGTATAAGGTATGTAAGAAATAACGGGTTGACTCGCCTTCAAGAAATTTATAATCACCATGGTACTCCCTTGATACTGGCTAGTCCCACCCTTACCTCTGTGATGCAGTGGTCCTGGATGCTGGGTGTCTTAGCGGCTTCAACCGTGGGTGTAGCACTGAAACATATTTGCTTTCAAATTCCATACCACCCTCATCCCCTCACACGTCTAGTAGCTATAGGACCTATAGGAACTATCTGCCTCATGTGTAATTTTGTGGAGTAAATATACTAATGGGTAAAATCTGAAAGAGCAGCTCGTTATTCCTGTAACCATCCCTCCCCCCAAGCTGGAGGATGTAGGTTGCAGACTAGGTACAAAGTAAAAACTGAGGCTGGTTGCCCACCACCTCCAGCCTGACCGCAAGCTCCATGGAGATGTGTGACCCTTCTCTGCAGCTATCCTAACAACCTGCTCACCCTCACCCAGCAATAGGCTAGCCCCCAGTTTAAATTTTGGAACTTTAAAAAGTATCACTTCCTGGTCTTGGACCTCCAGAGTTTCTGATTTAATTGGACTGGAGTGGGGCTTCAGTTTAGGAGGTTTTAAGAGCTCCCCAGGTGTTTTTAATATGCAGCCAAGGTTAACAATTGCAACTGAGGGGCTCCCTGGCTGGGGCCATGGGCTGCCTCAACTTTCCCATCTGTTGCTTGATAACGCAGACTTGGCCTTCACTGCTGCTGTCTGGCTTGCTCTGCCTGATCCTCAGTTCCGAACTCCTGCCTGGTTCCAAGCACTCAGGTATTTGTGTCTTCTTCATTCTCTGGTACCTACACAACCTCGGGCTAAATGCCTGCCTTTACCTCACAGGCATGTCTGAGTCAGATCCAGGCTTTGCCCCAGCCTCTCCTGCTGGCTGGTTCCTGAGTCTGCTCCTGAAAACCATGGTCCAAAAATTAGCACAGCCTCCAAAATTTTGTTCCTTAGGGATGCTTCCCTGAGGTTCCCCCCAACCAGGGGCACGCTCAGCACAGAACCAGCTTCTCAGGACAGCAGGAGAATAAGGGTGGCAGAATTGGTCTCTTAGAGCTTCTCTGAAGTCCTCTTTCTTTTCTTCCTTTACTTCCCCCAAGGCTTTTAGCAATGCATAGTGAGATTGCATAATCTTCTCTGTTGCTCCTTTTTCCTGAGAGAGAGACAGAGAGAGAGAGAGAAAGAGTGAGAGAGGTGAGAGGTGGGAAGGGGAGCAAAATTCCAGGACATATTTCCCTATTATTGTTAGACACAAACATTTAAAGTTAATAAATTTTATGTTAAGCCTAATACATTTTTCACATTCTATAAAACCTAATGTAATTTTAGTATTCTATTAAAAACATTTAATATTTATTAATAAAGGTATAATATAAACCATTTAATATAATTTAACTAGCTACAGCACCCATATTTTTTATGAAAGTTAAAGGAAAAACTATTAACTATACAAAACTCTAAACTTTGACCTCAGGTTGATTAAAATTTGGTTCCCTGCAACTCACATCATTGTTTGAAAGAAACATATATGTTTGACATATGGCATAAATAAGAAAAAGAAGGGGAAAAGCAGTCACTTTTCATATCTACAAAAAACTGAAAATCATATGTCTTCTGTCAATGTTTTAATACTACTCAGAGTTAGTTGAGAAGGGAAGTTGGGGTCAAATTTTCATTTATCTATATAAAGCTACAAATTAATAATGATCACTTGCTTGGCATCCCCTTCCACTCATTCAATATTTCCCAAATGGAGTTAACTGGGAACAAGAAACTGGAGGTATGGGGAAGAGTGGCTCATTGACTCAAATTACTTGTCATCTATTTTATCATTTTATGGGAGATAGTAAATGGGTAGATGCATATTTATTATTTTATCTCAATATGCAATATCATGAATATATACCATGAGTCTCATTACTCCAATGACTGACATTTACTCAAAATTTCTGAAATAATATGCTATTTACATAATTCCAAGAGATATAGTCTTAAAATAGGATCCTGCCTTGTTTCCTGTCAAAAATTGATCAGAATATGAAAATATCAATTGATTGCTTCCAGTTGATGAATCATCATTTACTTAAT
The DNA here is from genome assembly GCF_949987535.1 of Balaenoptera acutorostrata. NCBI lineage: Eukaryota > Metazoa > Chordata > Mammalia > Artiodactyla > Balaenopteridae > Balaenoptera > Balaenoptera acutorostrata. The sequence continues at coordinate 48,554,663 of NC_080066.1, read as the reverse complement.
CATTTGTCTATGGTTTAACATTGGACACATTTTTTTCATTCTATTTCTTTTCTTTTCTATGCTGATATCAATAACATTGCAGTGAATAACTTTGTGTCTGTTATTTTATATTTTGAATTTAGTTTTTGGTATAGATTTAAACATGGGTCAAATGTCATTAAACATTTTAGTCTAATTGATAAGCCTACCCAATACATCCAATTCTCTAAGATTTCTAAGGGGGATGAGAACAATTTTAAGACAGGCACACGTGTTGGTAAAGAGTGCTCAGATTGAGGAGGGGAAAGAAAGCAGTCTAGAGTATGTCTGCCCCTACTCCATGGTGGGTTGGTCCAATTTTGGAGAACAGTGTTTTTAAATCCAACCATTATTACTGTTTTTATGGTGTCAACAACTTGAGGTGAAGCTGCATGAGAGTTCTTCACTATATAGAGTACCCAGTATGAACTTTAAGGTGATTCATAAATTGGGAAGGGGAAATATCTGATACAACAACCTTTATTGTTTGGGGACATCTGCTCTTTGGCCTCTTCCAACTGGTCACTGCACCCTGTGGCTGTTGGGCTAGGTTGGGTGGCCAAGTGAAGAGGTTCCCAACAGTTACTCTTATACAAGTGCTGGTATGGCCTCTTGAGGACTTTCTTTTTTTCCATTTGGATGTCCAACAGACTTTGTGATTCACGTTCTTCACTGGTCAGTCTCTCAGCTGTGATCACCAGGCTCTGCGATACTCTGTGGAGCTCCCAAAGTGGTACCGTGGTGCACTCAACAGCTTCTTCATGTGCCTGTGCTACAAAAAGAATACAAATGCTTTCCTGGCTATTATTTTATTGGATCTGAAAGAAGATTTGATCCTGGTTCTGGTAACCAACTAGAATTCTCTCTCTTCAAATTTTACATTGTTTAATTCATAACTAATCATAATTGTTCTTCTACTGTGAGCCTATTCCATGTTTTAGTGGCCATGATGAACTTCTTTCTGTTCATTGATTTCTTCTTCTTCTTTTTCTGTTTTTTTGGCTTTTTGGGTTTTTTTGTCTCATCATATTTACTTCTTTTGTTGACACCATTTGCAAAGGTTGTCCTTTTGTTGCTTCTACCAGGAGAGCTTCCAGGTAGGTGATTTTAGGTATGAGGTTCTACATCAGAATTGAGTTCCTGAGTTTGACCAGAGTAGACAAAGCTTGTTATGTTGCTATTGTTGTTGTTTCTGCAAATTCTATCCCCCTCTTTTCAAAATAAAGGGTACAGTTACTTAAACTTTTCCAGGCAGGCTCCTCATCTTCACAATGACATTCTTCATGCCTGGGGTGAGGGGTAGAGTATTCTTTATTTTCTCTCTCCACAGCGCATGGTCCCAGCTGTGTGGCTCCTTTCATGAATATGCATGAAATCAGATATGACATTGCTCTGCTCCCATTAATAATCTTGTCATCTGACTTGTGCTCCAGAAAGCTCCCGTCCATAACTTCTCAGAGCAAATATAGCCTGAAGAAAAACAAGACAAATCAAAACCAAAAGATCCTATCTTTTTATCTTTTTTATTTGATTGGGATTAGGTATTCCAACATTTTGGGCAAGGGCTCGTGAGAGGAGCAGAGGGGGCATGGAAGGGAGAGAGAGTGAGCCGGCTCAGAAGAGAAGTCAGGCCCTGTGTGAATGGCGTGGCTTGTTTGGGAGCCGAAAGCGGTGGGTGTAATGGTATGTGAAGTGACCTTGAATATAGGCACTGTGGGTAGCCCCAGCTTTTTTGTAAAAGAAGCATTTGCAGTGGAGGTTTGGGTTTCAGGCCTCCCAGTCATCAATCATCTCAGCCCATTCTTCTCTTTGACAGCTCAGTACAAGGCCTGACATTTGACACCCAAGACCCCAGGACTTACACACAGACACAAGCTGAGACCCTAAGGGAGGGGAAGAGGAAAAAAAAAAACAAGACAAAAAAAGGCTGCTTTTTTTTTTTTTTTTTTTTGAAGCAGCAAACTGAGGAATATAGCAAACAAATTCTATCACGGGAACTAATTCTGCAGGAGAGCATCACATTGAGTTTTGCTGCTGCTTTGTGATTTTTCATACTGTTCAGGGTTCTTAAAATAGCTCTGTGTGGACAGTTTGGGGTAAAAATCTCAGCCTGGCTGGCCACTTTCCATTTGGCCAGATTGAATCCAACCTCAGCATTCAAGGATGGACTGGTGGGCAAGGGGGTTATCACTTTCTGGACAATGGCTCATGACATTGTGACCCGAGTGTCATTATATCATACTGTCACCTTGGGGGGCGGGGAAGGCCACCCTCACAGTACTTTCCCTTTGGAACATTGAAAAAATAAAAAAGAAGGATAATAGCTCAGGTTCAGATATGAGCTCACCGAAGTCCAGGGTCAACTAATGCAAATGTTTCAGGGATCAAATAATGGTAATTGGTGTTAAGAATTAGGTAATTTATGGTTCTAACATTGAAAGAGTCTAAAAGGTTTATAACATGCAAGTCCCAGGATTTCATGGGTGAAGGTCGAGGTGGCTCTTCCTCAAATCCCTGTTCATCTACGGCCAGTTAAACTGAGTGCCAAACCCTGAGCATGTGAGGCCAAGGGTGTGTGGTTAAATTCTTACCCAAGTCTGAGACCTGACAGATCAATCTTTCAAGTATTTTTGACAATGACTATATGCCCAGCACTATACTCAAATCATAGAAAATGCAAATACTCTAAGAGATGATCCCAGCCTACACAACTACTACTGTCTATTTGGAGAGATAAAGCGTATGTTGATAAGATAGTGCATAACAAGGTGGTAAAAACAAATGTACTCTGATATATCAACTAGGTTGTCTCTGGGATTACTCAGCACATCTTTCATTCTGGAAGCATTGGCATCCCACACACAGACTTGAGAAACCCCATGATTCTTCTCAGTGTAAATGTAGAAAAATATTTTGGGGGTTGCTTAGGAAATATAAAAAGCTTCCTAAGAATAGTTAGTAGTATAGGTTTAGAAATGCAGAGGTCAATATTAGGTATGCTTCAGAAAAATTGAGCAGAGACTATTATAATATCAGCAGTGAATGGGGTGGCTGAATTAGAAGTGGGTTTTCTTTTTATTTTTAATTAATTTCCTCATAATTTATAATGAACATGTATAACTTTTTATTGATAAATAAATGTTATGAACATTGAAAAAATAGGGCTATTCAGTGACTGCCTGGAATCATATACCAGTTTCATTTCATTCTATGGTTTTTCTCTCAGTGTGGAAAGTCTGTTAAGATCCTCATTTCACTACCGTCCTGGTAATAGTTAATAATGTTCATGTTCTACAAGAGCAAAGGTAAATCAGCCTCTGAGCTTGAGTGAAGCTCTTTATAGTAGATGGGGGCTCCTCTTCTGTGTTCCCACAATGCCCTGTGCACTAGAATAGCACTAACAAGTTGTATTAATTTGGGAGTAACTTTTCAATCTTGCTCATTCAACTGTGAGCTTCTTGAGGGCCAGGCCCTGTCTGTGTCAGGCAGCTTATACATTTTTATACCTCCAGAGGGTAGGCCCTCGCCTTGCCAAAGGAGACACTTAATATCCTATTGAAGGCTTAATAAGTATATGAATAAAGATCTGCTTCAATTTCTCCTTAGACAAGCTCCATCACTATAGTTTTAGGGCACTAATTTGTGCACCTCTAGGCAGGCACACATTTATTAGTCTTTGAGCTTTGCTTTGTTATCACGCTTAGTAAATACATTTACTTCTCTGACTTTTTGTAAAATTCTTGTCAAGAATGGACAGATAAAAACTTACCAGACTCTCATCTTCTTCCATTGAAAATTTCCTGTTTTCTTGGTTCCTCCATAAAATTTGCTCTTCCTTTACCTTTCTCTCTTTGTTCTTTATTTTTTAATATGCCTTTCTTAAAAAAAAAATCCTTTAAATTCTGTAAGAAAAGATAATGTATTTTTTACGTTTTAAATTCTTCAACATAGAGTGCCACTTATAATGATGTACATGTAAGTTTCAGATAGTTAATTCCTGTCCAAAATAGTTCTTTTTTTTTCAAGTTATTTATTTACTTTTTCATGTATTTTGCTATTCCAACAGTGTACTCATCTATGTTTGGAGAACTCTGTGGTACTTTTACTTGGTGTGTTTCTTTTTCCCCTGGAAAACTTTACCCACTGCTGTCAAGAATTCGAAGTCCAAATCACGACTTTTTCCCTCACTTTGTTAAAGAAGTACAGAATCTGCAATATCTTGAGGGAAATTCTTTGATCCATAAAATAAGAGTTATGCTTAGCCGTGAGCTTTTTGAAACAGAGTGGTGTTCGTTTTGTTTGAAAGATCCAGAGTAGAAGTCTGAAAATGTCACACAGTGGAGATGATTAGTTCTAGTATAAATTGAATGGTACCATTGAAGACAAACTCAGGATAAGTTCTTGGTTTCATTTTAAAAGTTAGATATTTCCTAGTGTGGGCAAAAAAAAAAAAAAAAAAAAAAAAGTTAAACATTTGTAATTAACAATACTGAATACCATCATTTTGACACTTTCAAACTATGGTATCAGTTGACTTTCAGCGCAATCAGGATGAAGACTGCATTGTTGGGTGGAGAAATTCTGTGGTTGTTTTCCTCCTCTAGGCTCTCTGTGTGTCACCACAGAATTGGAATTCAAGAGATGAGCTTGTATTTCTAATCATGTTGCTATTTCCCATGTAGCTTCTTAGTCAGCTCCTTGGATTCTTCACACAAAACTATAAAAAGGTCATCAATTATAGGGACCTTATGTAAATACTGGGCAGTTTTGTGATCCTATTCTGAGTAACATTTATATACATCTGCTCAAATAAATTAATTTTCTTGTCCCAAATGACTCATTTAGTGTAAATAGAAGTTCTCATGCCAATGCAAATAGAGAAGGGGAAAGAGGGCACAGGGAAATTAGGAGGATGGGAATTCACTTTGTAATCTACCAATTTATGAGTGTTGGCACATACTTTTTAAATGAAAAAGCATTAAGGAAATATTTATATGGGGAAGGAAAAGAGAGAGAGAGGATTAGGAATCTGATCTTCTCACTTGGAATATAACCATCTTGAGGGTTTGTTATGCGTTCAGACATGCCTTCATTCTAGTACAATTTGCACTGTTTTCCTGTCTTGAGGATCTGATTCACTTCAGTTAACTTCTCAGAGCCTTATTTCTACATATGCAAAATCATAATGTAGTTTTTCAAACTGTGATAACTGGCAGCTAAATTACACAACGTTTTTATCTTCTCTAAGTGCTAGTGCCATTTCCGCATGTATTGAGCATCACACAGCGGATGAAGAAAGAGCTGCAGACTTTGCTCAGTCATGTTACAGGTTAAGGTGAGCCTGACAAATTCTTGAAACTCCACCTGAAGCCTGGAGTCATGGCCCTATGGATTTTAATAGCAGTTCCTTTCCTGACAAGAAATGAAGTTTCTTTACAAAGCTTCCACCAAGTTTCCATTAACCTATTGTAACGTGTCATATAGATTGCTCCAGAATCTATATTTTCTTCCTATCACTTGTTTGATTGCAATGAGCTTCCTCTCTTGGTATTTATACCCTTTCCCCATCCTCTAGCATCAACTATCCTATTTTTGTGGTATTCACTGATAGTGTCATTTTATGAATCCACCATTCCAAAACTTATTGACAGCCCTTTGACATTGCTTGGGATATCTCCCCCTTTATACATGACCTTTTTAGAGCATTGGCATCATATTTTTTCCTCCAGCTTGTGCCCATAATTTTTTTCAAAATTCAATTCATCTTTCTTCTTCCAAGAATTCTTCCTGAACAAAACTCACCTTCTTTGAATTGCTGCTTTATTGTGTGTTCCTTAACTTTTCAGAATGGATGCATTCATGTTTCTGAAACTTCTTTCCCGAGACATTTCTTTTTTTTTTAATTTAATTTCATTTTTTTTATACAGCGGGTTCTTATTAGTTATCTATTTTATATATAGTTGTGTATATATGTCAATCCCAATCTCCCAATTCATCCCACCACCACCCCTTCCCCACCGCTTTTCCCCCTTGGTGTCCATACGTTTGTTCTCTACATCTATGTCTCTATTTCTGTCTTGCAAACTAGTTCATCTGTACTATTTTTCTAGATTCCACATATATGTGGAATACGATATTTGTTTTTCTCTTTCTGACTTACTTCACTCTGTATGACAGTCTCTAGGTTCATCCACATCTCTACAAATGACCCAATTTCGTTCTTTTTTATGGCTGAGTAGTACTCCATTGTATATATGTACCACATCTTTTTTATCCATTCATTTGTCGATGGGCATTTAGGTTGCTTCCATGACCTGGCTATTGTAAATAGTGCTGCAATGAACATTGGGGCGCATGTGTCTTTTTGAATTATGGTTTTCTCTGGGTATACGTCCAGTAGTGGGATTACTGGCTTATATGGTAATTCTACTTTTAGTTGTTTTTTTTTTTTTTTTGCAGGGGCGCCAGGACCAACAATCACCAGCTGCCTGATTATCAAAAAATTATGCTTCCGAAATCTCTTGATGTCGATTCCGCATGAAGAACAAACGAGCTGTCCCACGTGTGTCACTCACGACAGAAGCCCTTTTTTTACTTTTAGTTTTTTAAGGAATCTCCATGCTGTCCTCCCATAGTGGCTGTATCAATTTACATTCCCACCAACAGTGCAAGAGGGTTCCCTTTTCTCCACACCCTCTCCAGCATTTGTTGTTTGTAGATTTTCTAATGATGCCCATTCTAACCAGTGTGAGATGATAACTCATTGTAGTTTTGATGTGCATTTCTTTAATAATTAGTGATGATGAGCAGCTTTTCATGTGCTTCTTGGCCATCTGCATGTCTTCTTTGGAGAAATGTCTATTTAAGTCTTCTTCCCATTTTTTAATTCGGTTGTTTGTTTTTTTAATACTGAGTTGCATGAGCTGTTTATATATTTTGGAGATTAATCCTTTGTCCATTGATTTGTTTGCAAATATTTTCTCCCATTCTGAGGGTTGTCTTTTTGTCTTGTTTATAGTTTCTTTTGCTGTGCAAAAGCTTTTAAGTTTCCTTAGGTCCTGTTTGTTTATTTTTGTTTTTATTTCCATTACTCTAGGAGGTGGGTCAAAAAGGATTTTGCTGTGATTTATGTCAAAGACTGTTCTTCCTATGTTTTCCTCTAAGAGTTTTATAGTGTCTGGCCTTACATTTAGGTCTTTAATCCATTTTGAGTTTATTTTTGTGTATGGTGTTAGGGAGTGTTCTAATTTCATTCTTTTACATGTAGCTGTCCAGTTTTCCCAGCACCACTTATTGAAGACTGTCTTTTCTCCATTGTATGTCCTTGCCTCCTTTGTGATAGATTAGTTGACCATAGATGCGTGGGTTTATCTCTGTGCTTTCTATCCTGTTCCCTTGATCTATATTTCTGTTTTTGTGCCAGTACCATATTGTCTTGATTACTGTAGCTTTGTAGTATACTCTGAAGTCAGGGAGCCTGATTCCTCCAGCTCCATTTTTTTCCCTCAAGACTGCTTTGGCTATTGGGGGTCTTTTGTGTCTCCATACAAATTTTAAGATTTTTTGTTCTAGTTCTGTAAAAAATGTCATTGGTAATTTGATAGGGATTGCATTGAATCTGTAGATTGCTTTGGGTAGTATAGTCATTTTCACAATATTGATTCTTCCAATCCAAGAACATGGTATATCTCTCCATCTGTTTGTGTCATCTTTGATCTCTTTCATCAGTGTCTTTTAGTATTCCGAGTACAGGTCTTTTACCTCGTTAGGTATGTTTATTCCTAGGTATTTTATTCTTTTTGTTGCAATGGTGAATGGCAGTGTTTCTTTAATTTCTCTTTCTGATCTTTCATTGTTAGTGTATAGGAATGCACGAGATTTCTGTGCATTAATTTTGTATCCTGCAACTTTACTAAATTCATTGATTAGCTCTAGTAGTTTTCTGGTGGCATCTTTAGGATTCTCTATGTATAGTATCATGTCATGTGCAAACAATGACAGTTTTACTTCCTCTTTTCCAATTTGTATTCCTTTTATTTCTTTTTCTTCTCTGATTGCCATGGCTAGCACTTCAAGAACTATGCTGAATAATAGTGGTGAGAGTAGACATCCTTGTCTTGTTCTTGATCTTAGAGGAAATGGTTTCAGTTTTTCACCATTGAGAATGATGTTTGCTGTGGGTTTTTTGTACATGGCCTTTATTATATTGAGGTAGGTTCTCTCTATGCCCGCTTTCTGGAGAGTTTTTATCATAAATCAGTGTTGAATTTTGTCAAAAGCTTTTTCTGCATCTATTGAGATGATCATATGGTTTTTATTCTTCAGTTTGTTAATATGGTTTATCACATTGAATTGTGTATATTGAAAAATGCTTGCATCCCTGGAATAAATCCCACTTGATCATGGTGTATGATCCTTTAAATGTGCTGCTGGATTCTGTTTGCTAGTATTTTGTTGACGATTTTTGCGTCTATGATCATCAGTGTTATTTGTCTGTAATTTTCTTTTTTTGTGGTATCTTTTTCTGGTTTTGGTATCAAGGTGATGGTGGCCTTGTACAATGAGTTTGGGAGTGTTCCTTCCTCTGCAATTTTTTGGAAGAGTTTGAGAAGGATGGGTGTTAGCTCTTCTCTAAATGTTTGATAAAATTCACCTGTGAAGCCATCTGGTCCTAGACTTTAGTTTGTTGGAAAATTTTTATTCACAGTTTCAATTTCATTACTTGTGATTAGTCTGTTCATATTTTCTATTTCTTCCTGGTTCAGTCTTGGAAGGTTATACCTTTCTAAGAATTTGTCCATTTCTTCCAGGTTGTCCGTTTTATTGGCATAGAGTTGCCTGTAGTAGTCTCTTATGATGCTTTGTATTTCTGCGGTATCCATTATAACTTTTTTCATTTCTAATTTTATTGATTTGAATCCTCTCCCTCTTTTTCTTGATGAGTCTAGCTAAAGGTTTATCAATTTTGTTTATCTTCTCAAAGAACCAGCTTTTAGTTTTATTGATCTTTGCTATTGTTTTCTTTGTTTCTATTTCATTTATTTCTGCTCTGATCTTTATGATTTCTTTCCTTCTACTAACTTTGGGTTTTGTTTGTTCTTCTTTCTCTAGTTCCTTTAGCTGTAAGGTTAGATTGTTTATGTGAGATTTTTCTTGTTTCTTGAGGTAGGATTGTATTGCTATAAACTTCCCTCTTAGAACTGCTTTTGCTGCATCCCATAGGTTTTGGATTGTCGTGTTTTCATTGTCATTTGTCTCTAGGTATTTTTTGATTTCCTCTTTGATTTCTTCAGTGATCTTTTGGTTATTTAGTAACGTATTGTTTAGTCTCCATCTGTTTGTGTTTTTTACATTTTTCCCATGTAATTTATTTCTAATTTCATAGCGTTGTGGTCAGAAAATATCCTTGTTATGATTTCAGGTTTCTTAAATTTACCAAGGCTTGATTTGTGACCCAAGATGTGATCTATCCTGGAGAATATTCTGTGTACCCTTGAGAAGAAAGTGTAATCTGCTCTTTTTAGATGGAATGTCTTATAAATATCAATTAAATCTATCTGGTCTAATGCATCATTTAAAGCTTGTGTTTCCTTATTAATTTTCTTTCTGGATGATCTGTCCACTGGTGTAAGTGAGGTGTTAAAATCCCCACTATTATTATGTTACTGTCAATTTCCTCTTTTATAGCTGTTAGCAGTTGCCTTATGTGTTGAGGTGCTCCTATATTGGGTGCATATATATTTATAATTGTTATATCTTCTTCTTGGATTGATCCCTTCATCATTATGTAGTGTCTTTCCTTGTCTCTTGTAACATTCTTTATTTTAAAGTCTATTTTATCTGATATGAAGATTGCTACTCCAGCTTTTTTTTGATTTCCATTTGCATAGAATATCTTTTTCCATCCCCTCACTTTCAGTCTGTATGTGTCCCTGGGTCTGAAGTGGGTCTCTTGTAGACACCATATATATGGGTCTTGTTTTTGTATCCATTCAGTGAGCCTGTGTCTTTTGGTTGGAGCATTTAATCTATTCACATTTAAGGTAATTATCTATAAGTATGTTCCTATTACCATTTTCTTTATTGTTTTGGGTTTGTTTTTGTAGGTCCTTTTCTTTTCTTGTTTTTCCCACTTAGAGAAGTTCCTTTAGCTTTTGTTGTAGGGCTGGTTTGGTGGTGCTGATTTCTCTTAGCTTTTGCTTGTCTGTAAAGCTTTTGACTTCTCCGTCGAATCTGAATGAGATCCTTGCTGGGTAGAGCAATCTTGGTTGTAAGTTCTTCCCTTTCATCTCTTTAAATATTTCATGCCACTCCCTTCTGGCTTGTAGTGTTTCTGCTGAGAAATCAGCTGTTAACCTTATGGGAGTTCCCTTGTATATTATTTGCTGCTTTTCCCTTGTTGCTTTTAATAATTTTTCTTTATCTTTAATTTTTGTCAATTTGATTACTGTGTGTCTCGGTGTGTTTCTCCTTGGGTTTATCCTGCCTGGGACTCTCTATGCTTCCTGGACTTAGGTGGCTATTTCCTTTCCCATGTTAGGGAAGTTTTCGACTATAATCTCTTCAAACATTTTCTTGGGTCCTTTCTCTGTCTCTTCTCCTTCTGATACCCAATAATGTGAATGTTGGTGCATTTAATGTTTTCCCAGATGTCTCTTAGGCTGTCTTCATTTCTTTTCGTTCTTTTTTCTTTATTCTGTTCCATGACAGTGAATTCCACCATTCTGTCTTCCTGCCCACTTATCCGTTCTTCTGCCTCAGTTTTCTGCTATTGATTCCTTCTAGTGTAATTTTCATTTTAGTTATTGTGTTGTTCCTCTCTGTTTGTTTTTTCTTTAATTCTTCTAGGTGTTTGTTCTTTAATTCTTCTAGATCTTTGTTAAACATTTCTTGCGTCTTCTCGATCTTTGCCTACATTCTTTTTCCGAAGTCTTGGATCATCTTCACTATCATTATTCTGAATTCTTTTTCTAGAAGGTTGCCTATCTCCACTTCATTTAGTTGTTTTTCTGGGGGTTTATCTTGTTTCTTCATCTGGTACATAGTTCTCTGCCTTTTCCTTTTGTCTGTCTTTTTGTGAATGTCGTTTTTGTTCCCCAGGCTGCAGAATTGTAGTTCTTCTTGCTTCTGCTGTCTACCCTCTTCCCCTAGACATTTCTTATAGCTTTTCTTTCTTTTCTACTGAGAATGCAAACCCTTCAAGAGATAGCATTCAAAGTTTTAAAATGTTATATGCATTATATTGCCTAGCAGAGCTCCTTATATAGGATAAAAATTTTAATAATTGCTTCCTGAATAAATTTACAGTTAGTTGAATGCTACTACAGATTCTCATTAGTTATTACTCTTATTTTTGCATACATCCTGCTTTCTCTATATCCCTTCCCTAAATAGGTAGAAAAATTGATATATTGATTTGGATATTAGTACTGATTGTCATCTCTCTGTATTTTTAATTATATCATGACAATCTCCCTTGAAATAAAGGTTCATTTTTAATTGTGACATTTCTTGGTCTTAGAATGGGTCCTTGTACATATTGACCCAAAGTAACACATTTCTAATGGAAATTAATTTGAGCAATTTATTGGCAGAACTTCAAGTTTCACCCTTTGTTATTTTCCAATTCCAGTGCTACAGTCCTAGCTGTATCATGTGCTTCTATGTACTTGTTTAATAAGAGCTCAATCCAGGTTCAAGAAATAAAATGAAGATGCATCATTTCAGTTATATTCTTAAAATTCTTAAAATTGTATTGTTATTGTATAGATGAGTGAGTGACTTGATTTTCACCTCACTAAATAAAATACAGGGTTGACTAGTTCACTCAGGATCATGTGTTCTTTGAGTCCTGCTACACAGTTTTGTGCACTCAAGTATAAATACAACAAAACCTGGATAATGAGGAAGAAAGAATGTACTATAAGCTTAAAAAAGAAGGAGGGAGATAAACAGTAGAACAGAGGATTAGAAATATTGGCTCTGGAGCCACAATATTTGGTTTAAATACCAACTCACCATCCCCTAGTTGTACAGGCTGTCTTTGCCTCAATTACCTCATGTGCAAAATGGAAGTAAAATGCAGCTTTACTGGGTTATTGAGAGAAACCAATGGCATATGGAAGCAATGTGCTTATACAGCATCTGGGAGTCTGTGGCTTTTACTCCACCCATTCTAGCTATTATTTTTATGATTGTAATGGTGAATTAATCAGGTGGACAGTCTCTCTGCTTTGGCTGTGAGTCAGTCCACTTGGGTCAAGCCACAGTCAAGTGCATGTTTATTTGACCAGCACAACTGCCCAGCTTCCAGCCGCCATGTTTCTTAGTTCCATCTGTGTGGGCTGAGTGTAAAGGAGGATGGCAAAACTGAAGAGGAAAAAAGACAAGGCCCCTGAGCATTAAACAGAATATATTCCCCACGCCTACTCCAAGAGATTAAAGAGATGGATTCTCGAGGTTCTTCAGACTGACTAATTTATATGTATATCGAGGATTCAGCTGGAGAATTTTTTAAAAAGGAGCTGGGGGAAAATATGATGCTCTCAGAGTCCCAGTGGTGTTGCCACATTCATTTTACTAGAGCATTCATCCTTTAGTACTTTCATGGATTGACATGAGGGAGGAATTCACATGTCATGGAAGATAACATCTCACTGTTGCCAAAGGAGTCTATTCAGACAAGCATGTTAGTGGGTTGATAACTTATTCGGTATTGCAGAGGACTCAAAGATAGACGTTTCGCCTTTTATCTCCATCTCTGTGCTCCCTGCATACTAAAGATAGTGCAAAACAGCCAGATACATCTTAACTAACCCACGTAGAAAAGAGGGACTTTTGCTAGCCTGCTGCCAAGGCTGCGAAGTTAAAGGAACAAGGTGTCACGAGGCCTAATGACAAATGAATTAAACATGTTTATGCCCCAACTTGAGTGATCTGTGAATGTATTCTTAAAGCTCAAACCTAGTGATAATTTAGCAAGAAGAGGTGTAAAATAAATGGGATGTAGACATTTTGCAGCAGTCTGTGGTGGAGGGGTGGGTGAATAAAAAGCAAATAGTGAGGTTGTGATTAAAAAAAAAAGTAGGTTAACTAATATGAATATTTATATTAGTTGACAAATATTTTGAGGAGAAGGAAGGAAAAATGAAAACTAAACAATGGCTCTAAATATGTATTAAAACAGAGAACATTCTAATTCTCTCTGCATTCTCAGAAAGGTAAAGAGGCAGGATTCTTTGTTAGACACTGTACAAAAGGAACATCTATATTTTTGTCAGCACCAATCATTGAGTATTTATCCTTTACTCAAATAGTATATTTCCTCTCTCAATTACCTATGGGTGGTAGTGAAGTGGGATCAGTTAAGATTGTGTTCAAGATAAATTTCAAATATGCAAGGTGAAGTTGACTGTGAAGATAGCAATTCAATTATTTTAGATCAGGAAGATCACAGTGAATGATGAGATCGGAAAACTGAAACCCAAAAGTGACATTTTGGTCAAAATTTCTAACTCATCTTTTGTATTTAGCTAGAATTTGTAGCTATGTTAATAATATAAATATAATTATCTAAATGAAAAATTAATATTTTAGAGAAAAGTGAAACTCTTAATGGTTACTGTTGCTCTGTTTAAAGGGCTTGAAAAGTGATTAAAAGAATATGAACCAAGATGGTAAAAAGTGGTTCATTCAGTTGGAAGATTTCAAGTGCTTTTTATCTTTTGCTTTCCAGCTTTTTCCTAGATTTTCTAAATATTCTAAACTTAGTATGTATTTTTATAACCAAGAGAAAATAATGTGTAAGTGCTTCTCAAAAAATATTTTCTGTATTAAAACCCATTGTTTGATGATCCATATGGTTCCCAATTATATATATATTAAAAATTTTTATTTTATTGAAGTATAGTTGATTTACAATGTTGTATTAATTTCTAATCCAACATTCTACTTAACACGCTTACATGTTCCTTTTAAACATCTTTGAAACAAAGAAATACTATACTTGAAAAAGTTTGTCTCATACAGACACCATTCAGGAAAACATATTTTTCATGGCCAAGTAAATGAAAAGACTATTTTGAGACTTTACCAGGTCCTCAACAGAGTAAACAGAACACTCAAAAATGGGTTCAATTTTTTTCAAATGAAATTTATAATTCAGTAGCTTTAAGTAGAGTACTATGGAACCACTAATACACATAACTTAAAATATTATACACCTAACAGCATGCAATCTGTTCACACTCTTTAAAGTGTTTGTGCTGGTATTAGGAAGTATATGAGCCATGCTTCCTCTGCCTAACTCCCTCTTCTGCCTTCAGTTGATTTTTATAAATATGTTTGTACCTGTCTACAGGTGAAGTGGAAAACAAATGTTTTCTTTATTTGATCAATATAGGGAACTAAACTGAAAAGTTCAGGTACCTGTAAAATTGTGTAATCTCGTTTAGCTACACGTACTAAGATAGAAATGTTCCCTCTTCAACTTGTGTCATGTAGAACTAGCCATCCTTTAATGGAAAGTTCCTTTGTCTCAGCTCTAGTACCTTCTATCATTTTCCAGGTGGGCATAAGATTTCTTTCTTTCATTTTCCTGTCTAACAGTGAGTGAGTTCTGATTGGTCAGGAGCTTCATCGAAATCCTTGAGTGCACAGAGTACTTTACTAACTCAGGAACTATTTAAAAATAAATTATAACTGTAAATGCAATTTTATAGTAAGGCCATCAGCTTGGAAAATATAAATCTGTAATATTTATATATGGGCTGCCATTGCACAGAAGTCATAACCTCCCATGAGAATGTGTAAGGGGCTAAGCCTTTGCATCCCACCTCGAATGATTTTAACTTTTATCTTTTCTTCAAGAGTACCCAGATTAGCACCTGTGACTTATGGCTGCATCAATTCATACAGAAATGTGTCATACCACTGCAAGGGAAGTAGTTCATCTTCTACATGATGACACCTGCACATCTCCAAAACCTGAAAGGACTCTGGACATGCAAAGTCAAAATGGCTTTAGAAAGAATCCAGGGTCTAATTATAAACCTGATGAGCAAGAATTTACAGAAATAGAACAGAGCCATGCTGGGTGATATGTCTTTGCTGATTTGTCTATTTATAAATTGACATCGGGCTAAAATCCTAGGTACTTTGACCCACTCAAATACATGAGAGTACAATACTGATTTGAAAAGATTTGGTTAATAATCACTGATCCTCTAAATTTTTCTTTGATTTTTCAAATTAATTAGTGAGTTTGAACACAATAACATCAATATGTTCAGTATTTTAGTTTCTCATTTAGAACTGGACATATAACATTAGAAATTATTTCTCTATATACTTACTTATTTCCTAGTCACTATCATTTGGAGTTTGTTTATATTTATAAATACATAGAATTTGAATGTACCAAAATATACTAATTCAAAAGAAATCCCCTTTCTTGGATATTTTTGAATATCAATCATGTGAGAATTTCTTTGATGTTTCTGGTAAAATCCAAGTACATTTCAGTTGTATCGTTAGTGGTGTCATGATGAAAATAGCCATGTGTTATGGTCAACTTCACATCCAATGAATTGTGTCCATAAATTTATACTTCCTTAATACCTCTGGCTATAGATTTGAGCCTGATAAATGTGACACCATTGGAGGTCCATTAAAAATGTGGCCACATTAGAAAACATCCATTAGATAATATTTTATTCATTGACAGCTAATTGTATCTTGGTTTAAATCGCTTTTGCTTATGATTGAGCAAGAAAGAGAGTAAACAATACTTGCACAGACACTAATTTTCAGTACATGATTAGTAAATATTGTTCAATGAAATATTTTTAAATGCCATTTTCCACTGAGACATTAAGCCACATGACTTCAACTAGAGTCTTTATGTAGCTAACTCCCAAATATAAATCTCCAGCTGCCATATTTTTAATGAGTTGTTTGAATTTAACTGCATGATGAGCTTTCTAAATGGGTGTTTCCCTAGCCTGGCAATATCATCATGTCCCTTTCAAGCTTCTGCCTTCTCTTCTGTGCTTTATATGTGTGAAAGTCATGACCACTGCCTTCAAATCTTTAAACATCATGTTGCTTTCTCTTTCTTCTTTCTCCACATACCATGAGTTACACACTAAGCTTGTTTGCCTGTCTTTTCAGTTCTTCCCATACCCACCTTTTCTCTTCTATTTCCACTCTTGCTACATGTGCTCAGACTCTCAGCATTTACTGCACAGACCTCAATAACTTTCCAGTTGTTTTTCCCTCCCACCATCTCCTTTGACCTTAGCCCACATTAGCACAACGGCAAATTAATATTTCTTTAGCATATACTTGGGACGTTAAGGAGTGTTTTTTCAAACCTTCAGTGGTTCTCAAATCCAAACTTCCACAATAAACCCTTCCAAATTTGGCTCCAAACTTCTTTTCTTTTCTTCTTTTTAAAATCTATTTATTTATTTATTTATTTATTTATTTATTTATAGTTGCATTGGGTCTTTGTTGCTGTGTGCAGGCTTTCTCTAGTTGCAGCAAGAGGGGACTACTCTTTGTTGTGGTGCACGGGCTTCTCATTGCGGTGGCTTCTCTTGTTGCAGAGCATGGGCTCTAAGTGCATGGGCTTCAGTAGTTGTAGCACAGGGGCTTCGGTAGTTGTGGCGTGTGACCTCAGTAGTTGCAGTGCGCTGGCTCTAGAGCGCAGGCTCAGTAGTTGTGGTTCACAGGCTTAGATGCTCCACGGCCTGTGGGATCTTCCCGGACCAGGGATCAAACCTGTGTCCCCTGCATTGGCAGGCAGATTCTTAACCACTGTGCCACCAGGGAAGACCAAAACTTATTTTCTAAGGAATTTTTCTTTTAGCTTTGACATGAAAAGAGCTTGGAAATAGTCATGTCCATCCTTCCAACAAGAAGCTGGACATCAACAACTTTTCTTAGACGCACCAGAGAACTGATGCGACAAGACAAAGTGCCATACTGAAATCTGAAGACAATGTGACATCTTAAGAGTTACATCAATGCAGATCTGTTTACCAGGAGCAGAAGCTTCTGGGTCCATAAGATGATAGGAACACTAAAATGGTAATGCTGATGAATTACTGGAGTGAGAATGTGGATAAGTATGAGAGGGAAAAAATCTTAGAGGGCATCCACACTTTTATTGGGCTTTCTTTCCAGGAATTCTATGAAGATACAAGAAAGGCCCTGACCCTCCAGTGGTTCTGGCAGGGGAAGGGGAAGAGAAAACCTTATGAAACATGTCCAGAGCCTTTTCCATAACAAAGTTTTGCTCTTTAGGGAAAAGAACTTTGTCAGAGTACAGTTCTGAAACCTTACTCCAGCTGGAAAAAGGGAATTCCTCTCTACCCCAGCCTCATACAGCCTTCCTGTTTGACCTAACATGGGGGGGATTACAATCAATTGGGACTTAATCAGAAAATTATAGAGCATTTCTGCCCTCTGTACCCTACCACCACACCAATAAGGATTTAGGATAATAACAGTGGATTACAGCTTAAAGAGCTGTAAGACACAAGCTCTCTCTAAGGAGCAGTACTTAGGAAAGTCCCAAAGTCAAGAGAAAAGACAAAAACAAGGACTAGAGGATTTTGAAACCTCTGGTACCTATAGCTACAGCAAACATGAAACACAGCCCACCTCTTAGGCAGATTAATGTAAATCCTTACACTAAAAGCCTATTTACCTCAGTTCACATTCCTTGATACTACATCTATAGATTTAAAGTGAAAATAATAAACCATGGAGAGAGGCAAGGGAAAACAGTCTGAAAAAGAATCATCAGCACACAGACTCAGTTATGACACAGATGTTGGAATTTTCAAACAGGGAATTTAAAATAACTGTTTCATATGTTAAGGGCTCTAATGAAAAATGTAGACAACATGCAAAGAAAAAAATTGAAAACAAAACCAAATAAAACAAAAGCAGAGAGATAGACACTCTAAAAAATATATAAAGGAAATGCTAGAAATCAGAAACTCTGTGATAGAAGTGAAGAATGCCTTCAACAGGCTCATTAGTAGACTTGACATAGCCAAGGAAAGAAATAATGCACTTGAAGATTTGGCAATAGGAACTTCTCCAACAGAAAAGTAAAAAAATAAATAAATAAATAAATAAAAAGAACAGAAGATTTAAGAACTGAAAGACAGCATCAAAATATGCATAGTGGAATAACAGACCATGAAACAGCAGTATTTTAAGTAATAATAGCTGAGAACCTTCTAAAACAAATGACAGACACCAAACCACAGATTCAGGTGCTCAATAAACACCTAGAGGGATAAATACCAAACACACACACACACACACACACACACATTATATTCAAATTTCCGATAATTAGATACACAGAGAATTGAAGGAAGCCAGAGTGGGGAAAAACATCTTAACTCTAGAGAAATAAGGATAAGAATTACATCAGACTTCTTTTCAGGAAGCTTGCAATCAAGGAGAGAGTGAAGTGATATATTAAAGTGTTGAAAGGAGAACACTACCAACCTGGAATTACACATCAAGCCAAATTATCCTTCAAATATGAAGGAGAAATAAAGACTTTCTCAATAAACAAAAACAAGCAGTTCGTTGTGAGCACACCTCCTCCATAAGAAATGTTAAAAGAAATTTTTAGACAGAGAAAAAAACTACATAGGTCAGAAATTTGTATCAACATAAAGAAAGGAAGAGGGTAGAAGAAAAAATTATTATTATTTTAATTGATCAAAATGATCAATTAAATACTAAATAGGAGGTACCTAGAAGAATCAAATTCATAGAGTCAGAAAGTACATTGGTAGATGCCAGGGGCCATGGGGTGGGGGTGGGGTAAGGAGGGAGAATGGGGAGTTAATGTTCAAAGGAGACAGAGTTTCAGTTTAGGAAGGTGAAAAATTTGGGAGATGGATGAGAGTTGCACAACAATGTGAATGTACTTAGTGTCACTGAACTGTACAGTTAAATATGGTTAAAATAGTATGTTTTATATTATGTGACTTTTACCACAATAAATTTTTTTTTTAATGCTAAAGCAATAAGAGTAACACTGCATTGAGTTATTCTAGCATATATATGTACACATTTATACATACATATGTATATGTGTGTACATATATATATATAATGAATGGCATCAATAGTCCAAGGGATAGGAATTGGGAATATTCTGTTATAAGGTATCCATGCAACATGTGAAGTATGCAACCTGTTATTTGAAGGTGGACATAGATTATTCCAAAATTTATATTGTAAACTCTAGGGTAATCACTAATTTTAAAAGAAAATTGTAAGTGACATGATAAAAGAGAAGATAAAATGAAATAATGTAAAATGCTCAATTAAGCCCAGAGAAGGCACAGTGGATGGGGGGGGGCAAAAAACAAATTCAACAAGAAACAAGTAGAAAGATGGTAGATATTATTCCAACCATATCAGTAGTTACTCTCAATGTGAATGGTCCAAACACATTTAATTGTCAGAGTGGATTTAAAAAAACAAATAAATCCTCATTTTCATCTTTTGGACTTACTCCATTCCTATTTTAAATATAGTATACTATGATGTTAAAAAAAAAACAAAATCACAAACGGTAATCTCCTAAACTCTATCCGCAAATCAATTTAAACATATGGATTCAATTGAACTGGTTGAAGTGAGTAGATATTTTACATTTGTAAGCATTTAGGAGTAATGTTTTCTAAGATTAAGAATTAGGTCAGTAGAAAATTAAAACCTAATCTATTACATTCTGCTCATTAAAGATTTTAAAAATGTATTTATAAAGGTGTGCTGAGATGTGTTTACTGTAATGATAACTAAAATAAAATATCTAAAAATACATTTCATCTCCATACTGAATTTTATCTTTTTAATTGATATGAGCAATGACTTCTCTTATTGCATCTAAGTAATTGGCAGGTATAATTATTTTGCCATTTGTTACAGCTCTTCCACAAAATGTAAGTTAATAGTGGTATAATCCTTGAAAATTTATAATCCTTGAAATACCTGTCTATTCAGGTATTCCACAGATGCAGGGTACATCAAGTTGATTGTGGTGATTTAATCCGCTGCTCCTGAGGCTGCTGGGAGAGATTTCCTTTTCTCTTCTTTTTTCACACAGCTCCTGGGGCTCAGCTTTGGATTTGGCCCCGCCTCTGCGTGTAGGTCACCTGAGGGCGTCTGTTCTTTGCTCAGACAGGACAGGGTTAAAATAGCAGCTGATTAGGGGGCTCTGGCTCACTCAGGCCGGGGGGGGGAGGGAGGGGTATGGAATGCGGGGAGAGCCTGCAGTGGCAGAGGCCAGCGTGACACTGCAACAGCCTGAAGCATGACGTGCGTTCTCCCAGGGAAGTTGTCCCTGGATCATGAGACCCTGGCAGTGGTGGGCTGCACAGGCTCCCCAGAGGGGAGGTGTGGATAGTGACCTGTGCTTGTACACAGGCTTCTTGGTGGTGGCAGCAGCAGCCTTAGCGTTTCATGCCCGTCTCTGCTGTCCACGCTGATAGCCGCAGCTCGTGCCCATCTCTGGAGCTCGTTTCAGCGTGCTCTGAATCCCCTCTCCTCATGCACCCTCAAACAATGGTCTCTTGACTCTTAGGCAGGTCCAGACTTTTTCCTGGACTCCCTCCTGGCTAACTGTGGCGCAGTAGCCCCCTTCAGGCTGTGTTCACACAGCCAACCCCAGTCCTCTCCCTGGGATCTGACCTCCGAAGAAGCCAGAGCCTCAGGTCCCAGCGCCCACCCATCCCAGCCGGTAGGTGAGCAGATAGGCTTCTTGGGCTGGTGAGTGCTGGTTGGCACCGATCCTCTGTGAAGGAATCTCTCTGCTTTGCCCTCTGCACCACTGTTGCTGTGCTCTCCTCCTTGGCTCTGAAGCTCCCCACCCCCCCCATCTCCGCCAGTGAAGGAACTTCCTAGTGTGTGGAAACATTTCCTCCTTCACAGCTCCCTCCCAGTGGTGCAGGTCCCATCCCTATTTTTTGCCTCTGAGTTTTCTTTTTTCTTTTGC
Organism: Balaenoptera acutorostrata; assembly: GCF_949987535.1. Taxonomy (NCBI): domain Eukaryota; kingdom Metazoa; phylum Chordata; class Mammalia; order Artiodactyla; family Balaenopteridae; genus Balaenoptera; species Balaenoptera acutorostrata. The sequence continues at coordinate 48,533,608 of NC_080066.1, read as the reverse complement.
CCTACCCAGGTACATGGGGAGTTTCTTGCCTTTTGGGAAGTCTGAGGTCTTCTGCCAGACTTCAGTAGGTGTTCTGTAGGAGTTGTTCCACATATAGATGTATTTCTGATGTATCTGTGAGGAGGAAGTTGATCTCCATGTCTTACTCTTCTGCCATCTTGAAGGTCTCTTCTCCACTATGTATTTTTATATGACTAAAATTAACACTTATTAATAATTACTAACCTGATACCTGTTCAAAGGATTTCATAAAATATATTATGCCACCACACCCCATCTAATTGCTCATTCTCTGGTCCCATTGAGTTGACATGTAATTACTTCATTATAAAGTTTTTGCTCAGGATTATCACAAAGCTGATCAGAATCCACTTTCTTCCTTTTGGAAACTGGAACAACTTCTTTTCATTAAAAGTAATTATAGATATGTTAGAGCTTAAGTTTTCCATTTTGTTTTTAGTATTCTGTTTGTTCCTTTTGTTTTCTGGCATTACTCAAAAAAGATTTAGAATTCTATTTTGATTTCTTTATACTATTTTTGTTTTTTCTGGTTTTTTTTAAACAACTTTATTGGAGTATAATTGCTATACAATGGTGTGTTAGTTTCTGCTTTATAAAAAAATGAATCAGCTATACATATACATATATCCCCATATCTCCTCCCTCTTGCGTCTCCCTCCCATCCTCCCTATCCCACCCCTCTAGGTGGTCACAAAGCACCAAGCTGATCTCCCTATGCTATGCGGCTGCTTCCCACTAGCTATCTATTTTATATTTGGTAGTGTATATATGTCAATGCCATTCTCTTACTTCGTCTCCACTTACCATCCCCCTCCCCATGTCCTCAAGTCCATTCTCTATGGCTGTGTCTTTATTCCTGTCCTGCCACTAGGTTCTTCAGAACAATTTTTTTTTTCTAGATTCCATATATATGTGTTAGCATACAGTATTTGTTTTTCTCTTTCTGACCTACTTCACTCTGTATGACAGTCTCTAGGTCCATTCACCTCACTACAAATAACTCAATTTTGTTTCTTTTTATGGCTGAGTAATACTCCACTGTATATATGTGCCACATCTTCTTTAGCCATTCATCTGTTGATGGACCCTTAGGTTGCATCCATGTCCGGGCTATTGTTAAATAGTGATGCAAAGAACACTTTGGTACATGACTCTTTGAATTATGGTTTTCTCAGGGTATATGCCCAGTAGTGGGATTGCTGGGTTGTATGGTAGTTCTATTTTTAGTTTTTTAAGGAGCCTCCATACTGTTCTCCATAGTGGCTGTATCAAATTACATTCCCACCAACAGTGCAAGAGGATTCCCTTTTCTCCACACCCTCTCCAGCATTTATTGTTTGTAGATTTTTAATTTTTTTATTTTATTTATATTTATTTTTAGCTGTGTTGGGTCTTCATTTCTGTGTGAGGGCTTTCTCTAGTTGTGGCAAGCAGGGGCCATTCTTCATCGCGGTGCGCGGGCCTCTCACTGTCGTGGCCTCTCTTGTTGCGGAGCACAGGCTCCAGACGCGCAGGCTCAGTAGTTGTGGCTCACGGGCCTAGTTGCTCTGCGGCATGTGGGATCCTCCCAGACCGGGGCCCGAACCCGTGTCCCCTGCATTGGCAGGCAGATTCTCAACCGCTGCGCCACCAGGGAAGCCCTGTAGATTTTTTGATGATGGCCATTCTGACCGGTGTGAGGAGATATCTCATTGTGGTTTTTATTTGCATTTCTCTAATGATTAGTGATGATGAGTATCCCTTCATGTGTTTGTTGGCAATCTCTATATCTTCTTTGGAAAAATGTCTGTTTAGTTCTTCTGCCCATTTTTGGATTGGGTTGTTTGTTTTTTTGATATTGAGCTGCATGAGCTGCTTTTATATTTTGGAGACTAATCCTTTGTCAGTTGCTTCATTTACAGATATTTTCTCCCATTCTGAGGGTTGACTTTTCATCTTATTTATGTTTTCCTTTGCTGTGCAAAAACTTTTAAGTTTCATTACATCCCATTTTTTTGTTGTTGTTTTTATTTCCATTTCTCTAGGAAGTGGGTCAAAAAGGATGTTGCTGTGATTTATATCATAGAGTGTTCTGCCTATGTTTTCCTCTAAGAGTTTTATAGTGTCTGGCCTTACATTTAGGTCTTTAATCCATTTTGAGTTTATTTTTGTGTATGGTGTTAGGGAGTGTTCTAATTTCATTCTTTTATATTTGGTTGTCCAGTTTTCCCAGCAGCACTTATTGATCAGACTGTCTTTTCTCCATTTTATGTTCTTGCCTCCTTTATCAAAGATAAGGTGACCATATGTGTGTAGGTTTATCTCTGGGCTTTCTATCATGTTCCATTGATCTGTATTTCTGTTTTTGTGCTAGTACCATACTGTCTTGACTACCGTAGCTTTGTAGTATAGTCTGAAGTCAGGGAGGCTGATTCCTCCAGCTCCTTTGTTCTTTCTCAGGACTGCCTGGCTATTCAAGGTCTTTTGTGTTTCCACACAAATGGTGAAATTTTTTGTTCTAGTTCTGTAAAAAATTCCATTGGTAGTTTGAGAGGGATTGCATTGAATCTGTAGATTCCTTTGGGTAGTATAGTCATTTTCCCAATGTTGATTCTTCCAATCCAAGAACATGGTATATCTCTCCATCTCTTGGTATCATCTTTAATTTCTTTCATCAGTGACTTATAGTTTTCTGCATACAGGTCTTTTGTCTCCTTAGGCAGGTTTATTCCTAGGTATTTTATTCTTTTTGTTGCAATGGTAAATGGGAGTGTTTCCTTAATTTCTCTTTCAGACTTTTCATCATTAGTGTATAGGAATGCAAGAGATTTCTCTGCATTAATTTTGTATCCTGCTACTCTACCAAATTCATTGATTAGTTCTAGTAGTTTTCTGGTAGCATCTTTAGCATCCTCTATGTATGGTATCATGTCATCTGCAAACAGTGACAGTTTTACTTCTTCTTTTCTGATTTGGATTCCTTTTATTTCTTTTTAGTTTCTGATTGCTGAGGCTAAAGCTTCCAAAACTATGTTGAATGATAGTGGTGAGAGTGGGCAACCTGGTCTTGTTCCTGATCTTAGTGGAAATGGTTTCAGCTTTTCACCATTGAGAATGATGTTGGCTGTGTGTTTCTCATATCTGGCCATTGTTATGTTGAGGTAAGTCACCTCTATGCCTTCTGTCTGGACAGTTTTTATCATATATGTGTGTTGAATTTTGTTGAACGCTTTTTCTGCATCTATTGAGATTATCATATGGTTTTTATCCTTAAATTTTTAAATATAGTGTATCACATTGATTGATTTGTGTATATTGAAGAATCCTTGCATTCCTGGGATAAACCCACTTGATCATGGTGTATGATCCTTTTAATGTGCTGCTGGATTCTGTTTGTTGTATTTTGTTGAGGCTTTTGCATCTATGTTCATCAGTTGATATTGGCCTGTAGTATTCTTTTTTTGTAACATCTTTGTCTGTTTTTGGTATCAGGGTGATAGTGGCCTCGTAGAATGAGTTTGGGAGTGCTCCTCCCTCTACTATATTTTGGAAGAGTTTAGAAAGATATGTGTTAGCTCTTCTGTAAATGTTTGATAGAATTCGCCTGTGAATCCATCTGGTCCTGAGCTTTTGTTTGTTGGAATATTTTTAATCACAGTTTCAATTTCAGTGCTTGTGGTTGGTCTGTTTATATTTTCTATTTCTTCCTGGTTCAGTCATGGAAGGTTGTGCTTTTCTAAGAATTTGTCCATTTCTTCCAAGTTGTCCATTTGATTGACATATAGTTGCTTGTAGTAATCTCTCATGATCCTTTGTATTTCTGTAGTGTCAGTTGTTACTTCTCCTTTTTCATTTCCAATTCTGTTGATTTGAGTCTTCCTCCTTTTTTTCTTGATGAGTTTGACTAATGGATTATCAATTTTGTTTATCTTCTCAAAGAACCAGCTTTTAATTTCATTGATCTCTGTTATTGTTTCCTTCATTTATCTTTTATTTATTTCTGATCTGATCTTTATTATTTCTTTCCTTCTGCTAAGTTTGGGGGGTTTTGTTCTTCTTTCTCTAATTACTTTAGGTGTAAGGTTATGTTGTTTATCTGAGATTTTTCTTGTTTCTTGAGGTAAGATTGTATTGCTATAAACTTCCCTCTTAGAAATGCTTTTGCTGCATCGCATAATTTTTGGGCCGTCGTGTTTTAATTGTCATTTGTTTGTAGGTATTTTTTGATTTCCTCTTTGATTTCTTCAGTGATGTCTTGGTTATTTAGTAGCATATTGTTTACTCTCCATTTGTTTGTATGTTTTACAGATTTTTTCCTGTAATTGATTTCTAGTCTCATAGATTTGTGGTTGGAAAAGATGCTTGAAACGATTTCAGTTTTCTTAAATTTACCAAGGCTTGATTTGTGACCCACGATATGATCTATCCTGAAGAATGTTCCATGAGATCTTGAGAAGAAAATGTATTCTGTTGTTTTTGGATGGAATGTCCTATAAATATAAATTAAGTCCATCTTGTTTAATATATCATTTAAAGCTTGTGTTTCCTTATTTATTTTCATTTTGGATGATCTGTCTATTGGTGAAAATAGGGAGTTAAAGTCCCCTACTATGATTGCGTTACTATTGATTTCCCCTTTTACCCTTTTATGGCTGTTAGCATTTGCTTTATGAATTGAGGTGCTCCTATGTTGGGTGCATAAATATTTACAATTGTTCACACAGCTCCTGGGGTTCATCTTTGGATTTGGCCCTGCCTTTGCATGTAGGTCACCCTCTGGCATCTGTTCTTCACCAAGACAGGAGGGGGTTAAAGGAGCGGCTGATTAGGAGGCTCTGACTCACTCAGGCCTGTGGGAGGGATGGGTATGGAATGTGGCACAAGCCTGAGGCAACAGAGGCTGGCAAGTCTTTGCAATAGCCTGAGGCATGCCTTGTGTTCCCCCCGGGGAAAATGTCCCTAGATCATGGGACCCTGGCAGTGGCTGGCTGCACAGGCTCCAGGGAGGGGAGGTGTGGATAGTGACCTGTGTTTGCACAGAGGATTCTTGGTGGCTGCATCAGCAGCGTTAGTGTTTCATGCTCATCTCTGGTGTCTGCGCTGATAGCCGTGGCTCACGCCCATCTCTGAGGCTCGTTTAGGTGGTGCTCTGAATCCCTTCTCCTCACGCAACCCAAAACAATGGTCTCTTGCCTCTTAGGCAGGTCTAGATTTTTCCTGGATTCCCTCTCAGTTAGCTGTGGCGCACTAGCCTCCTTCAGGCTGTGTTCACACAGCCAACCCGTCCTCTCCCTGGGATCTGACCTCCGACACCCAAGCCTCAGCTCCCAGCTCCCACCCGCCGCAACAGGTGAGCAGACAAGCCTCTCAGGCTGGTGAGTGCTGGTCGGCACCGATCCTCTGTGCAGGAATCTCTCCACTTTGCCCTCTGCACCCCTGTTGCTGCACTCTCCTCTGTGGCTCCAAAGCTTCCCCCCACCACCCAACCCCCATCTCCGCCAGTGACGGGGCTTCCTAGTGTGTGGAAACTTTTTCTCCTTCACAGCTCCCTCTCAGAGGTGCAGGTCCTGTCCCTATTCTTTTGTCTCTGTTTTTTCTTTTGTGTTTTGCCCTACCCAGGTATGTGGGGTTTCTTGCCTTTTGGGAAGTCTGAGGTCTTCTGCAAGCATTCAGTAGATGTTCTGTAGGAGTTGTTACACATGTAGATGTATTTCTGATGTATTTCTTGGGAGGAAGGTGATCTCCACATCTTATTCCTCTGCCATCTTAAAGGTCCATCAATGAGAGATTTTGAGCAGAGAAAATATTGGAAAATATAATAGCTGATAATATTCCAAAATTAAAGAAGGAATACTAATCATAGATTGAAAAATCCCAGAGAACCCAAACAGTATAAATACAGAATGTAGAAAAAATTAAAAAGTAGATAATTTCTAATCAAATTGCTGAAACGAAAAGTAAAGTGAAAATTTTAGACAACTAGAAGTCATATATATTTTAGATCTTAAGAGGAGAAAAATAATTTATTATATTTACCATTTGTGTTGCTCCTCCTTCATTCTTGATGTTACAAGTTTCCTTCTGGTATTATTTCTCCTCAGTGTGAAGAACTTCCTTTATTACTTATTTTAGGGCAGATCTGCTATTAATTAATTCCCTCTGTTTTCTTCATATGAGATTTTTTTGCTACTGTTCCTGATGGATATTTTCACTGGATATAAGATTCTGCTTTAGAAGTTGCCTTCTTTTTTTTCTTTTTGGTGGGGATGGGAGGCAAAGTAAAGGTATTCCACTGTCTTCTGGCTTTCATAATTTCTGATGATAAGTCCAGAGCCATTGCTCCCCAATATATAATGTATCCTTTTCTTGGCCTGTTTTCATGATTTTCTCCTTCATCTTTGATTTTTAGAAGTTTTATTATGATATTTGTGGGCATGCTCTTTGACTATTTTCTGTTTGGATTTCTCTAATTTTCTTGAATTTTTAATTTATGTCATTCACTAAATTTGGAAAGATTTTCTGCTATTATTTTGTCATATATTTTATTTTCACCAATCCCTCCCTTCTTTCCTTCTGGGGTTCCAATTTTGCAAATGTTAGACCTTTGGATACTATCCAATAGAACCCTGAAGTTTGATTTAAAATACATTTTTGTTGTTGTTTTTCTCAGTTCTTTGGTTTGGATCATTTATATTGATCCACCTTCAAGTTCACTGAATCTTTCACCTGTCATTTCCATTCTGCTATAAGCCTATATAGCATTTTTAAATTTTTAGGTATTGTATTGTATTTTATAATTCTATTTCCTTTTGGTTATTTTTAATAGTTCTTCCTTCTCTGCTGAGAATTTATACCTTTTCAGTTACTTTAAACTGCTTACCTTTTTCTTACGGAGAATAGTCACATTGCTTCTTCTTCTGTAATTCAACATCTGTGTCATTCAGAGACTGGCATCTGTGGATTATCTTTTCTTTTGAGGATTGTTCAAATTTTCCTGGTTCTTTGTATGCTGAAGAACTTTGATTGCCTCTTGGGAATTCTTAATATTATGTTGTGAGGCTTTTGGACTCATTAAAATCCTCTGGAGAATTTTGATTTTTTTTTTAGCAGTCAGTCAACCCAGTCAGCTTCAGATCACAAATTCTGTTTCACCTTCTGTGGGCAGTTGTTCCAATATTCAAATAGTTTTGAAGGGCTTTGCTATGCTGTTTGTGTCTGTCCCCTTGGATGTACCACCAAAGATTCAGGTAAGACTTGGTGAGTACTTTGCATCATAGTTCAGCTCTTAAAATATTTGTTATGCTTCTTGGGTGTGTTCTGTGCATATACAACTTGGAGGGAGAAGGGGGACTCCTGCCAGTTCATACACATAATTAGAGTATTTCTTCTCTCATTCTTAGTATTTTCCCAACACTCTCTAGCTTCGAGTCCCCTTTTCTCAGTTTTCTGGCTAGGAAACCAATGTTTCTCTCAGAATTTTAGCCTCTGCACTGCTATTCATGGGGGAAAGAAAACAATAAAGAAAAAAAGTATTGAGTATCTCCCCCATGTTCTTCAGATAACATGAGTCTCTTTTCCTGGTTCCTCTATACATATTGATAAGTTTTTCCTCAGGGTTTTAGGTTTCCTATGAATCAGCTATTTCATCGAAGTTAGCATGAAGTGATTAGGGTAATTTATATGAATATTTACTCTCTTTTCATTAGGAAATCAAAATACAAGAGGAATCTTATTTACCTATCTTAAAAAATAGTTGACTTCAAAGCCACTTATAGGAGTATATTCTCTAATCATGGAATTTTGTCTAGGCATACCCATGAATTTCCTACCCAACCTATCAGGATTTGCCTTAATGTTTAGTAAGTTCTTCCTACTTAGACTGTCTAAAATATGTATGAAATAGTGAGAATTTTATCTAGAGAAAAATATAGAATTTCTTAATACATTTATTTTAGGTGGCTTAAAGATCAATATACCATTTTGAATTAATGTTTCATATAGTACTAAAGATTCTCCACCATATATTTCTTATGTTAATATTTATTTCTGCTAATGTAGTCCAAAGGTTGTGCTAAAAACCTAATTTGGTTGCTCTTATCCATCATGCTACAGTGATACAAGAGCATGATGTTTTTGCTACTGAAATTAAAATGTCTTATTATAGGGTATTTATGCTATGGATGTTCTTAGTAAAGTGGAATTTTTATATTATGTCATTAAAGTGAATATTAAAATGATACAATGGAAAAATACAGATTTTCATATTTCTTTGGCATAGAGAAATTCTAATGTAGAGTACAAGTGGCATATTGTAGAAAGATCTGAATTGGAGTCTTTGATTTAAAAGGAGGGCTATATGATTTTTAAAAGATTTACTTTAAATTTTCCTTAACTATTTCACTAATTAAAGTGATTATAGAATAGAATAGAGTTTCTATATACTATTACCATCTTATTTTTTCCCAAATATTGTATTCATGAATACAACTGAACTGCTGACTGCTGAGCTTGGATACAAAAGAGTACCAGTCTAGGTATTACACTTTACTTTTGGTAATCCTAGGTTTTTGTTTTTGTTTTTTTCAATCCTAGGTATTTTTGACATATCTTGTTGACTGGCCATTTTCTATTCCTGTCTTTCTGGTAAGAATATTCCAGATCACTTTTGGGAAACCAAGCTCACTGATACGGTGTGATCTGGTTCCTATCGAGGGAAATTGTTCTCAAACGTTAAGTGTACCCGATACACCTGGGGTACCTGGTAAATCACAGATTCCTGGGCTCACTCCCAGAGTTTCTGAGTCAGTAGGTCTGAGGTGGGGCTTGATAATTTGCATTTCTAACAAGTTCTTAGGTACTGACAATGTTGCAAACCCAGGGACAACACTTGGAGAAGCACTAATCTAGGATAAATCACTCTCTTTTCTCAGCCCTGGGCAGTGGTTCCTCCTGTATCAGCTGAACGATCACAGCCTAGGTCATTGTAATACTCTCCATGCTGTGTCAGAAACACTAAACTATAAACTTCGTATATGGTGGTGTTAAAATACGAGTAGGCTGTTTGTTAGAAGTCAAAACTTAGTCAGCTGTGTGCTGTAGTAAGAATCACAGTGAGAGCAAATGATATAAGCCAATGTTCAGTGAGATAAGTGATGTATTCCCATCTTTGTTAGGAGGGTAAATCAGAAGGCCATCTGTTTGCCTGGCTAATGTCACTTCACTGAAGTCTTCCCTGATCTATCCATTCTCCAAGCTGGGTTACAGATAATTTCTTATACTGCTCTCAAGACATTCTATGAACATATCTATCGTTGAACTTTACTATTTCAAAAAATTATCTTTTACTGTATCTGTTGTCTTCATTAGACATTTGGTCTTTGAGGGCAAGGGTCATTTCTTATTAATCTTATTACTCTTTTAACAACAATGCTTGGGACAAAATCTTGTGGGTGGTGGCACCCAATAAATTTTTGTTGAATAGAAGAAGAAATTCATGACGAATGATGAGTGAAAGGCAAAGTCAAAGAATAACCTGTCCAAATGATTTCCCGGGACAGCGATTTTTACATTTCTTCATATACTCATGCAAGTCTGCACATGAGAAGTTATTGTCACCACAACAGTCCTTTACTCTTTTCCAGAAAGTATCCATGTGTTTGTGACTTGTACAGAAATGACAAATAAAATGCTCAAGGGGATAAGAGGTGATAGACTGGAAAATTTAAATTCTAGCTGGAAAGGCACAAGCTGAAGGGAAACATGTCTTAAGTTTAAAATTCATTGAAGGCATGGGTGGGGAAGGTGGATTTAATAGTCACAGTAAAATAAGCTAGAATTGGGTGTTTCCATTGGGATTTTAAAAATTACATTAGCACACATTTTAAATAAATACTACTTTGCATTTTGATAAAGGCAGAGCACATTCATCCTCTACCTACATTTTTGTGCTTTTAGAACATTCTCTCCCTTTATTTATTTATTTATTTATTTATTTATTTTTTATTTTTTTATTGATTAATTGATTGATTGCTATGTTGGGTCTTCGTTTCTGTGCTAGGGCTTTCTCTAGTTGTGGCAAGCGGGGGCCACTCTTCATCACGGTGCGCGGGCCTCTCACTATCGTGGCCTCTCTTGTTGCGGAGCACAGGCTCCAGACACGCAGGCTCAATAATTGTGGCTCACGGGCCCAGCCGCTCTGCGGCATGTGGGATCTTCCCAGACCAGGGCTCGAACCCGTGTCCCCTGCATTAGCAGGCAGATTCTCAACCACTGCGCCACCAGGGAAGCCCTATTTATTTATTTTTTAATTAATTAATTTATTTATTTTTGGCTGCGTTGGGTCTTCGTTGCTGCATGCCGGCTTTCTCTAGTTGCAGTGAGCAGGGGCTACCCTTCATTGTGCTGCGTGGGCTTCTCATTGCTGTAGCTTCTCTTGTGGAGCATGGGCTCTAGGTTCACGGGCTTCAGGAGTTGTGGCACGCAGACACTAGAGTGCAGGCTCAGTAGCTGTGGTGCACAGGCTTAGTTGCTCTGCAGCATGTGGGATCTTCCTGGACCAGACCTCAAACTCATGTCCCCTGCATTGGCAGGCGGATTCTTAACCACTGCACCACCAGGGAAGTCCCCATTCTCTCCCTTTAAATTTTAAGCCATATTTCAAGACCCAGTGGAAGTTCCCAGAATTCACCTCTGTTCCTGTTCCCACCTACTGTGATCTCTCCCTCCATTGAACTAATATAGCACACACTTCACTTATCAAAATTCTGCCTTAATATACATAAGCATCCATGGATTATGAACTATCTTCATCTAGATTGAGTTCTTTGATGTCATATATCAGGAATGGCAAATTGGATGCAACCTGCCTGCTGTTTCTCACCAAATGGCAATGGCTCCCTGAAGTCCTGGGATCAGAATAATGCTGAAGTTATATAATATTCTCCCAATTGTACTTAGAAGGAGAAAATGTCATTACTTATGCCAGATATGGTATGGTCATTAATTTTTGTATCCCCAAAACTTGTAGGACAAATTTCAGCACAGAGAAGGACCAATATGTTAAATGAAGAAATTAAAAGGAATATAACTGTTACTGAATTACTTATATAAAAATATATGTTGAGATTGAAAGCTAGTTTTTAAAAGTTCAACAAAGTTAGTGTTATTCCTAAATAATAGATATATAAGAAATATTAATGGGCTCATGGGTGCATATGATTAATTTTTGGAGAATATATTCTCCACCAAAATACTCTTTGTTTGTAATACCCAAAATAAGAAGTATGGCGTCCTTAAATATGTACTTAAGGTAAGCAGATATGGCTCCAAATAAATATTAAACTTTAATCTGGAATCTCTGGTCTATATCTTTCTGTAATTGTTATTTTTCTATTATGTATCATATATTATACAACTGTTTTCAAAATGAGGAATTTATGCTCTAATTGTAGAACATTAGGGTTTAAAATGGGAATGAATTTAATAGTCTATCTCATGTATTTATTTCTGTATTCACATAGGACTTCACAGCATGCACATGAAAATTTGAATCTACTTTGGTGATCTTAAAAACTGGACAGTATTAACTAGTAACCTAATTGTTGATTTTTTTTCAATAAAATTAACCTATTGCTCTTGCAGCAGAAATAAGAATTCTTACTCATTTTCAATGATGAAAAATTGCTTCTTCTTATAGATCTCAATGACAACTGATTAAAACATGAATGAGCAATGCTGTTAAATTCACTTTCTTCCAGAAGTGAGAATGCCATGCCTACTCATGGGCTTTTAGACTTTTAAACCCGGAAAGTTTCAAGTCTCTAGTATATACATAAAATATAACTCAATTGTTTCACTTCTGAATGACGTGTTTTTACTTCTTTATCTTTCTTTAGTTCTTATTCATAAATGTGTGTTCTCAACTTATGTTTATTACATTTTTTCCTTTGTGCCAGACATTTTGCTCAGTGGGGAGCTATAAAGATGAAGATGACATAGATCATGCATTCAAGAGATCATAGACTATTGAAAAGACAGATAAATAAACAGGCAGTTAGACTTAAATTTAAGCGTCATTGTAGAAGTGTTTTCCAACCCTTTAATCTTTTATCCTTTGTGTCTCTCAGGATTTAGGGCCCCCAATATCAATACAATCTGTATACCTAATTAGACTTTTTTTTTTTTTTTTTAGTTTTTGTAGCTCAATTTTTTTCACTACCATCTATTTCATAGCAATCTCTCATTCTTGCTGAGCATCAGTGAGTTTAAAACCTTTAATTATCCCTCATATACAGTACCTACTTCTTTGATGTAGTGATAATAGCTGTAATGAGGCATGAGAGCAAACCTAAACAAACAATATATGTCCCTTTCCAGGGTCTGGATTAATTGATATATTTAAAGCACAAATTACCTGTGGAGGAGAGGTGCATAAGTGGAGTACAGTAACTGGCTCCGATTTAAGACTATTCTAAGCAAAATTGTACTGAGTCAGTCTCATCCTCAGTGTCTCACCCTGGATATGCTCTGGCTCAGATTAGGAAATAGCCTCCTTTTCCTTGCTTTTGCTATATAGCTTTTCATTACTCAGTACCTGCTTTGTCCTTGTAACAATCCAGAATGTGGGGCAGATAAGGTTCAAAGGGATGGAAATTAGGTGAATATTTGTGCTCCTCACCTCCTAATCCTGAAAAGTGCACCAAACTCATTTTAAAATCTCTGACTTCTGTAGAAAATGGGGGAAGAAAACTATTCAATGCTATTGTGTTCTGAAAGACATGTATTGATTGAATACTGATCACTTTGGGCAGGCTAAAAGGGTAGACATTTTGTAAGGATAATATACAATGTGTGCTGCCATATATTCTACCTATAAATATAGGCATTCTATTTCTAGGTAAAAGTGCAAGGTTGAGAGCATATTGTACTTGCTCTTTTGTAAATATTTTGTTCATTCAACAATATTTTGTGTTTTCTAATGTCAATACATTCTATATGATGAATATTTTTACCTACAGAATAATTAGTGCATCTATCCCATATCTATATACATGTTAATGATTTAATCCATTCCTTTTTGTTAGACTTTGAATTTGCTTACATTTATAATATTATTTTTGAAAAAGGACAATTATTTTGCACATCTCTGGCTACCTCTTTTGGGTAAATGCCTTTAGAAGGAATTATCTTTTAAAGTAAATTTTTTTCAGTTTTTAAAAAATTTATTGTCATATTTCCCTTTAGAAACATTATTTCCATTCCCAGTAACTGTCTCTGAGATTGTCCTAAAAAGTCAGTTAGTCATTTATAAAATATTTATTGGGCATTTAGAATAATTGGTGGTCTACTTTAGGTTCTGGGGGTATTTCAATAAGGCATAAGTCTGGGCAATATTTTCAATTGCATGTTCAAGTTCCCCAGTAGTTAAAGGACTATGCCCACTGTCTATTTCATCTTGTGTCAGTTCAAATTTATTAACAAAAACATATTTATAATATCATTGTATAATCATTTTAAAGTCTCAGGATCTATAATGATGTTCTTATTTTTTATTCCTAATATTTGTAATTTTTGTCTTCTCTATTTTTATTGTCTTTTCCAAGAATTATTTTTTGGCTTTGTTAGTCTTCTCTATTGTATGGCAACTTTCAATATTATTAATTTATTATTACCTACTTTCTTTGGGTTCATTTTTTGTATTTTTCTTATGTACTTGGCACATTGATTTTCACCCTTCTTGTGAATTGTAGACCTTAATGTGAAAGATTAAACAATAAAACTTTTAAAAGATAATATAGGAATATAGGAGTAATGGAAAAGGATTCTTAAACTGAAGACAAAAAACCTTAACCCCAAATTAAAAATTGGTAAGGAAAAGTTAATACATTAGCTTAATTGTGTTTATGTTCTTTAAAAAACTAAAACATTGAGAGTGAAAAAGGAAGGTGCAGAAAGGACAAAGCTGTTTAAAGTACACATAACTAACAAAAGAATCTTATTTGAAATATATTGAGGACTACTACAAATTAATCTTAAAAAGCCAAACAATAGGAAATAAAGAAAAAGAACTCAAACAGGCACATCAGAGAAGAAGCTACTGAAATATCTAATAATCATATAAAAATTTCTGCTTATGGTTAGTAATCTGAAAAATGTCAATTAAAATTATAATGAAATGAATAGTACACATTCACCAGAAAGGCTAACAGGATTGACAATTTTACAATTACCATGGTGTTTGTAAAAGGAATTATGGATGGTATAATTATTGAATGGAAGATAGCAAGGGACAGGATATTTTCTGGCTCTTTTACCTCCTTGGCACAGGATACTGAGTCAAACTTACGGTGTTTTGCAAGGAGTGACATGAACCATGAGGGCTTTAATTCCAATGATCTAATAGTTCATCAGCAATCCTGTGTCCTTTTCTGCTGTTTATTTGGAATTCTCTGAAAGAAATGCAGAAAGACTGATGAGGAAATGTACTCTAGTAGCCTCAAAAAGTATCATTTGTACAGAAAAGGGATAGTTATTCAGTGTTCTTCATGGAACAAAAACTGGGTTTCTGAGATGGGAAGTAGATGGTATGGCATCAGAAAAAAAGGCTTTGACTGATTTTAGGATCATGATCATGAGACAAAGCATGAAACAGTCACTTGCTATTTTTCCCATTTCAATTCAATTGATTTTATAGCCAATAGAAATTCTTCCAAAGATATTGTAATAGGTTCTTGTGGGTTTGTTTTAGCTTTATGTCATTCACATTTTGACATGTGTTGGTGTATATTTTGAAGCATCTATTTTTCACCTATTGTAATAATCATAATATATTATTGTAATTATTTATCTTTTCCACTAAACTTTAAGTTCCATGAAGGTAGAAGCTATGTTTATTTTCTTGCTTATCATAATTTCTTAGCACAGTGTAGATGCTTGATTTAATTTTTGAAGGAATAAATGGATCAACCATACGTTCATGATTTTATCATGAATGAATTATTTTATCATGAAGTTTTAAGAGAATTAATCCATATTGACATTAAATTCTAGAAATTATACTATTAATATTCTTGGCATTCAAAGGAAGCACTCACATATAGCTGCATATATTAGTTATACACTTATAGTTGAATAATGGATAATATTGCATAGAGTAGTTTGGAGCAGAAACATTCTGGGTTTAGTGGAAATGGGAAAAGGTGCACTGTGTTAGATGAATGATAAATTAGTTATCTTGGCTGAACAAGTGAAAAGACTCAGAAGATATCTTATAAAAGCTTATAGAGCATCTTGAATTTGAGGCTACAAAATTTGGCTTATTAAGCATGATAGAGTAGTCAAATTTGTTTTAATAGGCAATGTTATGACTTAAATAATATTTCAGGGACAATTAATTCCATAGCCATGTACATGATGGATTATGGTTAGGCAGGAAGATGGGGTAAAAAGCTTGTAAGAAAGTAAAGAATTGGCCAAATGTCAGAGAGGTTCTTAGTGATTGGTTAGATGTAGAGGAAAAGGAAAGAAAAGGAGTTAAATGTGGTTCTTGGCAAGTAGATCATTGAGACTTAGGGAATGCACTCTGCTTGGGGGTTCTCTTTTAAATTTTCTGCTACCACATGTATTCTCTAACTATGGGGCTTTCTCTTCAGGTCTCTTTTACCCCTGTCCTCATCTGCTCCTCTCTCCCTCCTTCATCTTCTTTTTTTTTTTTTTTTTAATTCTCTCACACTTTCTTCATCTCTTTTCCTTATATTTCTTTATTTATTTTATTGTATATTTTTATCCCTCACTTTCCTCTATAATGAACCAATTTAAGATTGAAATTCATCCTTTTTTCCTGCATTTATTCAACAAATCAAGAAAAATGAATTACCTGTACACTATAATATGCCAAGGTTCTAGTTGATAAGAATGAAAAGATTAATAAGACATAATATCTTGTCTCAAGAAATTTTACCATCAAACATTGGTAAACATTTATTCGTTCCTCTATTTATTCAATCATTATTTATTTACTGAGGATATATGGTTGAATAATACATGATTTATATTAGCAAGAAATTCCAAGTTTGGTCTAAGAATATTTAAAATACTTTTAGTCTTTATCATGATAAGATGTGGAAGGACACAATCCACAGGGCAGCACTGATTTCAAAGGGATAGGCTTAGAGGTGGGGAAAGGTATAACATTATTTTTCTCCTATATACAACTTCTCTCTCAATGAGAAGATATCATTTTACCATTTCACAAATCTTATCAATAAAAAGTCTCAAATACAATGTTATGTTTCTGAATAAGTTTGAGTCTTCCCATTTCTCTAGATCTCTTTATCTTCACAATCACCCTCAGTTACTATAAATTTTATTTGTACGTACTTCAATTTACACTTTCACTCTTTGATTCAGGGTCTATTAAAATGGGAAAAATAGTTTTCCCAGGCATTTTAAGCGTTACCATATTACTGCTCTCACTTAAAGAATTGTATTGTCTACATAAAATTGTCATACATCTATTTTTTTTTTACTAATGGCTTTGATATTTAAAATTTTCTCCAAAATTATTGCTTTGGTGATAAAATTAACCTTATTTATTTGTTATGCCTTTGAAATTCTTTGAAATACAATGTCCTTTTCCACAAACATTTTAGTCAATAGTTAATAAGTTTCTTTTCCATTTCTCTAAATGCTGGGCAGCCTGAAACAGTAAGCTTCATTCAAGAACTCTGTACATCCTCTTTTCTCCTAATTACTTTTCATCTTTAAAAGAGACAGAAGTTTATCTTGACATACTTAAGCTCTTGACAAGAAACCTGTCTCGGCCGAATGTGCAATTACTTCCATCACATCTTTCCTTTTCTTTTTAAAGCAGTTGTCCCCGAATTTCAAAATTGAAATAAAAACCCATCGTATTAAAGACATAGGTTTCCAGGTTTCAGTGGAACTTCATGGCAAAGAATGTGTCTTCATAAACGTGTCTGAGCAAGAGAAAATATTGTGCTCCAATTGGCAAAGCATTGCCCTCCTTGTCAGATCTGTACGTTTCTCTGGCTCTTTCACCTCCCCAGTAATAGATGCTGAGTCAAGCATATGGTTTGCTGCTGTAAGTGACACTGCACTGGTTTTCTTTACTCCTCAGGAGGATCTTCCCATGCCAAGTCAATTTGCAATGGCTTGGATCTTTCAACAGTCCTCTGGTCTGACTCCAGAGTCCTTCTCAAATATCAGATGATAGTGACATCTTCATGTAAACTTCAGTATCTCAGAAACCTAACCTAAAATCCAAGAAGGTTTTTCAATTTTTGAACTTTAATCTTTGGACTCTACATACTGTCCTTTGAATCCACAGAGGGATTACTTGGTAACTTGCTAATATGCGATCCAATTTGTCTGGAAGATTTGGCTTATAGCCCCACGGAAGGATAGACACAAAGACTTGGAAGATGAGAGGCAGATGAAAGCTGGCAGTGCTACTGCATCCAATTAAGATTTATAAGTGAGGAGGCAGGAAAAAGGTGAACACAAGAGAGGTACGATGCCAAGAATGAAAACCAACAAACAAACTGGACAAAACAATAATATGGCACTTTACTTGTAGGTAGAGAATCTCAAATGTGAAGTGAATGTGGAAGATTTTGCTACAAATGTGGGTGGTGGGAAGCAAAATGGGGAGACCATGATAACCAAGTGTTTCTAGAAACAAAGAAAATAGAAATTCATTATACAAATTCATGAATTATAAAAGATACATTTTTGTATTTTTTAACATTTAAATTCTCTTTAGAGTAAAAATATCTTAGTGTTAATATTATCTACTGCTATTTTCTGGCCCACTTTTGGTTTATTCTATCTATGTAAAAATTAAATTGGTCAGAGTTGTAATATTCATTTAGATAATAACAACATCAATATTTCTCTGCTTAGGGTGACTGAAAAGGAGTAAGATGTAAGAAAAACCTTTCATCTCTCAAACAACTTACTCTCTAATGGGAGAAAAGGCACTTCTACATTTTAAAATAAAAGATGAGAAAGATACAAACGAGACATACTCACTACCACCGTTTATAGGTTAAACACACTCATGTGCACCCTCCCTCACACACACCCTCCTTTAATCTTTATTGTCAGAATTGTCATCGTTAACACCACCATATCTCCAAAAACATTAAAAGCTCCTCATTTTGAAGCCACGATAGTGAGACGCCCGCGCACCGCGATGAAGAGTGGCCCCCGCTTGCCGCAACTAGAGAAAGCCCTAGCACAGAAACGAAGACCCAACATAGCAATCAATCAATCGATAAATAAATAAATCTAAAAAAACATTAAAAAAAAAAAAAAAGCTCCTCATTTTCTTCTTTTTCTTTTAATTAATAAACTTAATTTTTAAGAGCAATATTTTAGGTTTACAGAAAAATGGAGCAAGAAGGACAGAGAGTTCCCATATATTATCTATCTCCCAACCCCCAGGAGTCTCCTATTACTACCATCTTGAATTAGTGGGGTACATTTATTACAGTTGATGAACCAATATTGATATATTGTTACCAAATAAAATCCACAGTTTACATTAAGCCTCAGTCTTTGTGTTGCAAGTCCTGTGGGCTTTAACAAATGAGTAATATCATGTACCTACGATTACAATTTTATGCAGGGCAGTTTCACGGCCTTAAATAGCTCTTTAAAAGCATTGTTACACATAGCTCTTGTGTGCAGCATATAAGTGTATTTCTTATGATAGGTGGTCAATGAGATGTGGAATGGCTAGGACACTGGATATGCACTTTAAGAAAGAATGTTAATAAAGACTGAAAGTTTTCTGAAAAATAGACACCTGAACATACACTCCAACCAGCTGTTTGAGAGTTTCTATTTCCTTTTGCTGTTTCCAATATATTACCAAATTTTAAAATTTTTGCCAGAGGGCTACATTTTTCCAATCGGCATTTCCCCCAGTTACTGGTAATATTGAGCATCTTTTCATATGTGTAATTGACTACTTATGTTTATTTTTATGATAATTACATTTTCATGTAATTTGTCCTTGAATTGGGGGTGGTTATTTTGTAATTTTCTTATTAACCTTTAGGGTTTCTATATACTCTGGATATTTATCCTTGACTGCTAGGTAAGTTGAAATACTGCTTTTCAGTTTGCTGCTTGCTTCTTAACTTCACTTATGATGTCTTTTATTGTACATAAGTTTGAGTGAAAAAAATAAAGATAAAAAGGAAGTCTAGAACCTAACATAGTAAAATGGCGTAGTAGTTGGGAGTGGGGGATGGAAGCCAGGAAAATTAAAACATATGCTATGGTCCTAGTTTGGCATGGAGCCCATCCTTGTTCTGGTGATGAGTTTCCTCTTGCTTTTCTGAAGAGCATAAGCCATACTTCCCCCTTTTTCTTCTTTAGTTTTCTGCAAACAAATTTCATTTTGTTTTTCTGCCACCCAACCATGTCATTCCATGAGAAATCCCCCAGCTGTTCAGATTTCCTCATCCAGAGACCTTGTCTTCTGTGTTTAATGCTCTATAAAGAACTGTGTACACTCATAGCTCCCTATAAATAATTGAAAGAGTAATAATTTGCATATACAGTGGCCTGTAATTGGTTGTGATATACTCACTAGTAATTTTGCATGAGAGATACTCCAGCAAAATAAATTGTGCTTGTCTGTGTTTACTTTGGACAGGTAAAGTACTATATGGCATGCTGAATTTTTATATCAAGTTTTAATTAGGTCATCCCACTTGAGTTACCAAAATAACCTGCTCTCCCCAATAATGAGAATGGGATTTATTTAGAAATGAATATCAATGACTCATCTCTATATTTCACAATAGGAGAGAACTCTTCTCAGTAATAGATTCAAGTTAAATATTTTGCATCCTAATCTAGTCAGGCTTACTGATTGAGTCTCTGCCAAGAAGAGCTCCTGCCAAGCCAGAGAAGGGAGATACCGAGGTCAGGGCTCCACTGCACACCCAAGAGAGCACTTGGAACCCACTCTGCAGGGATGCAGGGAGAGATCAACCTCCTCCTTTCCTGTAAACCTCCCTCCAGCCAGAAGCAGGTAAGACTGGAAGGGAACATACCTCCAACACCATTTCACTTTTGGCAGAGTACATTCACACTAAAAGAGTCCTCTATTTCAAAATGAGGGACTAGAGACTTTGTTTTCCTTTTGTTCACAGAGGAGAAATTTTCTAGTTTCCAATTTCAGTTTTCACAAAGCAGAATGGATTCTTTGAAACTTGTTATTTTCAGTTTGAAATTCAAAGCATGGAGGATGACAGGAAGAAGTAGTTTTAAGCTATTCTAATACTTTTTTATTATTGTGATTATGATTTTTAACCTCACACAGGGCTTTAAAAAAAAAATTCCTACCCCAACTAACCAAGGCAAACTCCTCCAAAGAAGCAATGCTCACAATATTGTTCAAAAGGCTAAGGTAGAGTTTGCACGTGATTTGAGGTCTAACCTAGTCGTTTAATCTACACAAACTGGCATTTGTGTCTCTAAAAGATGTGCAAGGCACAGCCCATACACAAAGGAATAAGGGAATGTGTTCTCAATGGTTTACAATCTAGTTAGATTCTCTGAGATGAGAGACATTCTTTCATAGATACAAGACAGGAAGGTGGTATCCAAATTAAGAAGGCATTTGTACCCAACAGCTCAGACTTAATTTTGCCTTGAGAATGTGTTTTCTCAAGGAGATAACAGTGGGTATCAAGAGTTCCTAAGCTTTGTTGGAGCTATGACTTTGCCCTTGAAACACAGCCATCAGGTAAGGAAGGTGATGGGATTAAAGTTCTATAATGTCAGGCAGACATGTCTTTGTGGATGTTTGTACTGGGAGTTCTGACAAATACTGGTCAGATAGAATGAGGGCTGTAGGATGAGAGAAAGATGGGGTGGGAGCAGGAGGCTTGTAAGTAAGTCAAAATGTGAGAAGGAACAATGGTAATGGCCAGATTGGAGATCACCTTCCAAGGATTCATGGACGTCTCAGTTTCTTGACTGAGATTCTCTGCTAGTGAGTTGGTTAGGTTGCCTGGATAAGCCAAAGAATACTATTTCACTCTCAAAATATTTTTTAATTCCTCCCCCTGCTCCAGATGCAATTCAGTTCTTTTTGGTGAAAGAACATGAAACTTCATGTTCTCATGAAGTTCAAAACATGATTGTGATTTCCCCTCTTTCTCAAACTAGTGCAGGTATTTCCTTCTATCTATTTCCCCAACAAAACACAGATTACCTTAGAGCAGGTGTCCCCAACTCCCAGGCCACGGACTGGTACCAGTCTGTGACCTGTTACAAACCGGGCTGCACAGCAGGAGGTGAGTGGCGGGTGAGCAAGCAAGCGAAGCTTCATCTGTATTTATAGTCGCTCCCCATCACTCGTATTACCGCCGGAGCTCCACCTCCTGTCAGATCAGTGGTGGAATTAGATTCTCATAGGAGCACGAACCCTCCTGTGAACTGTGCATGCAAGGGATCTAGGTTGTGCACTCCTTATGAGAATCTAAGGCCTGATGATCTGAGGTGGAGCTGAGGTGGTGATTCTAGCCCTGGGGATTGGCTGCAAATACAGATTATCATTAGCAGAGAGGTTTGACTGCACAGAGACCATAATAAATCAACTGCTTGCAGAATCATATCAAAACCCTATCAGTGAGTGGCAAGTGACAATTAAGCTGCATCTTACAGAATAGACTGGACATAAGCAACACACTTCAAGGGTCACTGTCTCCCATCATCCTCAGATGGGACCATCTGGTTGCAGGAAAACAAGCTCAGGGTTCCCATTGATGTTGCATTATGGTGAGTTGTATAATTATTTCATTATATATTACAATCTAATAATAATAGAAATAAAGTTTACAATAAAAAATCATCCCAAAACCATCCCTCCCCCTGGTCTGTGGAAAAATTGTCTTCCATGAAACCAGTCGCTGGTGCCAATATGGTTGAGGACTGCTGCCTTAGAGGACTTAAAATCATGTACACGTTAGAGGAACAACACTTGCTTAAACCATCAAGTATGACAGTCAGTAGTGCACACTCACGCTCTTTAATTGTTTCAAGTAGATGCTTGTTAATCTAATGATTCTGTAGATAATGGAATTTCTAAGTACATTTAAGAAATGGGTTGCGTAGAAGAATTTTTTGAAAGGGGAATAAAAGTGTCACTACTAGATTAACTTTTACTAGAAGTGGGCTCTTTGTACTCCTTTGAGAAATTTTACTTTACATTGTTGGTTTTACTCCTGTGTTTCTAAATTCACAGTTTTCATTAAGATATGAAGTTCCTTTTTGCTGTTGTTGTTTTTGTTATCTTTTTACCTCTTTCATCATCCCTCAGCATACTTATCCCACCTGGCACCCTTAGCGACTGCTCTCCCCACCACAGACCTGAAAGCCCATGCCGGGCTCTGCACAAAAGCAGCATCATACATGATGCCTAGTGTTCAGAGTCTCTCCTGTTCTGAGCCACCCTGTCTCATGTGCATTATTCCTGTGGTTTACAGCCCTCCCTAACTACTTTTTCTGTCTCTTTTCCTTCACTTGTGACCTCACCCAAGCCCATCAATTTTGTGAAATGTTAGCCTCACTAGTTTTCAGTCCTCAGCTCCACAAACATTTTTCCTTCTTTTCTTGACTCCACTCACCTTTGAGAGTTCTTGGGGGAACATCATACTCAGTACCTGTCCCAACGCAGCCCTGAGTTCTTTCCTTTGTATAAATTGGTCTGCAAGAAAGACCCAGAGAGATGTCAGCTTCAGGACCTTCACCAGAAGGCATTTCATCAAGCCCATGTCTTGTAGGAGTACATCATTGGAAGGTGGGCATTGCTCATCTGGCAACAATGATGGGAACTCCAGTGAGGGGCTGAGAGAGGGGAGTGTAAACGGTGGTGGTCTTTCATAAATGTAGGTAATTACAAAGAAAAGTGTTTGTTTATAGGGGTTTACAAACCATAATATTCATTAAGGCAGTGGTGTCACAAAACAGTTAATATCCAATGCTAAAGTGGTGATTTATGAATAAAGGAGTAAGGGGAGCACAGAAGAGCAGTTTGCTTATGGGAATGAGAATATAGCTGAGTCCTGAAGTTGTCTCAATGGATGGGAATTGAAGACAACATTTCAGATGGTGAGACTGGGTTGGAAACTAGCATTGTGAAAGGATGAATGTATTTTCGTTAGATATCTAAATTGAACCAAATGAAATGACCAACTTTCATAGATCAAAAGTGCTCAAATATCAGCAATTTCATATGGTTCAACATGTAGTTGAGTAATGCTGCTGAGGGCAGGGGTGGGTTGGGATGGAAGGTTGAGAAGATGGATTGGTGTCATTGTGGCAAGATTTTTTATCCTAGGCTTGGCTTTAGGAGACTTCTTTATGTGTATGTATTTGGGGAAAGACCGAAGATTTTTGAGAAAGTCCAGAGCATGATAAAATGGTATTTTTGGAAAATGTCCCTGGAAGGGAATTCAATGAAGGGATATGAAAACTGACAGCTTTAGTGATATGATTAACTTAAGGCAATAAAATTATTTCCAAGTCCTAATGGATGACCTTCCAATATTCAGTGACACCCTCTTCCTTATGGGTGACCTTTTCTGTGAGTTTTGCATATATGTTCTTACCCATTTTTCTTATAAAGGAAAAATGAGTAAATAATCTGATAGAAAATTAAAATTAAGATACAGATTAAAATTATAAAAGAAAAATAAAGCAGATAAACACAGGAAATTATTCTACTCAGTAATAAAAAAAGAACAAATTAAACTTCGATGAAGGGTTATTTTTGCCCATTTAATTAAGAACTTTTTAGAGCTAATATTCAATGTTAGGGAATCCTCATTAAGGTGACTCTCCACACATCACCACTCTGAGGACAAAGTTGGGAGAGTCTTTCAAGAATTTAATAAGTTCTATCAAAAACCTTTAAAATATTCACATCAGTTGACTCAGAAATTCGTCAAGGAATTTGAAAAATGAAAGAATCAGAGAATTGGTAGAATACTGGCACATGAAGATATTCATCCCAGCCAAACATGAAAGACAACTTTGGATCTTTAGGATTCTTAGATCAAAGAAACAAAAACAGAACCCACCTTGACTGGTTTAAACAGAAAGGAATTCGTTACAAGAAGCACACAGAATTCTGGGGAGTGCTGAAGTCTGACTTAAGGACCATATGGTCACAGTAGGTGGTCACTCCAGTGAAGACCCCCAAAATGCCATTGTTTGTCATCGAACACACAGCTCACACCAGAGGCTCAGTTATACATGCCAGAACCTGAGCCATTATTACTCCCTAAAGTCAGATACCAGCATCATTGTTGTCAACATATATAGATCTGCCCATTTTCTTCTCATTGTTTTCTTCCTAAGTGAAGGGTCCTATGTGTGTATCTGATTGGTAGAGCATGGGTCACATGCTTCCATTTACTTTGCAAGGGAGGCTAGGAGGATGAATTTAGGTTTCTTATGGTGCAGAGACAGGACATATGCCAGAAAAATTCCTCATACATAGGAAGGAGGTTCAAAAGCTACTGGGCAGTCAAAGAATAACAAATGTCCTCCATGAACCTAAATATCTCCAAATAGAAAAATAGTTAAATAAGTTATATATATGTATATTATATATAATATATTTACATATATAGCATATGTACAAATAAATTATATACAGGTTATAAGTATAAATTATATATACAGATATTACATGAATTATATATATATATTGAATTATATATATATGAGAGAGAGATGGATTGATATAGATGTATTTCCATAATATGGGGTCAACCAAAACATCCTATTTTAAAAACATTTAATAGCATGATGCATGAAAACAATATGACAACATATAGATATAAAACTACAGATACAGAATGGTTCCTTTTTTAAATATACATAGGTAAAAATATTATAAAACAACAAAATATTAAACATGGATAAAAAGGCAAAGTTTTTATTTTCTTTCATTTTTTTGTATTTTATATAATTAATATACATCACTTTATTAAAAAAGTACCTATTAAAATCCTAGTTCCTTGTGTGTTTAACTATAGGTATAAATAAGTTATTACATTTACCTGGGCGAAGCAAAGCAAGTCTGCCTAAGATGCTCAGCTCTGACCATAGCCAATAAATACTTGAAAAGGGAGAAAAGCATCTGTTGCAAATCTACCCACATGCCTGGCTGCCAAGACTTTTTTATCCAAACATTTCTTGAAAAGAAATTCAGCAGCCTATATGTTGCTGCCTTCTTTCATTTTTCAGCATTCAATCCAGTTTCTCCTCTCACTGCTCTGTTGAAAGAGCCCTCAACCAATTACCAATTGGCAAATCCAATGTCTTTTTTCCTAGTTCGTCAACTGCACATTCTCTCAGTGTTCCATTTTTCAAATCCTTCTAAGGATATAAGACATAAGCTCTACTTCTGTGTTCCTGTGATACCACATTCTCCAGGTCTTCCTTTTACCCATCCATTAATTTTTATTTGTAAACACATATTTATTTGGGGTTCTATTATATTCCAGATATACCCGTGAGCAAGTCCTTGCCCTAACAGAACTTACATGATGGGGGAGGTGGAGAGGAATGTTAAAGAAATAAATAAACATAAAAACAAAGCAATTTCATTCTATACTTCTGAACCTTTCTTGTGCTGCATACGTAGTTTTCTCATTTACACTTGGTGTTTTCCAGGTTTCTCTCTTTATGTCTCTTCTCATTCTTCACACTTTTCTATCTCTTCTCATGGTTTCTACTAATCTGTTTAGTCTTGATCTCACCCCAGTGTTCATGTATACAACTGTCCATCCACAGATAGCTCCACCTGCACGTCTGGCATGCATCAAAATCAAGAAATGTCAAGATAAATTCATCATCTTCCACTTTAAACCTGCCTCTTCAAGGGTATCTCCACTGCCAAACAGTCTACTCTAGTCTAAGGACTACGGGATAAACATGGAGGAGGCGGTGATGATCATTCCTAGTGTCTCCAATCTCCCATGCTACCAAATGAAAGGTCCCTGGGTAGAATAATCCATAGCATAAGAATAATCCATAGCATAAGCACAGTGACTTCTTTATTCTAAATATATATATGAATACATGCAACATGAACTACACAAATGCACACTAAATTCTTGGAGGTCAGGTCAAAGTCACCTGTTCCAATCTATTTCTTTTCATTTTGGGACATAGGTGTTCAAAATAAGATGTTAACATCAGAAATCTTGATTTTAGATCCCCCCACTCCATCTATAATTCAAGTTTCCAGTTTATATCATATTCTGAGCACCATGGCATCTTGCTCAGGACCAGGTACATACTAGGCACTCAATAAAGGTATGCAGATTAATTCTTATGTTTCCCAAGAGACCCATTGTTGTGAGGCTGCCGGTCACTCACTCAAGAAAGAAAAAAAAAGAAAAACTGGTAACTTGCTTTCTGTTTCAACATAGGGTTTTGCATATTTTTACTGGGAAGTAGAGGATGGATGGATGCCTTTGATTAAACATTATGTGATATATTGTCTGCACTTACCTCTTGGCTTTGTTATTGTCAAAGATTATTTAAGATCTCTTTTTTTGTTGTTGTCGTTTGTTTCTTTGATTTTTTCTTTAATGGATATTTGGCCATGAAGTGAATTGTATTGTATTTTCCAGGGTATATTCTTTTTTTCCCTTTCTTAAAAAAAATTCTAATTCAGTACAGCAGCCTAATGTGAGGTGGGCTGACACTGACACCCCAATCCAACTGAGCACAGATTTCCATCCTGCTCCCTGGCAGCTGGGGATGCAAGTGGTCTAGCTGGATAGGCTGACAGTCCCTCATCCAGCTGAGATGCCGGCTGAGGGGAGATGCTGTCCATTTTCGAGAAAGAAAAGGCAGCTGTCATAGGCCATGGTCCCAGCGCTGGCCAGGGGCACTCTGTGCCCTGTTAGTGAGACCCGCTCTATACTGACCTCTAAAACCTCTTCTTTACTGGCTGGAAAATGCTTGCAAGGTGAAGGGTGAAGTCCATGCATATTTTATAGAACAGGTTTATTACAGCTATTAGAATCCAATTCCAGTCTATATCATCACCTTCCCAAAGCACTTACGCACTTCTTCCCTGCAAACTTCTGTATGCCGTTTTCACTCTGACCAAGGTGAAACAAATGCCCCATTCTTCCCACAAACCTGTCTGCTCTCTCTTCCCACCGTCTGTATGTTTTCATCCCCGGCTCTCTTTTTCTCTCTCCTCTCTCCCTCTTTCTCTCTGCTGCAGCCAGGAGAAAAGAGGGTCGGGAAGGAAGGTGGGAAACAGGTTTCATCTCCTTTTACTACTTCCAGAACAATAAAAACTCTCATAACAACAATACCCACAATAATGAAGAAACCAGGCCAGAAAACCTCTAACTTACATTAGAGGGGTATTTTAAACCCCAGCACTGATCAGAGCTCATTAAGAGAGATGGTGCATGACAGTCATACACACAGATGAGGATAAGAAATTTTTAAAGGATTTCTTCAAAAAAAAAAAAAAAGAACAAGAAAGAAAAAGAAATTCACTGTGTTCTGACACAAATGCACAGACACGGGAAGTGGAGCAATGATTTGCTAAAGGTGTTTTATTTTCCCATCACCCCCCTTTTGGGGATCGCTGTATACCCATGGCAGCCCCAGACAAAAGGAATGGGGCAGGTTTTAGAGGCTTCAGAACTGGGGGCTGAGGAGGCGAGGGAAGAGAGGAGCATGATTGATGGAGTTCTGGTTGGCTTATAAAGGGCAGCCGGGAGTGCAGAGAAATAATCAGGGAAAAGGGCGTCCCGTGCTGGCTCTCTCAGAGGGGCGAAATGAATCCTGCTCCTCTGCATTATTAAGTTGTCAGGCGGGCTGATGATGAAAATCTGAAGGTCAGGCATAACAAGAAGCACCTTATGGGGGGGTCACGACCTTTCTGGAAGTGCTACACTCATGTTTATCTGCACCTAACCCTTATCCACAATTCTTCATTTGATAAGAACATTGGGAGAGGGGGAGGCTGGGAGGGGTGTCTCCTCATATGTATAAGCAGTGAACGAAATTAGGCTTCCCGTGAAACTGATGGTAGAGGCTCAATTCACAGTGAAAGATAATAAACCAAAAGGACACACGAGGGATGCAGGCAGAAATTGTTCGCTACAGTGGAACTCAATAAAGGGAACAAGAGCTTCCCTAAATGACAAATTTGGTACAGTGGTGCTAAAATCAGGATTCTCCCTGGAATTGAAGCAGCAATTCACTCTCGGCAGTACCACTTTTTATTTACTTTGGAGATCCTAATGGCCTGGGGGGGGTGCTTTGGGGGAATGTTTATTTCTTTATCTGCTGGTTTTAAATTAAAGACGCGAGGTGAAAGACGATCAGACAGAAATATTCGATTTGATTTGTATTTTTGTTTGTTTCCGAATTGACAACAGAGCAGCAGCTCTAGTGCATCTTGTCTGCATGTGTTTGGGGTGAGAGTTTGTAGTTTTCATTGAGCGAGTCCTCTCCCAGGTGTTCTCCATTTCTTGGGAACTGAGGAAGTGCTTGGGATTCTCAGCTGGGACTCATAGACCAAACCTCTCACTGATCACAAAAATAAACATATCACTTGTAAAAATAACGCTGGAACGATTCACAACCTACAATGCAGGCTTCTATTGACACTTCCAAATGGAGTTGTTTATCCCTGTCTGTAAAAGGAGCATTCTTCAGATTTAGAGTCTTTGGCAGTCGTGTGTAAAACACGGCATTTACAAAATCATTTACTTCTAAAATGGAGATATGTTTGAAATTGTGCAGAAAGGGGAACATTTGGTAAAACAAGGACAGAAACAGATTACCTGTGGAATAAAAAGTGAATCACTCTGAAAGTCAGTTAAGGACTTTAACCTTCCTGGAAAAGAATTCTCTAAAATGTGGAAGGAAGGAACATTTTATCTACTGCCCGTGTATATTTTTCACTTATATCTCTTTAAGGGGTAAAGCCTGATTTTCAACAAGGTACTTTGAGATAGTTCATTGACAAAATAAGTAGATTGTGACTTGAGTGGATGATATTCAATTTTGATTTACATTCTTTTATTTACTAGGACATTTAAAAAATATTTTGGTCAGGTTCCTTAAGTTATTTCCATAAGCTACTTGCCATCCCTTCTGCCAACTCATATGTACAGAAATATTATCCCAATAGATAAGCCATAGATAAACTAGGGAAAAAAATCCATTTTAGTTTCTCAGTTCTATGTAGGAATAAAAATACAAGATGCATATGTCACTTGACCTAGCCATCACTCATACCCTTACATTTGAAGACCACATCCGTGCTTTTTTCTCACTAGTACCTCCCGCGTGGCTGAGATGAAATCACTACCTTCCTATAAGTGTCCATATCTGGAATGTTTGTTTAAAAATTGGATTCCCACTATAAAAATAGCATTGCAACATAAAGGGAAATAGGAATATTCAGCAGCAATATTACGCTCAAACATTTTTTTCTTTTCTTTTCCATCCTTTTTTTTTTTTTTTTTTTTTGGCCAGAAGAAAAAAAGAGTTTTACAATTGACAAGATTCTCTGGTTTAGGCAACATTGACTCAGAAGCCAAGATAACAGAAAGAGTGAGCCCATTATTGCTAATGTGGCTACCACGTCCGGTTACAACAAGGCATGAGTTTACCTGCAGAGTGGAACACGTGCTGAGAGATGAACCCACAGGAATAGTCCTTGTGCAGTAGTTTTAAATACAAAATAATCCTTTTCGTCCTTTTGTAGGCTAAAGTAAGTGTGTCATCTGGAATGTATTTTCTATAATATCAATCAGAAAATATTAACATTACTTGTTTCCAGTTCAATCAAATCTTTAAAAAGTCACAGTTCAGCTTGCCGTGAGCTCCATTTGTCAGAATGCATCCGTATAATGAGCCAAGATGTCTTTAGGACTTAGGGTGAATTCTCCAATACCTTTGTCAATGATCAACCACCCAACCACCACTTGACTACACAGAATGTCACAAATAATAACTACCCTTTTGTTACACAATGAGGGAGAATGAAATTTTATTTTGTGTGTTTTTTTAAATTTTTTTTTGAATCTATGGATTTCTTCTGTAACAAGTGGATTTGAGCCTGCTTGCAATAAAAAAACATATATACACATTAAACGGAATTAGATCAAAACATCAACAAATAAAACTGAAGATATGGAAAGTGATGCCCTTATCAGCTGATGACTTTGAGCATGGAAGAAGTGCCTCTGAATCTCCTCTTCCTGGACATTTATTTTCTTTATGAGTCTCAGCTCTTTACTTTCTTGCTTTCACTGCCTCGTGTTTGGAGTATGTTGTCTGACCTCAAGAAATGCTTTTGATAAGATTGTGTCTGTGGTTCTGGGGCCATGACTTTCCATTTTCCTAGGCTTGGGCCCAGTTTTCTATGACATTTAGAAGTTTGTTTTAGAGTGGGTGACTCTTGAGTGAAAGGAAGGGGCCCAATCTATCAAACCGTGGTACCCAGGGTATGGTCCATGGAAGAGCAGCATCTGTCCTTTGGTTGACCATCGGCACCCAAGCTTGTTAGAAATGCAGAATCTCAGATCCACTCACTCAAGACAGGCATTTTTAACAAGATCTGACGTGATTCATAAGCACATTTCAGTTTGCCTGATGTAGGCGCTGTTTGGCATTTGGGGGCTTCATTTGGCTGAGTCGAGAGCCCGTCTGCCTTTGATGACCTGGCAGTTTCAGATGCCTGTTGCCTCCGTGGTACAGTTCTCACTAGGGACCAAAATTGACAAACGTATAAACTTTCCCTGCTTGTCTTCCTCCTGGCCGAGCAGAAAGCATCAGCGTTGAGAAGATGCTGGGGAGAGTTCTTGTGGAATCACAAATCCCTAGAGAAAAGGAGGGCTCCATTTCTCACTAAAGTGTTTACCCAAAAGGTAACTAATAACACATTGTCAAACAGCAAATACCTGTGCATCAGGTTAATTGTAAGTTGTAATAACAATAAAAAAACATAAACTCTTTCTTTGCATCAGCGATGCCCAAAGAAAAATGCATTCTATTCTCACGACATCTTTTATTAACTGCTTTCTCTTTCCTCACCTTTGCATAGGGCAAAAAATACTGCCTGTGTTTTTAAAGATACTGAGAAGTGAATGCTACCTCTCAGGATATCCTTTATTTTATTTTCACTTCTGTAAGAAAACTCTACTGTGACTTTTTACTGCTGCCTTTTTTTATCCATTTGAAATTTCATAGGCCAATCGATTCAAATCCATTTCAAATCTCAGTGGGCTGGATCTTGGCATGCAAGTTGGTTGGCCAGGTGCAAGTTTCTCTTCGAAATATGACAAAAGTCATGGCTGAAATATAGAGCGGCAAAAATGTTTGAGAGTTTTGCCAAGCGGCAGCCAAACAAGGCTGACTGTCATTAGCAAGGGGCAGAGGGGCAAATGGGGGAGGGGGAATGTGGGCAGTGTGCCATTTGCATAATGATCAACCTAGCTTTTTTTTTTTTCTTTAAAAAGAACATGCTGGGCTTCCGTGGTGGCGCAGTGGTTGAGAATCTGCCTGCCAATGCAGGGGACGCGGGTTCGAGCCCTGGTCTGGGAAGATCCCACATGCCACGGAGCGACTAGGCCCGTGAGCCACAATTGCTGAGCCTGCGCGTCTGGAGCCTGTGCTTCGCAACAAGAGAGGCCGCGATAGTGAGAGCCCCGTGCACCGCTATGAAGAGTGGCCCCCACTTGCCGCAACTAGAGAGAGCCCTCGCACAGAAACGAAGACCCACCACAGCCATAAATAAATAAATAAATAAAATTAAAAAAAAAAAAAAAAAAAAGAACATGCTGCTACCATTCATTCTTTGAGCTTTTAAAATTTTTCAATTAAAAAAAAGAAAGGATAATTCAGAGAACAATGCATTACACAAATGAAATAAGAGAGGTGAGGATGGAAACATTTTAATAATCTTCAGCCCAATATTCAGTCCCCTAGAACTTCTATCCCAAAGACACCCCCAAATTCAGTTTCAACCTCCCGAACATGAAGCCTTACTATGGCACACGCAGTTTATGTACCACTGAGCAGATGCTGCAAAATAAGGATGAAACAGTTGCTGGTTCGTCTTAGATAATCACGGCAGATTAAGCAGTAGTTTCATTACAGTGTTTTTACTATGCATTATTTTTACTATGCAGCGTCCTTTGAAATAATGGGAATTGATTTCACAGATCTTTTGCATATTACTGATACTCAGTAATGTTGCCGAGTAAAACCTTTTCCATCCTGCCGCTGTGAAAAGGCACTAATTGGGGAAGAAGAAGGTTCCCCCCATGGAAGGCTCTCTCTTCTGCAGATTTGAGGCTGGGAAGCAATTGAGCCAGGGAAACTATATGTGGGGCTTTGTGGTTTAGCAGCTGGAGCTTTGTGTCCTGATTTAGCTGACCTAAAATTCACACGCTCCCAGATCACAGAGCGTCGGCTGCACTGCCCTTGGTTTCCCCTTCTTGGCCCTCAGCTCCACCCCTCACCACTGTATTTCTCCTGCTGGATTAAAAAAAAAAAAAAAAAAAAAAATTTAGAGGTGGGCTGCTAGTGAACGGGAAGGCCAGAGAATGAATGCAGAGACAAAGATCACCCGTGTCTTCTGCAGTCAGACACCAATATTAAAATGCATTGAATTGTTTACCTTGACTGGGTTACTTGGTGTACATTTCATCTCTACCTGGCCCTTTGGCTCATTTCCCTGAAGAGGATACCTGCAAACATGTTCTCTAACATACATGTGGAGAGAAGATAGAATTTCTTACTCTGTCTCCAAAGTTTCCTCTATCACTTGTTGACTTGGCAATAACTGCTTCATTCCTCCTACAAATAATTTTTATCGGAAGCCTCTATGTTTTTTTTTTTTTTCTCAAGCCTTCATCCCTAAGTCAATGGAAATTTCCTCTTGCTGGGAGTGTGAGATCTTCTGTGTTGGGGAAAGAGTAGTGAGAGGAAACAAACCATCTGGTTCCACTGTAGTGTCTTGTCACAAATTAGCTACGGGACTCAGGCAAGACACTGAACTTTGCTAGTACCTCACTTCCTTCCTATATAACTTTCTCTTTGGAGCGATTAAGGCTGCCTTCACCTTCACCACTCTTACCTTTGAGGAGTTTGGCTGTAAAAGTTAAACTCCCCTATAATAATTTATTTGCATCACAATATCAACATTGCATGCAGGCCAGGCTTTACTGAGCTGAAGGCATTAGGTAGAGGCTGGAAGGTTTACTCATTTTATCTGTCAGTTTCTGAAAACAGGACGTGGAAAGGTTTTTTCCTTCCATTTAGTATGTGGAAATACTTGGGCAGGGAAAGTATATAGCACATTCAAATGTTTTAAATGATAAAGTTGGATGGATTCAGTAGCAACATTCTAAAATGATTTTAAGTATAATTTGGGTGAGGGGAATCTGTTTCTGCACGCTTCAAGGATAAAATGATTAGCAAAGACCCGGAAGTATCTGTTGTCCCAGAAGGCTTTGGGGGGAGTTCAAAGCGACTGGTTCCATCCAAAGTTACAAATGCAACAGCTCAGTAATAGCTCTGGACATTTCCCAAAATATGTTTCCTAAAATACTAAGTCAGTGAGATGTTAATGGTTATTCTAGACACACATGTGCGCTCACGCGCACACACACACACACACACACACACACACACACCCAGAGTAAATTTTCATGGTGAAAAACAGTCTGCAAGAGTGGAGATGAAATATACGTAAGCTGGTTTTTTGATTGCAGTACATTCAGAGCTTTTTATCCACAGATGTGCATTGTGAATCTCCTCAAGAAAGATGGCCCTCGCAGCATCTTTACAATGCATATGACCATTAAGTCTTTGTGGAGAAACACCAGTTAATATCTTACTATGCACCTCAGAACACCATTTATTAAACACGGATATACATTCAATCTGTTGGAATTAAATGGAAGTACAGATCCAAGGGGACCCCTAGACTTTGCTTTAAATATGTGAAATTCAAATTTGTTGGACAATGCTTTGTAGGCAAACTCTTAGTTACTATTTTATATTGATACCACTGTCTCTCTTGGTAAGGAAAGACTGTCTATAGATAACGGCTTTGTGATGGGCAGTTTTAAGAGGTAAATAAAGATGGTGCATGCATTAACTTTTTGGCATAACTTCTTATGAGTTATTACGGTATTATAGCCTGCCATGAGGAAACCTTAATATATTATTTCAACCAGATCACCCATTACACATAGATCAATCGAAATTTTAGTAACATCAAACTCTTCTCCTTTCTCCAAACCCACTATGTGCTTCCCTGTTGTCCTGCCTTGGCTCACTACAAGCTTTCTTCTAAAAATTGCTTTACCCTTATGGCCACTTTTTCAAATCCTCTTCTTCTTCCAAGAACCACACCAAATGCTAGGATGATTCCTTTTATCTTCTGATATAATCTTTTCCCTGGTTCTTAGCAGTTTGTACTGCCACTGGTATTGGACACACATTTCCTCTTCTTATACTTAGCTCTTAGTATTATTTTAATTCCCATTTCTTAAGCATTTTTCTAAGCTTGTCACAGTGCTAAATTTGCATACGGGATCTCATTAATGTGTAATCTATGCAATGGTGAGTACCTATCTGTCTCCCTTGCAGCACGCTACCCTCATCCCCCTGTAATCACTCTTTAATAAAGAAGTGGATTTAGTGAAGTTTTTTGACATCAGTGGGCTGTACTAAAATTGATTTCAAACTTTGGGACAAAATACCTGAGTTGAAAGCCTGCCATCTTTCCAAGTTTCTTTTGCCTTGGTTAATGTCCTGAAGATGTCCTGCATAAACCCTTTGCTATGCTCATTGATTTTTTTTTGTTTGTTTGTTTGTTTTGTTGCTGTTGCTCTGGACACTCTTTTAGCTCTGAGAAACCATGAGAAGTTGATGAAGGATATTCCTCTCCAGCATGACACATTCCTTTTGAGGACCAAAGGTTTATTCCTAGGTTTTCAGGAACCATTTTTGGAAAAGCAGCATTCTCTGTGTGATCCCAAAGTTGTAGAGATGCCATCCCTTGGTTTATATGAACTGAGTTAAAATTACCATTCCTCTTCAGCTCACTTTTGTTGAGCACCTATAATGTGCCAAGACTTGTGTGAAGCATCATGGGTACAAAGTTAACTGAGACATCTCAGTGGAGTCTAATGGTGAAGACCTATAAAGACATTATTTTGACAAAATGTAATAAATTCTAAGGCTGAAGTACGTACCGGGTGCTACCTAAGTTCAAAAAGAGGCATTTGCCCAAACATGAAGGTTTAAAAACCCAAAGTAATCCTAGTTTCTACCACCCTTGGACTTCTAAGTTTTGTCTATGTTTATACCTAAAATTAGGAGAATTAAATTTTTGGTTTCTCACATCTCGTTGGAAAACTCCTACACTGGTAAAACTCAATAATATAATCCTAGTCCTGGAAGTTTGTCCTAAGTAGTTTCTGTGTTACCCACTTCAGGATCTCCAATTGAAGAGGGCAGGGAGCTAGTTTTCCTTCAGCTGGAATCAATTTTTTCTACCCAAGTCCATTTACTAGAATTAATCGTTTTGAAAGAAGCTCAATTTTGCTGGAAAATCCAGAAAAGATTTTAGTTACAGCTCCACATAATAAAGCAATTGTGTAATTAGTAATACATTTGTCACTCCTTTACCGAGTGGAAAAAAAAAAGAGTAACACATGTGTGGCTTTAGTGTAAATCCTGACAGTGGAGATTTTTTTTCCAGGGAATTATACCATTATAACCATAAAAAATGTCAAGGCACAAGTTTACTGTTCCTACTAATATTCTAAAATATTCTCTTAGGCTGACATCTCTGTCAATTAAAATTAAACAAAATTACATTCTGCCATCTACACCTCAAGGAGGAAGCTTTCGAGTTTATGGCTGCTCTTTGAATTGCTTTTTAAGATGGCATCTGTAAAACTTGGCTGGAACAAGATGAGGTGGGATGTATTTAAAGACCAGTCAATTTAAAAAATGTTTTTAAAGATCATAAATTGACAGCAAGAATAGACTGCACATGTCTCCAGGTTTCTCAGCTATTAAAATAAATCCAGCGATTCTTTTGAATGGAATGTTTGTCCTGACATAATTCAGTGCCAACACGCTTCTGACTTGTTTTGGGTTTTCAATATTTTTACAGAGAATAACATAAACAAGGAAACTGGTGAGTGTTGCTTCCAGTTACTCAGTTCGCACAGATTTGGGAAGAGTCCTCCTCCTGGTGTTTCCCACAGAGCAGCACTGCGAACGTGCTTTCTCACGGGACTGTGGTTCTCTGGGAGGAGAGGCAAGAGC
This sequence comes from Balaenoptera acutorostrata, assembly GCF_949987535.1. Taxonomy (NCBI): domain Eukaryota; kingdom Metazoa; phylum Chordata; class Mammalia; order Artiodactyla; family Balaenopteridae; genus Balaenoptera; species Balaenoptera acutorostrata. The sequence goes on along the minus strand of NC_080066.1, from coordinate 48,497,209 downwards.
CCTGTGGACAGTGGATGCTTTTGGCAGGATGAGGCTGCCAATAAAGTCTTCAGGGAGATCACCCTCTGTGATAGGAAGAGAAGCAAAGTAAAATCTCCATTCCAATTCCTCTAAAAGGAATTGAAGAAGCCATCTTTGGGCTCAGCCCTCTGATTGCCAAACCTTAATGTGCAATGTTTTATGGGTGCATTTAAGGCAAATATTATTTAATGATCCAGAGTTTCTTAGGGCCAAAGTATCGCCTTCATTCTTGGTTAAGCACCTTTTGGAAGCTCAGTGAGCCTTTTCAGGTCACCTGGTTACCACTTAAGGGAAAGAGATAATATCCTAAGCAGCCTAAAAGGGTTTGTGCCCTTTCAAGCAGGTTCAAAATGGTGTTCTGGCTCTGCTGCTGTCTTGAGTAATTCGTTGGGTGGGGGAAGGGTAAAGGATGGTTTGCAAGATGGGTGTTCTTAATGGGCAGATGCTTTGTCTAGATACAGAGGAAATGGTACCCAGGAAAAAGCAATAAGGATCGGGGGAAACTTTCTTCCTTGCTTTCAACTGAAGAGACTGGGCTGTTTAGGGACTATCAGGTAAGGAGCATTTGGGTCTTGTCAAAAAGGATGACATCTTTCTCAGTGGTCATGTGTAAACTTCCATGAATTCTAAGGGAGCAGCATCATGTCCAGTTTTTTTGTTTGTTTTGTTTCGTTTTTTGTTTTTTTCTGCTGAACTCCCCATAACCTGGCATACAGCAGCACATAGTATGGGCTTCATAAATATTTTTGAATATAAATACTATTTAATTTATAAGTGAATGAATGAATGGATTGGACCCCTGTGCCCCAGTTTCTTAAATATCTCTGTCATAGAAGTAGAGTAGCTGAAAATGCCTTAGGAGAGAAATATGTGGGGGAAAACTACCATATTAGGTCTCATGGAGATTCATGGTGATGACAGGGATATTTGACACTCTGGAGGAAAAACCGGGAGACAGACAGAGGCTGCTTTCAGCCCTCTGGATTTCATTCTCCTTCTTTTCCCTTTCAGTCTTGAACACTCAGTAGCCATGGTCCCTGCGTCTTCTCTCTTTTTTCTCTAATTCTGTTTTTGTTGGGTTAAGGTGTTTTTAAAGGATGTCTACTACATGCTACATGTCCAAATTACATTCGTAAGTAGTGGTCAGTAGAGAGACTGAGCTCAGGAGAGGGATGGAGATGCAAGGTGCCACCCAAATTCATATGTTGAATCCTAATCCCCAGTATAATGGCATATGGATGTGGAGGTCTCTGGGAGGTGATTAGGTCATGAGGGTGGAGCCCTCATGAATAAGATTAGTGCCTTTATAAAAGAAATCTCATTGAGCTTCCTTACTCCTTTTGCCATGTGAAGATACAATGAGAATATAACCATCACTGAACCAGGAGCAGGTCCTTACCAGACACCAAATCTGCTGGCCCCTTGATCCCAAACTTCTCAGCCTCCAAAACTGTGAGAAATTAATGCTTGTTGTTTAAGCCACCCTGACTACAGTATTTTTGTTACAGCAGCTTGAACCGACTAAATGTCCAGACACAGGCAGGGTTGGCAAGGTGGACAGATCGAAGTTCTCCTCTTGAACCAAGTGGCCAAGGACCTCTCTAAAGTATCTGAGGACCCACAGCAAAGGCAAAAGGACTGTCTTAGAAAAATCTAGCATCTGTTCTTAGCCACGCCACATGGTTGACCTGAAAGTTTGATTTATAGCAACTTCCCCGGTCTGACCTTCAATCTGGGAATAATAACAGGCTAATTTTTAACATAAAGCCATGTTACACAAATACCTGGAATATCTGACATGGTAACACAGAGTCTGTTTTAGTTGATTATTGAATCATTCCACTTTTTTATTTGATAAATATTTATTTGGCTCCTACTATATGCAGAGGTACATTTCTAAGCACCCAGATACAGACATGGGGAATGACTAAAGCCTTTCTTGTGGAAGTGATATTCCAGTGGGGAATATGGAGAATAAGCAAGATAAATAAATAAAACCAGTCAATATCTATGTATGTATATGTACATACAAGAGCATGTGAGTGTGTAAAGCATGTGTTGTGTAAAATGTACTAGATGGTAAAAGTATTGAAGGAAAAAATAAAACAGAGAAAGGGGTAAAGAATGTGGGAGAGTGAGGGTGGGAGAGGCTGGGGGAGGTAGAAATATTTTCAAATAGTGTCAGGGGAAGATGCCCTAAAAAGGTGACCTTTGCATGAAGACCTGGAGAAGATGAGGGAGCAAAGCCTGCAGATTCCTGGGAGAAGTGCCTGCCAAGTAGAGGGAACGAAGACAGGAGCATCACTGACATCTGGGAGGAAAACAAGTAGGCTAATATGCTGGTACATGAATTAGCAAGTAGGAAAGGAAAGAAAGATGAGGCCAGAGGGATTAAAGCTTTGTGAGTCATTGGAAGGACTCTGGGACTCACTGGGTGTGAGATGAGAAACCACTGAAGTATTCTGAACAGAAGAGTTTCACAATGAAACTTTTTATTTCAAAGGGCATTGTGTTGCTGTCTTGAGAAGAGACTGAAGGTGGGCCAGAGTGAAAGCAGGCAGACCAGTGAGTGGACTCTTGCACTAATCCAGACAAACATTTATAATTTGGGAAGAAATATGCTTTATATCTTCATAAGGGATGATGATGATGATTGGAGAGTTCAGGGAATTAGAAGAAGATCCAGGAATAGGAACACTAAAATCTCTTCTCTTCTATGGGCAATTTTGTCAAGGTCCAATACTTAGTTATCATCTTTGCATGGATAATTCTTCAATTAAATCTACAGGCTGTGTCTTTTCTCTGAGTTCAGATCTGTATATTCTATTGAGATGTCGTGGTGAATAGTTTATGTGTCAACTTGACTGGGCCGTGGGTGCCCACATATTTGGTCAAACGTTATTCTAGATATTCCTGTGAGGGTGTTTTTGGATGAGATTAACATTTAACAATTTATTTGTAGACTGAATAAAGCAGATTGCCCTCCCTAATGTGGGTGGGCCTCACTTAATCAGTTGAAGAACTGAGTAGAACAAAGAGGCTGACCCTCCTTCAAGTAAGAGGGAACTCCTCCTGACTTCCTGAATTTGAACTGACATATCAGGGGTTTTTTTTTTCTTCCTTTGGACTTAGACTGCAACATTAGGTCTTCTTGATTCTCAAGGCTACAGGCCTTGGGACTAAAACTATACCATTGGCTCTCCTGGGTCTCCAGTTTGTCAACTCACCCTGCAGATCTTTGAGCTCATCAGCCTTCATAATTGCATGATCAGTTCCTTATAATAAATTTTTTTTATAATAAATTTTATATATATATTCTGTTTCTCTGGAGAACCATGTATAATACAAATTTCATCTTGAGTATCTCTAAGCCTTTAACATATATATGTCTAATATTAAACTCATGATCTCCACTCCTCACTACCCCATCCACCATCTCAGCCCTCTGCCACTTCCCAACAAGTGGCTTCACCATCGATCTGGTTAGATAAATAATAAAGGAGTCATCCTTGGCTCTTCCCTCTTCCTCCTCTGCTAACCTCATCTAAACCATCTGCACGTTCAGTTGTTTGATAACCTCAATAGACCTCTTAAATCTGAATGCTTCCATCTATTTCTATTGCCTCACTATAATCTTGGCTACTATAATATTTTTTGGACTACTTTTTTACCTACAGTCACTTTTGGCTCCTCCACAGTGTACTGATCTGTGAGATCTTGTCTTTCAAAACATACATTTGATTATTCTACTTTATTTGAAAAGTCCAGGGTCTTCCCATTGCTCTGAGGATAAGGAAAATAATCCCTAACTTGACCCACAAGACTCATAGTTCCCTTTGCCTGTGACAAGTATATGCTTGTTACCCCAGAGTAATTCTTATTAGCACCTCCTTTCAATCTCAAAGGTATCTAAGTTTGGACAATAAATTATATGGTCACTTTTCCCATGACCAAGATTAAAGTGGGCCAGTTTATATTCTCAACTGATGAGCACCAAAATCATTCTCAACTTCTTAAAGAAATATTTTCTGAACAAGCAGACCCGTCTTGATTGAGACAAAATACAGGTGCTAGCAGCTCAGGAGCTATGTTTTCAAAAAAGTATTTCCCAAAGTTCCCCAGAGAGGAAAGAGGAGGCCATGGGGCCCTTGACCCATTGAGTAGGGAAAAAAGAGGTTGGTGACAGAAGGCCATTAATTCATGCTCTGTGAGTTTGAATGATGTGTTTTCTTTACACCTTCAAGTAGTTAAGATCAACTGGAAGTCTAAAGCCCAGTTTAACCTTCCTGGAACAGTTATAAACCATGGAAGTTAGTCGAAGCCTCAGGATTTCTTTCAGAAATTCAATGTTTTATATTGCATGAAACCCAAATGTATTGTCATTTCATGATAAATTGAAAAAGATGGTACAAGCCTCTATTTTCAGATGTGAAAATAGAAAAAAATTCTAAATAAATAGATATTATTTATAATGCTATTGAGTGTTACTTGAATGTTGGCCTTTTCACACATTTATATTATTTACTTATCACTTGTGTTTGAAGACTGCTAAAGTTTCAAGAGAATGGTAAACCTTCCATGGAGACAGTGCTGTATGGAAGTTCCCTTACCTACAGTAGGGGGATAATATATCTTTTATCTCCTAATATAATTGTGAGGACTAAATGAGATAACTTGTGAAAAAGGTATAAAATGTTCTGTGTCAGGTGACAGACTCAGTACATTCCAAGGTTGTAGGTTGTCTTTATTACTATTTATTGAGTGCCTAATATGTAACAACTATACATACACTTACTCTAATCTTCATAACTATGTGTTTCATATTTTATGGAAAATCTTCCCACCTAATTATCAAACAAGACCTCAGTTGGTGGCTATTTAAGAAATAGTGAGCACAAATAACAATATATTTAGAGTTCTGAAATGACAAACCTTTTCTGCCGCACACAATCTTCTAAGTCACGTCCACCTCACTTCTGAGATGTTGCTTCACTCACTGGCAACCATGAATTGTAAATAGAGCTTAAATCTCCAAAGAGCTTATAAGATAGTTACGTGGAGAAAACATATACATGAAACCGTAAGTAAACAAGCAAAATAAATGGATACAACATTGTTTTCTGTATTTTAAAAGAATTAGACATTTATGTATATTCCTTATTCAATTTGCCTCTTGTATGGACATTTTGATTGGCGGTTCCTATTTTTCCAAGTTCCTTAGCCTAACTGATTTTTATTTCCCTCACATTTAGATTTTGTTAATAGCTCTGCATATTCTGGAAATGATTTCCTGATTTTTTTGTCCATAAATCTGAATTATTTGGTGAACGTCCAATTCTTGATGTTCTGCATATGCTAGGTTGAGAACATAAATATCAGTATGTTTATATCAACTTAAGATCCCTAAGAATTGACTTGGACCATCATAGAATTCTGAAAGGCACTTTGAGACGAAAGTATGTCTGTCTAGTTTGTTATTGTGTAAAAAGATCCCCAGAGGAGTCTGGCCTGACCCCAGAATATTTTCCTTCCTTGCTGGAGGAGGACATGCTTGGTCCACTCTTAAGCCTGCCCCCCTGCTCACTATCTAATTGTTTATTATGATTCCCAGGCAGACCTCTATGATAAATAATGAAGATTTGCTTTACATGTAGATATTTATATTTTATAAATGTAGTCCAGGTTTCCCAGCTCACACCATCCTGGAGGGGATGTAACCAAATGGGTGAGGATAACAATAAAAACAGCCATGAAAACCTCCCACAAGCAAAATGGCTGGATTTCTCATCCCTAATTTAAGTACTTCCCTGATTCTGGCAGAGCCCCAGCCAAAGTCAACATCCTTAACCATGGTGATTTAAGTCATTTTTCTATTACAAGTTAGTTCAGCTCTTTCTTCTGTCATTTCCAGCGGCCACTTTGTCCTCAACAGTCTCCATTTTTACTCTCCCACTTTCTTCCCATTGGTTCCTGGTTTCTCCTGAAGACATGGTTGAATCTAAGTTTTGTCATAGTTTCATAGTATCATTCTCTTCATCAGGGTTATTTTCATGTACCTGGTCACCCATGTTGCCATCACTGTTGTAGTAGGGAAGAATGCTAACCAAAATTCAGCCATTACTATTAGGCAGAAAAACTAGGGACTTCATCTCTCAGTTTCTTTACGACAGTTTTATTTGACTATTTTTTCAGTCGATGCTGCCAATTTGCCCCAGAACTTGGCAGAATCTGTTAGAAAGATAGGGCAGAAGATAATATGAGCATCAGTGAAGAATTGACAGTCAAATCTATCCATCCTCACTGTCATTTGAGCATCCTGATACCAGGTGGAGTGCCTCTTCTCTTTCTTTGCTCAAATGTGTTGCTTCCCCATCCATTCTAGCTACCAAGGAAGATAGGGGGCAGCCGTTGGCATGTTGCCTGAGAGCTACTGTTTTAAGGGACAGCTGATGATGTCAATGTATCCAGTTGCTTTAGGTAACATAGAGTATTGTGCCTGGAGCCATGGGTCATAACACATGTCACAGATGCTCTATAAACTCTATAGAAGTTCCATCAGATTTCTATTGAATTGTCAAGTTTCTCTTTGTTATAACTACATATACTTATCTGCATTAGTTGGTACAGAGACTAAACTTTGATAATAAAGGGAAACAAAAATACAATGACTCAAAGATAAAAATTAGTATCTTTCATAGTGTAGTGCAGAGGCAGGCAGGAAGGCTGGGTGGGTGCTGGGTGATTCTGCTACATGGTTGAAGAATGTAGCAGAGGTTGAAGAGGTTGAAGAATCCCAGCCTCCTCTAGGGTAATAAATTCTGCTGCTCAACAGTTCCTTAATACAAAGCGCTTAACTATGTGGTCAAACCTGGCTAACAAGTTCCATGACCTTGTTACAACCCACAGGAAGGAGAAAAGTCAAGTAGTAGAGTGCAAGGAAGGAAAGAAGGAATTGTCCACATGATAGTTTGCTTACGTTCCATTGGTAAGAACGTGCACGTGGCTACAGAAGGTTCAAGTAAATCTGAGAGATGTATCTTTTACATGCGTGGCCTCTTGCTACCTAAAACTCAGGATAGAGCATGGATTATATTACTAAAAAAAGAATGGCAGAAGAGTGACTGGATGGCAATTAGCAGCCTTCATCACAGTACTGTATGGAGATGCCTCTTGGTTGGACTACTAAGCTAAACAGCTCATGTGATATAAGATGCAGTGAGCACAACTACCTCGAGTTAGAAGCAATGCCTCAGGCTGATTATAGAACTTGGCTTGCAGAATCCCTAAGTATGGTGAGCTGTAACTGAACACAGGTTTAGCCTCTCACCACTCAACAGCCAATAAATCGAGGGGTAAGCTTCAGTAGGGAAGAAAGTTACTTTATTCAGAAAAACCGGCAATCTGGGGAGATGGTGGACTTATGTATAGAAACCAACTCCAAAGATTCTGCTCAGTGATGACAATTTTTAACAGGAAAAAGGAGAAACAATCTCAGTTAATCATTAAGGCAGGAGGTCACATTCTTTGTCATCTTTCCATTGCGTGCAGATCTGCTGACTTCTCCCCATCTTCCTTGGGATGCTGTCTTGCTCACGTGGTCCATCTGCAATTGGATGTTCTTTTGCCTGTGTGGTCCACCTGTGCCTGCGAGGTCCACCTGCAAATTTACTAAGTGGAAACTAGAGGTAGAGGGTCAATCATTCTTTAACTACTTCGTTCTTCATTCTTACTCCTTCTAATCCAGGAAAGGAATCAACAGGGTAGGTAAGGTGTTGCGTATATTTAGTAAAGCAGAAATCAGGAGCTAAGTTAAATGTTGCCTAATGATCTCATATTTATGATTAAGGTCTAGAGAAAACAGAGATGATCAAACAGAAAAGAGGCAAAGGAGCTGCTTACAGAGCTATGGTGGCCTCCTGGAACAGCTAGATAGGCAGTGTGGAGGGATAAACAAACAACCAGAGGAATAATGGTAGATGCTTCGTGGAAGTGATTAGACTCTCTCAAGATTGTTTGAGTCTTCTAATTTCCTTTTCACGTGCTGTGAAAAGTTCTAGACTTCCAAACAGTGCTGAGGACACAAAGACATTGTGAATGACTAGTGTCATAAGTGAGGCAGGGGGCCAAACCTTATGGCTACAATGACGAACAGGATGGACAAGGTGACTCCTCCCAAGACACAGGAGGGGAAAAGAGGAAAATAATTACAAGCCATTAAATGATTGCAAATGTGTGAAAGGCTGCGAAGGAGATGTCCAGGCTGCTAATAGTGTGTGTGTCACAAGTAATCTAATCTAGCCTGGGGTCATGAAAGGCTTTTACAAGGAAGTGATGTTTCAGCTCAGTCCTGCAGGATGGGTAAGGATTAGTGGGGCTGACATGAAAAAGGTTAAGGGGTGAAACAGCATATGTGAATTCAGGAGGGTAAGCTGGGAAAGTTGTTTTTGTTTTGGTTTTTGTTTTTTAAATCTCAGGTTTCTCATCTATAAAATGGGGATAAAAATGTCTCCCTCTAAAGGCTATTATTAGGATTAAGTTAAACAATGCAGGTAAAGGCTTAATAACAAGGCTGGCAAGAAAGAAAGGGCAATAACTGGTAGCTTTTATTGTTATATTACCATTAACATTATTTCTACTCACTTAGGAAGCTGAAGATATATTTATGCAAATGCAGTTTCTCATCTGACACTGGAAACATCTTGGCATGTCTTAATGCCGTATATATCTTCATAACACATCACTTAGCAAGCATAAACAAGAAATCAAAGAATAAAATTGAGCAAATAAGAGTTTTAGAGATCTATCAGCTGAAAGTAACAGCATATCCAGTTAATGATGGCTAAAATAATAAAGGTATTTAATTATCTTCCCATCCAGAAAGACCAGAGATAGGTGGTTCCCTGGTCAGTGTAAGAGCTCCAGGATGTCATTAAGGGCTTTTCAATACTCTGTTCCAACTTCCTTAGCATTGTCTCTTGATTACAAAATGGCTGCCACAGATCCGGGCAGCTCAACCTTCCCCAAATGCATTCAAGACAGAAAGTGAAAGCCACGTGCAAAAGGAGCCTTTTGTTTGATCAGTAAGCAAAATCTTTCCCTGGAGCATCCTAACAGATTTTTCCTTTGTGTAATTGTCCAGCTCTGGCTGCAAGTTAACACTGGAGAAGTCACCAATGTTGTTGTGATACAGTTAGGCTCTCATTAGTGGCTGGGGTTGGGCATATTACTGCAGCAGAAAAAATTGAGCCAGACAGGAAGTGAGCTTTGGGTGTTGAATGTGCCACTAGCAATGTCTATCACAATGATTTGGAGATGATTTGAGAAGGCAGTGCTTGGTTGATTTTGTAGGCTAACACAAGAAGAACAGTCCTGAAAAAAAGTGGGTATGTAAACAGTCAGGACAACATTCCAACTTTACACATGTGGGGAAGGATAAAGCAGATTTTGATTCAAGTTGACATTTTTTTAAGTGCTAGGAACTTTTCATATATCTTCTCATTTAATTCTCACAAAATCCTGGAGAGGAAGGCATTAGGCTTTACCACAGATAAGAAAACCTCAGCTTGGAGAGCTAAGTTCCTGGGTTCAAGGTCACATGTTGGGTAAAGGACAGAATTGAGATCCCAATTCAAGTAAGTCTAACAACAATTTCAGGTTATTATTATCTAAAGGAGTTTATTTCTCCAAATGATGGAAGAACCTGTATTAAAAATGTGCAAATGTGGCTCAGAGAATTAGACCAGTATGACCTTGAGGTACAAAAATTAATATGAGCTAGAATTTTTTGAGCACCACCCTACAGGTCAGGCACAATTCTAAGTTCTTTGAATATAGATAAATATCTTAATAATATATGTTACTATCTATTATCCCCATTTTATAGACTAAGGCACAAACAATTAAACCACGTGCCCAAGCCCACTTAGCTGGTACATTGAATGCTAAAGGTTTACCTTGAAGCTATCTGACTCTAGAGCCCAATCCCACTAACCACTATGCAAAACTACCTCTAAAGATTTCCCAGTCAATGCTGTGAGCTCTGGAGTGTTCTCTTCAATCATCAGTGCTCCTGGGAACCCCTTTAGAGTGTACCCCAGGCAAGTCTACGGTGCCTGCATGGCGCCTGCACGTGAGCGGGACCGCCTCCCTCCATCAGGACAGAACCCATATTAGAAAATGAGAACTCATATTAGGATGAGCTATGGAGTTCAAAAGCTGTTGATAAAAGGAAACAAAGGAAACCCTAATAATTTAATTGTTCATTAGAACAAAAAAACAAGCCAACAGAGAATTCTTCCAAATCAGTTATTACATAGTTAATATAATGAGAAATATAATCACGCTTATGTTTTAAAAACTCATCATGGATAACCAAACATTTTGGGAGAGGAGAATGCCAAATCCTTTTATCAATAGTTTTGAGATATTGAAGGTTCCCATTAGAGTTGAGTTTCAAGAGTTTCTAACTAGAACTGTGTCCTTAGATTACTGTTTGGGGGGTCTGTGTGAAGCTGATCTATTTCCTAAGTGTATTAGGATAAGATTAAGCTGTTGGAACAAAGGACACAACATAATTCAGAAACTTAAGAAAGATAGCTTAGCTAAGTTTGCGGGAAGAAGAGGAAAACAGTTTCTCTGTCACTGGGAGATAGAAGAAGTCTATTCAATTGACACAACCCTTGACAGTAGCAACAAACCACAACAACTGGTTGGTGTGAGTTTATATTTGTAATCCCAAAGTTGTCAAAAGGCCAGATCAAGGTTTAGATGATGTTGAGTGTTAATAGATCTGTTTGTCCCTATGATCTCTAATACTAATCCAAATTTTCTATTTAATTTTCTTAAATGGCAATAGTGGACAGAAATAGACCACAGACATAGAAAACAAACTTACTGTAACCAAAGGGGGAGGGAGGCATAAATTAGGAGTTTGGGATTAGCATATACACACTACTATATATAAAATAGATAAACAATGAGGACCCTGTATAGAACAAAGAACTATATATATATATATATATATATATATATATATATATATATTCACTTTGCTGTGCACCTGAAACTAACACAACATTGTAAATCAACTATACTTCAATAAAAAACTAAACAAAAATAATTGTGGACAAAGCGGGTAATCCCCATCATCAAAGGAAATGGAATAGCAAAATAAGTCAAGAAATATACAAACAAACAAGTGTGTAATAAAGTAAAATTGCCCTGCAAACTGGGTCTATGTCTTTATGGTATTAAGAAAAAAAAAGAAAAAGGAAAAGACAATTCAGAGGGCCTCTGGAATTGATTTTGGCAATCACATAATAAGTGAGATGAAGAAGAGGATGAGTTATGTTGGGATCGAGAGGTGTTTTTCTCCCATCTTTAGGCATGGATTCACAAATTTAAGGGGCAAAGAGACAGCAAATGATTATAAAAGCCCAAATTAAAAGCCTTTTGTCTGACTGTATTCACATTTGCATTGTATTTTCTTTGTGAATATGTTGCCCTTGATCTTTCTCTCACTAGAACAGCAATTTGCAACTGAAGCATTCAAAATAATCCACATTGAAGTAAGACACAGGGTGTCACTCCCCAGGTCACCAAAAGCCAGCACTCAGTGACTTAGCCAGAGGAGCCCAGCCTTTGCAGGCATGTTCTCAGGTGATTATACTCATTCAGGGCTGGGATGCTGGAACAAAAACAGAAATGTAACCTCCTGTCTTCTGCCCCAGTTTTTTTCTTTTTTGAGCAAGCAAGCAGATATAGAACAGTAGAAACATATCTACTCTAACAGCAAAGAAAGGAAATAGGAAGAAGATAAATCATGTGTACATACCTGTAATATATACTTGTGTGTGTGTGTGTGTGTGTGTGTCTGTGTGCATGTAAGAGATTGCATTTATTAATTAACATTATTGAGGCAATAAAAGAAAGTAAATGGCTAAATGTTTTACAACTTGAAGTTAATAATATAGCATGTAAATATAAATAATGTTAACATTTAGTTTCAAAAACACATGGCTTTCTTTCTCTTTCCTAAACTAAATTGCAGCATGGAAAATATAATAATTCAATTTAAAGAGTTTTACAATAATTATCAGGATAGGTAAACAAATATTGAGGGGAAATAAATTGACCCAATAGTTACCATAATTCTTGCCTCTGCTTGATATGCCAGGAGTTTTTATAGGAGTAGTTCATTTTTCCTGTTTAGAATGAGGCTGGAATTAATTTAAAATTAATTTGAAAAAATTTCCACTTATAAAAAATATACCATAATATTAACTGTGGTTATTTCTGGAATTGGAGATCATGTAGAAAACTTTTCTTCTTGATAGTCTTCCGTATTTTCCAAATTTTGTATAATAAGCTTGTATTACTTAAATAATCAAATAATTATGAAAAGTTACTTTAAGGGAATAAACTGTTCAACATCATATTTTCTTTGTATTGAGAAAAAAACAGTTGTATTGAATCAAAAGATTAAAGAAAATTAGAGTTCATTTTCACTCAGTAAACTACCTAAATTCAGAAAATAGCCAACTGAATCAGGTAGTATATCACAATTGAGGCTGTTTAAATAGTTGTTTTGGGGGAAGGATACGCATATAACATATTATGAGGGGGCCTACTCATAACGTATTGAAATTCTTTATGAATTGTTTAATTCTTCAAATGTTTTCTACCTTTACCTAGCAAATTTAAGAACATTTTTTTTCTGAGTAATAATATATTTCATTTGCATGTAAAAATATTTTTTACCTGTTTCTGAACTTCATAACTTTTTTCACAGAAAAAACTTACATTTTTCTTCGCTCTGTGCGTATACAAAATTTGTTTCCACTTCATAGGCATTTAGTATATTTGGATTTGAACATGTATGTATTCTCCTGGTTTAGTACTTACAGGGATTTTGGAAGATTCTCACATACTGACTTCTTATAAATCGCAGAAACTCGTTGTCCTGGATCTGTGTCCCCCTCCCCCACCAATCTGTTTTGTTATTTTACCATCATTTAAAATCTCCTTATCTTGTTAACACTTACAGAGACTCTCTCAACTATAACTTCAGGAACAGATTAAGTTGGCTTTTTAAAACCATTCCTCATCAGAGATAGATCTTTGTTAGTGTTTTCTTTTGTAAATCATTTTATTCTTGTAAGGTGCCTCTGGATGCTGGCATGATAATAGGCTATATAAATGATTTTGTCCTATATTTGTGTTGTGTATACTTTATTGTAATAGCACTCTCGGGTCAAAAGCAGCCAATATTATTCCGATTAATTCCTGTCTGGACACTCATAAATTGTCCTTTAATTTGCAGAGAGAAAACGAAGTCATATGAAGCATAACCTTTCTAGGCTGTAGGAATTGCACCTGGTTTTTCTGGGCGAGAGGAGGCCCGCCTCCCTGCGTCCTTCAAAGCAGCAGGCTTGCTGCTACAAGGGTGAGCGTTGGGTTTTCCATGCTTGGCCCAGGTAGCCAGCCAAGGCTTGCCAGTTGGCTGGAAAACACAAAGCCTAATCCCCCCAACACAGCTTCAAACACTCATTTTATTTACTCATATTCATTTCCCCAGAAGAAAAAAAAAAAGGAGGAGAAAATAGCTTGCTTAATCCCAATACTAACACAATGTTGATTCACATTTATGTTCTGTATTTATTGACGTGCATTGCATACAATGGGGGCTCTCATTTAGGCGACTGTGTTAGGGGGAAGTCGCGATCACATTAGAGAAAGAGATGAAGCACACAGTTTATACAGCCCTAATTTTATGTAATGTAAACCTTTCAAACACTGCACATAGGAGTGAAAATGCATGTCCTAATGAAAAACCAAAAGCATCCCAAATGGATTTATCTTAAAGCTAATTATAGCTGCAGAATATCTGTCCTGCAAAGTCCACCATTATTTCCTAAACTTGTATAATGAAATTAACTTCTTTGGCTTTGCAACAGCTTTCTGTATATCTCATTAACCAACTGTAAATGCTCTTGTGCTTGAGAGCAGAGCATGGGGTTTTGTTTTGTGACATCTAGTGTTCAGTGTTTTGAAATTATGCAGGTGGTGTGTAACGCTGTAGGCTAACTATATACAGAGCTGGAGTATATATTGAACACCAGACAGCATATACGTATTACTAGCATATGGCTTCTGCAAGAAGAAAGCAGATATGAAAAACACCACACTCTTTTTTTTTTTTTTTGCCACTTGGAAATTTTTATTGCCTAGTGGCAGCTGTATTTAATAAAATATTAGTAGCCACTTGAGGTTTAAAGGTGTAACACAATTCCATTTCAATATAACAATTCCATAAATTCAAATATGAAAACTTCATAGAAGCATGATATGGTTATAATTAGAAAAAAAACAAAAAAACTTGGTATATGCTTTCAAAAAACAAATTTAGAGCACATTGTACCTGTAGTCAATCTATAAAGTGGAGTTCGGGTGATCATTCACATGTTTGAAAGTTAGAAGTGATTCTAGAGACCTCTATAACAGAGACTGGTGGTTTAAATGGTTGTTTTTTTAAAAATTGCTATACCAGCAACACAGTCATCTGCCCACTGCCTGCAAATAAGTTTCTTCCCTTCCCTATTGCTTTCTTCATACCTCTTTAAGTCTTCTTTCTTTTGAGACTATCAAGTATGAAAGTGCTTAAGAAGCTGTCAAGCATCACACCAATCTTAAGCTTTATTGTTGTTATTTGCAAGTTCATAAAGAAATAATACACCCCCTTAACTACCCTGTCCAATCTATTCTGGTACAGTCAGGGCCCCAGAGAGACAGAGACATAGATTGACTTAGAGGCTTAGGGTTTGAAAGGCTTTATGTGCCCCCCTTTATCTATGAAATTATCCAGAGAAAATGGAGAGAGAAAGAGCGCTTTTCAGGAGGGAGGCTGTCCCTTTATAGGATATCCGGCAAAGAATCTAGAGGAAACAGTACATGAAAAGGCTCAGAGCTTTAAGAGAAACTAGTTCATTCACAGAGTGTGAGTCTTTGAGTGTGGCCAGAGCAGAAGCAGAGGTGGAAATGCCTTCCAAAGGGGTCATCTGGCCCACAGAGGAGTTTTGATTGCATAGCACAGTGTAAAAGAATATTTAATTGCTTCAGGTTGTACACACTCTTTCTAGTTTATTACAGTCCCCATGACTCCCTATCAGCTTATACCTGCTGGAGCACCTAGGAGACATTCTAGGTCAAGACTCCTAATCTGAGACGTAGGGAAAATGAAGGACAGGAGAGGGGCACATGTGCAAGAGTGGAGATTTAAGTGAATGGGTGAAATGGTATCAGATCAAGACAATAGCCCTCCTGGTGCATGCTAAGGGAAGGTCATGGAAGGATTCTAAGCATGGTTCAACTTTTATTCTAAAGATTATTTGGGGCAGTAAAACGGATGGTATGGAAGAGGGAGCAGGGAATGCAGTTCAAGAATCTTTGGAAATGGCCCCGGAAAGAGATGATGAGGGACAGACAAAAGGTTGCATCAAGGCACATGGAGAAGGTAAGAATTCTGAACGTGTTAGAGAAGTAGGACAAATAAAAGTTGATAATGCCTGAAAGGAACCTGGAGGTTAAGGGAAAGTTTCATATAACTTCAAATATACAAGTTTAAGTACAAAAAAGAATGAGGAGCAACTAACAGAGATGGAGATGAATTTGAGGTAGGTGATGGTGAGTTTTAGGTATAGGTAAGATGTCAAGTGGAGATAATCAGCTCAGAACCAGAGTGGAATTGTGGAGAGAAGTCTTGGCTGGAGATACACACTTGATGGTGAATTGCAGGAATTTCAGTAACTAATCTCACTTGGGAAAATAACACCTGATGAGGAGGGAAAAGGGTGAGGTATGGCACCCCTGGGAATACCAGTGTTTGAACATTGAACCAATGAGGAAGTAAAAAGAGACTGAGAAAGAATAATTATTAAAAAGGTAGAGAATCAAGAGAGAGGATCTAAGGTGATACTGAAATACAGTGATTAATACTGCCTGCCATCCTGTATGATGTCAGGGAGATGGATTTCCAGAGGAAATAATACTCTAATCCATAGCTTCTTCCTTTCTTTCCATAAGATTCTTTTTTTTTTTTTGTCCATAAATTGATTTAATGTTTAGCCAAATGAACAGAGCCCATTTTGAACTCATTGAGAACAGTTCTTTCTAAATAAGCTAACCCAAAAAAACAGGTTTGCTGGAACAGCCTGTTTGTTTTGAGATGCATTTCATTCCTGTTGTGTGTTGACTGGATTACAATGTTCTAAGTGATCCTATAGCTGATTTATTTTTTTTCAAAATGCTATGATAAGGCTGGAGTTCAGGAAACAGGACTTGAGAAATTCAGGATTTAAATCAAGATGAACTTTAAAATGGAGAATTTAAACCAAATTCCCATCTCTAATCCCAGGAAAGAAGAATCACATGACCCAATCAGGTTGGACTTTGTTTTACAGTAAAATTCTCCAAACATGGGTCAGGAGCTGATATTACTGTTGCTATGGTAACTTCTGAGCTTTTAGTTTGTGTGTGTGTACGTGTGTTTGTGTTTTCTATATTGCTTCTGCAGTTCCAAAGTAAGATAAAAGTTGTTAAAAATTCAGTGTTTTCTTCTAGTAGCTAGAAGGAAAATGCATATCAAATTTTACTTTGAGGTCAGTGCTTTTTTTCATATATATTAAGACATGATGGAATTATTTAATTACCTTTGCTAGCAAGTTTACAGACAAGCATACCCCTCTCGTATTGCATATCCACAAATAGGATTTTTTACATCCAATCTAAGGAGTGCTGACTGGTGTCACTGGAAGCTGAAGCTGTATCAGCATTTAAATTCCCACTTTTCTGGGCAAAAACCCAACTGAATGATTCAATTAAACTCTTTATGTTATATATTATCCAGAAGTTTACAATATAAAATGATTCTCCCAGTCTAAACCCCTGTCTTTATGATTGCAATTTGGTAGCAAGACGATTTCCAAGGACTATTTTACTTGAACTGCAATGAAAACGTCAGACCATAACACACTTTTTGATGCAGGTTTTATGAATGGCACTCCAAAATCAACCATTATTTCAAGCACATGCAATAAATAATCTTCATTGTTCATCAGAGTGTAAATATGCCCTTGTGTTTGCAAATATGGTGGTTTCCTGAGCAAAGCAGCCGGTAAGCAACAGATCCTACAGCCATTTAAGGAGGTAACAAAAGGACATCAGCCTCTCTAATTGGGAAAGACCATCTCCTGAGAGACAAACAGATCAGCCTTCAGCATAAACTTTGTTTATTTCTTGTACCTAGTACCTAGGAGCGTGTCATATTGTAGACACTCAAGTAATATGTATTGAATAAATGAGACAACCCAGATCCCTTAGTGGCTTTGGATATGTGATTTTTCCAATGATTTTAAAGGAATTTTTTCTGTTTCTTTTGAAATTATCAAACCCCCCAAAACTCTTTTAACAGAATTAACCAGTTAGATAGACTTAGCATATTGTAATCCTGAGACTGAAATGCTAAAGAATTTCTTTGAAGCTGCTGCTGCCAGCTGCCTAATATCATTTTTCTTTTTAAGAGAGGGAAAGCCAAAAATATTTATACTGCAATTCCAAAAGTATATAAACACAAAAATAATATACCAACCACACTGGATGGATAAATCCAAGATGCCCGGTAAAGCCATTTGGTGTCTTTTGCTTCTGGCATTTAGGAGAGACACTTTTCTTCTCTAATTCCTTCTGCTCCAGACCCCATCAGATGGATTTCTTTGCCAGCTTAATATTTCTTGCTCCTGTCTCCTGAGCTGATGGAGACATCTCAGTCTCCTCTGTGTGACTCTGCAAGTTTACCACTCCAGCTTCTTCACTAGAATTATGTTGGGTGGTTGGTTTGTCCATGCATTTATCCAGAAAATGTACTAAGTGTCTATCATGTGTCATCTGCTGTGCTATGTGTTACACACTTGGGATACACAGATGAGTAACTGTTATGGACTAAATATTTGCCCCCCCCCCAAAAAAATCATACATTGAAACCCTAACACCCAATGCAATGGTATTTGGAGATGGGGCCTTTGGGAGGTAATTAGGTTTAGACAAGGCCATGGGTGGAGCCCTCATGATGGGATTAGTGCCCTTATAAGAAGAGGAAGAGAAACCAGAGCTTCTTCTCTCCACTATGTAAGGACACAGAGAGAAGTTGGTGGTCTGCAAGCCAGGAAGAAGGATATCACTAAGAATCCAACCATGCTGGCACCCTGATCTGGGACTTCTAGCCCCCAGAACTGTGAGAAAACACATTTCTGTCATTTAAGCCACCCCATCTATGGCATTTTGTTCTAGCAGCCTGAGCAGACTAAGGCAAACTCTAAAGTGACTCCACATCTCAATGCCAAGGGTTGATATATAACATCAGCCATATTCAATGTAGTAGCATAATAACTCCAGAGAAGAAAGAAGTTAACTGCCTGGAGCAGTCACAGATGAGTGAATATTTATGATTGGTCTTGAATGCATGTACTAAAAAGAGAAATTTGGTGGAGTGAATTCTGGGCAGAAGATGCAGCATGTGCAGAGGTCTGGAACTGTGGAAAGGTGTGACACTTTTAGGGAACAGTTGAATCCTTAGTGTAGGTAAGATATAGGAGTGGTCAGACCA
Source organism: Balaenoptera acutorostrata (assembly GCF_949987535.1). Lineage (NCBI taxonomy): Eukaryota > Metazoa > Chordata > Mammalia > Artiodactyla > Balaenopteridae > Balaenoptera > Balaenoptera acutorostrata. The sequence goes on along the minus strand of NC_080066.1, from coordinate 48,478,530 downwards.
GAGATGAAAATGGAAAAGATAGGTTAGTCAGATTGAGTAAGGTCAGGACTTCTTTGCTAAGGAATTTAGGCTTCATCTCATCCCATTAAAAAAAGGGGTAGGGCTTCCCTGGTGGCGCAGTGATTGAGAATTTGCCTGCCGATGCAGGGGACACGGGTTCGAGCCCTGGTCTGGGAGGATCCCACATGCCGCAGAGCAACTGGGCCCGTGAGCCACAACCACTGAGCCTGCGCGTCTGGAGCCTGTGCTCCGCAACGGGAGAGGCCGCGATAGTGAGAGGCCCGCGCACCGTGATGAAGAGTGGCCCCTGCTTGCCACAACTGGAGAAAGCCCTCGCACATAAATGAAGACCCAACACAGCCATAAATAAATAAATAAAATTTTTTAAAAAAAGGGGGTGGGGGGGAATCATTGTGGATTCTTAAGCAAGCAACAAGGGCAATTTTCTTTTTATCATGATAACAACACTCAACATGAGATCTACCCCTAACAAATGTTAAGTATATATACTGTATTGTTCACTGAAGGTTCAAAGGTGTGCAGCAGATTTCTAGAACTTAATCATCTTGCGTAACTGAAATTTCATACCCGTTGAATAGGAGCTCCCCATATCCCCTTCCCCTCAGCCACCAGTTCCCATCATTCCATTTCTGCTTTTGTGTGTTTGACTATTTTGCAGACCTCATATAAGTGGAATCATGCAGTATTTGTCCTTCTGTGATTGGCGTATTTCACTTAGCATAAAGTCCTCAAGATTCACTCATATTGTCACAAGTAGCAGGACTTTCTTCTTTTCTAAATTTGAATAATATTCTATTGTTACGTATACACCACATTTTATTTATCCATTCATCTGTTGATGGACATTTAGGTTGTTTCCACAAGGCTATTGTTAACAATGCTGCAATGAACATGAGAATGAAAATATCTCTCCAAGATTCTGATTCCAATTCTTTTAGATAAAGAGTCAGATGTGGGATTGCTGGGTCATAGGTAAGTGTCTCTTTTTGAAGGATGGTATGCAGCAGACAAGGGTAAGACAGATAACACAGAAGCTGTTTAGAAGCCTGTTAAACTAGTCTGTGGGAGAGAATGAGAGCCTGAACTGCACTGAGGGGAAGGAAAGGAGCCAACAGACTTGTGTTGGCCTCTGCAGGACTAGTCTTTCATGCAAGACAAGGCATCAGCTGTCTACTTTCTTCAGTTGCCAGAAGCTTCTCTGTTCCCAAACTTCTGCCTTTGCCAAAGTACCTGATAATCCCACTGCATCCCACTCCCTCTTGAAATCAGTTCCAGAAGGAAAGGTCCCTTGAAACAAAATAAAACAAAACAAAAACTGGTTTCTGGGAGGCATGACACATTATCAATAATATTACCTTACATTGGCTTGGAGAAGTATTTCCCAAAGTGTTCTGTGGGACACTAGTGTCTGGCAGATGTTAATATATATTACATTAAAGAAACAAACAGACAAAAAAAGATTTGTGATGAAATTTCTTGGGGGACTCTCTGGGTCAAATAGATTTATTTGCTGCAAGATTTTTAAGCCTCTAATTCCTAATGTGCACTATAAATATCAAAAAGAGGGATACAGTGTATTTTTTCTCAAGCATATTGGACCCCTTTTTTCATAGAGCTTCTCCCATGAATACAGTTTTAAGGGACAAATTTGAAAACCTCTCATATATAGAGGGCTTTGTAGTTATCAAAGAACTTTCCCTCAAGAGTTTCATAATTGGGGCAAGGCAAACAGTACTGTGGATATTTTAGGAGAAAAAAACAGATGCTCAGAGTTGCCACAAAGCTTCTAAGAGGAAGATCTGGGACTCAAACTCAAATTTTCTGACCGTAGGATTAGAGAGCTTCCTGCTCTACCACAGATATCATTGCCACCAGAGCTAAAAGCAGTGGATGGAAGGAGACTCCAGGTACAATAAGTGAATGGAGCTCAGGGGAATGGTTAAGGAGGTGTAGGAAAAAAGAATGGAAAGAGTCAGGCATCCATGTCATCTGTGTAAAATCTTGGAAGGCTGTCATCACTGGTATCTAACACGTGGCCTTCACCAGGAGAATGCAAATGTACTTAGTACAAATTATACCTACTCCTTGACATTACCTCCTGAAGTTACTACCACATAAGTTGGAGCTGGTGGTTCAAGGGTCCTTGTTTCTTTGTGCATTCATTTATTTGTTCAGAAAACACTTATGGGGCTTCCCTGGTGGCGCAGTGGTTGAGAATCTGCCTGCCGATGCAGGGGACACGGGTTCGAGCCCTGATCTGGGAGTATCCCACATGCCGCGGAGCAACTGGGCCCGTGAGCCACAACTACTGAGCCTGCGCGTCTGGAGCCTGTGCTCCGCAACAAGAGAGGCCGCGCGATAGTGAGAGGCCCGCGCACCGCGATGAAGAGTGGCCCCCACTTGCCGCAACTAGAGAAAGTCCTCGCACAGAAACGAAGACCCAACACAGCCAAAAATAAATAAATAATAATAATTTTTTTTAAAAAAGAAAACATTTATGGAGACATAGTAATTCAATCATAGTGTCCTTCCAGCCTAGATAAGGCTCTGACTCCCCATAGCTGATACAGCTATCTCATAAGACTCTTTTAAGCTGAGTACTCTCTCTGGCTATATAGCACTGGTAATAGGAAAGGTCACCTCATTCTAAGACTAATCCATCCCAATTGGATGGGGAAGGTTATGCCATAATTAGGCTAATTTGGAGGGGAAGCTGGGTATAACAAAGACCTTGCCTGCAAAGTCTCACCAGAATACCATAGGTCAGGTAGTCATTCAACATTTTACAGCATCTAACTCAGTGCCAGATGCATGCTAAATGCTAGGAAGAGTAGTAGGCAAAAGAGGCACAGCCTCTGCCTTCACAGGAAACTGGAGTTCATCAGGGAAGGCAAATGTGGAATACATCATTTTAAGTGATTGAGTAAATAATTTAAAGTGAAAACATGATCCAAGGCGCAAATACTAGGAGTGATGAGAAGCCATAAAAAGGAGCTCAACAATTTTCTCTAATAGGTTGGAAAGGAAAGACTATGTTGAGTTTCTTAAGCTTACCTTGCCTGAGGATATCTGCAAAATGAGGTGATGGGACTCAAGCAATATTTTCCAAAGAGTCCTCTACAGACTGTGGTCCTACATATTTGGGAGTCACCTTGATTATACAAAGTTCAGCTGGCTTCTTGACTGAAGAACTTATTGCTCTTTTGTGTGAGAATGTGCTTTTGAATCTCAAAGGGAAGCTCTGGAGTCGGGCAGCTCCCAAACTTTATGGGGAACATGTTTGTGCAAAATATTTATTGCAGTGGTGTTCCAAGGAAAACCATTTAAAAACATAAGAATAGATGTCCAAGGTCTCACCCAGCTTTACAATTCAATTATTTTGTCTTCAAGCATGTCTTTCATTTTATAATGTCCAGCCATTTTCAACTAAGATTGTCCCCAGACTGTAGACCACTTGGCAGGTTGATGTTACTTTATATTACCTGCTCCCTGGTCCAGAAGTCTGGAAGGAATGTGTCGAAAGCCAGAACTCTGGGAAATCCTAGAATTTCTTCTTGGTAAAATGGCATCTGGGTAGCAAAAAGCACATCTATCTTTCTTATAAACCTACTCTCTATACAAACTACACAATGTGGATTTGAGGGCTTTCTCCCTTGTACTGCTTCCCATAGCACCAGGAGGGAGTCATAAACCATAACTAAGTGCAGGCCGTGAACCTCACCTGTTCTCCTTCTGTAGTAACAGAATGACATCTAGAGCCTCTTGCTACAGCATCAGTGTTGAAAGGGATTCCTGGGTGGACACAACCTGTTGGCAGCCCTGTTGGCCCACCTCCTACAGTTTATAAATGTTAGTGGATTCTGTGGGAGCTTCTCTACTTATTATGATGCTGTGCTGCTCTCACAGGAAGGAGAATCATGACTCTCAAAGTCTTCCTTCAGTCTGTTTTTATATGTGTCACATAGAGCAAATCACTCAAAGCTTCTGTCATGTCAGTCTCTTCTTGCATGGATGATAAAGGCTTTTCCCTAGTTAACAAAACTTTGATAATTTTACTGCTAATGTTGGGGGGCAGCCGGAATAGGGAAAAATTAGATGCTCATCATCCAGTGGCCATTCTAACCAGAAATATACCCATGGGTTTGAGTTCCATCCTTTGGGACCAAAGTCTATTCTTTATCTTTGTTCCAAAGTGAACACATTTATTCTTTCCTCTACATGGTGATTCTGTCAGTAATGGAAGACAGTTTTCAGTAATATCCACCCTGACCTGGAGATTCTCTTCTCTGAGTGATACCGACCTGTGTTCTTCATATGGGATGGACTGGTATTTTCTCACCATTAGTGTTTTGTCTTAGTGTTTCTATGTGTTTCTTAGGATGTAGCACAATAAATAAACACAGCACTCTGACTGTTTACCTGACCTTTTGAGTAGGATGATCCCTCCTTAAATACAGTACCTCTATTTCTATAACCAAAGCAGCATTATATTAGCTTACTGGGTATCACATCATATAGCTGACACCTATGGCTCTATTTCACAATTGAAGTCACCAATCTTTTTCAGAGAGGTTTTGATTAAGCCATAATTTTCTCATCCAATAATTTCAGGGCTTTTGTTTCTTTGGATAAAAGTGCAAGACTGTACATTTGTCCCACTGACATGACTGTATATTTTGGTTCAACATTCACACCCATTCACATTCTTTCATTCACTGTGCCCAAGATCCTTTCTGGGTTTGTGTAAGAAAATTTGATGAGCATGTCTTCTATATCATCTTTCTGATCCTGGATAAAAATAAACCAAAAATAAGATGAGGCTAAGTGCAGGGTGGTCATGACATTCTCCTAGAAACATCGCCCCTCGGTGACATCAGTTCACTTAATCACCCACCTCTGGGAACAGATGTTCAGCTAAATCCAGGACTCTCTCATGAGCTCAAATTTTACCATTCTGACTACTAGTATACAAGGAAAGGCTTTGTATACTCAAAGGGACTTTTCAGAAGCATTGTTAATTTTCTCTGCATGTGTGTGTTTGTGTGTGTGAATGTGTACAAAAAGACTTAGAAGCTCCCAAATATCATAAGAAGAAAAAAGTACTTCTTTTTAAATAAGAAGCATTATGAAATAGCTCATATTACAGGAGTGAAGTCCCAGAAAGTCATCTTTGTGATCAGTGTCTGCATCGTCTCTGGGATTTGTCACAAACTGATTTGACTAAAAAGTTATCTGGAAAAATTAAGCTCTCAAAGAAATCTTGGCAGTCCTCTACATTTTCCTGGATTTCAGGGAACGATTTTGATTTGTGATCTCTTAAGTCTGTAACAATTTGCTATTTCTAATTTATTGCTTCATTTGTGACTGCTGCTATGGCAAGGTAAATTTATTCTGATTTGCACAACCTAAGTCCTTCCTCTGACAGTGACTAATTATTACCTGAGTTAAAATAATGAAAGTGTCGGAAAGTGTCCGAATGTAATTTGTTAGGAAAACATGTGGCATGCTGTGTTACTCCAGTCCAGGAAAGCCTAAGTGATCAGAAACCATGGAGAATTAAGAAATGCTTTTTTCCCTCAAAGGTTATAAATCAATGTAGAAAAGTTTAAGAACTTTCATGGCAAAGAACTGAATTTGGTGACATAAGGAGTGCTTGTCGATTCTTAAATGTCTTATATCTTAATAAAAGTAACTCTTTATGGGAATCCACCGTAAAATGACACAATAGCACCATAAAAGGAGTAAAGAGAACCAATATATGGTGAACGCCTACTATGTTCTTGATTTCACCATCCTACACATGCCAGGTGCTTCTTCACATTTAATTCTCACAACAGTTCTTTATGGACTCATTTTAAATTTTCTATGTAACTGTCTCAAGGACAAGCTGATAAGTATTAGAGTTGTATTTTCAACGCCAGTTTCTCTGATTCAAGAGCTGCCATACCAAGGTTCCACTTAAAGTTGATTCCATTTAACATGTGCAGTAATTTAAAATATAAAATTACCCAATAGAGATCCTATTCAAGAAACTAGATGTATGGAACCACATGTCTATATAATAGAATTAATTATTAAAACAAGGAGTGATAAATGCAGACCTGAAATGAGTAACAGAATTTGACAGAGAAACAGGAGAACCAAAGAATTCCTCATTTGTATCATTTCCAAAAGCAATGTCTGGCCCAAAGTTAGATACTTTGTGACTTCCAACTGCTCTGTAACTTAGTTATTCAGTCTCCAAATATATATTTTTTTTAATTTCAAGACTCTCTTTAAAGATTTATGACCCAAGTATGTTAGACGTGTCAGGATTACTCCAGGTAAAATATGTATAATCACAACAATAATTATGATAATGATGAAACTAAGTTTCCAAAAGGGGCTTCATTTTAAATTAAATTAATGGTATAATTTTTATGTACACAGTACATTTATAAAAAGCACTAACTAAATTTTGGCAATTTTAAACCACAATGTAACAAAAATGTGTTTATCCTGGAAGCTCAGCTTTTTCATGTAAAAAAACTCTGTTAAGTTATTAAGATGAATACTTAAGTATCTCTCAGTTAATATACTTCTGCTTACAAGGCCCTTGAAGATACTTGTATTGTTAATTTAAGGCACTGCTTCAACTGTATTCTGTATTTTGTGTTAAGCAATATTAACCAAATATTTTAAAAATATTGTAGGTAATGTTCATACAGAGGAAGAATTTCTTAACTTGATCATGTTTTTAATTGTAAATCAGTTAAAAAAATATTTCCAGAGTATTCACCCACAGGTGCTAATATATGTTGTAGACGTGGCTGGGAGGGAGCCTCACCAGTGCAACATATCGATGGCATCTGGCTATCACCACCTTCAAAATTTTTTAAAGGGAGCCTCCTATCAACATGGTTAATCAAAAATGATTCTCTATGGCAAAATTAACTTTCAACCCAAATATTTACTAATGCAGTGGATGTGGTATGCACATACAATGGAATATTATTCGTCCCTGAAAAAGGAATGCATGCTGACACATACTACAGCATGGATGAACTTTGATGACATTATGCTAAGTGAAATAAACCAGATACAAAAAGACAAATATTGTATGATTCCACACATATGAGGTCCCTAGAAGCATTAAATTCATAGAGATGGAAAGTAGAGTGGTAATTTCCAGAAGCTGGAAGGATGGGGAAGGGGAAGTTATTATTTAATGGGTAGAATTTCAGTTAGAGCAGGTGAAGCATTTCTGGAGATGGATGGTGGTGATGGTTGCACAACATGCGAATGGACATAATGTCACTGAACTGTACACTTAAAAGGGTTAAAGTGGTAAATTTTATGTTATGTATGCTTTATCACAATGAAATATAACTGATTTTCAGTTTAAGAAATGTATGGTCTTGTAACTTCCTTCCTAAAATATATTTTCTGGTAGGGAACAAGTTAGGATAGGGTCAAAGCAGAGACAATTTTCAAAGCTAGGCAAAGTTTCTTTTTTAAAACACTATATTGTTGAAAAGATAAGATACGCATATGATAAAGATGTGAATTTTTTAACAGAGTTCATGGTAAAACGTAAGTCTCTCTTGTCATTGGAGGCAGCCATTATTATCACATTTTGGTATAGTCTTCCAAGAGATTCTCACATAAATATATAAGCATTTATGCAAGTTTTTTTTTAACTCCTTGCTTTCTTCACATAAGAAATCTTAGAAATTCTCCATTTGTAATACTGCCTCATTCTTTTGAATTGCTGCAGTAGTTCATTGTATGAATGTATCTTAATTGATTTAACAGTCTCCTAGGGATGAATATTAAGGTTTGTTTCTAATATTTTAGAATCATAAGTAATTCTTCAGTGACTACCATTGTATGAATACTATTTCCCTCTGTGGGACATTCTTCAGCTTTCTAAACCTCGGTTCCCTTGCTTGTAAAATACATATAATATAACTTATTTTGTGGACAAATGAAACAAGCATATAAAGCGCTGAGCACGGTGTCAAGTTTGTGGTGTATATTCAGTAAATGCAACTCCTTGTCAACTTCTTCCCCTGTAGTTCCAAGTACTTTTTCCAGTATAAAATAATCACAATTGGAAGTTAATAGAAGATGAAGATCTAAGATTTTTGATGGTATAGGGAGGTTAAGAGCATATACTAATGGAACCAAACTGCATGGATCCTATCCAAGCCTTGCTACTCATCAAGCATGTAACTATAACCTCATGCTTTCATTGTTATTACCCACAGCCCCTGCCCCGCCCAGTTCCATGGAGATAACTAAGATACCAGTTCATACAGTTGCATGGTTGGCGGAAAGCCTGTGCGTGCAGTGTTTTTTATAATGTAAGCTCTCAGAAAATGATAGTTGATGAAAGAATTTATTGGCCTGGGAAGGAGGCTGCTCTTATTCATTTGCTCTAAGTAAGCTGGGTTGTTATTCTGCATTTAATTACCTGAAAAACTGCAAAGAGCTCTGTAAATGAGTGACTATTTAATTATTGTCTAAAAGTATGTCTAAAGAGAGTGCAAATCATAGGCTCATAGACTTGTGGAATGTTAGCTTAGGGAGAAAAATATTATCACATCCTTCATTTTTGAGTGGTAAATAGAAGCTAAGTGGACAGTTCTGTTATATTTAATGTGTTTGAGCACTCTGCATAAAATCTGCTTTAACACTAAATATCTATTGAATATTTCCTCTGAGAACAGGTCTTATTATTAGATTATATTATACAAGATGAGTCAATAAAGAATTTTTTTTTCCAACCCAGCTTGCCAATGGAAATACCTGTTTTAAAATTACTCCAAGACCTTCTTTGTAGGAAGCTATGAAAAATATGGCCATGAATCATAAAAATGACAAGCCCTGGGGCTGAGTGGGCCTGGTGTAAGAGATGCAAAGAACAAACATAAAGGTGCACTACAGGTATGAAGAAACAGGGGGAATTAAAGATAAACAAAAGAAGTAGCTATTGGAGGAGATGGGTAAGGCAGAATAGTACACTCAGAATGCAAAAACAAAAACACAAGATGAATTTAAAAAGCACTTGACCTGGAGAGAATAAGAGGACAACCTTTACTACAAATGTTAGGAGAGAAAAAAAACAAAAAAAACCAGATGATTTCATTGCATAATTGAGATTTAATTAGGCCAAATTATGCTGTATTTTTACTACTGTTGCTTTTATTTTTCAGTTTAATCCATTTTCAATCATAAAGGGTTTTTTTTTTCATTTTTCTTAATATTCTATCATCACCAGTAACAGCTCACCTGTTTTAAAAATATCTTGACCCGAATAAGAAAAGCCCCTTTTGAATTAATTACTCCTCTCTGGGAAAGTGAAAGTACTTTCCTTAATTCAAAGTTAAACTTGCAAAGTAAAAGAAAAAAAACACATGCACACACAAAAACCCAAGACTCACAGCTTTCCCTTGCTGGTCAAACAATCTAACAGGAGAGGGAAATGGGTTGCATTTACATACTCTTTTCATCTATAAAGATTTCTCATATATCACAAAACCAAATTCTTCTGTAAGACTGACATTTCAGAAGAGGAGGGAAGGCAGACAGGTGAACTCAGATCAAAATGGATTTTGCCAACCTTCCATTTTAAAGGTCAAGGTTGTTGCAGACTCGTGTTGTTTTTTAGTCTAAAGCTGTCACCTTCATTTCCAGCATTCAGGAAATGCCCATGAACAAAAGGAAGAGAATTCTTTCCTTGTTTTGGCTGGTACTTCAGATGCCTGCAGAACACCTACTTTAGAAGAGCAGAATGACTTCCTGTCACGTGTGCTATTCTTCTAGAGGAGGAGGGAGGATGTTTAATTTGTTCATTTTCAAATTCTGGACAATTCTGGAAAAACAACACGTTAGATAACCTTACCTTGCATTCTACACTGCCCCAGGCTGCAGTAGTTCATTGTGGTCAACGTTTGTGCCGTCGTCTTCTGGGATGATTGGGTCTTTGCGTTCTTGCTTTCACCTGTAAGACCACTTGTTCACTCTGGAGTTCATTCCTGGAAACTGTAAATATCAGTCAAAAAGTACACACATTCTCTTGTGAACCAAGACACCCAACTTAAACTAATGTGCATTTATCTGCCCTGGCTTTCTGTTCACATGGAACCCTGGCCACACAACAAGAATTTCACACAGCTCTTGCCCACAGCCAATCAGGGAATACTAATAAAAAAAGGAAGTTGGGAATCCCTATCTTTAAAGGAGATGAAACCTTTGTGTAAAAAGTTCCTAAAAGTGCGACTTTCATAAGAAGAGAGTCATTCACTTGAGGGTGGTTTTAAAGTTTGGCTTAATTGTTTTATAGATGCTCTCTTTAAACTAGCATAGCATGTGAGTTTAACTCCTAGGATGTTTTAAATATTATTGGAAAATATTATATATTGTTGTGATATATTTTGTGGTAGTATTTTGTGATATATTATAATTATTTGTAAGGTAGGAGAGGAAGAAATTTTCCTAGACTCTCTTAGGGTCCCTGGCTAGGTCCAAAAATTAAACTGATCAAGACAGATTAACAGGAAAAGAGATACAAATTTATGTAATACAAGTTTTATGAGACACGAGAGCCTTCATAAGGAGATGAAGACTTGAAGAAAAGGTTAAACTTGAGTATTTATATGCTAGGTTTCATGGAGAGTGGACAGTTGTGGAAAATTACTATAGGTCAGAGTATGAGGCAAGTGTAGGAAACTGGCAGAAACTTAGCAAGATCTGTCCATTCAGAGTCTTCTTGGTGTCCCTTTGTCTTCCAAGATAAAGCTGTTCCTTTCCTCCATATAAGGAGGGCACCTCTCACTTGACTCACCTGAGGATTTTATGACCTGTTTCAGGGGAGAAGAGCCAGGGGAAGGTCAAAGTGACTTCATCCTTCTGCTGATTTCTCAAACTACTTCAGTTTAAAATATTCAATATGCCCAAGTGCCATATTTTGAGGGAGCATGTCCTGATCCTCATCATTCGTATTTTAAAATATTACAAAATTCCAATACACAAGCTTCTGTGCTATATTACAAATATTTGGTATACCATATTCCACCTTGGACACTCTTATTACACACTCATACACCCACACTCAAGGAGGAAAAGATGCTGTTCACTGAACTCAAGTAAGATATAAGCTAATGCAATGTTAATGCTAAAAGGGTCCTCAGAAATGATCAATAATAGCTCTCTATTTTAAAAATGACTTAACAGGGACCTAGCATATTCAGAAAGGTGGTCCAATGGCAGACGGCTGGTTAATGGCACGGCAGAAAATGGACCCTGGTACCCCTGGGTCCTGGCCCTGCCAGCCCTCAGCTCCTGGTTTTCAACAACCACTCAAATTCTCTGTAAGCTTGAGATGCTCAGCAAATGTCTTCAACACCATCAGATTGCACCAAATAAGCACGTGCAACTGAACCACTTAGGTTCCTAATATTTGACATTTAACACCCCATACCGAGGAATATCTTTGACCCATCAGTGCTACATCTGAACCTGAAAGAAAAATGTTTATGTTGGTTATTAGACATCTATATGCCTGTCTCCCTTCCCAGCTCTTGGAGACATATGCCTCTATTGTCAGCTCCGTTTCCTGTGTTTAACCCATGCTCTGTCTCCTCTGATTGCCCCTAATAGAGCTTGACAGTTGTAGAGTTAATCTAAGCTCTGGTTTCCAGGTCTCAGTTCAGGAAACAATCGCTCCCCAGAGCATTGGGACTTCTTGCAAGGCTATATTCCCCCAGGGCCTTTCCCAGCCCAGCTGGGGAGGCTTCCCCATTGTCTGCCAAATGGACACCAATTAAGTCAACTGTTCCCCAATTAGAATTTTGCAGAATTCCTCTTGTTCTCTGGTACTCCTGCTCCCAAACAGGGGTCTGTTTTTGGAATTAGTTACACAGGGAGGAAAATAAATAAATAAATGGCAGCCCTTTCCTGTAACCCGATCCTCCTGGGTTTTTCCTGTCAGCCATTCACACAACATGATCCCAGGATAGATGGCAACTGTTTGGTAGCGCTGAGGTTTATTATCTGCATAATGCTTCCACCAGGGCTGTTCTTAGAGTAGGGCTCAGAGCTAACTGCCGCTGCTCCCCTGGAAGGGGCACTCAAGTCGCTGGGAAGAGGCGGGAAAACTCCTCTGGGTACCAAAAACGTGGGTGTGCTTTGAAGAGATGAAAGCGTGGTGTTTTGCCTTCTGGAGGAAGTGCCCCACCGTTTGGACAGCCGACTCTCAGGCAGATGTATTCTTGTGATGAAGGATTTTGCAGAGCGCGGCATTTCCAGGCAACGTTTAAGATGTCAATCAGCGGTGTTTGAAATCACTCAGGCTGTCACAGCTGGGTGACACCGGGGCTGAGTCTGGGAGTCTTTAGAGAATGGGAACGTTGTTGACATCAGAATGCACTTGTTTGTGAAACACAGTCAATCACAAATAAGATCTTCTGCAAAGAATCCTATTTATTGTCATATATTTTTAAGCATTTACTCAGCATGTTCATTTGGTATGCTTACAAAGAACAAAGAAAGGCATGTGGTTTAGAACCACACTTCTCCGAGACTATAACATGTACACATGGCCACCTGGGCTCTTATTAAAATGCAGATTCTGATTCAGGAGTTCTGGGATGGGACCTGAGAGGCTGCACTTTTCGTAAGTTCCCCGGTGATGTTGAGGCTTCATATCCTTCATCACAGTTCAAGTCGCAAGAGTTCAGATTGATAGGAACATTACTGATAAGTAATGAAGTCGATAGGAAAAAGATAACATCTTCCTTATTAGATTGGGTCCACAGCGACTAAATAAAATTAAAACTTGAATTGTGTGCTCAGATATTTCAGATAAAACATCTTGTCAATCTGTGGTTGATTTTTCTTTCTAGTAGTACCAGATCATCTATCTGCTCATTCATTCATTCATTCATTTGATCTTATTAATTGACAATGTATCATGTGGGTAGCACTCAGCTATGTGCTAAGGTACACAAGAAACAGACTGTAAAGGTCTCTGACTTCCAGACAAAAAGTAAGGAAATGGAAGTTCAGTATTTCCAGATGTAGCAATTGCCACACGAGGGACAATCCCCAAAAAGTAGTGGTTTTTAGATGGTGGCTAAAGTCTCCCTAGAGTGCCAAGCACTGGCCTTATCCACTTTAGACTCAGAATGAGCAGCACAGCAGTCTACTGGCTAACACCAGTCACAGGCTCAGCCTTGATCTGACGAAGGAGGAGACTACACAAGGTCACGGATCCTGGGAAGCAGGGTCCATTGGGGGCCATACCTGGAGACTGACTGGCAGCCCCAGTATAAAATGGGCAAAAGGAAGAGCACAACATTAAGTGCTGTAAAGGTTCAGAGAAGAACTGAATCAGTGTGAGCTAATTTTTAGGAGAAGGCTTCAGCCATAAGCTAGGGGAAAAAAGATTCATTTACGATAGTTATATGTTTATTACTTCCATTACTAAAGTTAAATAAACCTTTACTGAAATCAATTAGAAAATAATGAAAAACAAAAAAGTCATCTATAAGCACATTAATAAATGGATAACTATTTTAAATGGCCCTTTATCTTGATAAAAGCAACATAACATCAAAGAGTAAGATCTGAAAGAAAAAAGCTAAAGGCCATACAGAAAATTGTATGTTAAGGGGAAAGGGACCCTCTTAAGAGCACACGATGACAATATATCAATGATCTAGGTAGGTTTTAAGTAATGTGCTTCACGCTTACAGCAGGCAGCCAAAGGAATTCCTTAGCTTGTCACAAATCACCCACAATCCCGCCAGACTTCACTCAACAGTCACATACAATAATGTGAAAATTCCTACCTCTGCATGCTTTGCAGCTATATGCCACAGCCTCAAAGAAAATACCAACTATTAGCGAAACAAGGCTGACTCAATTTTCTCTGAATTATATTTGTTTGGAAAGTAATCAATAAACCTTGTATAAAAGGAAAATTGACCTCTACATTTTAAAAGAAGAATGGCAGCCTAAGGAGCCACTACTCTCTCTCTGTGGTTAAACCCCAATAAAACAAAGAAAAAATACAAGTGAGTGTATCTTAGGCCTGTGTTCATAATAGTCAAACAGCAATCATTCATCAAGCTTCGAATATTAAGAAATAATGACTTCACAGTGTGAAATACACAGAACTGTTCATTTTCTCCTTTCTTTACGTTCAATGTATTTCTTTGCCTTCTCTTTCTATGGCTCTTCTGTCTCCAGCCACCTCAGGCTATATTCTGGGCAGTTTTCCAGGCCTGATGTCCCTTGCTATCTTCTTTCTGATTGTTGTCCTAAGAAAGTAATGGCATAGCATTATTAAAATATCATTACTGGGCTTCCCTGGTGGCGCAGTGGTTGAGAGTCTGCCTGCCAATGCAGGGGACATGGGTTCGAGCCCTGGTCTGGGAGGATCCCACATGCCGCGGAGCAACTGGGCCCGTGAGCCACAGCTACTGAGCCTGCGCGTCTGGAGCCTGTGCTCCACAACAAGAGAGGCCGTGATAGTGAGAGGCCCGCACACAGCGATGAAGAGTGGCCCCCGCTCGCCGCAACTAGAGAAAGCCCTCGCACAGAAACGAAGACCCAACACAGCTAAAAATAAATAAATAAATAAATTTATTTAAAAAAAAAAAAAAATATATATATATATCATTACTTTCTATGGGGAAAAATAAGAGGATGCTTTTATTTAATTTTCCACTAATGAGGTCACCTGGAGAGGTGCCCAAAGGATCTGTTTAAAATGATAGGAAAACATCCAGATCTTGGTGGGATGTGGCAACAAACTTTTGGGGTGTGCTGGGGGACTTCAGACTACCCTGTCATTCTTAACCAAGAACTTACTCCTACTGTCTTAATTCACATCCTCAGCAGAGGTGCAGAAATCAGGACAGAGGGATATAGAAGGGATATTTCTTCCCTGACCCAAAGCTGCCCAGCCTGAAACAGTTACAAGAAAGTTTGTTTTTAGGAAATTTCCAGTCCAATTATGCTCTCCCCAGAGACATGAATAGTTCAGATAGCATTCAGATAAGCATCCACAATTTTGGGAACTTCATAAAAAAACAGAACTAGCAACTTTTTGAGGCTTGGCCTTCCCTGACTAAAATAGCTCTTTCAGGGAGAGGCAGCCTCGCCTGGTGGTCCCAGGATCAAGGTTAGAATCAGGAGATTCCAAGTGTTTTGATTCCAACTTCCTTTCTCACGTGATGGGTGGCTTGAGGAGTAAAAGGAGAGTCAATCTCTCGATTTGAGACAAAGGGACAAACATCAATCAATTTCGCTTTCTTTTTGAATTGATTAATCAGGCTGATGAATGGAGCTAAAAGAGTAATTACTTTTCAGCTTGAAGAGGACACATGGAATTCACGGGAACGTCACCTGAGGTGAGCCCCAATTCTCCTGGAAGAATCCCCCTTGCCTCATTCACCTGTACAATTATCTAAGATTCCAAAAGCAGTGGAGGTTTGGTTCTTCATGGCCTCTGGTCAGTTGCACTTTGACTTTGGGAGGGTATTTTTAGACAGATCAACATGGTGACCTAATATTGGCTGATGGACATGGCACATATATCAGGCAAGTTTTGGCAGAGAAGACAATGGTACTTTTGCTGGGAAGAATCACAAGAGAGATCTACTTCCCAGAGACACAATGGAGATATAATTTGAGGGCAAAACTCATGTACTGAGTTCTTCCTATTTCCTTTAATAGGTAACCTCCCATGCCTACATCAACTCTATGGGTAAGTATATAATGTTTGATGATCTAGGCTGCAAGTGAGAAAAATCCAAATCAACCTAGTTTAAACAGGAAGCGGAATGTGCAACTAGAAAGTCCCCAGATACAGGAGGGAGAGGTTTGATCACAGGCTCATCTCCATTTCTTGGTGAATCTCTGTACTCTCCCCCCTCTGCTTGTTGGCTTTGCCCATAGGTCAGCTCCCCTAATGGTGGAAAAGTGACCATGAAGTTTCAGAATCCGCATCTATACACAGTATATCCACTAAAAGAGAGGAATTCTTGTTCCATTTTCATTCAATGACCTGGCTTCATTCAGACTGGATCAATATCCCATTCCTGAACCCATCATGGTGGCAAATGGACAAGATTAGGCTGACTGTCTTGGGCTAATTGAGACTTGAATGAGGCTGAACCTTAGTCAATTCCACCCTACTGATGGCTGCTACTGGTGGGGAAGAGGTACGATGAAAACTGGAGGAACCAACAGTGTCATTTACCATAGGAATGATCACCTTCTTTTCAAGGTAAATTAATTGTGCGTGTAGTTAAATGATTCATTGGAGATCGCAGTCAGTCTGTGCAGAAGCCAAGGTCTTAATCAAGACCTAAGGTTGAATAATACCTAATATCTCTCCATGATAAAGTGATCTTTCAAAATGCAAACGTGCTCCCATTATTCCCACCTTCACCAACAGCTCCCATGATCTTCAGGAGAAAACCCAAATGCCCTGGCTTGATTTTCAACTACCTTTGTGTCCTGGTTTCTGTCTACCATCCCAACCTGATCTCATACCACATATTAAACCATTTGACATTCCCTGTGCATCTTTTTAGATTCCACTTCCATGCTTACCCATCTGACACCCTCATACACTTCACTATTACCTTAATGTAGCATATGATCCGTTTCTAATTGTTTGTCAATTATCCATTTGTCCATAATATAGAATCAGGATGGAAATCAAGGTATTTGAAGTCAGCCAGGCTAGGGTGTAAACGACGAACTCCCAGGCGGCCCAAAGGACTAGCTCAAATACTGAGCTAAGACTTGACCATGCTGAATCTTTGCTCAAGAAAACACTATGCTGCCAAAAGACAAAATGTACATTGTCCCAACCCACTTTGCCAACTCTTCTTCAGTATTTCTCTACTTACTCCACTTCTGTAATTTTCCACTAAATCCCTCACTTATTTCCTCCTTTTCACCTCCCCATAACCCTTTTATGTCCCCTCTCTGTTGTCCCTTTAAATGTCAGTCAGCTTTGTGTTAGTTGAACTTGAGCTCAGTTTATGCTGGATTCTCTCTCCCCTATTGCAGCAGTATAAATAAAATCTGTCTTGCCACCTTTGGCAAGTGTCCAGGGCTGATTCTTTTTAACAAGGGTTAGACTCCCAGGTCTGCTGCTTAGTAGTAAAGTGATCCTTAGAAAATCAGCTTCCCTAAGCCTTCATTTTGTCCACCCACAAAATGAGAATAATCATGCTTACCTCACAAGGATAAATACATTTAGAACAGGCCCTAGCACTTAGTAAGACCATAATAAATAAGCCCATAATAAATACTACCAATTATTACTGTTCTATTTCCATGTTTGAGAAACTTCCAAGTCTGAAGGTCAGGGCTATGTTTTCACCTAGCTTATCTCTTCACTGCTGAGCTCCTGATCTGCCAAGATACATAGCGTGTTTTCTGTAAATTGTATGTGTCCAAACCACACCCAAAAATTTCTCCAAAATGTCCTCAAGACTTTATTTCTTTGCTTGCTTATCTGTTGCTCTCCCAGACCTTTCTCTTTCAATGCTATGGTTGCTACTTGGTGACTTTTGAATTTCACTGAAGAAGCCACAACTCTGATACAATCTTTGCCCTGAGGTTCTTTAATGCATTGAGAGGGTTCCAATAAAGATTTCATGCCCTTAATCTGACCTTTGCCTTGGCAGTCTTTAATCAGCTGAAAGGTTTACTTGGCATTTGTCCCTTGAAGTCTTGTTAATTCTATCTCCAGAAGCCATCCTATTTTCCAACCTCACAAGTTTTGGAATATCTGCAAACAACCTGTTTCTTTTCATTGCTGCCTGCAAACTGGAAAATTCTTTCTAGAGTTCATCTAATTATTTTACTATCTTGCCAAATTCTGTTAACAGCAGCTAAGCATTCTGTTTTCCAACTTCCTCTCTTAGTGCAATACATGGAGTCCATCTTCCAAATGAACCAAAGTGGCAGTTTTCCCATATATTTTCCCTTTGCATAATGAACATCTTC
The DNA here is from genome assembly GCF_949987535.1 of Balaenoptera acutorostrata. Taxonomy (NCBI): domain Eukaryota; kingdom Metazoa; phylum Chordata; class Mammalia; order Artiodactyla; family Balaenopteridae; genus Balaenoptera; species Balaenoptera acutorostrata. The sequence continues at coordinate 48,460,491 of NC_080066.1, read as the reverse complement.
CTATTTCTAACCTATGATACTCGTTTCCACACCTCACTGCCCCATTGCTAAACTAATGTCACCTACGCTTAGTTTATGTGATGATAGAACCTCACTTTCAGTACCAATTCCTATATTGATCAGAATAGGAAAGGCTACCCATGGTAATAAACTCCAAATTTCCATAGCTTATCATATAGAAGATGATTTCTTGCTTTCTCAGAGTCCTTGACTCAGAGACTCATGCCACTTACATTTGTAAGTCTAGCTTCTAGAACACACATCTTTCTAGGTCTCTGTAGGAGGGAAGGAAAGAGCATGAAGAACTCACACACTCACTTAAAAACATCTAACTAGAAGTGACACTGGTTATTTTTACTCAGCTTATTGACCAGATTCTAGTGGTCCCAACTGGACATGAAGAGATTCTTGGGAAATGAAGTGAGCAAATGGAACATCCATATGAGCAATTCTGCTTTGCCCCATCTCGCATTTTACCGCTTTCCTATTCTTCATGATTTGGAGTTGAGAAATCATTCTTTTTACATACCTTTGTCTTTGACTTCAAGAGAACAGGGTGGCATCAGAGATAAAAAACCCATGATTTATGAAAGAGGGAAAAATGGTGTCTTCACAATTCCAACCTGGCAGGGAAGAACAGCATGAGAGATATTTTTCTAAGGGTAACATAAATACATTTAACTGGAGTGGGTTACTGTTCTTGAGTACTGAGTCTATGTCACCAGGGGACGTTGTTTCAGGAGGGAGGGGGATTGTGTGAGGTTTCATTCATTTATTTGTTTTTTTTTGTTTTTGTTTTTGCTTTTTAACTAATACCTATCTGGGCCCAATCCTGGAAATCTAGCAATCTCAGGTGAGGCTCAAATTTCAATATTTCTCCAGGTAGTTTGGATGATCAGTATGAGTGAGGGACCACTGGACACAAGTCAACCAAGAATGTGTGAAGTTACCAATAGGGGACCCAGGATAAGGGGTGAGAGTTTGAAAATGCTGTCAGGAAAGTAGCAAGATGTTTAAAGAGGCAGAGGATATAACACTTTGTCAGTGAGCAAGCCTAGTCATGAGAAGAAGGAAGATTTCCCTTCACCTGCAGCAGAAGAGAAGGTGGTAAAGAGAAGACATTGTGAAATTCACAGCCCCAGCAGCTTCAGATTCTCCATTTACTGTTCATTCAACATTTATCTATAGCTCCAGTCATCAACCAGGGACTCTGCTAAGGTGCCACAAATACAGTGCTGGAGAAGGTAGCCATGGCCACTGTCCTCAGGTCACTCCTGTATGGTGGACATAGAGGTAAGAACACAGTGTGATGTGTGCAGTGATTTGGGAAGAACAGGGAAGGGGCTTGAGTGGATCAAAGGAAGACTTCTGGGAGAAAGAAAATTCTTTCCAGAGCTTTACATGTGAAATAAGTATCAGGGGCCACACTTTTGAATCTTTTCTGCGATGGGTGAAGTATGCGAAACAAACAAACAAACAAAAAAGCTGGACTTGGACCTCTTTGCCCACAAGGTGCTGGAAAGAACACACACATGGAAGCAGCAGACCTGGAGGCAACACCCCAGTGTTAGCTGTGGGACCTGAGCAGGTGACCCTCTTGGCCCCCCTTCCTCAGTTATACAATCACCCTTTTAACACCTGTTTACCTGGCTAGAGCAGCTGGACTCAGGTCTGGCTTAATGACCATCTCTTCCTTCCTCCTCCCACCATTCTTCACCTTCAAAATAAAAAGGAATACTAATACTGATAGAAATAGTAATAATGCTATCAACAGATAGCACTACTAATGCTAATAGAGTAAGTCCCCTACATACGAACAAGTTCCATTCTGAGAGCAAGTTCGTAAGTCCACTTTGCAAGACCAACAAAGTTAGCCTAGGTACCCAACTAATACCATTGGCTATATGGTACCGTACTGTAATAGCTTTATAATACTTTTCGCACAAATAATACACAAAAAGCAAACAAACACAAAATAGGTTTATAACACTTTTCACACAAATAATACATAAAAAACAAACAAACACAAAAACTAAAACATGTCTAGTCTTACAGTACAGTACCTTGAAAAGTACAGTAGTACAGTACAACAGCTGGCATACCGGGGCTGGCTTCGAGTGAACAGGCAAGAAGAGTTATTGACTGGAGGAGGGAGAGGAGGTGGGAGATGATAGAGCTGAAGGATCATCAGCAATAGGAGATGGAGAGCAAGCTGCAATTTCACTCATGCCTGAAGTTGATGGCACACGTGCTGGTTCCTTGCTGGAACCAGATGCACCCTTGCATGTGTGAAAGCTCACAGCTTGAAGGTTTGTATGTAGGGGACTCACTGTAGTGTAAATTCATCATATTTATATAGCAATCTACAATTTACCCTATACTCTCACACCCATTATCATCTGAAGTTACCACTGCCTGTTCCCTCTCCTCCTTCGTTCCTTCTTTCTTCCCTCCTTCCTTCCATCCTTCTTTCCTGCTTTCCTTTCTTCCTTCCTTCCCTTAATGTCTTCTCTCACATAGCATTTTGATTGGAGTGAAGGGTACTTAAAATAATAGAGTAAATGAATTAAAATCAAAGAGATAAAATATACAGTGAAAAAGTGATACCAATAACAAGATTGGTCATGATGCCCTTATTTATACTCTGGGCAGATTCAAGGGTTGGATTTCGGTTTTCTAGAAGCCAAAGTAAAAATATACATATTTTCAGATCTATAGTTAATAGAATCCACAAAATGAATAATTACCAGTTCTTTAGAGACTTACAACTAGTATTGGCAGAAATTTCAGACCTGCATTTCCTCCTGGAGGGGGTCTCATAAATGGGACACTGTGCACTGGAGTGAAGAATGTTCAAGGCAACCTCCCAGCGACTTCCCCTTGCAAGAGCAATGCTGGGCTATTTCCTCCAAGATTCCTAGTGCAGGCTATGGTTAACAGAAATTCTTTTGGGGAGGAGAGAAAGATGGTGTGACTTGCCTACCAAACCTTCATTGATTTGGGTTGACCTACAGACAGATACAATTTAGAGCTTGGGGAGAGCTGGATAAGCCATGCATTCTGTAAGCATTCCTCATGGGTTCTCCGTAAGTGTCAAACAGCAATGAGCTCGAGATACTCCTGCCTAGTAGCTCACACAAAATTGTTTCTCAAATTTAGTTTCTCCACCTCAAAACCTTGGAATCTTTTCATTAGGAAACATAACTTATGTTGAAGCGTCATGAGGTAGTCCCTTTCTGTATCCTTACTCCCATTCTTCCTCATTGGCCTTGAGTCTTGCTGCAGGGAAAGCACCGAGTATCACCCTCCTCCCTTGCAGCAAGGTTAAAGCTTTGCCTGGGAAATGAATCCAGGGTATTTTACACAGGATGGTGCCTCTGAACTCCGTCAACTATTCTCTGTATATTGATTTGATGTTCGTGCAGTTTGGGTAGTTTAATGGTGTTTTTAAATAAACATTATTTTCTAATAGTATAAAGAAGAGGCCTCACTGAAATCAATTTGGGTTCAAGGAGGCCCTTTAGACCCCTACTGCTCAGTTAAGCAGCTGATCATTGGCACGCAGATGGCAACTGTTCCTTCACAGTGCAGCCTTTGGCACGGCTCTGGCTTATTGAGCCAGCGCCCACCTGGAAACATTCTCCATGCCTGAGGATGTTCTCAGAAGAGGAAGAAGCAACTTAAGCACAGATGTTTGGGTGGGAGGTGCTGCAAAGCACTGCTGGTGTCACAGTATCCATCATCACCCATAACCTTCCAGGTCTACAGATAACTTTCCCTGGCACAACCTATATTCAGTTCCTCAACCAGAAAATAGATCCCCTGGCAACCACTCCAGAGGGCTGTACAAGGAAGCTTTAGTCTTTGTCATCTTTGGGCAGTTCTAAAATAGCACCTTCTTGACCATCCTTTTTGTAACCATTATCTTCAGGTGCTGTGGAAGCAGCAAATGCCAGACCACCATGGAACCCCATAGAGAGTCCAACCCAGAGGAAGAACCCAGAGCTTGTGCCCTGAACCCAGACTGCCTGGGTTCTGTATAGTGAGCCAGTCACTTAGCCATTTTGTGCCTCAGCTTCCCAGTTTATCAAACAGAGGGTGGTAACTTTATAGGGCTGTTGAGAGGATTAAATGATTCCATACATATCACTGTTTAAAACAGTGCCTACCACAGTGTACACATGCTTTCTGTTTTTAAGAGCTGTGGTTTGAGCTGCTACAAAGGTTTATAGAGTATGCCAGAGACAACTTTGAGTAGCAGCTGGCTCTCCTTTCCCTTCCCTATGGATATCAAATTAGGGACAGTTCTAGGGAGGCTTAGACTTTCAAACTCAGTAAACAAATGGGAAATAATCATTTCCATTTTTTGTGCTAACCCCCTACCATATACTAAGTGCTTTACATATACAATCACCTATACCTTCCTGGCTCCTTATGAAGTAGGTACTGTTCCATGTATTATAAAGAGGAAGCTGCCTTTCTCTCGATGGAGTATGATTACCACCCAACACTTAATGACTTTAATATTCATCTCACCCAGGTAAGGTTACCGGTAAAATACTGGATGCCCAATTAAATTTGAATTTTGGATTAAAAAAAAAGATATTTTAATACAAGTATATCCCAACAATCGTGTGGGACATACTTATACTAACAAGGCATTCATTTGTTTACCTGAAATTCAAATTTAATTGGATGTCCTGTGCTACATCTGGGAACATAACTACAGGGAACTAATTATCTTCTGGGTGCCAAGCACTGATATTAGCTCTTTATACAGTTTATAACATTGAAATCATTGGACATGAGGCAGGTCATGGAAAAAGACAGCTATGGATCAACTTATATACCTCTTTGCCAGCTAGTCTGATCTTTCACCCAGTATTCTGATTGCCAGTGTCACTTCTGGCATTAGAGAATTTTGTCATATCACAGCCCATTTTCCACATAATTAGCCTTCAACTGTGCTAGTAAGATTCTTCAATGATGAGCTATAGGCAGGGCTATTTTTTAAAAAATCACTAAAAACAATAACAGGCAGTTTGAAGGAAAGAGAAGAGCCTTGAATTTAGACAAACGTAAGATTCGAGTTCAGAGTCTCCCACTGGCTGTCTCTGAGCATTAGTTTCATCATCTGTAAATTTCACATCCTCCCCAAGGGGTGCTGAGGGATTAAAGAGGGATGTCTGTATAAGCACCTGCCTCAGTGCAGCACAGCGTGAGTGCCCATCAAGGGTCTGTTCCCTACGCTTTGTCTTTCCATTTTCTAGTAATAGGTAACAAGTGTGAAGATGTTAAATTCTTCACATAAGTCAATATCTCTAGAAAAAAAGCTACTTAGATTATTTCCTATAGTGAGAGCCCCATCAATAACCAGAATTTGGGAAATTTTGTCAGGAACCATCCCAACTGGGCAGAAGCTTCAACAGTGGGAGGAGAAGAGGGCAGTTCTCAGAGCAGTCTCACCTTTCATTTGGTGTGTCCGTGGGAATTCTTCTCTGGAGTGGAGAACGCAAAGGAACTGGAAGATTGAGGGTTTATTCAGGTGTCTGAAGGAGGGTCGATATGAAAAATGCAACTTGAAGCCTCTTCCGAAGGAAACGCTGAAACTCAAACTACCTCCTTTGAGATGGGAAAAATGGGTATGCCAAGTTCTGGCCAAACTGGTTGGTCCAAGATTTCCCCTTTGTGTGTTATTTACAGAATTCATTGCTATACCAAAGGATGGCTTGGTGATGAAATTTGCATGAAAATAGCAAGTAATCCTAGTGATCCTCCAACCAAACCCTTTGGTGGAGCCACGCTGCTAGGACAGCCATGCTGTGCAAGCAGGAAGAAAGCTCTGGTTAAGCCCAAGTTTGTTTATCCAGAGCCTGTCTGTATGATGTACCCCCTTCAGCAGAGCCAACCTCGTTTTCTAAGGCCAGATGCACGACTGCACACATATCAGCTGGTGCCCTCTTTTTTCTAGGGGCAGCATGAAGGAAATGAATATGAACTTCAGTTTAACTTCCCCCTACAACAGCTGCAAAGGCTAAAATTCATTTCTCTACCTCAGCCAGGCTTTGCAGCATCTCCAGCATTATATGAAATTTGCTTGTGAAATAAAGACAAACACAGTCTTGACAGAAATGGCATAAATAATCAATCCTTCGTATATTTATATAGAAGTCAGGTGCAGCTCATGGATGATTGCTTTCTACTTTATTTCTTTACTTTTCCAAGCAATTCAGATAGATGTAGTGGGGCAGTTTGGGAATGTCCCCTCACAGATATCTTGAAAAATAATCAACCCTCAATTAGGTCTGGTTAATGTGGAAGGAAAACAGAATGGAAATCTAAGAAGAATCGTTTTCAGAGCAAGTAACAATTGGCATTTTCTCATCCTCATTTGATCAATTTCCCAAACATCATAATGTGTACGTATCACATGGCAGTTTCACCACTGAAAGTCTTGTAAGAGGAACTGGAAACTGGAAACGTATTATGAGATGAGCTTCTTGGGGAGGTTTTCAGCCTCCGTATGCAATCCCCAGACAGCAAAATCACTTGGGACCCATTCAAAAAATTTTAACAACATGTGAGGAGTGCCAAGTTCCAGAGAGAACGGTGTGCATCCCATGCTTGTTGAATACACATCTTCACAGCAATATGGTATTCCACTTATTAATTCTGTTTGCCACAGATGGCTTCATTATGTGTATTTAATTTTAGTGCTTAAGTAAACATACATTAACGGTGTGTGAGAAATACTCAAGATATCCTTAAGCAAAAAACAGAGACTGTGTAATGGTGTAGGAGAGCCTGCTGGGAATAAATCTAAATTTAAATTTAGACCGGCTTGCGGAGAATCTCTTTAAAGGCATTGAGTGTGTGTGTCTCCTTATTTGTGATGAAGTGGAGAGTTTGAGGGGGAAGTAAGATACTAATCAATGAGGCCATAATTTACAACAGCAGTTACAGTGATCCTATTTTTTGCACAACAATTGCCACATGTTGACTGTACAGATGTCTGAACACATGGGAGCACTTCTCTTTCTGAAGACAAATGAAGATTTTCACTTTGTTTGGTAAATGTGTCAAGCTTTATCACTTAGTCATGTGCCATACATTAGGGTGTTTATAAAATTTGGTTTTCTGCACTCTGATTATGTCGTTTTATGATTTCAACAACATGGCGGTGATGAAATCAATATTTTCTGGATTCAAGTGTGTCTCAAGTCTCAGGGTAGAGTTTGGGCACTGCTTCAGAGGTTAAACACAGGAGAGCAAGAAATCCCATCTATGGACATGACGGCCAGAAAAACATGCCAGTGTTCTTGCCTTCTGTGTTCAGGAAAACAGGGACCAGGTAAAATAGTCTTGTCCAATAAGCTTGGAATAAAAGAGGCCCTGGCCAATTGGATGTCCCAACTTTTTATCGTAGATCAAGACAAAATGCAGCTTCCAAATGCGACAGAATTAAACAGAATATAACTTCCTCTTGTGAGAGGCACAGATGAAGAGACAGGTTCTGAGGAGACAGTGAACACTAGCCAAAGATGAACTCAGAAATAGGATAAAATCTAAGGACAAAATAAATCAAAGGGCAAAATAAAACATTTCAGAAACACACAAATCTTGCCCCTGTTTCAATGTCAAGCCAATGCTCATTCAGGTGGAACAGAACCCATTGTGTTTGAGATGACTTCCTTCTGAGCCAGAAACTAAACTTAATCTGAGTTTCAATGGCTTCTCCAAAATATGTTCAATTCACAAAAACGCTGCTTTTAAAAAGAATTAAAATACTATCATTGGTTATGAAGATGTTGACTTATAGTTTAGGCTTAATATTTAGGAAAACTCAAAATAGCCAGAGTAATAGCAGGCTTTCTGCTCTCTCAGACACTCAAGGAAGGGCAGGGTTCATGGAAATGAGAATGTTCTGAAAATTGCTCTGGATCTTGGATACTTTCATTATCTGCATTGTCCCAGAAACATTTAGTTTCATAGAAATTGAATACAATTTTTGTTTAACTTATGGGAAGGAAGTAAAATTCTGTAGAATGGAGAAAAGAATGCTGTCCTGTATTTCATAAGTTTTCAATATGAATGTCTTTTTCTTCAACCAGATGAAAATCCACAAAGGCAGAGGAATCCTTTTGATTTTCTTATATCCCCTTATAATAGTGCTAGGCATACAGTTGATACTCTTTGATTATCTATTGGTGGAATAAGTATACCAATTTTGTTAAGCACCGTAGGTGCATTATTTAATACAGTACCTAGAACGATGTAGGAATGCAATGTGTTTTTTGAGTGGCTGAATAGCTGAGCTTAGTCCAGGTCAAACAGTTGTGGCACATTGGAAACTCTGGTGATGGAGGCATATGAGCACTTGTGAGCGTACCCCCAGAAACATCTAGGCTCTTGCCCAAAGGCACTTTATTACTAGACCAGAATTTTCTTTAGGTGGCAAAATATGTAGCATCTGATGACTCCCCGGCTCTAGTTGGTCTCAGTTCAAGGTGATGGTTCAGTCCCTGACACTCAGTTTACCTTAGGTAATCAGATAGAAAGTCTACTGAGCACTACTGTTAATGGCAAATAGAAAGTATTTGTGGGAGCTGCAGAAAGTTTGAACCATCCTCTGGAGCCCATTCTTGAAGAGCCGGTTTTACCCTACTAATGTCTCTCTTGCTCAGCAATAATTACCTGGAAAATGTTACCCAATAGCATGGGCACCTTGGTAAGCCTCTGCAAAACTTCAAAAACATTCTTATAAGTTTATGCTTACTGGAAGGTTGATAAGTGGTTCTGGCTTTAGAAAACAGCATTTCCCATTACCTTATGAAAAAGTCAATTTGGAGAAATGGAATTCAAAAACCAAACCAAAAGAATAAGATACAAAGACTGGCTGCATGCTGGAGCATTGTTTAATGCAATGAGGCAAGGATTTTAGGACAATTAACAGTAATGGATTATTCTCAAATATTTGAAAAACGTGTCATTACTACTAAAGAGAAATTTAATTTTCTTATATATGCACCCGCATGATGTCAAAGGAAATATCTTAAGGGTGGTGTAGGTAGCAATCAGTAATTTCCAGGGAAAGAGTCCCAAAAGAAAATAAAAAACAAATTCACTAAAAGACATTTCAAATAGTGTACGGTAGAAATGGCTGGAACTGAAATGAAAAGACTTTTTAAAATTTTTATTCATTTTTTTACCCCCATCCTACATCTATTCTCTATATAGAGAATTTATTTTTTCAAAAGCCACATATTCAAATACTCAAACAGATGGGCGAAGGCTGCCTTGAGGAGGGCTTGAAGAAAACACCTGCCCTTCTTTTCTGTGGTTCTTCCACAATTTATGGGTGTCTCAGATGATAACAGGGAATTCTTGTTTGGGAGATACAAATACTCTTGTTCTTAGGTAGTTGCAGGAATTTTTTGTAGACTCTACTACCATTGCAGAACCCTAGGGAGGATGATGAGACCCCCTGATGTTGGAGAAAAAACAATGATTTATTCTGTTGGATTTTTCTAATCAGAGGCATTCTTTATGAAAGTTTTGAGGAAGGATGGGTTGGTGGAGACAAAGAATTCAGAACTTCCTATGAATATATACAAGAATAATAAATATTTCTTAGACAGGTATCATATGATATTACTTATACATGAAATCTAAAAAAAATGACACGAACTTATTTACAAAACAGAAATAGACTCATAGACATAGAAAACAAACTTATGGTTACCAAGGTGGAAAGGGGGAGGAGGAATAAATTAGGAGTTTGGGATTAACAGATATACACACTGCTATATATAAAATAGATAACCAACAAGGACCTACTGTATAGCACAGGGAACTATACTCAATATCTTGTAATAATCTATAATGGAAAAGAATATATATATATATATATATATATTTATATATGTAATATATAACTGAATCACTTTGCTGTATACTTGAAACTAACACAAAATTGTAAATCAAGTATACTTAAATTTAAAAAAAGAATAATAAATATTTCTTTTTTGTGAACTAAACAGACATCACAAACAAATGAATACACAAACTGTTAAACAATGAAAACCCACTGCCATCCTAACCTTGTCCGTCTAGATACTAGCAGTTTTTCCTGTTAGTGTCTATCATACCAATTCAAGAGATTTATGTGGATCTTATTATTAAAAAGTTATGTAAGTTGTTCTACCTAAGAGTTTTATCAACCGAGAGGTTCGACTTTTATGCTTCAGCATATGCATGGTTCTCACATTGGGACTTTGCTGCAAAGAACTAAAACCCTTGCATTATATTCTTTGCACAATTTGCTTTTTGGTTTCTTAAATTCAGGATAACCATATAAAATCTCCATGGAAGCCATAAAGATGTCCCTTTTGGAAGGTGCGCCTTTGTGCCTACAGTTGGGGGTGGATTGTGGATGGTGCAGAGCCATCACTATCTTTTATCAGACAAAGAATGTAAAAAAGTCCAGGAAACATCTCAACACAAAAGCCTGACCTCTCTGGCCTCTGGGGCCTGAGGCCTAGACAGTCATCCAAGGCTGGATTTTTCCTGAGAACTGCTGCAGGGCAGATCTGAGAGAGGACAGATATTACATCTTTTAGAAGCAAACTCTGAGATCTGAGGATCTAACGGGTTCTAGCTGTACAAAGAGCAGTGTTCAGAGCTCATTGTCAAGGTAGCTGAATAAAGGAAGAGAATCAGCAGTCCAGATCTTAATTCTTTAAAATTTAAAAGCTAATTTTGTGTCTTTTAGTCAATTTCCTGCACAGGAAGGAATAATTTATTAACTGCCTTCTGGTATTAAATGGAGTACTAATGCGTAAGTACAACAATTCAACAGGTGCCAAGGAGATCTATGGAGGCATTATATCAATTTTAATCGTACAAATGCATTTGTACACTGATAACTGCTTCTCCCCAACCCTCCCCTTCCCACTGAATTTATTTTGGGAATCTATCTGACTCCAAACAGTAAAATGGCTGTTATATCATTCTAGAGAACAGAATGCTATAGGATCTTATTTATGAATTCCTTCTATGGAAATGTTATTGCACAGTTTAAGTAACTTGAAGTAGCTGAAGACGATTGTTCATTGTTTAAAAAAATAAGAGTGACCAATGCAATTGAGGGTTTGAATCAGGCTTAGGGAGAAATTCGCTGATCCAGAGCCCAAGATTACCACGCTACACCATGAGTATTTATATAAAATGCACTACAAAATCTTAAAAGAAATGGCTTCTCTACAGCAAAAAGATGAATGTTCACTGTTTTACAGACTGCATTCTATTTTTGTTCTTCATCTTTTTGGGTAGAAATTTAACTGAATTCAGGGGTCAATAAGAACCAAACACATAAAGCCACAAGTTTCATATAAGTTGTTGAAAACACGAAGGCCGACAATTAGTGCCATGCTCAATAAACTTGTTTAGATTAAGGTGTTCTCTTACATGGATCAGATGCCACTTAGAAGAACAAAAGAGAGATTTTCTTCAAGAATGAATTATTTTTTATACCACACAGCAGGGCTATTTATTATTTCTGCAAAAGGTATTGCTTTACTGCTGTCCCCACCCTGTACCCCACTCTTGGTCATTTTCCTGTGCAAGCCATGTAACCTCATTTCCTCCTTCCTAATGGAAAGAAGGATGATCTCAGATGGGAATCACTGGACCTTTGAGTAATCCTATTTTCTTAGAGATTTAGGATGGGAGGAAGTGGATAAGACTTTTATTATTTTTGGTTGTTCTCCCCAAATTTCTTTGAATATTAGGATTTACCTCAACTTCCCCTTTTGAACAGTGAACCTTTATTCTTTGTTTATTTTAATGAACAAGAAAAATAACACTGATGATGGAAACTTCATCATTGGGTGAACCTGGAATCTTAAGCATGAGCAGAGAAGAACCTGGGGAAACAGAGGGTCATGGAATTTTTAAATTATGGAAATATTAGGAGTTTGAAAAATAAAGAAATAAAGGCCTATTTTGATTAATGGTCACACCTCCTCTACCAGACCACTATGTAGAGACAGAAATTCATGATGTGGGAAGGACAGAAATGTGGAACAGTTTTCAGGCCACACTGTGCATCCCTGAAGACTTAAAGTCTCATTTAAAATTTTTCCTCAAACAAGCATGTTGTATGATCACAGAGGGAAAGCACTTAAAAACACCTCTCATAAAAAAAAAAAAAAAAAAAAAAAAAACCACCTCTCATGGCTACGAACATCAGCTCACGGGAAATGACACACAATTTTGCCTGGACCCATTTAGATAGAATGCAATGATCTCAGTAAACATTCTATCACCTACATCTCTTTTCTCAAATATAGCATCCGGGGATCTTTAATGGTCTTATGTTTGGAGATACGAGTCTAAGCATGAGGTTTTAACTACTGAGAGAAAATTTCTCCTTGTTCTATAATATGGTAGACCAAAATTCTAGAGCTCAAGGTTCTGGAATTAATATTAATATGAAGGGCTTCTAATTTGTACTAAAGATGTGAAGCACTAATCTGAATTATAAATCTGCCTTATTGACTAAAACTGTACTTTTTTAAAGGAATATTTTGCCTGTGATATCCTCCATAATAATATTTTTGGTGTAAATTTGTAAAATAATATTTAAGTAGATTCATTAAAACCATATCTAACAACAAAATACTCACTGTGGATTGTTCATTTCCCATCTAAGAAAAACTAAGTTCCAAACACTAAAATGCTAAAAACCAAACCAAACCAAACAAAAAATATGCCCCAAAACAAGCGCACACACACACAAAAAGAGTTAGTCCTCAGTTAGAAAACTTAAAATTGTTTTTTTCAAATTTCTAACTAACCAAAGTGAAGAATAGCAAGCTTACAATGGTAATAAATTCAACCAAGTGGGAGGAATTTGAGAAGTAATAGCAGTAGAGTATAAATTACATGCAAGCACACAGACATTGCCACACAGATGTAAATAATCTTGCTTCAAATGGGCCATGAAGTTTAAATTACTTTCCACACCAACAATATAAGGCCAAGAAACAACAACAACAACAATAAAGCCCCCCCATCCCCGCTAACCTTGGTTAAAATAATACCGTGACCCTCTAAAGAAAAACACAAAAGAAGTGTAGCTGATAATTTAATGGTTGCCCTGGGTTTTCATAAACATGTCACTTGCACCATTAAGAATATCATTTGCTTCTATTTTCCCAGTGCTCGGAAACAAGAGAAGAGTCGATTCTTGGCCGTTCACCTGCATATGTCTCAAATTGTCATCCTTAGGATATAAAATTGTTGTAAGACTTTTACAGTGAGGGCATTAAAATATCAGTGTGTAGCACCCAGTGAAGGCCTTACTATTTTTTTGAATTTTGATCAAAAGATGTGACCAAAACTTTTTACACGTATTGAACTTTCATAGTATGTAGGTACTCATTTCCAGAAAAGAGTAAAAAATTACATTAAAATCTTTTTTTAGTTACAAAGGCAATATATAATGATATAAGGAAAATAGAAAATAAAAAAGTGGAAGAAGAGAGAAAAGCATTCAGCATATAACTTTGTTTCTCATATCAATTTGTGTGTGTGGGGATGATCTCCTTATACACACATATACTCAAAAATATGTAATCATGTTGTTCATATTGTTTTGCAACTAGATCTTTAAATTCACATTATAACATGGGTAACTTTTCATGCCATTTAAGATACTTTTTCAATAGTATTTTTTATGTTTGGTAATAGTTCATTATGTGAGTCTATATTGTCTTCAAATAATCTAATATTTCTGTAAATCTAAGTTGTTTTCAAACTTTAGTGTCATATATATTATTGCAGTTATTGTCTTTGAACTTATTTCTTAGTGGATATCCCTAATTTTTCCCCATATAAGAAATTCCCCAAAGTGAAATATCTAGATTCAAGAATATTGTCCTCCAGAGGGTCTGTATCTCTTTCTACCACCACACACAAGTTATCACTCACTACACTAGTTAATGCCAATCTCAAAAGTGAAAATTGTAGCAAATTACTGTAATTCACATTTTTTTTTTTTTAATTCACATTTTTTTTAACCTGCAAAATTGTATCTATACCGGTAAATGTACTGACCAATTTTCTATCAAGGTGTTAGTCATCTTATTGATTGTAAGATCATTTCATTTATAAAGGATGTTTATCTTTTGTTGAGTCAAATATTTTGAATATTATACTCAGGTTTTTAATTGCTTTATGTTTGCTTATGGTGATCTTTTAATGCAAAACATTTTTTCCTGATGTAGTGATATCTATCAATCATTATTCCTTTGGTGTCCTGCTCAGAAAGCCCTTTCCCTTGCAGTAATCATAACTGAACCATTTATTGAAGGCTTACATTGTTAACTGAATGAAAATAATTATTCATTTGTTTCTTCTTTACTTTTTCTTCTCTTCATTTAAATTTTAATATATCTGGGATTTATTTTGGTAAATGATATAAAAGAGGAATCTAACTTTATTTTTTGCCCAATGATAGTCCGTCAGTCCAAAAGGATTTACTGAATAATTTAATCTTTCTCATTTGACTTGAAATGCCACCTTTTTCATGTGTATTTTAACAGCCACATGCAAAGCAATCAAGTGTCATACATCAAATTCTTCCGTGACTGTAGAAGATATCACTGTTAATTTCACCTTTTAAAAATGTAAGTACATGCTTTATACTTCCATGAATTGTATGGTCCCTAGAGAAATTCCATGATATCAATTAGAAAGTTCAACTTTCTTTTATAAACTTAAAGTGGCATCCTCAACTCTCGTATAAAATAATGCTGACTAGTATTTTTACTATAAAAATTATAAGCAGACTCAATGGCATAAACTTTCTTCTAGTCATTCCAGGGAGACTCTACCCAGTGAAAATATTGTATGTTTATGTTGCATATCAAGGTATTAAAAAAGCCATAGTACAAATAATACCAGCTTGAATGCAATTTAGAGACCTTATTTTATGTGTGTGAAAATACCGAAATACTTTATCTCAGATGAAGAATTAGCGTTCCTGTCAGGAAAAATTTAAATTAAGACTTCTTGGTTTACAACTTGGCAAAATCGCATCTGAAATCCATTTTTTGAAGCTCTATAAATCAAAGGAGCTTAGCAGAGCACAGTTTTGTTGTTGTAGTTGTATGTGAAAATATTTAGATCTGGACTGGCAGTGTTTCTCAATAGTGCCAAGTAAAAGCAATCACTTAGATATTAAATTCTGAAAAAAAATCAAGGAATATAAATGCAGGGGGAAAAAAAAGAACCTGACTTGCTATTTTTTCCATAAGGGTATGAATGCTAAAAATAAATGATGGGCAGAATCCCTAGAACATAATCGATTACTCTTTTTAAAAATATAAATATTAAGACAGTGGAAAAAACTTGGTTGAAGTAGAAAACAATTTAGCTGAAGGAAAATATTTAGAATTTTCCTTTTATTACCACCTTTCTTTTCTAGACAGTAAATCATCTAGGTTTATTTGTGGGGAGAATAGGGGTTGGTTTTTTGTTTGTTTGTTTACTTAGATAAGAACTGTCTCTAGATATAAGCCTGGTTATATCTGATGTTTCTGCCCAAGTGTCCTTTTGAAGAGGAGAACAAGAATAGGCACACGCTTTGGGTGGATGATTACAAGATAACTTTCACATCTGTTTTATCACCAATGGAAAAGCAAAGCTTTCATTTTCCCATTCCCTATTGAATGCAAAGCGGGTTCTGTCATATCAAATTAGAACCACATTAATTTGTGCTATAGTCTAATAAAACCTCTTGGTAAAAGAATTCATGGAATATACTTTCTCAGAAGCCGCATAAGAGGTAAAAAGCAAAAACTGGACCTGCCCACCTGCATTCCTACCCCAGCTTTTCCCCTTAGAATCTGTGTGTGTGATGTGGGGAAGTTATTTAATCTCTCTGGGCCTCAGTTTCCACATCTGTAAAAGGAGAATTAAAAAAAAAAAATTAAAGATGCCTATTGATAAGGTTGTTGTGAGACTTGAACGTATAAAAGCCTTTGTAACTGTGCCTGGCACCCCCTAGGTGCTAGAAGAGGTAGTATCATTATATTTTAAAACTATACATTCCAATGGTTTTAAGGTTGGCTTTTTTAGTCCTTTGCAGTTTTGAAATTGACAGCAACAATGTAACCAGATTTTGCTGCTTGATTGGAACAGAAAATAAAAGAGCTTTAAGAAAATGGCAGAAGATAAGAAGCCAACCGAAGCCAGAGAGTCGTCATGCTCTTGGATAACTGAAATCAAGTCCTGAATGTGACTTTATGGGTAACATAAAAATGGAAAATTTTTATTTTTTTTTCTTTTCTTAAAATAATACTAAAGAAAAATAAAGCAACCAGGCCATACTTTATTCTTATTTAACCAAAAGATTAGCACAGTGGGTTGCTGGTTTTCTTCTACTTTTTTTTTTTTTTTTTTTTTTTTTAATTTTCCATTAAGCAAGTTCTTTTAAAACAAATTTGAACTTTTCCCATCCCAGTGATTCCCACGGACAGTTGGCAAAGAATCTTGGATTACTTGCAAAACTGGGATTTTTTCCAGACATGAGTAACTTGTTAAAAAGGCACTATTTCCTTAATACTAACAGTAAATAGAGTTCACATCCACATAAATCCTCGGTGGCCCATTGGGGAAAGTTTTATGTGTGTGTGTGTGTGTGTGTGTGTGTGTGTGTGTGTGTGTATGGAATCTTTTTTTATTCATAAAACTCTTGGCTCTCAGCATGTCTGTTTATATTCCACTTCTTAAAAATAAATACTCACGTTTATGCCAGTTGAGGTTAAAAGGTATCATTTTTCCAGTTGCCTGCTGTGTGCCAATGATTTTATGATGGATACATTCAGGATACCGGGCTAGAATTCCTGAAGAGTGTTTCTCTTCTATTTATTATAATTTACAAAAAAAAAAAAAATAGGATAAAACTTAATCACCATGTAATTAAAATACGTTTCCATGAAATTTAATTTTATTGCAAAAGCTCAAATAAATATTTTCAAGACTTACAAGGAAAATTAAATGTTGAGTTTTAAATTCAAATAGCAAAGTTGGTTTCCTTTTGTACATCAGGATGGCATAAGTTACTGTGGTAATCTTTAGCAGTTACTATTCTGGATATAAATTATCTCTTATTTATCAGTGGGCGATAATTATAGGACTCTTCCCATTTACAAGATTTTTTGAAGGGTATGTACCTTAAAGTTATCCTTTATTAAGATTTGTTTTGTAAATGTTTTTCATGAGACTGGCAGCCATTCAGTGAGATTTTACAAGGCCACACAGTGACACAGCAGTGGGCCAGGGACTAAAACATATGAGGGGCATTTCTCCCCACCCTCCTTTCACAGTGATGTGCGTATACCAGAATTCTCTCTGATTCTCTTTATCTGGGTGACAAACTCCTCCTGTCTTTGCAGTGCAGACTGGGTATATTTTGATAATAGGCAGTCCCATGAGATATCTTGCATTTCCTGCTTCCGGTCAGATGTTCCACAAGAATAACTTCTCTACATATGTTTTTGCATTTTTGATCACAATCCCAGCTGGAATCAGGAAGTTTGGAGGCAGCATGGAAATGGAAAATAATTGAAAGTCACAGCAGCACTTTTTTGACTTTCAAAAATATTTAATTTTCTGGCATTCCTGAAGGGGGAAAAAAAAAAACCTGTATCATCTATTATCTACTTAAATGTATGCTACCATTTCAGTTCTTGATTCAAGATACATTTTTATTTAAAAGAATAAGAGAACAGTTATAAGGGGATAGGAGATTTCCCAAGGTCAGACAGTTGGTCACAGGGAGTTACGGGGCTGGAACTTTTAAAATTGTTAATTGAGGGCTTAATTGAAGCAATATTAGTCATTATCACTAGCCTAGGTTACTTCTCATGCCGATAAAACACATGCCATCATATAACTTCTCTAATGAATGTATTTAAATAATTTAAATAGAGAAATAGAACAGAAATAGTCTTCTCAAAAGGCTTAAAGGTGAATTCTAAACATGGTTTTGCTATGTCATTCTAAAAAACTGTCCTCTGAGCTTCATTTTACTTCTCTGCCAAATGGTATCATAACTTTGCACAAGATGTCTATTAGAATTAATTTAAAATGTGGATCAAGTGCTTAGATGGTGTGTGGCCTCTAAAATGGGCTAAAAAATATGAACCCCTTTGCTGATCCTCTTCCTTTTTTCTGTTCTCCTTTCAGAATGTAAACCTGACAATCCTTAACAAGATGGGATCTTCAGAGACACAACTGCATCCTTGGATCATGCCCTTCACCTAGGCTAGAATCTATTCCATTGGCCAGTAAGATTCAGACTGAAACAGAAATAGGCAAAATGCCAGTTTTACTGTTAATTTGTACCACCACTATTTATATCACTAACGTTTTATTAAATTTAAACAAACTGCTTAAGTAAAATAAACAGTAATCCATATATTTACTCCTAAAATTCTGAACAATTCTCCAGCTAAAAACCCTGCCCCATAGCTGTCATTGTGATTCAGGTGGTTGAGCAAACATAATGGAGATGTCCCGAGTCTTCTCTCTTTCTGGCTGTTTCCTGGGCTCCATTTGAAACCCCAGGGAGAGTTTATTTTTATTGTTTCTTGTGTTCTGTTTTGCTTTTGGTTTGGGGGTTTCTTGTAGAGATTTTTTTTCTATGAAAATTCCAAGGTGTTTTTTTGTGGTTTTTTTTCCATCTTTCTTTTTTTCTTTGGTATGGAAGATGTAGAATGAAAACCAAAATTTACTGGGGATCAAGTATAGTTCAGTCTCTTTGCATACCTTACCTTTTAAAAAGAGCCCAATGACATAGGTATTCTTATCTTCTTTTATAATGTGGAAAGGGGGCTTAGTGGCAGTTTAGTTGGGTCAATTTCATGATTGGGAAAATGGCAGAGCTTAGATTCAAATCCAAGCTGTGTGCCTCCAAAGACTGTTCTTTGTTCTTAACTCTCTGTCCTTCTGTGTCCATTAAGGGATGGGATTCTGAGCACCTATCATTAGAGTTTATAGAGCAGAGTTCTCCAAGAGTAAAATCTCTCAAGTAGAGCACACTTAGGAATCTGGTTTTAAAATGCAGATCAAATGGTGCTTTAATCAATGCTAAGTTTCTTGAGTGGGATAACCATTTTTGTGATGATGTAGGAGAATGCCCTCTTGCTTGGAGATGCCTGATCAAGTGTTAGGTACTCAGGATCTTGCTATATGCAGCTTACTCTCAGATGATTCAGCAAAATAACTGATCAATCCAGCTGTAGGGGTATGTAGGTGTTCATTGTATTAGTCAACATTTCCTTGACTTGAATGTTTTCCAAAATAAAAAGTTGGAGAGTGTTACTTTTGTGCATTTGGGATACTAGAGAATTCTTAATCCACCATGTGACCTAGGGAATAAACTTTCCTATCTCCTGATTTTCCTATATCTTCATTTGCAATCAGTGTGACAATAATGTTTTTTTTTTTTTAATTCTAATTTACAGAAGACAGACTAGGTAAACAGATATTCCTCTGTTGGTTTTATAAGTTTTAGTGGTTCTGTATATTGACAAAATGGTGTATATTAAAAAATGTTGTGACAGGTTTGGGGATTCCCTTGAGCAGTAGTGAAGTAAATGAATGGGGTCCATAGGTATCATTTAAAATGTAGTGACTTGAGACTGGGGTTCTTGATTCATCATACCCAGGTCCGTATCTGAGCTTAATGCATGCTGAATGTTAATTAACTGGGGGACGTCATGGGTCTCTAGGGATTTGGGAGGGGGGTAATCATTCATACTTATGAATGAAAGAGCAGAAAGGAAAAAAGGAGATAGTTTAACACAGAGACAAGGTGTTGGAGAGATGTTGAAAATGTGAACCACACTTAGTTGAGCACCTATGTACCAACTACTATGGGAGATTTTCTTAATTATTCCTTCCAATGACCCCATGAGACAAGAATTTGTAATACTCCTTTTATAGAATGAGCAGTTGAGATTTAGAGTTTTAGTAAAGACTAGCAGGTGGTGGATTAAAACTCAAGTTATTGGGGTTCATAACCATGGATTGTCTCTATATACCAGGTAACTGATCCTTGCCAACAAGGAGCATGTTCATTAAGTGTGGGAGACTTTAGTTTCAGAACCCATGCTTTGGGAAGAAGGGAGAACAAGAGAAAGGAGGCAAATATTTATTTGGCACCAACTATCTGCAAAGCATTAGATAAGTATTTATTCTTTCATTATGTTAGGTCAAACTCATCAGGATATGATTCCAGAAGTAGAAGACTTGGTCACATGGAGTTCATCATCTGGTTGAGGAAAGATACCGCCAATGTTATTCAGATAAAGAACAATGGCACTGGACTGGGAGTCTGGATACACTAAATCTAGTAGTGTTGTATTCATAAATGACACGGCACTTCTATGTTTTATAGTCCTTATTCAACCATTTTACAGACCTAAGGAGCTTAGCAATCAGATAGTCATGCCAGGGACATTTTATCAGTAGAGCATGCCCAGTTAAATTGTATGGAGAATATAATTTTGTGCAGAGCTAATGTGAATCTGAAGCCACTAGGTAGGTCAAAGAGTTCTTATCTTAAAAACAGGTTAGTGAAATATGGCATCAAGGCAAGACTAGGCAGGGAAGTAGCAGATCATCTGGTCTTGGGAAGCTAGGATGCACATAGTGTGTCCTTGAGTTGTCTTTTGACCCAATCTCTTTGGATTGAGTGGACAAAACTGGACACTAAATGGGAGAATTGTGGAATCATGGCCACTGTTCGGGAAACTCCAGGCAGCTCCTAGAAGGAGAATCATCTTCACTGATACTGAAGCCAGAGTAGACAACTGCTATCAGGTGGTACCAAACTGTACCCAGACATGTCACAAGTATATAACACCACATTTTTTGTTATTGAATTTCTTGGCTCCTACTTTTACTATGGCAGGACTTTGCCTTAATTTTCTTAAGTGTAGCTGAGGTCTATTCTATTTTTTGTAGAAAAAGGGTACTAGAACAGTGGTACCCTGTTTTTATGAAATGAAAAGCCATTTCATAAATACTGACCCCATGCCGAAACTTCCTCCTCTATATTGGATTGAAAGAGAACTGGGTGGAATATTATGTGGCTAAATAAAAGAATAAGAAAACTCTTTATTACTGATATGAAATTATTTAAAATAGATATTGCTAAAAGTAAAACAATGAGTATAGCATATTTGTTTCGATGTAAATATATATGTATGTTATATACACATATACACGTATATATTTATTATATATATACACGTATATTTATTTTATCTGAATAAAACATCTTTTGAAAGATACATAAGAAACTTACAGGATGAGAAATGAATGGCTGGAACACAGGGGTGAAAGAGAGATTTTTCATAATATAAACTGCTGAATTCTGAAGCAAATAAATGTGCTACTTATTCAAAGGATAAATACAATATGTTTGGAGGTGAAATAATGGAAAATGAAATGACTTTATAACTACATGTTCTAAGATATTCACTACCCTGTCTTGTGCCACTCGAAATTAACTTATGCTCTGCTTTGGAAAGCACTTGAAATAATAAATACAAAATAGTTGACACAGATTCTGGCACTTTCAAAATACTCATTAAATTATGGTACTTAGCATTACATATAGGTTTGTTTTTTTTAAATCTTTCTTTTGAGATACTATGTCCCACACACTCACAAATATTGGGAAGAGGTTTGATAAAGGGGGAGACTGAATATAAGCTTAAAAGGATACTTTAACAAAACATGGATGTATCTACTAAGTTTCAAGGGCTAGAGCTCAACTGTAATTAATGAAAGAACTATTTTTGTCAAATTAGTGCAGCCACTGTGCATTTTTATCCTCTTGTGCTATCATGATATCCTTTATGCCATCTCAAAACTATTTTTAAACCATGTATTATTAAAAAAAAGGGATCCAACTTGGGCGTTCATTAGGTTAGGATGGATGAGAATAAAGCTTTATCCTCAACAGATGCCCCACTTTGGCATAACGGTCTAATTCTATTTAATTTAGTCACTGGCATCCTCGCCTCCTCCTGTCAAAGTGAATCAACCTGAGTGCTAATTTTTGAAGCAAAACCTCTGTGATCATTTCACTCGTGATTTAATCCAGATCTAACCTCAGGCCTTTCGAGGTTCGAGGTCAATGACCCAGTTTATTCTGCCATCAGCCTCTGTATCAGTAACCATTGTTATTCCTCTCAAGGTTTTTACTACATGCATTATTCCCCGGGTGTGTATTCCCACAGGATTATGCAGGCAGTTAAAGGTGATTTCAGATTGCAACTTGGAGAAACTTGGCAAGAGGTTTTGAAGTCTTTGGTAAACAGAGGGAAAAGCATATTGAGTATAATCTTTGTCTCGATGAGCAGAAACCAACAACTAAGGAACTATCTGACTTTCTCGAATAAGAAGAAACTCAATCACTGGCATCCATGCCGGTTGCCAAAGAGTTTTACAAAGAAATGTTGGAGCTTCTATACTCAATATAAAATCTATAAAGAAAATAAAGTTATGGGTAGTATGCTAAATGTTCTTAGAGATGAATCAACATACATGACCTCAAATCTGGGGACCTTATTTCACTTTTTTTTTTTTTTAACAACTAGTACATTTTAGTCTCCTTCATCCATAGCAGTTAATACATTTTGTGAATTTCCCTTTATGTTTTAAATAATTTTCCCTTCCCTGGTGTCCCACCAGCACGTCTGCAGGGAGCAGCATGCGCATTGGAGAAGCTCTCCTTAAGTAAAGGAGAAATCCCAGGGATGTGCGGCTCCACACAGGAATCGCTGCTCAAGGGCTTCACCTGTCCCAGGAGGAGTTAAACTGGGTTTCTGTGTCAAAGATGCTGAATGAAATCGGGGGTGGAATTGTTAAAATTGGAAATGACCTATTTAACGATATGCGCATTCCCATGATTGGTATAAATCGGTCCAACTTTCTAATTCTCTCATCAGAATTAATTTATCACACACTTTGATGCAGGCAGGCTTCTTAGCGATTTGTTAAAGGAAAAAGAATCTGTATCATTACTCTTTATAATTCTTTATAATCTTTATGATTTCTCATTCTCACTCTTAATAATAACAGCACAAAGATGGCTTAAATCCCCCTGTAGCTTGGGGGAAGAAAAAATAATGGAATGGGAGTTGCTAAGAGAAATCATAGAAAAGAGATTGCACACTGAAACAATTTATTTTGGCTCCATCACAGATCAGAAATAGAATGCATAGTTACCTGATAATTACAGTATTATGTCGGACTGTACTTTATTTCCCAAATTTCATTGCTGTGTGTGCATAATTTGATTTTTCATAAAATTAAATACTTGGAAAAATCACCTAACAACTTCTATTTCACCCTTCCTAAATCATTCAGTCATCAGCTATAAATCTAAGGAAAATTCCAGAAGTTATTACTAAGGAAGGTTAAACAGTATTCCCCACATGTAATGAATATGCTTTTATTAATGAGACATAAGTATATTTTGGTATCCACTTATTTATTCTGTAAAGAGAATATTTTGAACTGCCCTGAAAACTAAAATGTATAGTTTAGGCAGAGCTTAACTGAGCAAAATCAGATTGGAAGGACTGTAATGTATCCCAGTCAGTGATATTACCACGAGATGTAGATTTTTCAATTAGAGGCCCCTAACATCTATTCAGATGGATTTTGCATTTAGAACTTTAAAAAATATATCTTAAATTTTGCATTTGGCTATGGACAAATGAGTGTTTTAGGTAACATTTCATCACAATTGGCATGAACTTCACATAGTTCTGCTTTTCTTTTTTTTTTTTAACCAAATAATATTTTGTTTTTAGAAAATTGCATTACTTTCTTTTTCTTTTTTTTTTTCTTTTTTTGGATATATGACCTTTAAGAAAAGGTTGTGCTGTATATTTCAGCCATCAAGCATTGAGAAAATTGCATTAACAGTAAAATAATATTCTTACTGCCAAATGTACAAGTATTCATTAACAGTAATCTTGGTCTCCAAGGCCCAGAGCAGTGCTTCATCATGCTAGCATGGCGGCCTTGACAGAAATCTTCCCTGAAATCCATCCTCCTCTCTGTCATTCACAGCTCTGATTCAAACCAGCTTGGCGCCCACATAGGCTGGCTGACCCGTTGCCCCAAAGCCTGACGTCCCCAGAGTTGGCAAGAGATTTCTTCAGGGACCTTCTGTCCTGGGCTGACTGGCAGCTCTGACCACTGGGGCTGGTCTCCATGGCATTTTTGGACAAAAAGTGGGGGACTTACAGAAATGTAATCCTGTGTCTTAGTGTATAAATAATACTAATATGCTTAATATACATTTACATTGTTTTGCAAAGAGTTTATAGCTAATACATGAAATAAAAATGTATTTCTCTAAAAGATGTATTGTTTGGGAAAAATGTTATTGTTATTTTTTATGGATTTTTTTATCAAGTTACTGAGAAGCTCATGTAAATGTTGATGATCCCAATATACCTAAAATTAGACTTGTTTTACAAAACTAATGTTCAGTGGCTTAAATGAAGATATAAATAGATTATTTCTGAGTCCTAAATAGAATTATTCTATCTAAATCAATGAAGAAAAGAATGATGAACAATCATGCTATTTTATATGATTTTTCACTGGTAACCAAAGAATTCAAGTAAAAACGTTTAAGGTGGCAACTTTGATATTTTTCTCAAAATTCAGACAGCTGCAATGCTCGTGTATGTGTGTGTGTGTGTGTGTGTCTGTGTCTGTGTGTCTGTGCATGTATGTTCTTATTTCCCTTCCCTGTATGGCCCCATCTATGACCGGGAGGGTCAAATCCATGGCAAGTTCATTTCTGGGCGAGTTCTGCCAAATTATATGATGTGAATTGATGTCCACTAGGATTTAGAACAGACCCTGATTTAAGTTCTTAGACTGAACTGGTCTACAATTGTTAGGATAAAAGGCCAGTTCAAACCAATTAATTAGTCTAATTCATCTCAATCTACTTAATTTTATACCTTTTAGGGAACATAGCTATGTGGGATATGTTTGGAAAAAGTAATGCTGTGGAAATACAGAAATACAACCATTCCCTGGAAAACAATTACTACCAAGCTATGTTCTATTTTTTTTTTAAGATTTAGAATTTTAGACAGTTTTGTAAATGAATTCTTGGTGGTGACAGAATAATTTTATGTGAAACAGCATTGGGTAGAGTATCCTGTGGGCACTGAACAAAAATATTAAAACCAGTTAGAGGAGTCACATGATTTTGTTAAAACCTATGGCAGGCTGGGATTCTGGAAAATAATTTGTGTTCCATAAAGGCTTTCTTCCCAGTAGAGTAGTTCCATACAAGTATTAAATCTCAAAACAAATTAGTTCATGCCTATCACTTGAAATTTTTACAATTTAGACATTTAAATATCAGAGTTCGACTTAATGGTATGAACAGGTTGTAGAGATTTGTTAATTTGAAATTCCATTTGGTAACAGATGCAATAACTTGTCTGGCATTAAAACTGAGTTTAAGGTAATCACTGCACTTGCTCTTTTGTTCTAAGTGCTTTACAATCCTTAATTCACATAAAACATCTGTGAAATTTAGTTAGGAGTGTGGTGAGTAAAATTTAATCCCTGTTTTATACCAGCATGTTCTGAAACATGCTTACATATATTTCAATCTTCTTGTGTGAAAAATCCATGTGGGAATCAACAGGAAATTGTTTTACTGATATTCTAAACCTTTTGGGCAATAGAAGATTAATGCACTAACAGAATTAAGACTATGCCAAGCTGAAGACTCTTTCTTCCTTTGATTTTGACACCAATTAGAGGAACAACTGTAGAAGCAAATGAAGATTCGAGGATCATTTTGGTGGCCAGATATGTCTTTGTTAAAGTGAAAGCAGTTGGTTTCTTTTTTATGTCATTGATTAAATAGAGGCAAAGTGGAGTAAATTATTTTGCTGAGGACATCACTGTTAGGTAGAAATGGTGCACATGTGCCACATATGCTACCACTGGCACCTCCTACATCCAATGCAGACAACACTAACCAACCTTGTTCTTTTCTGAGAGCCTGGGAGTAGCCTCAGACCCCTTCTCAGAGCTGTGTTTCTGGCACCCATTAGCAGATGAGCAGAGTTACATACCAGCAGGAACTTTTCTAAGTTACTAAGAAGTAAGAGGTAAAGTGTAAGCCTTGGAAACGCTTTCCAGTGTGGATATAACATAAAGAATACCGCTAATAAAGCCACCAAAGAATTTAACATGGAAGATATTTCCTGTAAATCTCATCTCCCCAGGTACTAATCTGGAAATATTTATCTAGCACCTTCTATGTGGAAAGTACCATGATATATAGACACTATGACACACACACATGCACACACAAACACTGTATCTTTATTTCTGTGCCACCACATTTCACAAAGGATTTGTGATTGTTCATAAGTATTTTACATATAGGTCTATGTTTATGTGTACATATATACATGTGTGTGTGTGTAAATACAGGATATAAACAAATGATGGAGGGACTCCTGTTAAAGAAAAAAGTAGATAATGGAAAAAGTTAGAGCAGGATAAAATTACCAAACAAGGTATACCTTCTACAGGGTGTTGTAAAGTTTATGGAAGTAAATCAAACTTTTGCCTTCTGACTTACTTCTCAGTGATGAAAGCAAAGAAGGAAACACATTCAGTTATAAAGACTTACTGGGTAATAGATCATATGTTAAAATCAAACAAGAGAGGTTTTCCAGATATTGAGATGAGAGGAAAATTTTTCCCATGGATTTTCACTTAGAGAACCTTGTACTGTTTGATGAATGGGAAGCTTGCCAACATCCATCCAATAATTAAAATATTCAGTTGGATGTGAAAATTCTTCTAACAGTCCTTGAAGTAGACCAGTGACCTAACGCCTATGTAAAATACAGTAAAAGGAAGTCTATGAAGAGGTAAAATATCGCAGGAAAAAATGTAGCCCTCTTATGATCTTTCATTTACGAAGAGTAGAATTTAGAAAACTGACGTTCAGATCAAACTACATAGAGGTGATCATTCTGGTGGGCAGGAGGAGGTGGTGGTGATTGAAATCCAGAGGGTGGGGAATACATGCTCCCATTCCCAACACAGAGAACTGTCGTCTTTGATCTGTGTTACACATGAGCCTTGTGAGTATTGCATCTCACATTTAGATATCTGATATGGCTAAAAGAGCAGAGAGCCTGAAGGTAGTAATCTTTAGCAAGAATCTGGGGTGCAGATATATGTGGAGCTAATTAAAAGAGCTTAATAATGCTTTGATAACTGATTCTGGGCAGCAAGATGTGAGAGCCCTTTTGTCATATGGCAGATGTTTTTCCCCACCTCAACCCAGAGGAACCAGCGTCTTCCTTAGGAACTGTTCCGAGTCTGTTCTAGATGGGAAATTGGTGTGCAATGCCTCCAAGTTCTTCTCTGCATAATAGTGTTTTCCAGGAAGCATTAATTTTAAAGGATGATACAAAAACTTCATGATCAAATAAGTTTGGGAATCAATGGAAAAAGCAAAGTTCAACAAGTTATCTTCTTGTAGGACTTCTCAAAGTCTTTACTAGGCTCGTGTAAACTGCAAATTTCCAAGAACAGTCAGGTTTTCTGATGCTGATTAAATTATGGGCCACTCTTTTCACAAAATGTTTCAGTGACATAACTTTCTAGAACAGTCATAGCACAACTCAAAAAGTATTTTAACCTAGAACATTATTTTAGTAGACATTGCCAACTTTAGCACAACGTTTGCAAGGTTTATCCACATTGTAGCATGTATCAGTACATCATTCCTTTTTTATGGTCAAATAATATTCCATTGTTTAAACATATCACATTCGTTTGTCTAGTCATCAACTGAAGGACTTCTGGGTTGTTTCTACCTTTTGGTAATTAGGAATAATTATTTTATGGACATTCATGTATAAATGTTCATGTGAACATATGTTTTCATTTTTCTTGGGTATATACCTAGTTGTGGATTTCTGAGTCAAGGGTAACTCATGTTTAACCTTTTAAGAAACTGCCAGATTGTTTTCCAAATTGGGGACACCATTTTACATTCCCATCAGGAATGTGTGTGTATTTTCTAATTTGTCCACATCCTGAACAACTCTTGTTACTCTCTGACTTTTTGATTATACCATCTTAGTGGGTGTGAAAGAGTATCTTATTTGTGTTTTGATTTGCATTTCCTTAATCACTAACGATGTTAAGCATCTTTTCATGTGTTTATTGGCCATTTGTATAAATGACGATAGTATAAATTGGAGAGTGGGGCTGCTCGCATTTTTGACAATATCAATTTCCATGTTCCTTCAAATTAAAATTTAGTTCTATTTTAAAAGGGAAAATCAAACTTACTGTTTCTAAATCAGAATATCTACATTTTACTTGAAAGGAGGAATGTATTCTATGGAAATAATCTAATAGAAAAATGACCACATAATAGAGTTTGAACTTGTTCCTAACATAAAGAAAACTAATAAGATTTTACTTAAGCCCTGCCTTATATTTTGGCTTTAAGCAAAACTTGACACCAAGTAAAGATTCACAGAGTGTTTGATTAGCTTTTCCTTCTCAAAGTAACATAATTCGTTTCAAGAAAAAATAATACAATAAAGACAAGTACTGTCTGACCAATCTTTCCATTTCATTTTTCTCTGCTTCTCATCTTCTGCCAGCCGTAGGGATAGAAGTTGTTTTTTTGGAATCTTGAGCAGGAAGAAACTAAGGAGATGATAAGAGGATAAATGAATGTTAGATTCAGTGTCTCGTGCCTCAAAAATGTCTTCTTTTATTTAAAAATGGTAGAAGAAGTGAAAAGATCTCAGTCAGGATATGTGATCCTCTGAAGAACTTTTCAATTCCTAGATCATATGCTTGACTCTAGATTATAAAACTTACAGCACAGGCTAGAACAATACACAAGATCAATAGGAAAACTTCATTTGAACCATAGTTTTGCTATCCCAGTTTTCATGGGAAATGATGCCTTATATTTCAGCTTGTTCACAGTATCAAACTAGGCTTACTGTTCTCATTAGAACAAGACAATCACATACAAAGAGATAGGGTAAGGGGAAGGTGGGCTTCAGAGATTCAGTCAATGAGCATGAAATCTACAAAATTGAATTCCCAAGATCATGGGAAGGAGTCCTAGGGAAATTTAAAGACACCTTGTAAAAACTAGGTTTGCTCTCTTTACATCCTTAATTATATCCTTCATTAGGGCATTGTCAGCTCATCAAATAGAGATGTACAGATAACAGTGATATTATAATTGTAAAATCGTGGCCTTTCTAATATCATATAGTAGAGAGAGAGAGTCAGAGCCACTAACTAACCAAGTACATGGGCAAGTGATCTAAATTTCATTCTCTGTTTCCTCATCTTTAAAGAGGGAGAAGAGCACACACTTTCTATCTCCACCACAGAGAGTTTATGAAAACCAAATGAGATGATGAATGTGAAAACACTTTGAAAGCCATAAAGTCATATTATTAATATTAATACTATTATTACACAGTTCAATCACATTTTAGACTTCTAGCTACTCACTGGTAATCATTCTGAAGAAGAGAAGGCTGAAACCACGGCCAAATTAAGATTCAAGATCAACCTGTGAATCCTTCTCTTCTACCAGATATCCCTGGTAATTGAAAGTTGATATATGATTCCATTTGTAAAAATGGAAGAGACACTCTGACACTGACTTACTGAGTTTTCAGTAAAATAAATGTACCTTTGACAGGTGTAAAATAATGCGACCTGAGAATGGGGCTGAGTGAGGAAAGTTCTTTCCAACTTAGGTGGCTGAAGTTTATATACAGGCAAAGTGGTGATACTGTCGTGTGACAAATAAACACAGAGTGCAGTAAAACATTTCCTTCCCCAAACTTCTCGATTTCCCCCTCCTCTAACCCTTTGTTTTTACCCACATATTCCTGAGACTTGCCAAATCCCACTGGTATAAAAGGAGGCTGCTGTAAAGAGTAGAGACTACTCACTCTATATTTTCTCCTGGTGTCAAGGTCTCAACTAAAAGGGCAAAAGAGAAACTCCAAGAGAGGTCGAAGAAATGTCACTGCTGGTAAACAGTCTTAATGAATGCATGGATTTAAAACCTTATTTATGCTGAGATTTATTTAGTATGTGCACTGCACTTGGAGTCTAAACCCTGGAACAAACTGTTTCCTCATTGGTTTAATAACTTCAAGGCCCTTGCTACTTTTAAAAGGTAAAGAGTGGCTTCATTCCCTTACAATTCAGAGTCACGCTCCTCAGGCTTGAATAAAGTGGTAATAATAAAACACCAACACAAACACAGGCAGATCATTGAGTAAGTGGCTTTTCGCTTTGCTTTAGCCCAGTGAGGTTGAAAAATCGTCCCCAGTGAAGCCTGGCCAAAACAAAATATCTCTCCCAGTGGCCCATTAGATGCCTTCTTTCTTAAAATAACATACCTTAGGTTATATACCTTCAGGGAATTTACACACCTAGCCAACCATATTAAGATGTTTTACACTGGTATTCTATCTGCCAACAGATATTATTTTTTTTTCCAAGGATGGCCTCAGAAGGACTCTTTTACCAAATCCAGGCCATGAGTATTTTCTGCATAGTAAACCATTGAACAGCCAAACGAATTCCTTAGATTGCCAAACAGGAAGAGAGAGAGAGAAAAAAAATAAAACAGAACAAAAACTTTTCTTTAGATGACATACATGCTGAAGTAAACTATGTTGACCTTTAACCCAGAAAGTGGCAAAAGAGGCTCAAACATCGGGAATATGACTCTTCCCTTTTCGTTTGTCTTCAGTGTTTTCTATTGTTAGCAGCATTATGCTGAAGATGGTGGATTTCAGCAGTGGATTTTTGCTGTATGGGTTGGAGACCTAGATGTTCCTCTAGGTCATTGGAGACTGCCAGTCTTCAACAAAGTGCAGTCAAGTCTGCTCTCCATCACAGCAGTTCTGGTTTTATATACTGTATGTAGTGCACCTCAATTTTAAGCTTTCCTTGAGAAAAATAAATCTCCATTGCTTGAAAATAAAGATTGACATTCTTTTTTGTAGTCCAAAACACTGCTTTGGTTTTTTTTTTGTTTTTGTTTTTGTCTTTTATTTTATTTTTTATTTTTTTAACATCTTTATTGAAGTATAATTGCTTTACGATGGTGTGTCAGTTTCTGCTTTATAACAAAGTGAATCAGTTATACATGCACATATGTTCCCATATCTCTTCCCTCTTGCAACTCCCTCCCTCCCACCCTCCCTATCCCACCCCTCTAGGTGGTGACAAAGCACAGAGCTGATTTTCCTGTGCTATGCGGCTGCTTCCCACTAGCTATCTATTTTACATTTGGTAGTGTATATATGTCCATGCCACTCTCTCATCCTGTCACATCTCACCCCTCCCCCTCCCCATATCCTCAAGTCCATTCTCTAGTAGGTCTGTGACTTTATTCCCGTCTTGCCACTAGGTTCTTCATGACTTTTTTTTTTTTCCTTAGATTCCATATATATGTGTTAGCATACTGTATTTGTTTTTCTCTTTCTGACTTACTTCACTCTGTATGACAGACTCCAACTCCATCCACCTCATGACAAATATCTCCATTTCATTTCTTTTTATGGCTGAGTAATATTCCATTGTATATATGTGCCACATCTTCTTTATACATTCATCTGTCAATGGACTTTTAGGTTGCTTCCATGTCCTGGCTATTGTAAATAGAGCTGCAATGAACATTTTGGTACATGACTCTTTTTGAATTATGGTTTTCTCAGGGTATATGCCCAGTAGTGGGATTGCTGGGTCATATGGTAGTTCTATTTTTAGTTTTTTAAGGAACCTCCATACTGTTGTCCATAGTGGCTGTATCAATTTACATTCCCACCAACAGTGCAAGAGTGTTCCCTTTTCTCCACACCCTCTCCAGCATTTATTGTTTCTAGATTTTTTGATGATGGCCATTCTGACCGGTGTGAGATGATACCTCATTGTAGTTTTGATTTGCATTTCTCTAATGATTAAGGATGTTGAGCATTCTTTCATGTGTCTGTTGGCCATCTGTATATCTTCTTTGGAGAAATGTCTATTTAGGTCTTCTGCCCATTTTTGGATTGGGTTGTTTGTTTTTTTGTTATTGAGCTGCATGAGCTGCTTGTAAATCTTGGAGATTAATCCTTTGTCAGTTGCTTCATTTGCAAATATTTTCTCCCATTCTGAGGGTTGTCTTTTGGTCTTGTTTATGGTTTCCTTTGCTGTGCAAAAGCTTTTAAGTTTCATTAGGTCCCATTTGTTTATTTGTGTTTTTATTTCCATTTCTCTAGGAGCTGGGTCAAAAAGGATCTTGCTGCGATTTATGTCATAGAGTGTTCTGCCTATGTTTTCCTCTAAGAGTTTGATAGTGTCTGTCTTTACACTTAGGTCTTTAATCCATTTTGAGTTTATTTTTGTGTATGGTGTAAGGGAGTGTTCCAATTTCATACTTTTACATGTACCTGTCCAATTTTCCCAGCACCACTTATTGAAGAGACTGTCTTTTCTCCACTGTATATGCTTGCCTCCTTTATCAAAGATAAGGTGACCATATGTGCGTGGGTTTATCTCTGGGCTTTCTATCCTGTTCCATTGATCTATATTTCTGTTTTTGTGTCGGTACCAAACTGTCTTGATTACTGTAGCTTTGTAATATAGTCTGAAGTCAGGGAGCCTGATTCCTCCAGCTCCATTTTTCGTTCTCAAGGTTGCTTTGGCTATTCGGGGTCTTTTGCAAAACACTGCTTTGTTAATTTTGCTGTGCCCAGCCCCTAGCCCAGTGCCAAGCATTTACTGAGCCCATAGATGGTGTTCCACCAGTTTGTTTAGAAATATTGGTTGTCTCCAAAGTCACCAGGTAAAACAGACGGGAGTCCAGGTTCTATGTCATGTTCATTGTCTTCAAGGTCATTGTCTGGTCATGTCATTGGGTGGGATAGTCAGAAGGACCAGCAACAGATACTTTCAGGTGTGAGGTGGCAGGGTTGCCAGATTTAGCAAATATTTGGCATGTCCTTATGCTAAAAAGGTATTTGTTGTTTATCTGAAATTCAAATTCAACTGGATCTCGTATATTTTATCTGGCAACCCTCTATGGTGGGGAAGTTGTAAGGCAGCGGTCCCCAACATTTTTGGCACCAGTGTCTCATGGAAGGCAATTTTTCCACGGACAGGGTGCAGGGATGGCTCAGGCAATAATGCAAGTGAGGGGGAGCGATGGGGAATGGCAGATGGAGCTTCCCTCACTCACCCGCCACTCACCTCCTGCTGTGCTGCCCAGTTCCTAACAGGCCGCAGACCAGTACTGGTCTGCAGCCCGAGGGTTGGGGACCCCTGTTGTAGAGGATGAAGTTTGTTTGAAAAGAGTGAATTTGTGAATTTGCTTGAATATTTGGTGAAGAAATGGGTTTGTTTTTTATAGACTACATTTTAAAGAACATGCAAAGTAAAGAAGACTAAAATGGTAATCGGAAGGCCTAACAAATTGTCAGGAAAACTTGTTTAAGGTTTTACTTGTGAAGACTGGAAACAATAATATGTTTGTACGCAGAGTTGGCCAAAGCATATGCTTTGAGCACTAGCAAAACAGGGACGAGAGAAAAGTCAGCTTTACAAATCTTACCAAGAATTTTGCAATCAGAAAATCTATCAAGGTAGAAGCTTTTTGAATTTTAGGAGATTATATGCATCTAATCATTATATATTAATATGTATAATCTCTTAAACGTAATATATAACTAATATAATTATATTAACTATAATAATAAAACTAGTATTATATATAATACATTTTATCATATATTAATATATAATTTCCAAAATATAATACATAACTAATATAATTATAGTAATTATAATAATATATAAATAATAGTATATTTATATACCTACATACATAAAATAATATTTTACTTTGAATTTCATTTGAAAATACAGGGAAGTTTAATTTGGACACACACCACCACCACCACCACTACCATCACCACTTCACTTTTGTTTCTTTTCCTGGGAAGACTGCAACTGCCGATTCCAAGGTGTAAACATGCACCAGTGCCTGTTCTCAGATCTTCTTTGCTATTCTTATGCTTTGAAACTATTCCAAGCCTCTCACTGCAGCGCACATTGGGTGGGACTCCTTACTTCTAAAGCGTCATGGCCTTCCAATCCCACTCCATCCAAAACTTCATCTTTCTCAGACCTCCCTATCTCATCTAAACTGGGCAGAAATACATCTTAGATTAAACTCATCAATTTAAGGATGAATGTATCAACACATAACTCTCTCGGGTACATTTGCATTTTTAGTTTGGAGTTTGAACTCATCAAACCAAGAATTCTAGATCTAGTTATTTGAGTACTTGTGGATTGGAGAGCTTCTTCCTCTTCTCAATTTAAACAGGAAAAGACCTTTACACACCAAAGTGTACATAAAAGCAGTTTAAGAGTACCTACTTGCTACAGAATTAGATGTTCTGGTTAAAATTGGCCCTTTTGTTATTATCTACATGTGTCAAGAATTGAAATATGGGTAATTTTGGTGGTGGATTCCACTATTAAACTTGAAAATAGCCAATTTGACATCTCTGTCTCTTGTTAATAAGGCCAAAGAAAAATCTTGAAACTTCCCAAGCTTCAATTTAAATTTTTTTGGCACTTTCTTTTTGTTCTAAGGAGAAAAAAATAGAATGAGGTCAAGTTGAACATTTCAGTATCAACATTTCAGGGATCAAATCACTGATCTTACTGTGCTTTTCACACAGAGACACGTAATGAGTATTATACACACACAAACACAGGCCATTTAATCCATTTGTTGCATTTTAAAATTGTATCCATTGTGGAGGCCTCCAAGTTATAATTAAATCATTATTCATTACAATATACTCTTAAAATATAAAAGCAACAACATTTACAAATAAAAGCAAGCCCCCAAATCAATGTGTTTTATTTTATTTTTTCATTTGGCAGGCTCTATCTTGTACAACTTCCCTACAGTTTAAGTTTTACCTCCTGACCTATGATATAATGAAGGGTGTCTATCTGAACCTTTTAGAAGAGTGAGAAGGGGAGCAGTGTGGGAAGGGGTTATTTTCAAGACAATGCATCTGATTTGTTTATATACAAACTGCAGGAATATGTGACTTTGGTTAAAATATATGCAGATTAAAAAAAAAAAGACCTACCAAAACTGTTTGGCTTGTTTTTTAAGCTGCTTTTAGGAAAAACAAACATGCATCTCAACCTTCAGAGTGTTTTATTAATATTTCACAGTTTTCCTAAACTTGACCAAGCTTCATCTTTCTTGTTTAATACTACTAATATTTACAGATTTTAAGTTGTTTTAATCGAAACTTAACTTTGTCCATTTCTCTATTTTACCATAAACCTGTGTTTTTTAGCATCCATGGTGACTCATACCGGTTCAAGTTTCCTAATGAGTGCTTCCTGATAATCTGTAAACCTCTATTTCTCTATATAAATTATGGATAAATTCTAAAACTGTTGAGTTCAAACTAGAATATATATATATATGTATATAGGAAGATTTATATACAGATATGTAAAAGCTAAGCAATCTTAACACTAACTAGAATGGTATATTAGTTATCTATTATCATGTAACAAATTATCACAAACTTAATGATTTCAAACAACCTTGATTGTGGTCATGGTTTCACTGGTGTATGCATAGTAAATATATTTGTATGATAACAACAACAAATTGACTCACATAAAAATATATAAATAACACATATTTTTATCCCACAACTTCGGTGAGTCAGGTGCTTAGATATGGCTTACCTGGGTGGGTCCTCTATTTCAGTGTATCTCACTAAGCTGTAATCAAGGGTCAGCTGGGGCTGACATCTCATCTGAAAGCCCTACTTCAGAGAAATGAGTACTTTCTTAGTTCACTCAGATTATTGGCAGATATATATACTAATATGTATAAAATAGATAACCAATAAGAACCTGCTGTATAAAAAATAAATAAAATAAAATTCAAAAATTCAAAAAAAAAAAAAGATTATTGGCATCATTCAGATTCTGGAGAGCTGTTTGACCAAGGTCCTCACTTCCTTGCCACAGGGGATTAGGGGCTTCTACAATATGACTGCTTACTTTATTAAAGCACGCAAATCCAGAAGGCAATAGAGTCTGATAGCAACAAGTATGTTCCATCTTTTGTAATCTAAGCACAGACATGAAATCCTATCACATTTGTGGTATTGGATTTGTTAGAAACCATCACTAGCCCAGGCCACGCTTGAGGGGAGAGAATTATGCAAGGAGGAGGTGAATCTCAGGAGGTAAGAATGAATTATTGGGGACCATCTTACTGTCAGCCCACTACAAATGGGGAGGCACAAAATGGTAGAGTGAAGTTGTGTCTCATCTCTGATCATGTCAGTAAATCTCATTTTAATTTAATTGTTTACCAAATATTAATTAAAATATTACTCATATATATTATCTTGAGATTTGCTTAGTTGGAATTTTTACTTTAGAATCAAAACAGATCCTACGGCAAGGTTTGAATTACTAATCTCATTTCCTCACCCAGCACAAAACAATGATATTTTTCAGACTACCTTGCAGTTATATGACTGATTCCAGCCAATGGAATGTTGGCAGAAGTGA
Organism: Balaenoptera acutorostrata; assembly: GCF_949987535.1. Classification (NCBI taxonomy): domain Eukaryota; kingdom Metazoa; phylum Chordata; class Mammalia; order Artiodactyla; family Balaenopteridae; genus Balaenoptera; species Balaenoptera acutorostrata. Next base: position 48,423,708 of record NC_080066.1, on the reverse strand, counting down.
TGTATGACTCTTATTCCTGACCATACAGCTCCTCTTTTCCTTCCATGAAAGCACAAGGTGGAAGGACCCGGGGTTCCTGGGTTATTGCTCAAAGGAGAGCTCTCAAGAGGCCTGTAACTTGGCAGAATCAGAATATGACTTGAGTTACAATTAATCTTTACTGTGTTAAGCCATCCTTGTTTACCCCGATTCATATAGGTCCCAGAAGCAACAGTAGTGATTGTCATGCACCAATAGCAGACCAAACAGGCCACCCATATCTCTACATTAATGATACTGATATCCAATGTTTATTGAGTGCTCAGATGTGATAGGTTCTGTCCGAATCATTTACATACATTGAACCATTACATACTCACAAAATGTGAGGTCAGTGATATTATCCCATGTTTATGATGGGAAGAATGCACTAAATGAGAATCACTCTTGGTTGAGCAATACATATGTTTGGAAAATGCACTTCTATAAACTGTTTGAAGTTATGAGTGAACTTCCAAGTAAATTATGGTTACTAATTCACTCTGCATAAAGAAGAAGACAAAGAATTTGAAACACAGAGTGAAAACTCAGAACAGAATAAATAAGAGAGCAGAGACACGTGAGTGGACAGTGATAGAAATGAAAGTGGTAGGACATTTCCTTCACCTTCCCTAAGAAATATTCAATAATTTTTACATTTCTCATCAATGTTGTATGTGTATGTGTGGATGTGTATGTGTGTTTGTGAAGAAGTAGATTTTATTAGGAGACCTCTTAGAACACAGAAAAGGTAACTGCTAAGGTCAGGCCCCAACTGTATATATGATTAAAGTGAAGTCCAGAAATCCTAACTGATTAACCAAAAGGCATGTAGCCATTACTGTACTGCAGAGCCATATTTCCAAATGCAAACCCTGATCTGTTGAGCTCCAAGACCCATCTCTTAACCAATATAGTACACTGTGTCTCTGTCTCTCTCTCCAGAAAAACTGTCCTTTATGACTAGGAGGAAAATTTTAAGAGAGAAGTACAAATAAGATAGAGAAGAAACCAAGAAATATGATTTAATTCTAGGATCAGTATAGAAGTTGGAATAGTCAGAGATTAAAATGAGAAAGATAGGTAAGAGAGATAAGGGGCTGAAGTAGTGGTCTGGAAAAGAGAAGAGAGATTTTGGAGACAGAGTGAAAATGGCATGATAGACCTTGGTAGCCATTTGGCTCTTTGTGTTGAGGAAGAGGGAGAAATCAAAGATGACCTTGAGGTTTTTAATTCTTGTGTTTAGAAAGATATAGTGCAAATTAATCAAGGTTAAAAAAAACAGAAATTACATTTTCATTCAGTGAAAGTCAAACATTTATTGAGCTCTAATACAAAGAAATGTGTTTCACATTGTGGAGGGTGTGATAAGGAATAAGGCAGGGCCCCTAGAAGGAGAGAGTGATGTTGTGATTTTGTGTTTGAATTTAAGATACTTCAAGAAATTTAGGAAAAATACTGAGAGGTGCTAGTTTCATTGTCTTCTACATAAAATTGCAGATTAAAGTAGTAGAAAGATAATATTTCCAAGGATAGAAATACCAGCTACTAATACTTCCTCTTAAAATACAGGCTATCTGCTATACAAAGAGCTTTGGCCTAGGAAACAAATACCTGAGTTATTTTTTATTCTCTGTCCGTAGAAAGTTTTTATGACCTTGAAAAATTGGATTAACATGTATAAAAAGTGATACACCCTGATCACAGTAACTCAGCGATATAAACCCTAATCTATGCATTTAAAATATGTCCTCACAAGTCACCATGATAGAAGAAGAGGAAGCTGGTGGTTCAAACAGCATAATTAAATGGTGCAGTTTGCAAGTGACAAACGGTTCTACTCAATTTTACTCACATTTCATTGGCTAGAACTAGCTATATGGCCGCTTCACTTCAAGGGGGCTGGAAAACATTTACTTTCATGTAGCTGGCCTTAGGGGAAAACTGAATGGTTGTGAACATAAATAGAACAGGATGCCATACTTACTTAAGAGTTAAAAAGTAGAATAAGTCTCCCCCCCCCCCCCGTTTGAATGTTTTCTTGGTTCTAAATGAAGTTTTATGGATATCTCTGAAACAATTCACTTCTATCTCCTAAAAGTCTCACCCTTTCCCCCATCTGATCCATTAGAACATACCTTGGAAAGCAAAGCCTGCATCAGAATATGGTATTACATGACATTGTAACCTTTTTCCCCTCCAGAAAACCACCCTTTATGAATAAAACATGGGTGACCTTTAAAAACTTAGCAGTTGTACTAGGTGATTGCATATTAACAAGCTTTTTGAAGAAATAGGACAGGCACTGTATGTTTCAGTTAAGGATAGGTAATAGAACATTCAAATAGTGTATTATTTTATTCAATACAAGGAAAGGCAACAACTATTTTACAAAGTCTGCTTACACTTCCGTGAGTGTAATTGTATGCGACTTCCCACTTATCTTAACTGTACTTTTACTTTTACATTGAAGATGCACATGGAAGTAACAAGTCTTCCTGTCTACTTGGTTTTCTCCATTTTTGGTTAAATATCTTTGAAAATTTTGAGGTTTGTTAAGTAGAGGACAAATTAAGGCAGAATTCCTTACAATGGAATTGAATCTTCTGACATCCAGACACAAATCCTCAGGTTTCCCAGTACCTGGCATATAGAAGGTACTCAATACATAATTACTGAATGGGAAGGGTATTCTTAAAGGATGAAGTAGATGAAGGTAAAAGGAGCTTGCTAGAGAATTCTATCAATATTATGAGAAAATATTTAATCAAATCTTAAGAAAGAGTTTTAGGTTGGATTCACAGGGAGAAATATCTGGAAGGGAGTGAATGAAACAAGGAAGATGGAATCAACTCACAATTAACATACAGTTAGGAAGAGGCCTCTGCTCAACGATTTGTGTTTCTAATTCAGTTGTTTAGGAAAATTATATTCAGACTAAGTTCTCCAGAGTTCTAGGGTTCTGAGGGAGTACCTCAACAGGCACTAAAATGGAACAAGAAGGAGTTTTCATTCAGGGAAGCTCAGCATTTGTCTGTTAATAAAAGAGGCACTCAGTGTAAGATTTCAATTATGAAAAGTTCCATTGCTAAGAAAAAAAATCTGACAACTGTCTTTCAGCATATGATGATTCAGGCACAACTGGGTGCACCGGTTTCAATCAACAGAATGAGATGGAGGTACAAAGATATGTTCCTTTTTCCCCATCAGTCATCTTCCCACCTTCCCTCACAAACCTTCAAAGGTGTGTTTGGTTAACAGCAGTGACATCCTGGGAGCCAGAGGCTTAATGCCTTATTCTGGCACTAAGAGATACACCAGCGAGCTTGGAGGTTCCATGTGACCCCCAACTTCCCATAAGGAGCAAAGCATGGAAGTTGAGAAATGTCCTGACACTGTCAGAATTACTTGAAAACAGCTCTGTGTAAATTGTATTACATAGGTTCCAGTTTTACTTGTTCTGCTACAGTGTCAGGTTGTAAAGCTCTCTTGGCGACACTGGTTGCACCACAGCCAAATTTCCCGCCTCTCCATCCCTCACATTTCAGTCTAGTTGTACTTGGCCAGACACAGTTACCAGTCACTTTGGGCAAGTTGTTTGAGCTCTCGCCATTTCAGTGACTTTATATAGGGAATGTACTAGTCTGTTTGCCTTGAGAAGATCAACTGGGATCCTATTTGAAGAACTAGTTTGAAAAACAAAATATGTAGAATTAACCACGTTCCTGTTGCTTTTGTTAAGCTAATCAAATATCTGATATATAATCTCTGACAATAATCAATACTTTTACATTTGGGGAGATTTTGTCTGTTTAATTAGGGCTTTTAAAACTTGCAGATCCCCTGTATGAGAGATATTAACAGTGTAGCTTTAAAAAATTACAACCTCAAGCAGTGATTTCTTTAAATGGTGAGGAATAAGGCCGGGAAAAGCTTTAAAACCACTTTACTTAATAAGAGACTACCCTTACTTTGCAAGCAACTCGTGATTTTGCCAACACATAGTTCAAGATTTTCTTTGGGAAATATACATATTTCTCGATCACTTGCTTATGTGGACATCAATAGGGTAAATACTGTACAATATTTGCAGTAGGAATAAGGGATGCTTCTGGTCCAGCTGGGCGAGAAGATGGTGTCATCAAGACACTGACCATTTCACCTGGTCTCACACTCAGGAATGTTCTGAGGACTGTTTCTCACAGCAGGTGAGCAGGAAGTGACAGAACTAGTGCTAAGAAAATTTGGGGAAAATGCCAAGAGAGGAAAGGCCCTTTCTGAGAATGAGAGCTCTGAGTGTCTCCAGGAGAAAGACAGGTTCCTGTTGGAGAGAGTGTTCTCTTGGTAGCAGAGCATCCTTGATAGGGGCTTGAGGGCTTTTGTACTCCTTTGGGGAGTAAGCTATATGCTTTATCTGTATAAAAATGAACTGGTACCATTACCTGCATCTATTGGTCATTAAAGTGTCCTGTATTGACTACAGTCCTTTTGTGGCAACTGCTCAATGTTTAAGAAATACCAAGTGAAAATGAGCTTTAGATTCTATAGAACCCTAAAAAAATAATTAATACAGATTCAGAATTATTTAGCATATAAAATTATTCAATGTAGATACAGATTATTAAGCCAATAGAAAATGAACGTATGAATAACTCATAAAATATTTGTTCAATTTTTTCAGTGCTCCGTAGATCCAGTTACATACCTAAGTATTGATATCTGGGTCTCCTTTCAAAGCTGTAAAATCCTCAAATGATAAAACATTACTTTTCAATTTTATCCTGTACTTATAACAATTCTTATAGTAACTGGGAATTAATATTTATTGAAAACTCTGGAATATATATATATATATATATATATATATATATATATATATTTCTGAATATTTTTGACATTTCTTAGATCATCAGCTATCCTCAACAACTGCAATGGAATGGAACTGATTACATTTCAGCAGTTATCAATATATCCCACGAGGAATTTTACCATAAAGAGATTTCTTAAATTATTTAAAACTGAAGAATTGATTGAAATGATTCCATCTTGTGGAGTACTCCTTTAATTCAAGTATATTGGTAACTTGTTCCTTTTAATCTCCGGGAGTAAGCTAGGCAGTTTCATTTAATCTACAATTATGGCAATAAGGCTCATAACGTTGCTTTGCTTTGCTGGGCAGGCTTGGATAAAATTGCCTCTAGGTGGCTTGATGCTGTTTCATCTTTTTACTACTATATGTGCTGCCTCTCCAGAGAGCTGGGGATAGATATATCCAAGCAACAAAAAGACAAAATCACTTACATTTGTCATTTTAGCATTTAGGCTTCTAGGATTGTCTAAAGGATTCCTGATATACAAAATAAAGACATCTCCATGCAGGAGGGAGTCAAGGGATGTTTGCACGGCACTTCCCCTAATGTATGCAGCATTCACAGCGGTTCACTCCCAGAGCCAATGTGGGGAGGAAGGGAAAGAACACTGCACAAGGCCCACTTGAGAAGTTTTCTCCAATGTGTCATTAAGGTGTTTCAGAGCATCTGTGTGGCTGCCATATGAACTGGATGGGAACACAAAGTAATCAATTTCAGTTGAGAGCACTAATTTATCACCTTGCCATCTTTTATTGCAAGGTAGAGAATCTCAATCCCTTATTCTCTTGCTTTCTCTCTCTCTTTCACACACACGCACACACACACACGCACACACACCTATCTCCCATACATACTCACAAACTCTTACACTCAACCCAACCTTTTATTTTTTGGTTTCATATCAAGCTGTCAAATCAAAAGTTTATAATCCTTTTTGCCTTTATTTAGCTTGGATTTGGGGTTGCGAGGATAGTTGCTTCATTGCCATTTTTATTTCATTTATTGGAGGTCTTTTACATTATCTTCTTTTGACTCCTAAATTAAGTTCAAGTATTTACAATATTAAGGTAAGGCTGCTTCCAAAATTCGTTCTCTGTCAATAAGTAAGCAAAATATTTAGCTTCTTAGAGCTAAAATCCCAATCTGAGGGAACAATTTAATACAGTGGCTCAAATCTTAATTCCCAGAGTCAATCTGGCTATAAAAGTCAAATTATCAAAACAGAAATTCAAGCCCTCCAAGCACTTAGGAGGAAGCACAGCCTGAAAGGTGGCAAGACCATCAGCCTTTTGCTGTTACTAACCCAGCCAGAGGGTTCGCAAGTTCTGCAGGGTGTCTGGCATGGCACGCCCAAGGCAAGATCCCTTAACGGACATAGAACAGAATAGCCCAGGGAAGAGCACGAGGAGATGGCAATCATCCTCCAAAAATAGATTTCACAGGTCTTAAAAGTCCTCAAAGCAATGTTGAATTATTTTTCTCAACATTGGAAGTTCAGATTTCTAAGGAGACTGGAAAAATACCTGGGATGTTTTATCCAGCCCTTATTTTAACATTTTTAGCCAAATCTAGATTCAGCTTTGCTATTCTGGCCACCTAATTTTTTCATTAAACCATTAAATCTCATTATTTGTAATAAATATCTTCAGAGTGTATTTTTTTCTGGAAGTCTGGCATTTGTGTGTGTTATTTATATTATGATATGTGGTACCTCCCCCCACCAAAAAAAATAAATCTCATTTGGCCACTGGGGCCAAAGTTCATCTGTCCACCACAGATGTGTTTTCCTTCAGAATCCTTACAAGTTCTCAGTGTTTATTTCATAAACTCTAAAATCCCACCACAAACATTTTTTTTCCCCCTTTTAACTCCTAATATATTTTTTCGGCAAGCCCTGATGTTCTCTCTGTTACTCCCAATATTTCTCCCCAGACCCCAATTTCCTAACCAAAGCACATTACTGATCTGATGCTTTCAACAGCCTGGTAGCACATCAATAAACTAAAGATTATTGTGCTTTGTCAGGTTTTATTTTGTAACATTATGGGAAATTCTCTGTTGTCTTGGATGAGTGCATAAACTCTGATTGCTTGACAATTAACAGAGCTAGTAATAGAAAAGGCAATGCAATTTACCTTCGTACAAGGGATCTCAGTTAACAAAAATTAAACTATTGAACTCTCCTCTCCAAGGAAAGAGATGTTGCCTCATTATATTAAAAAGAAAAACAGATTCCAGTGGCAAGTGGGCCTTCACTCTGGCTGGGGGAATTTATTGTTAAGATTATGTGCTTTTCTGACATGCATACAAAATTATGGCTTTTAAACTGGACCAAACTCTCTCTTCATTAAATGAGTATTTCCCCCCTTTGGTACTATAACTCAAAGAGAGCCTTCTAGATAAATAATGTCGAGGGGGAGTATCTAAGTGTGCTCCGTGGTTTGGATGTTGAGGATGTGTCCCTTATCTACAGGGCTGGAGCACAGCTTTTCTCTCTCTATCTCTTCCTCTCTCTGCATCTCTGTCTTTCTGTATCACAGCACTAAAGAAGAAAATATACAGTGTAATTAAATACAGAGCCATCACGCTAAAAGGGAGGAACTCCCACAGAGCAGAGCGCTGGGTTTTACAGACTCCCACGGAGACCATATGAAGCTTGCATTCAAAATGGCATCTGCAGCTTTGAGCCTGCCTTCTGCCCTTTCCAAGAGTCTGCTTAGTTCAAAGAAATACTGTGTTTGAACACAGACATCCAGATAACTCCGTGAAGTCACAAGGGAAGTTGAGGCTTTGCTTCTGTCTTCCTTGGGAATTTCAACCTCTAAAATCCCTCCTTCTCTCTTTATGAGTTCTTACATGCCCTTCTAATGTTCCCAAATTGGATGTCTAAAATTGTGAGTGAATGGTGAACAACTTAAGATTTAAGCTATGTGAAAGATGAGCAACTGTTGGGCTCTAGAAGACTGTTACCGTTATTGTTACCATGGAAGACACACAAAATTACAAGACCTGTTTCTGCCTCCAAGAAGTTTATGGTCCTGGGGTCAGTAAATGATAGCCTGTGGGCCAAATTCAGCCTACCACCTGTTTTTGCGTGGTCTGCGAGCTAAGAATAGTTTTATATTTTTACATGGTTGAAAAAAATTCGAAACAAGACTGTTTTATGTCATGTGAAAATTGCATAACGTTTGAATGTCAGTGTTAGTAAAGTTTTATTGGAACACACCCATTCCCATTCATTTACATAGGGTTGCTTTCACCCTACAATAACAGTGTTCAATAGTTGCAACAGAGACAACTGCCACATCTAAAATATTTACGGAAAGTGTCTGCAACCTCTGTTATGAGCTCATTGGAGAGCCACTTTGAATAACCAGCAAATAATGAGTGAGCCAAGAAATAGAGCCTATCAACAATTGGTAAATGGGAACCTTGTGGAAAATTGCATATTAACCTAGGAAGACATATATTACTGATGATGGTTTTTCTTGAAGAAGTTTTCAAGAAGTAAAAAAGGACAAGAGCAGACACTAAAAGGCAGTAAGCTTTGAAGGGATATAGGGTAGTGAGTAGGCTATTTCAGGTTGGGAAGTCGCAGGGAGCAGAGGCAGGATCTGACTTGGCAAGAGGGAGGCTGCAAAAAGAGATGTTTGTGAAATACAATGAGGGTGATGAGTCTAGGGTGTTTAAAATATCACAGGTAAATGAATTGTCTTCTATTCTGATTTAGATATTTAGGAATCAAAGAAGAACGTCGAGAAGAGAAAATGTGAAATTTAAAAGTAAAATCAAGACCAAGGTAAGAAAGGCTAAGAAATGAAAGATCAGCGCTCCATATCGTTGAAACAATTAATTCTGCTTCAAAAGATGGGAAATGACTGACAAATAAAGAAGTATTATGAAACAAGAATATTATTTATTGACAATATAAGGTAAGAAGGTGATAATATTCTAAAGTAAAAACCATAGACTCATACCCACCATGTTTCATATTTCATTTGAGTCACTTTTTGTAACTGTTCTTTAATAGAATGAGATGCCTGCTGTAACCTTAATTACATGGTTAATTCCAAATGATTATCTCCTAAAATCACAGTGTGTGAGAAAAATTCAATGTGCGGTTTTACATATGGTCATTTCAACCTTAAATTAAAACACAGGATGCAAGAGGTTAATAACATTATGAGCTGTTTGCTAATGCCGGCTTCCATACTATGGAACATTGGTGGAAGATTATTTAAAATGTGATAGGCTTTGGGATTTAATTAGAAAGTAATGTAAAAGAAAATGCTTAATTATGAAATTATAATACAGTTACATTAAATTTGACTTGTCATGTAATTCGAATATATTTGTCTTGTTTTCTTTCTGTATTGGGGCTTGGACAACTTCAGTGGCTACCTTGCTTTTTATTTACCATCCATTTAGTCCACAGGATGCAGTTTGACCTTACTGATGATATTATTGCATTATTTTAAAATAGTTTCCTCTTTCCTTTATGGCTCTAGTATAAGGGGTGCAAAAAAGAATATAAAGATTTTATTTCCAGGTGTTTAAGATGGCTTGCATAATTCAGGAGAAGTAACAGAAGTTACAAAAGCAGTGTCAGGCAGCACTCAACCATGACACAGTTGATGGACTGGAGAGTTTTGTCTAAAAGACAACACAACTAGTTAAATATGTGAAATTCAGTTGTATGGACACTGAATATTATATATTTGTAAATGTGTGTAGCATGGTGAAGGGTTCATCTTTCTACATCAGTAGAAATGTAGGTGTGACTTCAGTGCTCATTTTATTACTTGTTTAACATTTATTGAGCACATACTCTGTTCTCAAAATTGTGTCAAGCTTTAGGGACATAGAGGCAAATGAGACAGAAGTTGACTACAGCCTAGAAAGGAATACAGGCAAAGAAACAGATGATTAAATATAGAGTGATAAGTGCACTGTTAAAAAATATGCAGTGGATATTGAGAAGAAGTCTCCTAACCAAGACAGGGAGACAGGGGTAGAGGTCAATGCAAAAGCTTATGGATGAGGAAAGGGGACATCTCGCCACCCTTTTCCCATCTCCCATTCCACTTTCTTCTCCTTCTTCTTCTTCTTCTTCTTTCTCTCTCTCTGCTGAAATACACTTGTGAAAACAATGATGTCATTAAGGTAGTTGGAACTTTTAGTACCATTCTTGGAGTTTTATAAAAGTACTTGAAACTGGGATCTACTCCCATAAACAAAGAGTAATGTGTTTAAAGAATGAACATTCATCTGTGAAAAAATATTCATTGCAGAATTTTTTTTTAAAGAATAGAGAGTAAATACAGCTTTTAAATATCTAAAACTACCCTTTTGTTTCACTTTCACAAATATTTAGCTGTGATAATTTCTGTAAAAAAAAAAAAGTCTTCACTTGGTTTCTAATCCACTAATACAATCCAATGTGACCTGGTCAATGTCAATGCAATGGCCATATATGAACAGTGAGCTTTGAGGCCATTTAATAGTTCTCAAAGATAGATAATGATGAATGTTATGGATTTGTGCAGTAGGGTTTAAAATTGCCCTGTGCTGCCCTGAGCCTTCTTACACATACAAATAGTACCAAGAGTTTAAGATGGGGGGTGTTGGGCTCGACTATGGAAAGGCTTTTCTCTTCTCATGAAGAACAAACCTCTATTAGATGTGTTGAAATCTCCTACTTGACCCTTGTCTAACCTTCAGCCCAAAATGCACAAAGTAAGATAGAGCTAATCCCAGAAAGCAGGTTTAAACAAACAAGCCAACAGTTGACAATGCCTGTGAGAGGCTGATTTTCTTACTTTCTTCACATGCAAGTTGTTTAGGAAAACAAGAAGACTATGACTCTAAGGTACGTTACAAAGCTCTTGTTGAGAAGTTGTAAGACTCACAGCAGCTGTTTGAATACTGGTGTCCAAAATATCTGGTTTCCTGCTGTGTAACTTTTCCAGAGTGAGACTGCATGATTCTGCAGACTTCATGGATTTTCATAATATACTGATGTAAGAGTTTTAAAATTCCTGCAACAATATCTTACTTAATTAAAACTTAAAGTATCCCCATTTATTTAATTGGATTTTTTTTTTAATGGTTTGATATTTTAAAAAATAACAGTGGCTGTTATTCTGTGAAACTAACCAACAGCTCCTCTTCATTTAAGCTCCTTTTTTATTAAAGCTGGAGATTTCTAGTGTAGGTAAAGAAAGAAAAATGTGAAACATTTCCTGCTCAGGATGAGCTTTTCATTAATACTAAAATTTAGATGATATTTATACTGTAACAAAATATGTAGGAAACTGGATATTCTGATTACATTTGAGAAATAGTAAATAAAAATTGTAAAAATTAATTGTAAAATTATCCATTAGCTGTTCAAGTAGAGATACTTTGGATACTGTATATATTTGGATATAAACCAATATATTGCCTTGACTGGCTGATGAAATCTATAGATGCTTTCACCAGAAAAAATTCCATAAATTAATAATGCATTCATACACACTTATATCAAGTTTTGAACACACCAAATCCTTTTGACTTTAGAATTAGTTTTATCTGTATGTGTTTATCTATGTGTGTGTGTGGTTCATTTATTTCCCCCATGGCCCAGACATGGAAAAGACACAGCAAAGAGCCTGGAGCTCTTTAAGGATGTGAATGGAAGACATGAGACCATTAAGGTGCTTTTGATAAATATCAGGGAGGCTGAGGGTGTGAAGTGAGAAAGACACACACCAAAGGAAGAGTCCAGGAAACCACCAAATTGCAGGATCCATGACTCCCAACATCTCATTCATATTCTCTAGAAAACAAACATAGAAACAGGACTGGGAGTGCTGATCTCAATTAGGGGCTGAATTGAAACTAGACCACAGGGTCTCTAACTCCTAATATAACCCTTCTATTGCATGAAGAAGCTATATTCCCACTTAACAAAAATCTGATCCACAGTGACTTTAGCCCACCTTAACAACTAAGGACATACTCAAAGTTTGCTGTTGATCTGATTGTCATGCCTTTGTAAGTGATCTGCCATTTTCTTCACCCTTGAGATTTTGCAAAGTTTATATAAAATGCATGGGTGTGGACTTCATTAAATTTATCCTAATTAGTACTTAGAAGGACTTTTTAATACTTGAATTCTTTCTCTTTTCTGGAAATTTCTCATCTTTTATCTCTTTGAATATTGAGTTTCCACTCTTCTCTCTACTTTCTACTGCTGGGACTCCTCTTAAATGTACATTAGACTTTCTGTTTCTATCCTCAGAGCCTCTTAGTCTCTCATCCATAATTTCTATCACTTTATGTCTCTGTGATATTTTTCTTTCTACCCTCCAATTTTAAAATTTTCTTTTCTACAGTGTCTAATCTCCTGTCCCAACCATCTTTTGAGGTTTCTCCTCTTACAAGGGCTTGATAAGAACATCAACTCTTATAAGAATGTGTGTGTGTGTGTGTGTGTGTGTGTCTGTGTGTGTTGTGTGTGTATTTGATTGTGTGCTAAGCATTTGAAACAGTCTTTGTGGTATACTAGACTTTTTTGGTTTGCATTCTCTTCACCTTTGTCCATTCACTTTGTTTCCTTTCTGCACTTATTCACATAACCCTTAAAAATTATTTTTACTTATATAAATTGACTCTCTCCAACTAAGGTACAGGCATACCTTATTTTATTGAACTTTGCTTTATTATGCTTGCAAATAATTGCATTTTTTACAAATTGAAGGTTTGTGGCAACCATACAACCAGCAAGTTTATCAGCACCATTTTTCCAACAGCATTTGCTCACTTTGTGTCTCTGTGTCACATTTTAGGAATTCTTACAATAGTCCAAACTTTTTCTTTATTGTTATATTTGTTATGATGATCTGTAATCAGTGATCTTTGATATTACTATTGTAATTGTATTGGGGCGCCATGAACTGCACCCATGTAAGACTTCAAACTTAATTAATAAATGTTGTGTGTGTTCTGACTGCTCCATCAACTAGACATTCCTCCATCTCTCCCTGTACCTTGAAACACAACAGTATTGAAATTAGGCCAATTAATAACCCTACAATGGCATCTAAGTGTTCAAATGAAAGGAAAATTTGCATGCCTCTTACTTTAAATCAAAAGTTAGAAATCATTAAGTTTAGTGAGGGAGGCATGTTGAAAGCTGGGATACACCAAAAGCAAGGTTTCTTGCACCAAACTGTTAGCCAAGTTGTGAATGTAAAGGAAAAGTTCTTGAAGAAAATTAAGAGTGCTACTCCAGTGAAAACACTAATGATAAGAAAGCAAAATAGCCTTATTGTTGATATGGAGACAATTAGAGTGGTCTGGATAAAAGAACAAACCAGCCACAACATCCCCTTAAGCCAAAGCCTAATCCAGAGCAAGGCTGTAATTCTCTTCAATTCTTTGAAGGCTGAGAGAGGTGAGGAAGCTACAGGAGAAAAGTGTGAAGCTCGCAGAGGTTTGTTCATAAGGTGTCAGGAAAGATACTGTCACTATAACATGAAAGTGCAAGGTGAAGCGGCAACTGCTGATATAGAAGCTGCAGCAACTTATCTAGAAGTTCTAACTAAGATCATTAATGAAGGTGGCTTCTCTAAACAACAGATTTTCAATGTAGAAGAAACAACCTTACTTTGAAAGAAGATGTGATTTAGGTCTTTCATAGCTAGAGAGGAGAAGTCTATGCCTCGTTTTAAAGCTTCAAAGGACAGGCTGACTCTTGTCAGTCACTCTGGTGACTTTAAATTGAAGCCAAGTCTCATTTACTATTCTGAAAATCCTAGGGCCCTTAAGTATTATGCTAAATTTACTCTGCCTATGGTCCATAAGTGGAAACCTGGACACTAGCACGTATGTTTACAATATGGTTTACTGAACATTTTAAGCCCATTCCTGAGATATACTGCTCAGAAAAAAGATTCCTTTCAAAATATTACTGCTCACTGACGATGCACTCTTAGTCACCCAAGGTCTCTGATGGAGATGTAGAGTGAGATTAATGTTGTCGTTTCATGCCTGTTAACACAAGATCCATTTGCAACCTATGGATCAAGGAGTGATTTTGACTTTCAAGTCTTATTATTTAAGAAATACAGTTTGTAAGGCTGTGACAGCCACAGTGATTCCTCTGATGGATCTGGGCAAAGTAAATCGAAAACTTTCTGAGAAGGACTCACCATTCTAGATGCCATTAAGAACATTCATGATTCATGGGAAGAGGTCAAAATATCAACATTCACAGGAATTTGGGAGAAGTTGATTCCAACCCTCATAGATAATGTTGAAAGTTTCCAGACATCAATGGAGGAAATAACTGCAGATGTGGTGGAAATAGCAAGAGAACTGGAAGTAGAAGAAGTGACTGAATTGCTAAAATCTCACGATAAAATGTTAACAGATGAGGAGTTGCTTCTTACTGGATGAGCAAAGGAAGTGGTTTCTTGAGATGGAAACTACTCCTCGTGAATATGCTGTGAAGATTGTTGAAATGACAAAAAATGATTTAGAATATTACATAAACTTAGTTGATAAAGCAGCAGCATGGTTGAGAGGATTGAGTCCAATTTTGAAAGAAGTTACACTGCGGGGGAAATATTATTAAACAGCATTGCATGCTGCAGAGAAATAATTCATGAAAGGAAGAGTCAGTTTATGTGGCAAACTTCATTTTCCTCTTATTTTAAGGAATTTCCAAGCCACCCTAACCTTTAGCAACCACCACCCTGATCAGTCTGCAGCCATCAACAATGAGGCAAAATCCTCCACCACAAAATGATTATGACTTGCTCAGGGTCAGATGATGGTTAATATTTTTATCAATAAAATATTTTAAGTAAGGTACGTATATTTTTTAGACATGCTAATATTACACACTTAATAGACTACAATATAGTGTAAACCTAACTTTTATATGCACTGGGAAAACAAAAAATATGTGACTCACTTTGTTTTTGTAGTCTGAACCTACAATATCTCTGAAGTATGTCTGTAAACAGTACTTTTTTTGAAGTATTCCAATGAATTGTGGAATGTTGAATCTGAAAGGAACCAGTGTCATCTTCTTATCTGATATTTCCCGGTAAAGATCTACAGATTGGTGAGGCCAATTTGTAATGCTTTGTAACCATTCTCTCATCTGACTACTCCTCTTGGAAATTTATAGCTCAGTCACTCTTATTCTGTGTTTTTCCCCTTCTCACCCCAGACTTGGGATTTTGGTAGTGCATTTAGTTCATAAGTACACAGTATAGCTGGGTTTCTCGATTTGTAGGTGAGGACACCACATTTCAAAATATTCTGTTGACTTAAGTTCATGCTGGTAGCAGGTTGACATGGGACTAAAACTTGGTTATTTGTCTCCCAGCCCCTTCTCTTGCCAATAACTTCTCTCTATCATATGTGTGATATCCAAGTGTTATGCTAAATAGCACTTCAAGCCTTTTGGGAAAATATCAGAGGGAGTTCAGAGTAAACTACTTTTGCTGTGTAAATCACCAGTGGAGAAAACACTATTTGTAGCTATATGGTACTCTCATGAAATGTAGTTCTAACAATTATAGATTTGATGTTAGCTAACTCTAAGTCTGAATTGGTTTTCTCCCAATATGTATAAGATTCTGAACTGGCAGAAAATATTTAAGAGTGCATGTCTTTAACATTTTTTATTCCAAAAGTTCTTATTAATTTAATTATTTATTAAACAACTATTATGTGTTAGTGTCTGTCTTACTCTGGGTTCACCAGGAGGAAAAGCCTCAGACAACAGCTTGTGTGCTACTTCTCTGTTAGGGAGTACAATCCCAGAAAAGCAAAAGGGAGGGAAAAAGGGAACAGGGAAGGGAAAAAGGAAGAGCCCATCTGAGGTTTCTTACTGAGCCGGTTACCACATTATAACAGATCTTGCATAACCACTTTCCAAGAGATCATATAAATGGCTGTGCCTCGTGACAGTCCATTCTGAAGGAGGAAGGAATAAGACGTTATCCACTTGCTCTGGTCTCCTATTGGTCCAAGGCTTGCCACACAGAGGACTAATTCACTTGCCTTCTGGACTGCACATGCCTCAGCCTCAATCACGAAGCCTTGGAAAAGAATGAGTAAAAAAACAGGTGCTGTAGCGCTGTGCCTCTGTAATCCTGAGTGGAGTCCTCATAGAACTGGTCTTTCCAGTGTTAGCTGGGATGAATAAGTAGTCAAAGGCCCTGGACATAGGGGAGACTGATAAGAGCTGTTACATGTGCTAAGAAAACCATGATAAGGGTTTTCTCCTTCCAAGAAGGGTAATGATTCAATATGAGTACCACAACCAACAACAAAAAACTACAATTGCTGTGCAAGTTCCACAACAGTGATGTTGTGAGACCAAATATGAGGGCAAATTAATGCAGTCTATTGAAAGGAGAGAAAGTAATATCTCAGCTACTGTCTAAAGATAGAATAAGAGTTATCTAGCCAAAAAGAAATAGATAGAAGGAAGAGTGTTTTAGGGTGAGGGAACAGAATGTACAAAATTATAGGGAAGAGGGGTCATAATTTGGGGGAAATGTAAAGAATACAATAAATTTGTCCAAAATGTGTGGACTGTGTGTATAGTAATGACAAATTTTCTACTTGTAAGCAAATTTATTGATCGCAAAAGAGGTATACAAAAGCCTTTTGTAGAGCTAACCTCTATGGATGTTATCTGTGAGAGAAAGAAAGCAGCTGTATTTGAATGAGGGAAAGAGTACAGCTTACTGTCTAACCATCTAGGCCCCATCAAATATTCGTATTATAATATAATAACCATAATTAATAAGGATGATAGACAACCAATTGTATTTGCAATAAAAGAGTAATTGTTACTCATTTTATTTTGGTATTGCCACTATTGAATTAATCATACCCTTGATGAATTACTGAAACACAGTGTTATACTATTTTAGGTATCCCCATTTGTTGCAACTGCTTAAGATTGTTTTTATTATGAAGTGTTATAGTCTTGTAATGGTAAAATTAAACAACTGATAGAGATGGGGAAAAGATAATTTGTCTGGCTATTTCTTTAAAAATGTGTCTTTTCTTGTGCATGTATGTATGTGTACATGTAAAGTATGTGTACGTGTATTATTGTGTTTCTTGATAGAAGACCAATTGATTTTTTTCAGAAATCCCCAAGCAAAGCAGGCAGAAAAATGGAATAGAATTTTTTCTCCCCAATTTTGGTGGATTGAAGCCAGGAACGTAATGACTGACAACTTAATGTGCTTCATCATGTCACAGAAATATAAAACCCATTGATGTGATAAAAGAAGGAATCTCTCGTGTAAGGTTAGGAAATTAGAAAGTGCCTGTTCCTTAGTCATTGAAATCTTACTGGTTGGTTTGGTTGTTTGCTGTTTAGCATAGAAATTCAATGTGACAGCTTCAAATAGTTTAGAAATTTGGTGTAAGTATCCTGTTCTAGAAGTGATTTGTTCAGTTCATTTATTCCTACAATGCTGCTAAATGAATTTTACACAACAAACTCATTTCAGTGATTTTCAATTCTCTAAATGACCCCTAAATTCCTTATTATGAGGATTGCAACATAACTTCATGAAATGGACATTGCCTTCATCTATGGGTGAAATGCGATATGGTTGAAAAAATATTAAGAACTAATGTCATGCTTTGCCAATCAACTTTGGTAACCATCTCAAAATAGTGGTAACTTTTTCATTGTTGATTACGAATTTGGCAAAGTAACTTGATCTTTTGTTCATCCACTGGGTATTAATTCATAGCAAGCAGCATAATTATATTAGTGAAAATTCCATAAGCCCCAGCTTATCTTTCTGCAGCAGCAAACACACTGTGGCCATTATGGCCAAAATTGTGAGTTTCCTTGGCTGACGCTAGCATACTGTCTGATGACATCAGGGTCTTTTAGCATTCCTGTGGTTACAAATTGACAGCATTTTATTTTTAATTTTTTATTATTTTATTTATTTATAAATTTATTTATTTATATTTGGCTGCGTTGGGTCTTCGTTGCTGCGTGCAGGCTCTCTCTAGCTGTGGCTAGCAGGGGCTACTCTTCGTTGCAGTGCGTGGGCTTCTCACTGCGGTGGCTTCTCTTGTTGCGGAACACAGGCTCTAGGCACACGGGCTTCAGTAGTTGTGGCACTTGGGCTCAGTGGTTATGGCTCATGAGTTTAATTGCTCTGCAGCATGTGGAATCTTCCTGGACCAGGGCTTGAACCCGTGTTCCCTGTATTGGTAGGCAGATTCTTAACCACTGAGCCACCAGGGAAGTCCACAAATTGACAGCATTATAATGGCATGCAGGAACAAGATAGCTCTGCCCACTATTATTTTCCTATATTCAGAAGAACCGTATGTTAGCACAGCTCATTATTGTATGGATTTAGATGGAAAATGAATTCTATCTTGTCCATTGAAATACAATGACATAATTCTGAGCTAGCTGAAAAAGATAGGAATTTTGTGTAATTGGAGATCAAAATATGATGGTTATTAGGTTGGGCTGGGGAGTATTGCTTTAGGTCTGGTAGTCAAGTAGTTTTTCCCATGTAGTACTCTTGAATTCAATTTATCACCCTGTGACAGACAGCCCTAGAAACCAGGGCATTCCTGGTAAGGGGCAAGTTGGCTTCTTTGCTAAGCCAACTGCAAGTTTAAGAGACTACATCCTTTGAGGACAGGGAGAAAAGCAGCTAAACCATGTGGGCTCAGTTCCTCCTTCCAAATCCATCCACCATATATCTGCTCCACCCCTGGGGAGGAGGGATTGAGGGAGAGGACTGGATAGTTTTGTCACTGGGGCCGCCCTCCTCAGGAAACCTTAAGCCAGGGATAGAACCCTTCTCCCCTCCCACCAACACCCAGGAGGTCAGACAAGGCTGCCTTGAAGACTTTCTGTACCTTTTATAAACCATCCCATGCTATGCTACTATGACCGAGGACAAGATGCATGAGTTACTGGCCATTCAGGCAGTGCAGTTCTGAACACCCTGTCCTGGAATTCCAGAAATGCTAAGAAGCTTATTCCTTTTCACCCCCTTCAGTCAATGGCTCCCTATTGCCCTCAGGATAAAGGCAAAACCTGTAGGCATGAAATCCAATGCTTTCTGGCACCTGGAGTACTGAACCTCACCTACCTGTGTCTTCTGTTCCCACCTGTACCCTAACCTCCAGACTCACTGGATAATTCACAGGTTGATGTACAGGCCACACTGTGTTTCTAAGGAAGCTTTGCAAAAATGGTTTCCTCTGTTTGTAGGACATATATTGTTAACCTTAAAAATGCATTCCAATACACAGTAGGTGCAGACAAATACTGTTTGATTCCACTTATACAAGGTACCTAGAATAGTCAAATTCATAAAGTCAGAAAGTAAATTGGTAGATGACAGGGGCTGGGGGGCAGCGGGGAGGGAGATTGGGGGCTTAGTGTTTAATGGGGACAGAGTTTCATTTTAGGAAGGTGAAAAATTCGGGAGATGGATGATGGTGAGAGTTGTACAACAATGTGAATGTACTTAGTGCCACTGAAATGTACAGTTAAATATGGTTAAAATAGTATGTTTTATATTATGTGACTTTTATCACAATAAAAAAAATTTCTTTTTAATTTTAAAAAATGGCTTCCTCAGTCTCAAATGCTATCCCTGCCATTGTTATGCCCATTTTGTAGATGAGGAATCTGATATTTGGATACATGTATTGGATACATGCACCATCTTATGGAAAAACCTGAGCGAACTTTTTGGCCAACCCAATATTACCCAAGGTCATACTGTAAGTACTAATGAGAATTAAACCCATTTGTATCACTCCAGAAACTGCACTCTTTATCTCTGGGCTACAGTCTCTAAATTTAAATCAGCTCTAACATGTTCTGGAACATCAGGCACTTAATAAATATTTGCTTCCCCCAATCACTGAAATAGAAATTTGTGTTCATTTCAGCGATTTACAAATAGATGATTAATCCATCCTCATTTTCCATATTTCAAATTTGATGCAAACATAAATAATAGTTCACTTTAATTTTCTACTAGTATTGAAGTTTGGGTAACTTTGGTAATATTCCAGATTGTCTGAATAGTAATGGAAACATCCCACATTTTCTAGGAATTAGATGCCAACTATGAGAAACTGGTATTAGCTTAAATATTCACAAGATTTAAATATACTTGCTCTACTTTCTCCTAACATCTAGACTTTTTAGGAAATATGTTTTTTTTAAGTGTATCAAGAGCACCTGTATCATCTCAGAGAATTCCACTCCATATAATTTAAATAATAAAACCACTAGGAAAATGGAAACTGATAAAGCTAATTAAATACAGCTAATCAGTGACATTACATTTTTAAAACAAAACATTATTTCATTTATTTTTATTATAAAATCACATTTTTATTGTGAAAAATTTGGAAACTTAAAAGTACCCAAGAAAAATGATCCACAACCATATTACTTACAGATGATTTTTGTATCAATCTTTAAAATTTATTAACTTTATTTATTTATTTAGCTTTTGTTTCATCATTGTTATCATTCAGTATAGAATTTTGAATTCTGCTTTATCATTTGCCAATATATCATGTATAGTTTCCCTAAAAACTAAAAACAATTCATTAACAAATTTAATTTATCATTCCACTATGAGATTGTTTCATAATTTACTAACCATTTCCTTGTGAGATAATTTTTCATACCCAGATTTTTGCCACTATAAATAACATGACGTTGATCACTATGGGACTTCAGGCATGAAACTATTTCTTTGCTTTAGGTAACTTGTTTGGTTTAAAGGAAGTATTTTAAAAGTGTTCTAAAACTAGAATTACTGGTACAGTGGGCATGATACTTTAGACACTTCTGATACAGGTTATCAATTTGCTTTATAAAATAAAGCATGTGTCAGTTGACACTCATACTAGTTATCTGTCTCCTTTAGTCTCTATGTTTTTTAAGTCTAGAATTAACAACAATGACAACAACAAAACACTCATTAGGGAAGCTCCAATGTGCCATCTTGTAGAGAAGTTACAATTAAACTGGTTTCTACACATGGTCCTTAGTCTATGCATCCTCTCCTCTCCTCATCATATTACCTTTGCTTTGGTTTCAAAGCTGGGCTAAGGGAGTGCTTGGCATGAATCTCTCTGTGGATATGTTCCTAAGTCAGATAAAACTTTGCTGGCCTTTGTGAAAGCATCAAGCCTGGAAGGAAAGGAAGGAGAGTTACATGACACATGTTGTCCATAATTTCATTCTTCATCTTTTCTCTCTTTCTTTCATGATTTCCTGCTCTACATACTTCCAAGTTCCAAACTCTATCTATAGCCATTGCCATAATCCTTCAGGAGCAGAGAAACTAATAAAAAATAAGTAAAAAAGATAGGGGTGGTAAGGTGTGTTATAGAGTGGTGTGGATGTTAGTTTGTGTTTGTATATATGTGTGTGGAATGGTGTGTGTGTGTGTGTGTGTGTGTGTGTGTGTGTGTGTCTGAAGGAGTGAGTGTGGGAGATATGGAATTTCTGGGAAAGAGGTGGAAATGGGGGAGAAAGAAAAAAAAAAGACAAGAGATAAGGCACATACATTATTTAACCTGAAGATAAATTGTGTGATCACTTGGAAACTAGTTTAAATGTAGAATTTGACTGCAGTAGGTCTAATCAACAACACTAGTTATTCCATTTGCCTTTCCATAAAGTCTTCTCTCCAAATAGATTCTATTTTTGAGGAGAGTCATTTAACCAAGTTTGCATAATTATCTGTGCAGTAAAAACAGAAAGATATGGCTCTTTGAAGATTTTGGCAGAAAAGTTATAAAAGTAGAGCTGTAAAATTATGAAACTGCAGCTTAGGAGATTTCTGTTACCTTGAACTATAAAATAAACTTAAGGTCCCCTTGAATTTAGTGTCTCAAGGGACAGCCTGTCATCACTAACTTTTTGTTGTAAATTTTAAAAGAATTGTATTTCTAGTTGACTGTACATTTTTATTTTTCTTAATCTCACTTAGAATCATAATACTTTGCAAGTTAGCTGCATTCATAACACATGTGAACAACTTCATGTCACCAAAGCATTTCTGTGGCTTTCAGGCATGGCTGAAATCTATCTGATATTTCAAAACCTGGATGTTCATGCCCTGAGCTGTTTTTCTTCAGAACCCCTGTCTCAGTGCACTGCATTCTGCATTGTTTTCTGAGTCTTAAGTTGCTTCTGTATTATAGTTTTTTTTCATACCACCTAAAATATTACATTTTATTTTTAACTCCTAAAATAATAATTAGAGTGTGGGTCCACCTGTGGTTTCAAAGGAAAATTACTGTTTAAATATATAAAATAAATACAAAAAAAATCACATGTTGTAAGATCACACACACATACACAGCAACTTATGAGGCAAATTGTTTCTGTTTCTTAACAGGGACAAGAACTTTACTATAGGTTGGATAACCTTAAATGTACCACACTTTTTAGAGGATTTTGTGGGTTATATTTCTTGGAACAAGTGGGTATTCTTATAAAGCTGTAGAATTAGCTTTAAAGACTTATACATAAATACATCTCTGATTCTATTTATGTATTCTTATTTCCTGCCACTGGTAAATCTCAGTGATGTAGAGATGGTAGATCTCATCTCTCATTTCTGAAATAGAAAATTAGACCTTCATGATCTGTTCACTATGTCATCTTTGTTTTTATTGTTGTTTTTGTTTTCTCATGAGTTTAGAGTAAATTATTGTTCCAAGAAGTGAATATTTTAAAACCTTGCCAGAATATCTGTGTCCGGGACATAAGGTTAATGTGATCTTTATAATTGGTTGTAGAAGTGGAATGCTCACTGTATAATTCTTATAATACAGATGAATGGTTTGACAAAATAGTCACAGGTAAAATGGACATTATAATGTCTCTGCTGAACTCACAAAAAACACTAAAATGTTTGCAGTTAATAAGGCTAATACTACTTAAGCTAGGACTAATAAGGCTAATTGACCACATATTGTCTGAAAATTAATTTTCTTTCCATTAAGGAGCAGGCAGGGTATGGGGCAGACATCACAAAGCTCCTTAGTATGGCACAGAAGGCTTTCATCAGTAAATCCTATTCTAACTTTGAATATCAACCCCAATCACTCCCTCCTATGTGCCCCTAGACAAGGAATGGTGTTTTCCTCCAGGTGATATAGGTTTATGCTCTTTTCTTTGTCCTTGCTTGACACTTCTCTCCCTGCATTAAAAATCCATCCTCCAAATTCATCCTTTTCCTTAGAGATCTAACTCAGAATTTGGCTGGATCTCCTCCAAGCAATCAGTGGTTCTGTCCTTTGTGATGCCAATAGCACTTATCTACTATATCATAAATATTTGTTTACAGTTCAATGAAACTCAAAAGACATTCAAGGAGGGGCTTATAACAACAACAAAAAAAAATCATAATGTTTAATCCTTCCTCTAATACCTAACATGAGGTCTGGAAGATAATTGCTAATTAATATATAAATGTTAGCTGAATGAATGATGAATGAATGAATGACCTTGTATCAACCATAGTTACTCTGAAAGATTATTATTATGGCACCAACAATGAGATAACTAATATAATTTCACTAGTTTTAGAAAGCCCAGAAGCTTAGGCTTTGTAGAGACCAGTAGTCCTAATGCCTGTTTCATTGTATCATATTAGCAATTATGTGTTACATTCCACAGAAGACCAGGCTTTTATTTATAATTATATTTTTTCCGTAAAAGGTAAATCAATTATGAAGGTGAAAACTATGATGATGTTGAAGAAATAAGGGAAATCCTAAATAGTTGGAATACTCAAACCATAGAAAAGCATACAAAAGAAGTCTGAGTATGTGATTAGTCAACAGACTGAGTGCCTCAAATTTGAGTTGGAATGAAAAGTGAATTGAGAAAAAAAAATTAAGTAGACTCAGTTGAAAAGTGGACATAAGTCTTCATGATACAATTCCAAACATCTTTCATCGCTATTCATTTTTATCTTAAAAAACATGTTAGTAGCATTTAGTCCCAAGTTTCCAGGCCTTGCGCTCCTCCTTCGCTATGATGTTATCAGCTGGAAGGGAAAACTGGCCACGAAACTGTTATGTTAAGCACTTTTCCACAGGAACTTATTGCTTTAATAAGTTGGGAAAATGCTCTTAAGGAAAAAAAAAAAATAGTCATTGAAGATTCATTAGAAAGAAAAAAAAAAACAACAACCTACTTGATTCTCCATAGAATTTACACTTTCCTTACCATGGAATGCAGCACATACCCTGAAGTCTCACCAAAGGGTACGAATAAAATAGCTACTTATCTCTGGAAAGAGAATTTTTTGTTCACAGGCACAGCAAGGTGAGATGAGAATACGTATAATCACCGTGTGTGCACCCGGCAGTTATTCCAATGTCCCATTGGATGAGGGATTCCAAGATAAACAATGCCTCATGCAGGTAAGTGTGCAATAAATATTTTTTGAAAGGGTGGATGAACATTAGAAAACACATGAATTGTCTTTGATGACTGTATTTCCACCCCTCTGCTGCCACCACCCCGGTGTTGATCAAATTCTCACCTAATATGAGTGTATGGGAAAGAAATAAAAGTCCATCTCCAAGAGAATTTGCATATCAGTGTAATCTGCTGCCTTAGACCCTCTTTAGAAGCTAATGTTTTATTCTAATAGTCTTACAGATTTTAACCAATTCTGAAAGCCATATGCAAAAATACAGTAAACATGCTTTATGACCTCAATGAAAAGATATGGATCTTTTCTCTGCCAAGATTTTTTTTTTTCTAGTTAACCTTATTGGTTAAAGCTTGTATTTTCAAAAAACAAAAAACAAACAAACAAAAAAACCTGTGACAAGACAGATCAACTTAGGGTTAAAAAAATAATACTATGAGCATCATTTTAAAAAAATACTCTGAGTCATGTGGGTACTCCATGAAAGGGAAAGGGGATGATTCACTTTCCCAACAGTGAGCCTTTCTCTGGGTTTCCTGCTTTCCCGCCACCTCCCTCCACTGTCCCATAAAACCCCACCCTTGGCAAAAGCTGAAAGCTGGGCAATTTTTCCTACTTAGACTATAAAGTTTAGATACTTTCACATGAGGTTGTTTTAAAGTCTCAGTTCAATGTGGACAGAAAGGGCAGGAACAGGAGAGAGATGGACCTCCATCCAGATTCCATCTGTGACTAAAACCCAATAACATTCTTAGGTTCAAAGCAATCACCCACTCACCCAATGGTCTCTCTGGATGATTGAAAATGGCTTAAGCAAGCACATAGGGGTTTAAAGAGCCACTCAAAATGACAGAGAAGCAGGCTGTCCACAGAGGAGCTGTGTCATTCCGTTGACAAATAAGCATGGGCCGAGCAGGCAATGGGTTTCCCAGGGGCTCACAGTCTGGGAGAGAGGAAACACGGGTGAGTGTGGGAATAATAAGAGCATGGAACATCCTCCTTACTCCTACTATTATATAAATGTTGTATTTGTTAGGCTAGCTCCCTCCCTGACCACCCTCCAAGCAGTTCATAGACAATAAAACACCAGGAATCCCTGAAGAGTGGTAAAATGCTGACATGATTTAAGAAGGAAGACTCTGATAAGAAGATAAAAATCTAATAAACAGAGTCTAGAGAACCTTGGTGCGTCTCAGGCGCTCGGCCAGGGTAAGCAAAACCCTCCCAAGGAAAACAAAAGGAGCCTTAATCGTAAGGACATTCCACTCACAGACCATCTGAAGGAGAAAGTTAAGGCCATGACCTCTGCAGGCTGCAGTTATGAGCACTCTGACAAGAAAATATTTGATTTGGTTCAAGAGGCAAAATCAGTCACTGGATTTTTTAATATCTTTTTTTCTTCAAGAAAACAAAAAAAAATCATGTATTTTGTATGTGCTTGAGAGAGATTTCTGTATATGCGGTAAATATTTCTCCCACCTCTGTAGTTTTTCTGTTTAACTTGGTCTTAATTTCTTCTTGGATTTTAATCAACCCCAGGAAAAGGTGGATTCACAGACTCATTGATTTCCCTTTTTTAATTAACACAAAGCTCCCGAAGTCTAATCTTAAGTTTCGCAAGTGAATCTGCAAATATGTAAAGACGTACGTTCTCTACCAGAACCAGGATGAAAGTGTCATAAAGCGGGGAGTTTATTGCTGAAGATTTAGGAAGTCCTCAAACAATTCATCTGCATCTTTGAAATCTAGAACAGAGAATTGCATAGAAAAATGCTGAGATGCTACCTAGCTCCCAGCGTAACTCAAAACAAGACCTTTAAACTGGTTAAGAATCTGAGCAATTTTGCCGCACCATTCATAAAACATGTATAATAAGAAATATTTATGTAGTGATGTATGTACTTGGTATTTAGAGAAAATAAGTAGAATTAGAAAGGAGAAATGTTTTATGGAGATTTTGAAGGGCTCTTTCAGGACATTTATAAGCGCTTCGATGCTTGCAGACACTCATTCAGGATTAGCTTAATTTTAAGATTCATGGCTTTCTTTTTCACTGATACAGAAGAGAACTGTATTTGTGCTCATCAGACATAACAAGTTTATTTTTTAATACTTGCTTTTTCTCCCCAAGAGGAAGAAAAATGGGACAGAGGTGTAAATGAGCATGATCTAGAGAGGAATAGGGAAGAAATGAGATGAGGAGGGCAGAAGTGAGAACAAATAACCTACAGTGGAATGAACTGACTGTGAGAAATGAAAGAAAGACAAAAGAACAGGCTGAGTTCCTTTTTCCCATCCACCAGGCAGGTACTTGGGAAGCAAGACTGGGTCAAAGCCTTGAGAATTATCCAGAACACTTAGGGCTCAGGAGATTTTCATGGACATTTGTTGATCAAAGTTTCAACAAAGAGATGGGTGAGCAGGGACACTGGTTAGGGAAGGGAACATGTAAGAGCAAAGCCTTGGGTTATGTAGCAGATGACAGCCTGATTTGCAATTATTCCCTGTTCTATTTTTCTTAGAACCCTAGATGGTGGAGTAAATTTTCTTGTGGGCATATTTAATTTTAGAAATTTAGAGCTCTAAGAGTTGCTGCCACGAGGAAACAGCGGGCCTACTGGCTCATGCAGTTACTTTCCTATATGGCAAAACTTTGTTCTTTAAACCAATCTTTTTTTTTCATAAGAGCAAACATATTTAAATCAGGTAATTTTTTTTTTTTCATAACCCTACAGATTTCAAACTGAAGATACAACAACTGAGATACAACAACTATGTAATCAGCTTAGGACATTAGCTAAGAAATTGTTTCCTTTGGACTTCTGGAATATTTAGTTTATCTACATTGATCTATTAAACCAGAACTCTTTATTTGGTAAAGTATAGACATAACTGCAAGAGGCCAGGCTTTAATATCATGCCCTCATTGTGCATGAAAACAGAAGGTCAAAACTGCCTATGAAACTTGTTACAAACTCTACAATTAGAATAAAGAAAATTCAATTATATGCAGTTAAACAACTCTGAACCCTGACATCAGCAATATGTTAGTGTGCTTGTTGTTATTCAGATTTAGATATTTTATACTTGGGTTTGCCTTGGTTAATGCTATCCTCCTGGATAATAACAGTTAGGTTAAAGAACTATGTAACCACAAATTGCTGTTCGGACAACCTGTTTTATTAAGAAAGTGTATTAAAAGCATGGACTTTGGAGTCAGGCAGCCAGGGATCAAATCCTGGCACCATCATGTAGCAGCTCTATGACCTTGAGCAAATGACTTAACCTCTGTAAGAATTAATTATCTCATTTATAAAATGGGGTAAAAATGATATTTATCTCAAAGGGTAGTTATAAGAATTAAATGGGTTAATGTAAAGAATTTAAAACTCTATCTAGTACAGCGTAAAAATTAGCTTTTTTTTTTTAATTTATAAAAGTAGTAGGTGCGTGCCAAAATTTTGTAGGATGCAGAAATGTATTTCAAAAAGAAAAACATGATATCTTAACCCTAACAGCTGGGGATGATTACTCTTTTTTTAGTTCTTATTCTCTGTGTTTGTTTTTTACAAGATTGAAATTAAGTACATGTATGCTTTTATTTATCTCTTTTATTCTCTTTCTTATTAAATATCATAGATAGATATAGATAGATATCTAATATTCTCTCATATGGACATAACAAATTTGGTTGATCAAATCCTCTGGATTTGGATGTTTTACCAATGCCATGATAAATAATGCTACCTTGAACATCTTTTTGTACAATCTCCTTCCTCTTTTTCCTATATACTTTGGGTAATTAAAAATAAATACTGCATTACTATGTGGAGAAAGCCAACATAAAAGAGAATAGTCATTAAATAGTTTCAAGTTTGAAAGCAGGAACACAGCAGAAATTGAACCCCTTGAGGTCTCCATTCAAATTTAGGAGGACCAAGATATCTGTCCCTTCTTCCCCACCTCTCCCTCAAAACTCAACCCTCTGGATTTCCTGAAATTCACCAAATAAATTTTTGAAAATCTAGTTTAGAAAGATTTGTACACATCAAGAAATAGATGCTTAATTAAAAGCTAATATGAACAGTTCAATTTGATAACAAAAAATGAAGAAAGTATTTATCTCAATTGAATAAGCAATTTTAGGCTTATTTGGATGTTCCATTAGTGCCTCCTAAGAGTATGAACTAAATGGATGGAGTCTACCCCTCAACCTACTTTTGATGTATAGTATGGATGTACATAGGTGTTGTGTAATGACTTCTGGGCTGAGATGTGTTCCATACTGTTCAATGTCATGAAACATTATGGATCATAAAAAATTCTACCATCTCTACTTGAGATTAGGCATATTTGTAATATTGCATCTCAATCTGAAGATTTCAAACCTTTTAACTTAAGACTTCTTCCTAACTCTTGGCATGAAACCCTGATTTCTCAAATAGGGTAGCTATCATTATAGTTTCAAGGAAGCTGAACACTAAGCATTTCAGGCCAATATGAGTGAATTTTAATTTCAAAAAATATACAAAATATTCATGAATGCATCCTTAGCAGTCATTTTAGTTACAAGAGTCACTTCCTGTTAAACGTATTTAGTATTTTAAGTGAAATTTGTTTTTCTGGGTTTTTTTTCAAATTCAGGAAGTATGGATTTTATCTGCAAAATAATAAAGTTTAATTAAAAACCCTTTTTTGGTAAAGAAAAATATTAAGAATAAAAATCTCAAATAATATTTTTATAGAGACGAACAAAAAAATAAAATGCAATAATAGATATAAAAAGCAAAATAGAGTGTTTGATGGATTATCCCATTCCTAACGTTTAGATCAAATACATTTCGTAACCACAATGTGTTCGTATTATCATTTTAATGAACCACTTATTACTTGACAATCTTTGAATATCAAGAAATGCCTTGGGAAGGAAAATTTTATAAACTGGTCTGAAAAAGTAAGCACTTTTCAAACACTGTTTAAAAGGTTCTTTTTTTTTTTTTTATTGTTCACTTTTGCAAAGCAATGGGAGACAAGATGTAGATAGTTTTCTATTTTATTTTAAAAGTTATGATTGCTTATTATGACATAAAAATTTACCAAAATATCTCTAATCTTTCCCTTATTTCAATTTCTAATATTTCACGTCTTTGAAGGTGACAAAAGTAAAACATTTGGTCATTCACTTATTCATAGTGTGATAAAACATAAACATATATATATATACATATATAATTATATGTAAATTTATATATAAACTTATAAATACAAAACAGAATCATGTCATATATTTTTTATAATTTGTTTTTCAAAATTATAAATATATTAACTGTATATTATTTACAGTTTTAATTTTTGTTATTATTTTTAATTTATAGGTGAATGAGGACTTTGTTTTCACATCTTGTCATGATAACAGGTTGAAAAGTAAAAATTTCAATGAAATAATTTGGAGAATTCTTTGGAGAAAGTTTGATATTAAAGTGTCAATAAATAATTGTCTATGTTCGATGAATGATAGTCTCTTAATTGTGTTCTACATAGGTAAACAAAATTTGCCCAACCATTTGCCATCAAAGATTATGTGTTGGTGCTGTCTTATTCCACAATTGTCTATTTTGCTTTGGCCAAAACCAGATAGAAAATATTGTATTGCCATGAAGAACACCTAGAAGCAACTACTTAAGACTGTGCAAGACAAATTCTTGAGAAATCAATTTGTACAGAATTTGGAAAGAATCTGAGAGAAAGATGGGTTGCCTCAGTTATGTAGGCCACTTTTATCCCAAGCAGCATGAATACGTTTCTCAGGCTGCTGTCCAAATGATATGTGGCCTGTGATGTGGAAAAAATGCCTGGAAGGTAATGGTCCTTATTCAAGTGGAAGCTGAAGGCTCTTATTCCTTTCTCTAGATCCCCTTATTTCTTCTTCTCATCCTATCCCAAGGATCATGAGTCTTCCCTAATTGCACTGTGATCCCCCCATGATCCACCATCATTTGCAAGTAGAATGAGCCTCCTGGGACAGAACAAAGGATCGTAACTTGTTGCTACTTTTTTCCTTCCAAAGTGGTAATGCCATTGTGTCAGTTGATGATTAATCAAAATTCTCCTCCTTTCCTTTTCTTTACAAATAGTCTCAAAGGACTACTGTGTGAAAAACTGAGACATGCGTTTGTTTTTTTTCTGGTAACTAGTGAGAAGATATAGGTCTTGGCAGAGATATAGAAGAAAACAAAACTCCTTGGCCCAAGGGGAAAAAAAAATGGAAGAGGGAAAAGGGGAAATGAGATGATTTAAAAGTAAATCTAAAGACAGAATAGGCTTGATTCCAAGTAAATAATCAGATTGACCTATAACACATCAGATGCCAAAGACATTCATGCTCTATATGAAGTCTTTACATCAGAACCCCATGGAAAAGAAATTTACATGAATGCCCTCCTTCCCCTCCACGTGGCACACACAGAAGTCTAGAAACCAATTTATGCCTTTGCTTCCTTCTCCTTTTCCCCCCACCTTACAAGTATGTATTTTAGCCCAGGAAGAAGTCAGAGCCAGTTATTGTACACAAATCATCTCCTGGCTGAAGTTTTTGGTGGCAGCCAAGAGAGGAGAAGGAAAAAAAAAATTAGAAAAATTTCAATTTCAGGACCATTATTATTTTCATTAATCATAAGAGGCGCTGTCACCCCTGTCCTTATTCTTTAGAAGGAGATCTATTATACGGTCCATTTAGTCCAAGCCATATTACCTCATATGTTTTCCTGGCTGACCAAATAAGACTTAAGAGATAAAACAATTTACTGTTCATTATGATCCGTGTCACTGGAATCAATCTATTAACCTACATTAACTGGATATGTGGCGATATCTCACATACATGCTTCCTCAGTTTCAAGAAAAGGCAAGGAAATGGGGAGGGGGCAGCAAGAGTGAGGGAAAAGGAGAGGAAAGGAAATCAGAGCCCATAAAGTGCAGCAGACGTATAATTTGCCAAGCGAATACAGCTTCATTTTCCAGTGCCCACTGCTGTGCCCTCCACATCTTCATGCAGCCCCTGACCTGTAAAGAAGTCTAACAAATTGGCTTCTATTGTGGAGCCAAAAGGTGCCATCAAAGAATGGACGGTTCGCTGGTCCTAAAGTATGATGGGAAATCTCAGGCTTGAATAAAGAGCTGCTGCTTTATGAAGTTAACCCATTGAGGTTAAAAGCAAGCAGGAAGCCCCAGCCCATGGGGCAGTAACACCCAGAGGAGAGAATCCCTCCAGCCTTCTTATTCAAACACAGGGAAGGCAGCACCAGGTGAAACGAGAGCCGCACAAAGTTAAAATAAAAATCAGCATCATCTCCCTATTTTAAGCAATAAAAAATTCCCCTGCTGCGTCTCTGGGTAGCCCCTCTGTTTCATTCTCTCTCTGTCTCTGTTTCTTTCTCTCTCTCCACAGTTGAGGGATCATAAACATCTCAAGGACAGGAAATGAATCAATGGGTGGTCTTGATGCATCCCTGCAAAGAAATATGGCTTTAGAGTAGGCAGTAGAGAAGTTCAGATAGGAGATCCCTAGAAAGTGCATCCAGCCTCCCATTTATCCTGTATTTGCAACTGCTTGTTAAGGGTTCATCTGGGCATTGATCTGTATGGTGTAAATTTCCCTCTGAGACTCTAGAGCCCAGTCCTTGGCTACCCAGCCCATGGGCAGATTCCTCCCTGCCCAGTGCACTAATCCAGATCATCCAAGTCACCAAGGAGTTGAGCATTGTTAACTCACAGCCAACATAGGTGGTGCCCAATGTGGGTGAAATAAACACCTGTTTCCATTGTGGGATAGAGGGGAAAAAACTGCAGACTGTATTCATTCCCATTTCATGGGTGATTTTCCCACTAATTACCATAAGAAGGTGAGGGATAGAAGTACAGAACTCTGTTCCTCATTCAACCTTTTCAGTCCCAGGAAGAAGGAAAAACACCTGTTCAATCACTGCCTGTTCCCTAGCTCAGGGTACAATTGGGGGTGGGGCTGTAGGTGAGGGGTTAGGAGTGGGATGCATTTCTTGGCAGCTGCAGCTGAGTCATTGCTTACTGATCTATCCTGTTCTCAAGAGCAGGAAGTGGAAGGCAGTGGGCATTACTGGTAAACCATGTCATTTCTAACTAGTAAAATAACTAGGATCACAGAGACATTACTCACACACATGAAGAATGCTGAAGAGCTGTGGAGTTACTTTGTGTGCTGGTGACATCATTATACTGCTCATGGGTTTTCATGGGTGTAACACGGGCCAAGCCAGTGAAATCATATTTCTTTTGGTTCATATCAACAGAACTGTTTTTATAAAGACCATGAGGTCATTCTTTTGCTTAAAGATACACAAGCAGTCCCTTCCTCCTTTCTCCAAAAGTACCAAGAGAAAAAAAGTAAACAAAGCTAATAGCAGAAGCATCTTTATAATCTTCATTTCTCCACAAAGGTGTTGAAATGAGAAAAGATAGCATGAACTATATTTCAACACAAATGAAACTTCTCGCTTTCAAACTTTTCAATGACTTTAAACATTTTATATCAAAGTTTAGAGTGTTTTTCTTCATTATCTTCATTTTCTCTCTCTCTCTTCATTCTCCCTGCACTGAAAGTAGAGGATACAACCTTGAGTCTCTGTACTTGCAATGCAAGAGAGAGAGAGAGCCCAAGAGAGAGCCCAAGAGAGAGCAGGCATTCTACAAATGTTTGTGGAACGCACGGGGATGTCAAGCCCTTCCAGAAATGAGTGAAGGGAGAGGTGGTTACCATTTTGTCTCCTGACAAGAACTCCTCATCAGGGTTTGACTTGATTTTGATAATCATCTCCTTTTGGGTTTTGTCTGGAGCTTTGCTTGACTCCTCTTCTTTCTAGTACCTTTCCCTCTGAGTCAGTATGTATTAAGACCAAAGCTTATGAGAAGGGGAAGACTGAAGCATTTGAGTCCACTTCAGATGTTGTGTCCATAAGATGGGAGTCCATAGTCATGAGAGTACTTTAAATAATTTCAGTCCTTTCATTTTATGGGCTTGTTATACTTAGAAAAAACAAACTTAGAAAAATAGATTAAAATAAATATATTCATTCATTCAACACATATTTATTGAGTGCCTAGTTTATGACATGTTCCAGGCATGAGAGATATAGTAGTGAACAAGGCAAAGTTCCTGCCTTCCCAGAGTTTTTATTTAGGGGGTTAAGGAGACAATAACAAAGAGATAAGTGCACAGTAAGCCAGATGGTGATGAGAGAGCTATAGAGGAAAATAAAGCAAGGGAAGGAGGATATAGAGTGCCACTAGGTATATAGGAGCAAAGGAGAGGTGCAACTTACATTGATTTCCTTTACTAATATCTACTGCTGTACAATGGAACATCATAAAACCTATTGGCTAAAAAAATAGGTTATTTCTCATGATTCTGTAACTTGACTGGCCTCAGCTAGGCAGTTCTCAATTGGGATCTTCACGCAGTTGTATTCATTTGGCAACCAGAATTGGAGTCATCCAAAGCATTCGATGAGCTCCATGTTGTTCAAGATATCTTCTTCACTTCTTTACATCCCTGGGCTGTTAGAGGGTTCACCCAGGCGTCTCTCTGCCTCCACATGACTTTTCCATGTGGCTCTCCTGGGCTTCCTCACAGAATAGTGGGCTCAGATAATCAGGCTTCCTATATGTTAGCCAGCTTCCTTACAGCAATTATTGTAAGAAATCCAGATGAAAACTGCCAAGCTTCTTATGATCTTGTCTTGAAAGACATGAAGCATCACTTCCCCCACATTCTATTGGTCAAAAGCAAGTCACGGGGCCCCTCAGATAAAAGGGAAGAGGAATATACAAAGCATGAATAATAGAAGGTATTGTTCCTTGGGGGCCCATCTTTGGAGACCAGCTGGCACAATTAATAAAGGGATGGCTTCACTGAGGAAGTGATATCTGAGCAAAGTTCTAAGGGAAATGAGGGAGCAAGCCATGTGATGTCTTCAGGGAGAGATTTCCAAGCTGGGTGAACAACATGTATTCATGATGGTAGGAGTATTCATGATGTATCTGAGTAAATCAAGGAGGCCGGTGTGGCTGGAGTAAAGTAAGATTCGTGGAGAGAATTAAGAATTAAGTCAGAAAAAAAAAAAAAAAAAGAATTAAGTCAGAGAGGGAGTGAGAGGAGAGATAATGGGAAGCCTTAGAGGCTATCGTAAGGACTTTGGATTTTATTTTGAGTTATGTAAGAAACCAATTGACGATTTTAAGCAGAAGAATGATGTGATCAGCTTCCTAGCTAAGGCACTGTTCATTCATGAGGGCTTCTGACTGAGGAATTGAACGACCATTCTATTAAAAGCATCACGGGGTAACACAATGAAAGCAGAAGGGATAACCAAAGGGCTTGGGTATCAGTTTTAAGCTCACCAAAATCTTATCTCCTGAAAATTGTTTACCTTCTCTTGGCTTTAGATTCTCCCTCTGTAAATTGAAGGGCGGAGCCAGATAAATGATTTCAAACAGAGATCAATAGCCCATCCCAAGGGGGAGGGGGAGGGTCCCACAGGCCCTCCTTGTTTCAACCTGAGAAGCACGGTTTACTTCTGTTTCGTCTATTGGACTTCTGTGTAAGGTTTTGTTTAAATAGGGATTTTTGCCATTAAAATATATTTGAAAAATCCACTAGGCTAGATGAACTCTAAATTCCTTTCGGCTTGAAACTTCTCTGAGTCTGTTACTAAGCACTCCAAATATGGGCACATTGAACAGAAGAGAAAATGTACATCAAATGGTGGGGGTGGAGGCTTTGACTTATGTTCAAAAGTAGAAGTAATAGTTAAAGTTTCTCCTGAGAACCCCCAGGCTGTCTTACCCCTGGACACCCTCCCTCTGTGTATTTTTGTTTACCTCTCACTGTGAAGAGTGGAAAAAATGGAGGGGGAAAGGTTGGCAAGTGGAAGGGAAAAGATAAAATGCTAGTGTAATCAAGACCAAACCTTAATTTTTGGAAGCTGGGAAAAGTGCACCCTGGGAGGTTTCAAGCAGTTTCTGTCTTCTGGTGGAGACTGGAATTTGCCTTTCAGACAGATCCTCTATTTGTAATGGGAGGGGCCCCTTTGATGAGACTTTTCAATTTACCTTTTGTTCCTTGGGGAAGCTTCAGTGCTTCAAAACTGGTTAGTAAATAAATCAAAGGTTCTGATAAAGCTGTGTCCCAGCAGAAGCCCAAGTGCATTATCACCTCCAGCAATAGTTGTGATTTCTAGGGTGTGAGGATCTCCATACCCTCAGGATTTTAGCAAAATGCTTGAAAAAGTCTGATCAAGTCTCCAACATGATGTGGGAAATTCAGGAAAAGAGTATGCGTACCTTCTCAGAGGCCAGAGAGGAGATAAGCTGTACTCTGAACTCTGAGGGGTCATCAGTAGAGAGTAAGCTCCATGAGTGAAAGAAAGGGCCGCCATGTTCACAGTTGCATCCTCAGCCCTAGCGGGTTCCAGAGAGCACACACTACCTGCCTGCTTACCAAAAACTGGAAAGTGGTGGAAAGGGGAGGAGGGGGGAGTGGAAAGGTCTCAGGACATGGGGAGGCAGTCAGTCACAGGGGAGCCTGCAGAAGGAGCAAGGAACAAATGGAGGGGAGTTAACATCCAGCAATTACGTAGGTAGTTTTGTGCAATCAAATGTTGAGCACAATGGGTGGGCAATCTTATTCTGTAGTCATTGGCTGATAAGACCAATGATACGTCTGTTCCAGGAGATTGCCTGAGAAAAGATTCAATCTTGGATGCAAAGCTACAAAAACATCCAGCCAACAGAACTCCAAATGGACAATGTAACTGCCCTTAGATCCTAGCCTGACGTCGTATGTTCTAGCCTAGGAGAGAGGGAAAAAGCTCTAGTGGTGATATCTTACTGGCTTATCTCCCTTACGTGTTGACATGTTCTTTGAGTTCCATCAATGGTTCTCTTGCATTAGAGTCCATCTAGTTCCTCAAATGAAGTCTTTTGTTGGAGAAAAAAACTCTTCCTCTTGCTTCTGTTTTCCCTGTTCTTCTTCCTTGTCCCTTCACCACACCAAAATCCTCCCTAGACTCAAACACAGTAATTAAACAATAATTTGGCAATCTGTAAGGAAAAAAGAGAAATCACTTGATGTCTTAGCTCAATGCCTGGAAAATAGTAATCAGTTAACATATGAGAATTGTTATTTTGTCACTATTGTTGTTGTTATTATTAATTGTTATTAATATTAATATCTGTCTCCCTCTAGTCCAAAATCTAGATCAGCACTGTCCAGGATAATTTTCTGCAAATGATGGAAATGTTCTGTATCCGTGCTATCCCTTATGTGGCCACTGGCCACCTGTGGCTCTCAAGTGCTTAAAACATGGCTAGTTCAAATGAGAAACACAATTTTTAATTTTATTTAATTTACACGAATTTAAATGAAACAAACCACAACAGTACAGGTCTAGATCCATCTTTCAGGGATGAGGGTTATGACATCCTTATTCTTTAAACCTGTAGCTATAGAACTTGCATCAGAACAACCTGGAGGACTTGTCCATACACAGACTTCTGGGCTCCAATCCTAGAGTTTCTGCTTTAGAATGTCTAGGATATAGCCTGAGAATTCGCATTTTAACAAGTAATACTGGGGTTGCTGCTCCAGGGACCCGACTTTGAGAACCACTGCTTTAGAGCCATCCATGCTTCTCCATTCTGGGTTCACATGGGAACCACATGGGGGGCTGATGCCCAGGCTCTGCCCCAGAACCAGAATTTTTAAAACTCCAGGTAATTTCTTTGTCTAGAATAAATTAATTAATTCTTAAATCATTTACATCTTAAATAATTAATAAAAATTCTTAAATCAGGAGACATGTGGAATTAGGTCAGTGCTTCTCAAACTATTATGTGCTTATGAATCACCTGGAGATCTTGAGAAAAAGCAGAGAGTAATTTCCTAGGTCTGGGATGAGACCCAAGTGTAAGCATTTCTAACAAGCTCCCAGATCTTGCTGATGCTGTTGGTCCAAGGCCCACACTTTAACAAGGGATTAGGTGATCCCTGTGGTTGATTCTAATCTTTAAATTCTGCGATTTCTAGAACTGGGCAGGATATCTGAATCCTGACATGCCCACCGGCGTCTAGCGCTGCTGGAGGAACACTGGGAAAGCAGCAAACAGTGATGACAAGACCTGTGAGTCCAGGGAAGGAGGAGAGAAAAGTGGCTTACTCAAGACAGCTGGGTCCTGGCTGTGAGGCTGCCAACTGTGAATGATGCTGGCGAGCTCCTTCCTCCAAGCAGGAGGGGGGCACACAGAGTCAGACTATTGCTATCAATATCCTATTAGGCTCCATGCAGAGTTCAAAGTCTATAAAACATCTCTACTGGTTTCCAGCCACAGGAGAAGAGAGCTGGGGACCAGACCACCCTATGGTTAAACAGGACAGTTCCAAGCTCAGAACTGTCAAGTTGTCCAGTGTTCAGATCCTTTAAATGAAGAAAGAAAACCAGACATTGAAGGCTCTATTACATGATTGGATAATAACCAAGGGGCAGTACAGTACTTGTAACGTCAAATAAAAAGAACACTTAATGTTTCTTTTTCTCATTTCAGGTCAAAGGTGAGTTACAATTGAGGCTTCAGACTTAAGCAGTTAGATAGTGAGGTAAAGAGAAAAAGAGAAAGTGCCAATTCACCAAGGAGAGTCCCAGGAAAGCCTTTTCGTCAACCTTTGGTGTTTTTTCATGGGAAG
Source organism: Balaenoptera acutorostrata (assembly GCF_949987535.1). NCBI lineage: Eukaryota > Metazoa > Chordata > Mammalia > Artiodactyla > Balaenopteridae > Balaenoptera > Balaenoptera acutorostrata. Next base: position 48,385,546 of record NC_080066.1, on the reverse strand, counting down.
GGATGAACATAAGAATCATTCAAAAAATTTTTTTTCCTTTGCAAATCTGAATTTTCTTTGTAAAGTACTTGCCACTGGGTGGCCTGAAATCATATCAAACAAAAAGTGTTTATTTCCATACAATTTTGGTCCATTGCCATGAACGGAAATATATTTAATAAGGATGATTGCCTGGTTGTCCCTATACCTTTTCTTTCTGCAAATGATGGAAGTGTTCTGTATCCGTGCTATCCCTTATGTGGCCACTAGCCACCCGTGGCTCTCAAGTACTTAAAACGTGGCTAATTCAAATAAGAAACACAATTTTTCATTTTATTTAATTTACGTGAATTTAAATTAAAACAACAAAAGAAGAAGATGAGAAAAAGTAAAGTCATCCAAATCAAACCACTTCTTTTGAATTTTAAGTAGACAACCAACTAGGCTGAACCAGGAGCTATTATAAATAAGTATTCAGCAGTGTAAAACCTTTTAATTCTCTTTTCTCTGTCTCTCTCTGTCTCTGTCTCTCTGTTTCTCTCTCTCTCTCTCTCTCTCTCTCTCTCTCACACACACACACACACACACACACACACACAGAGTTACCTACAGAGTTGATTTTATAATCTGTAGGTAGACCTACAAATCTAGGAAGTCCAAACAGAAGGGAAGACCAGGAGACCAAATAGATCCAAGAGACCAAATAGAAGGGAAAAAGTGCAGGAATGCAAAGAGTGTTTTAAAGACTGAACCTGACTAGTTTTACAGCAATGTTGTTTTTCGCTGAATTTGGAATTTCAGATGAGAACATTTCTCTCTTGTCTCCAGTAAAAATGACTCTATTTGTTCTTTTTCAGGGACCCCCCCCCCACAAGGGTCCTGTCCCAGAAAATGAATAATGATGCTTTATTTTTCATAGTACCTTTTCCCAAGGAGTTCATAATACTTGAGAAAACTGATCTCATAAATCTTTAAAATGCTCTTGAGAAGTAGAAGACAACATTCTCACCCCCATTATACAGGTGAGGAAACTGAGGTGTACTGAGTGAACTTATAATGATAGAGCTTGAAAAAAACTGATCTTATCTTTCCTAAATAAATCCGCCGAGTGCACACATGTCTTCTTTGTTAATGTGTCATATGTGCCAATATCTACAGGCATAAAGTCCTCATTTCAAGAGTTCCAGAAAATGTCTCCACTTTTCTTAAGTGCATTATACTAACCAAAACTAAAGTATCTCCATAGTGGAGATGCAGATTGCACTAAATAATTGCATATCAATGTGTATGTAGGCATGCTGCTGCTGTATGTATAATGGGTATTGTTTTGGATTATGAAATTTACCTGAAAACAGTTTTAATGCATTTTAAAAGATAAGAACCTACTCAAATCTGTTGGTCTTAGGAGTGAGCTGAATTTTCTCTTGCCAGATCTCTCTTTGGATACCCTGACATAACAAGTTGCAGATGCTAGCATATTCAGGGCCATACAGTGATGGAACTGAGACCTCAGTGACTGATCAGTGGTTTCTAGTCTTACATCTGTCACCCTGACCTTCAACTCCAACTGCTGCTGCATTCAAATGCATGCTGGAAACAGGTGCAAGCCTTGCTGAAAAGTGGGAGCTCTTAGCAGGAATACCATGGGCATGTCCCCCAACATTATCCCCCCTCTTTCTTTGGTGACAGCATTTTAAATAGTAGAGAACTTAACACTTGGACTTGGACTTCTGATGGTTGGGCTTAAAGCATGGCGATTGTCTTGAACATGAATATCAATGATTAACTTATGACACTCCATGGGTCAACCCTTCAGCATTTTAAAGCAATGTAATTAATAAACTCTTCTTACTGCTGGAGGGAAGAAGAATTAAGCTCCTGGTGACTACTACCTTGTCAGGAGAAAGGTAGCTTAGGATGCCTTAGTGTAGTGACACCACAGATCATTAGGAAGAATTTGAAGGACACTGGATAAACAGAGGTGAATTTCAATGGTATAGATTTCTCAGATGCTTGAGCATTTAAAGATTCATCTTTTCTCCCACATCCACTACAAAAACATTGAGAAGATACCTACACAATCAGCCAGCAAAATATTATTTATTCCTTCATGCATCTTTTACTCTTTTTACCAGATGAATACTATCTAGTTGTATCCATTTTACTTTGACATAGTTTGTTAGGGGAAAACATCTCTGTGCTATACAAAGAAGGAAACCTACCTTCCCCCTTCCCTCTCAGTTTGGGTGTCCCTCACCTCAGGGTGAACACTTCTAACTCAGGAACTCACCACTTCATAAGGAAACCCACTCCACTTCAACTGCTGGAAAATTCTATGTTGTTTGGAGCCCAAATCTCCTTCCCTGTCATTTCTACTCACTTGTCCCAGTTTACTTCCTCTAGATCAATCAAGTCTCTTCTCTCTTTCAAGTATTTAAAAGAAGCAATGATGCTTCCCCCACAACCCATCTCTTTTCAAATGTTTCAATGGCCATTCTTTTATTACTTTTCTTTGAGTCAATTCTATGGTATGTTAAGCATTAATATAAGGGGAAAAAAGGGCAGCCCTTTTTAATTAAATATAGAGTTAACTCAACAACTTAGACTCACACACTATTCTTCAGGAAGATCACAGAGCAATAACATGGCTGTTGGAAAAGGACATCTAAACTCTTTATAGCTAAGGAAGATGAAAGGAATATTTCCAGTAGGGTTGGGGCTAGAGATGGCTCAGGCTTAAAAGGACATGGGATAACCAAGACTGAATTTAAACAACACTGGAGAATAAAACAAATGAGGAAAAAAAGAGATAATTATGTCCTAAAACAATGACCCTGGCTATGAAGCAAAATTAGCATAGTCCTTTCTAATTTAAATGTGTTGAAAGTGGTTGAGCATGACAGCAGAAAATTACAAGGTTTACGACACAGGCTTTGGTTAAAGTGATGGCAATGGGATTATTGTAGCTTTTTTCTGCTGATAGCAATGATTATAAAGTTACCTATAAATATTAACTGTTTAATGCTAGTTGAGGTTTTACTTTGCTGGCAAGTACAGAGCCATTCCATACTTCAAGTGGGTTTTGTATATGTTGTTTTTACTTAGTTTAATTTTGGTTAGTTTTAATTCATCACTTATAGGTTCAGCTGCTTTTTGGTGCCCAGTACTTGTTTCTTTCCTGCCTTCCACTCTTTCTAGTTCCCTTCTTTTCTTCCTTCCTTCCTTCCTTCCCTCTTTTCTTCTTTCCTTGTTTTCATCTTTGGATCCAAGATGAAAATGAGGAAGTCTTAGAAACGGAGATTCTTACAAAGACTTTTTTCAATTTTGCCCACTTTCTCATAGAAAGGATCTTATACCAATGTCTCAATTTCCAACTTAACTATACCTTTATTTCCAAACAAAAGTCCACCGAGCTGCATAACCATCTTTAGTTCACTCTGCAGCACAGTTTTCTTAACTGTTGTGTCTATCACATTGACCCATTTAATTACTTGCCACTTTCTCATGCTTCATCACATTACTTTTATGTAGGAGAATTCATCAGGTCAATACTTTGTACATTACCCACTCCCCCATCTAATCAAATAGAATATACCTTTATTTAATTAACTTTACTTCCTGATTTGAGGAAAAATGACCATTTTATGTGCAGGTAAAGTCAACAAATAGGCTCACGTTAAAAAAAAATAACACTAATCAACAGTTAATGGTTAGGTGTCTGTCTAAACAACTTAATTAATAAAAGATTTAACCCAGGGTTTCTTAACCTCGACACTATTAACATTTTGGTCCAGATAATTTTCAGTCTTGGGGTTCTGTCCTAGGCACTGCAGTAGCATGCCTGGCCCTTACCCAGTGGATACCAGGACAAACAACCCCCTGTCCCCAGTTGTGGCAACCACAATGTCTCCAGACATTGTCAGATATCCTGGGGAGACAGAATCACCTTCAGTGGAAAACCACTTATTTAACCCAATCAAAAAATCTTCAATTGTGAGGAAAAGAAATAACATACTAGTCTTAATGGGATTAGCTTGTCTGCCACATAATGCCAACTACTGGCAATAGAAACTCATAATGGTCTAAACCAAGTAGAAAACTTGTGTTAGGCTACTAGCACCAGAGGTAGGAAAGAGCAGTAATTTAAATAAGATAGAAGTTTATTTTTCTATTATGCTAAAGAAGTCTGGAAAGTGGCCCTTCAGTTGCTGGTTTGGGGTACCACGTTACTGTCAGAAGCCTGGGCTCCATACCTGTCTTTTTGCTTGATCATCCCTAAAGACCGCCTTTCATCATACAGCTTCCAGGTTGGTGGGTTATCAAGCCAGCCTGGCTGCTCTAGTTCTAAACTTGAAGCAAGAGCAGGAACTGGTAGGGTAAAAAAGGAGCAAAGAAACTTTCCAAGAAGCCCCACACCTACCTGGAGGCTGAAACAGGAAGGAAGGAAGGAAGGCTGAAACAGGTATTTTTCAGATGAATTACTATCATCACTTTGATAATAAGAAAGAAGAAAGGAGATTGTATTTTGTGTTCACAGCTAGCAATGTTTCCCATTTATTTATTCTTTTATATTCAGACAAATACTTCTTAAACATTTACTATGTGCCAGAAACTCTGCTAGGCATTGGAAATAAAATAGAGTGAACTCTGCTCTCTGGGAGCATATAATTTATAGGGATAGGCAAGTATTCTATGAAAAATTAAGCAATTATTGAAAAAATTTCAACTGTTATAAATGCTACAAAAACACAGAATATGCTCTGAGCCTCTTAAAGGCAAAACGGGTTTTTCTGTTTCTTCAGATCATACAAGTGGTTTGGCATGTAGTATGTGCTCAATAAACTTTTGGGGCCAGATGTAGAGCCTGATCTGGATCAAACACATGTAAATTCATGTGAATTTATAAAATCAAAATAATAGTGTAGGGGCTTCCCTGATGGCGCAGTGGTTGGAAGTCTGCCTGCCAATGCAGGGGACACGGGTTCGAGCCCTGGTCTGGGAGGATCCCACATGCCGCGGAGCAACTGGGCCCGTGAGCCACAATTGCTGAGCCTGCGCGTCTGGAGCTTGTGCTCCGCAACGAGAGAGGCCGCGATGGTGGGAGGCCCGCGCACCGCGATGAAGAGTGGCCCCCGCTTGCCGCAACTGGGGAAGCCCTCGCACAGAAACGAAGACCCAACACAGCCATAAAATAAAAATAAATAAATTAATAAAGTAATATTAAAAAAAAAAGCACTGTTAAAAAATAATAATAATAGTGTAGCTATACAAGTCAAAATCAATCAATGTCCATTATACTTTAGTTTCACAGATTGTTACTTTAAACCCAGGTTGCAAAATATACCATCTTAAGTAAAGTCCCACAGAAATTCTATCCCCCTATTAAGTGAATTCACCTCCATTGATATTTGCACCAGAAGGTCAACTATTCAAACATTTTATTTATTAAGTTATTTCTGCAGTAAATTTACATGATTTTTTCCTCAAAATCTACAACTTGGGTGGCTCCAAAAACAAACTAGTCTCAACTCTTCCTCCAGAATCTTGGTTTTATAACTCTTTTTTTTTTTTGCATGTATATCCTGCTTCATATGTAAATAAGCTCTCTATGGTGGGTGTACAATCTAAAGTTGTTTTAGAGGAATCTAGAAATCAATGCATTTAGGGAGTAAACAAATTCATTTCAGCCATATTAACCTTAAATATTACTCTGATTTGTGCAGCACTGAAGCTTACCCACATTCATACACAAACTCATCCAGAGACACATAAATAAGAGACTGTCAAAAATATCTCCATTATTATCCAGTATCATCCAGTCAGTTCAGAAAACAATAACAATTGAAATATGTCTGCACTAGAAGACACCTTCCTTTTATTGCCTTAAAAGATATTTCTCTGTGGCTTTATTTTGCTACAAGAGAGCAATGGGCAATCTCAGAAATTTTCTATTTCTTTTGTGAAACTAAACTAACCAGCTCTCTTACAGGGATTGTATAAGTAAACCTCCAGTCTCAGATTTTGTTTTTCTACCACTACTCAAACACCATTAAAAGAAAAGTCTTAAAGACTGTTACGTTTCCTACCATCATGGTCATTTTGTGATTTAATCTGTAGATGTTAAATTGGTAACAAAGCTCATCTCCTTCCAATAAACAAAAACAGCCAGATGTATTTTAGCTCCAAATCACAGCATAACTTAAAGACCCAATATATCTGCTTACTATTTAGAGTTAGAAATAAATTTGTCTTATGGACATTAAAATTTATGCACATTTGACCAGTCTGAACAATCAACAACCTGAAGATATTTAGAAAATTACATGTGCAGTTCATCAAAAATACATAATTAGTAGTTAGGCAAGTGTAGCAATTGGAAGCACAATTTTTAATAATGAAATGAGAAATAACTGGTTGAAGTTTGATATGAAAGTTATGTATATCCTTGAGGGGCTAAAGCATTGATATAAATATTCATATCCACTGAATCTAATATGTTTCTGCCTGTACTATTTAGATAATCGAGGCAAAATCTGGTGGAATGTTTTATTGTTATGTTATTTGCATTATCTGAATGGTCTCCTGGCAGAATGTAATCTATACTATTAGTGCCAATAGTGGAATAAGCTGGAAAAGGGTTAGCAGCTAGCATTGAACAGGTAATGTTTGTATTTCTATTAACTCTTTCTGCATTTCCTAGGGTTCGCCACTGAAGACCATGGAGGTCAAAATTCAGGTCCAAATCCAGAGCGGAAGGGGAGAGAAAGCCAATTCATGGGAGCAGGGTAAGAGTGGGCCATATTAGTTAGAATGGTCATTTTTGAAGAAAAACATTATTTGGACTTTGAGTGAGTTTGCCTAAAAAGGGGTTTAAGATTTATGGGTTGATATTTAAAAGCATTGTCATATTTCCATCTTTGAATTCTTGAAGTTGCTCACCAACCCTCCATTTTTCTTTCAAGGACACTTTTAAGCCATTTCATCCCAATGCAATTTGAACATTTTAGTATTTTGAAAATACTGAAACATTTAAACATTTGATATGATTTGAGTTTATTTTTCAAGATGTTAACCTAGGTTTTGTTTAATACACTTTATATTTTAGTAGGTTTAGCTTTACAGAATTATGATGAAGGGAGTATAGAGAGTTCTCATTACCTCACATTCAGTTTTTCCTATTTTTAACACCTTACATTTGTATAGTATCTTTGTCACAATTAATGAACCAATATTAATCTATTTTTATTAACTAAAGTCTACACTTTATTTGTATTTCCCCATTTTTTTCCTTAATGTCCTTGTTCTACTGTAGGACCCCATCCAGGACACCACATGACATTCAGTTGTCATGCCTCTACCTGTTTCTTCTGGCTGGGACAGCTTTTCAGATTTTCCTTGCTTTTGATGACCTTGAAAGTTTTGGAGACTACAAGTCAGGTATTTTGTAGAATTTTCCTCAGTTAGGATTTGTTTCGTGCTTTTTTTTCTCATAACTAAACTGGGGTTATGTGGTTTTTCGAGGAAGGACACAGAGGTTACGTGCCATTCTCATAACATCATATCCAGGGTACATACTATCAACATGACTTATCACTGTTGATATTGACCTTGATCACACGGCTGACATAGTGTTTGTCAAGCCTCTCTACTGTAAAGTTACTCATTTTCTACCCTTTCCATACTGTGCTTACAGAAGTAAGTCACTATGTATAGCCCACACCTACGGATGAGGAGTTAAGTTCCCCCACTTGAGGGCAAAGTAGCTACATAAATTTTGTGAAATTCTTCTGCATGGGAGATTTGTCTAATTCTCTCCCATCTGTTTCTTTATTCAATAACTTATTTATATCAGTTAGTATAGGCTCATGGATATTCATTTTATACTTTGAGTTATAATTCAGTATTACTTTATCTATCTTCTTGGTCAAATTGTTCCAGCTTTGGCCACTGGGTGCTCTTTCCATTGACTCTTGTGTCCCTTTGACACAATGTGGTTTTTATTTTTTATTTTTATTTTTTGAATACTTCCTTTCTAGCACTTGAGGCTCACTGTGGAATCAATCATTTCTCCAAGGAGCCCTGGTTCCTTTTATTGGAAAATGGTATTAAAAACCAAGATCTGGGTGCTGGGTCCTAGTTTTCTGAAATGTTTCCTTGTGTATTACTATAGAATAAATGCTTAATGCAGCCTAACTAGAGCAGATATTCTTAAAAGAAATTAATCATTATTAATGATTGCCTTCTGCATCTTATCCTAATATTTGTTTAAGCAACTATGTTGTGTAATATTGTAGTAAATTTTCTAGATAAGAGACTCCGTTTTGCCTATCATTTTTGTCTTCTTGTTAAAAATATCTTTACTTTCATAAAAACAATGGGAGGAGTTGGGACAGGGGTGAATTAAACCCCCACAGTACGGAAGCAGCATAATGAAAACAGGTTCATGTTTGCAGCAAGGCAAGGGTTTCCTCACAATATATTTATTCGTCTTTTATAACAAATTCTTCAGAAGATGAGTGTTCCAGCATCTCACATGGATTGTATTCTAAAATGAGAAAATAACTACATTTTAAGAGGCTTATAGAAGTAGTACCACATATTTCTCCTAATACACACATATTCATACATGAATATATTAAATAATACATTCAGTAAATATCCATGGGCCTCCTGTGGATAAGTTACAGATTGTTTGTGTGTGTGCGTGTGCACGCATATGCACATATACACATACACATGCAGTTTGGAGAATCACAAGTCCATGATCTTTGTTTTCCTTACTGTTCATTTTGTCACTGATTTTATGCATGTGCTCATTTACGTTGCTTAAGGGGAGAAAAAGCTGTACATAAAAACAGATTATCTTTTAGAGCACCCCAGGGTTAGTTTCATTTTCCACTCTTCTTTTTATGAAGAAAAAGATAGGAAACGTAAACCAGCACTCTTAAAGAAGAAAATGCATGAAATGAAACAAGTAAGCTTTCAAAAAATACGCAAAACACAACAGGCAGACCTCCAGCTTAGTGGGAGGTCTGGGGGTGAAATATGTGCTGTGTACTCGCGCCCAGTATATCTTCAGCACTTAAAAAAAGATAAAAGTGGTCTTGAAAGTGAATGAAGTTGACTCTTAAAAAGTGGGTTTTAGATGTTGAATATTTAATTCACTGATAAAAGGGACCTGATTTCCTGCACACGGCTGCCATAAATAAAAAAAAGCACATCTTAAAAGAGAAGCAATGAGCAGAAACTGACCTTTCTGTGAGCAAGCAGATGAGAGAAGGTATTTGGCTAATCCCAGCTCTCTCTGATTGGTCAGACAGCACCGTGTTGAAAATGTCTCCATCTGGGCTAATCTGCTCTCAGTTGGATGAGCTGAGGCCTTCAGAGTTAACCTGACATTTAACAATAATTACCCTTTCGAATGACCCCGGCCCAATCGCCTGCTCTCTTAGAAATCTCTTTTTTTGTGCGTGCTCCCAAACCCCTTGACTTTTGTGTTAGAGATATGGAAAAAAAAAAAAAAAAAGATGAGACGATAGAGCTTGTGTGTGTAAACATCCAGAAGTGTGTGGTCATGTGTATTTATATACCTATACATTATATATAAAGACATATAATACCATAGATGGTAACTATACAATACCAACTGGTAATGGGGCCTCATTTAATGGCTCCATTTTACTGCTCTGAATTCTATAACTTATCAGTGCCTTGCGGTATTAAAAAGAAAACACAGGAATAACATCAATTAAAGTGGGACAGGATTTGTTTACTGGCTATTTTATGAAAGTCAAAGTTCCAATCTGGCCTTGCTCAAGCATTTGTGTGTCCCTTATCAGACACCAGGAGAAATGGTGCATGAAAAGAGGTTCAGATGAAAAACCAAGTTCAAGGGTCATGAAGGCTAACTGTGGATGAAATGTGGCCATTTCTTTTTACCTGAGGCTGGCTTCATCTTTTCTTAGAAAGGTCATTGTGATAAAACAAAAACACATCTTGGAAAGAAAATCCATTCTGGGGTTTTATTTGCTTAAAAAAGGAGAAAAGCCTTTCCCAGTTTAGACCTGCATTTTCCCAGAGCTTTCTTAACGAAGGCCATTGTAAGACAAGCAGTTTCTAACACTAACATTTAGTAAGGAGCTTCCCTCAGGCTGAAGGTTTGAATTGGATAGCCATCCAAAAGTTCAAGTACTTCTCCTAACCCTGTCCAAAGTATCAGACCTGGTTGGCTTGGCAAAAGTGGTCTGAAACTCCTATAAGCACAATTTCTTTAAACCTGTATGTTGTTTGCTTTTTTAAGCCCACTTTAAATACCAAAAGAATAATTGTTTACAAATATTTCTTCCCACCTCTTCTATAACTAACACAGAAGAAATCAAACGTGGAAATACACATAGGCATAATATATGCACATAAGAAGCCGTATCAGTGTATTTCATTCTGAGCTGGTCCTTCAGGTGTATACAAGATGGTTGGGGAGAGCAGGTACACAGCTTGGTCTAATGCACACTTGCCAGTTCCATATATATCCTCCAAGTCTCTCAAGCCCACTTCTTTATAATTTGGAGGATTCTTTCCTTGAAATAATCCTCAGACCCTCTTATCACCCTGCCTACTTACTTTCCAGAGTTAGAATTCACTTGCTGGATTTTTTTCATTCATAGCTCAAATCTTAACTATGGTCACTACCAGCCAACCTCATGGGGCTGTTACCATGGCCTTAGCTTCATTAGAAGCACAGCTGACTGGATAAACAGAGGATATGTCAGGATTCTGAAGGCTACAGAATATGCCACCCCAAAATATGTCCTTTGATATATTGATTAGTTTAAGCTGTAGGCACCTGAAAAAAGCCAATGCAAAGAGAGGCTTTCTCTTAACTCCCTTCTCTACCTATGGACAGATTCTCCAAAAGGAACTCAATTGTCATAAATCCCATCCCTGACGTTTCACCAACCAGGGAGAATTGACTTCTTACAGGGGAAGAGACTGGAAATCCATGTCACACCCAGACACTCTTTGTCACAAACTATCATACCTCCCATCTATTCTTCTAAGGGCTCATCCGTCTTTCCTAAAAGGCATTTACTCTCCCCTAAGAGAGCCCCCTCCTCTTTCCCGACAAGATAGTGTTTAATTCTGAATTCAAAGCCACTTCTTTGTGTTATTTTTCCTGGGTATCTCCCATGTGTACATGAAGTATACATGCTACTAAACTTCTGTTTGCTTTTCTCTTGTTAATCTGTCTTTTATAACAGGGGTCTCAGCTGAGAACTCAAAAGGGTAAAGGGAAAATTATTTTTCTCCCCTACAATTCCATTCTTAGCAATAATCTGACGCTGTAGCATTAGAATCAAGAAGATTGAAAGACTTTTTCTCTATGTCTCTTCCCTCATCTCTCTTCGAAATAGATAGACAGACAGATAGATAGATAGGTAAAATTATAATGATAAGTACTACTTACTTTTTTCCCAAATCTGGCCTCCCCAAACATTGCAAGCCCTCAGTAAAGTGGACTTTATCTTTTTTCAACTATTAACCAATCACTAATCTTGTAACAGGAATGCTTTTGCGTAAAATTGTACCTAACAGTGTTTCTTTGGCATGCTCAGAACCTTCATTATCTCGAAGTTTGACTTGAAAACAAATCCTGTTAGTTGAGTATGAGATGCTGGCAGACTTCACTGGCTATACTGTAACAACTGGATGATTTCCAAAATGAAAAAGATATTTGATAAGTTTGCTTTATCATACAAGTCCTCAAATTCCCCACCTCCTTAATAATAATAAAACATACATATGGTTATTATCTTTACAATAAAGTCCTCTTTTGAGAACATTTTAAATATTTTGCCATTTATAAAAATTAATTATATTAATAAATTAATTAATTAAAATTAATTAATTAAAATAATTTAATTGCATTTTATTAAAACTTTAAAAATTAATTAAAACTAATTTCTCTCTGCTCATTGGAGTAAGTTTGGAAAAATTGAAAAGTTGAAGGAAGGACAAAATTCATTTAGTTTCTACATTCCTTTTTCTTTTCCTAAAAATGGCAATGAGTAGTAATAGATAAATCATATCAACTTGCACTAGAAATTGACAAAAAAGCCAGACCAGATTTTCTTCATAGATCATCTCATTTAATTCCCCAAACAATCCTATTCAGTAGGTATTATTGGTTTTGATTCTTAGATTTAAATATAAAAACACATTTAGAGAAGTTATGGAATTTGTTTAAGGCAGAGTTTCTCAACCTCAGCCCTATTGACCTTTTGAGCTAAATAATTCTTTGTTGAAGGGGCTGTCCTGCGCATGCGGATGTGTAGCAACATCTCAAGCCCACTAAATGCCAGTAGCACTCCCTCCCCAGTTGCGACCATCAAAATGTCTCTAGGCATTGCCAAAGGTCCCTGTGCAGCAAAATCATCTCCAGTTAAGAACAACTGACTCAAGATCCTACTCCTCGTCAGTGATAAAAGCCTAGGAATAAAAGCCAATTCTTCTATCTCTCTTCATAGTTGTGATCTTATTCCAAATGTAGTTTACATTTTGTTTTTCTTACTTAACATGTGTTGTACTTGGATTAACCATCTCTTTTTCATTCAGCATTCTTTTTTGGATAATACTAATAATGTCTTAATGATTACCTTTACATGTAATCTTGTTTTCTTCTATGTTTATGATTTCCCTTATGCTGTATTTCTCAAGCTGAAATCTCTGAGTCATAATGTGTGAATTTTGTAAGACTTCTGACATAAATTGCCATATTAGTTGAGCCAACTTATAATCCAAACAGCATTGGATCAAAGCATCTTGTCTTGCCCCTGCCCTACCATGTTTATTTGAGGTTTGTAACTGCTGATCTTAAAATCATGTGGCTCTTAAACATCCAAAATAGGTTAAAATTCCCCTTGAGAAATAAAAGCACATGTGTTATCATTAATGTCATCAATGTAGTAAGTATTTTAAGTAGAACACAGCCATTAATCTTAACTATATTTAGCCTACTAATTCTTATTGGAGTTCCTTACCCTTCTGAATCCCTCTGGCCACCCACAATTTCCCAGGAGAAGCTCTAGCCAATGGAATAATTTTTATTAACACTTCTGAAATGAGTCATTTTCTTCTGTATTGTGATGGAAACCATGAATATCAGTTCTTTCCCTTGGACTCCAGTTCCTCCCTAAGAGCTAGACACCTGCAATTCAATCAAAGAAAGAATAGTAAAGGAAGTATATCTTATACATTTGCTAGATTCAAGGTACAGTGCTTTACCTAAATTATCTCATTTAATTTGCATGGAAAGTATTTGAATTTTGCAGATGAGGACACAGATTTAATATTAGTTACTTATACAAGTTCACAAGCTAGAAAGTGGTAACACTGATATTTTAAAGCAAACCTCTGCTGTTTGGACATCTACCAGATTGATAGACCTCAAAGACATTTCCCCTGAGAAAAGTATTAATGCTCACGGATACCCCAAAGATATTTATACAACCAGCAGTATTGGTCCCATCTGAGACCTTGATAGAAATGCAAATCTAAACATCTGGGAATGGGATCCAGCAATCCCTTTAACAAGCCCTGCAAAGGAAGGTGATACATGCTCCAGTTTGAGAACGACTGCTCTTCCAAAAACCTTTCCCCCTCTACAGTAATGGCTGCACCTGAATGCATTACAAGTAAGGGCAAGGTACGTTTACCTTTTTGGTGCATTATACAGAAAAAAAAAAAAAAATGTCAAATGTGAGAAGGGTTTTCTGCTTTTACCCTGACCTTACAAATTATCTATGTTTTTTATTTCTCCAGTTTTCCTCTTTACTCCTTACCCTATTTGGAGTTTATCATCTGACTTCTTATACCTCTTTTTACATTTTTCCCTATTGTTAAGCCTGATTTCTACAAGACTCTTACCTGGGAGAGGCTGAAAAGAATGATGTGTGAGGGCCAACAATTCTAATTTTACTATTTTCATTGAGGCATTCAATCCTTTCATTGAAATTATCATCGTCAATTGTGGTGACCTGTCATTTCCTTTGCGAGGTATTCTACATGGTTTTAGAACCACCATATGGGCTGATAGCATGGTTGAACTTGTTTTGCCTCAGTTGACTACCTTTCCCAAACTGGACTGGAGTTTCCAAAAAGAGATCTCTTCACACCACTGCATTTTCCACTTTCACAGTCAATTAGCAATGGCTGCCAATGTTGGGCAGGGCAGAAGATTTGGAGCACTGCCCTTGAGAAAATGCCATGATGAGATATTGCCATAGAAACATACGTCATCAAAGGTCATAAGATAACAAAGGCATTCTTATTTAAGCAAAAGCATATGCTCAAAGGTATAAAAATTGCTTACATATCCTTACCATGGACTTGAGCAACTAGGCTAAGGAAAATGCAACAAACAATAAAACCTGGAAATATTTGCAGTGAGGAAACTAATTCAGCATAAGCCATGAAGTCAGCATTCATAAATTCATTTCATTCTTGTCCCACATTTCAAGCCAGGTCTCTTAATCATTCATCACAAACCATCTATGAGGTTATTGACAGGTCAGAAGTGTGGCCTTTCTCTCAGAGTATTTTAGGGTCTTACCTCACTCTTCGGGGCTCCTTGGAGATTCCCCAACAGGCCGATAAGCGATTCTTTCTGCACAATACCCAGCCACAATCTATACAGCAAAAACATGTCTGTTAGTGACTCATCTCTACCATGCTATTTTCTCCATGTTAATTAGATCACACTAGAATACCTATCAGTAAACTGCAGAGGTAGAAATGGCCCCTTTTAAAGCTATGGAGCAGAGAAAGAACTCCTTGTTAAATTCTTCTGAAATTAACACTCATCTATTCAGAAGAAACTTACCTGCATTCATCCCTTTTATCTACACCCCTCCCACTGCTTTATTTTTTAAGTCACCCAGACCTTGTCTTTCCAGTAATGTCATAATCAGCAGGCTGAAAGCAAGGTTGCTGATAATTGTTCTTTATGTTGCTCTTTGTTTAGTATCTGATTCAATACATCTGTGTGGACACCATTTCATCACCTTAGTAACAGAGGTGAAAAAAATCAATGGCAATCAGATTACCTTGTTAACAGAAAGGCTAAAGGGCCAGTGTGTTAAGTTCATGGTGCATCACCTTTCATTTAAAACATTTCACTTTTTTTATTATTTATCTTTATTATTATTTATAGCACCGAGTCCAGAGCGTTTCCAAACACAGAGTGTGGCCTTGCATTTGTCTTCTGCAGAGTCAAGCATTTCTGCCACATCACCGACTGGGTCGGGGACCCCTCGTACAGGCCCAGTGGAAAGCCTGCGGAGAGTCCATTGTTGCCATTTCTCACAAAGTGTTTTGGAACAGTCCCGAAGGGCTATGATTGCCAAGCTGATTTAGTGATCTGCATTGTCGTACAATATTGTATCTATTGTTGTGTTTGTTATTTACTGTTGGTTCTTATTAAGATCACTGTTATTCTCCACAGAAGCAATGTGCCCCAAGCTACGTAAGGGGCATTATAATGTGCCCAAAGAACAAAATCTCTCAACAGGGAACTTCCAGATGAAAGACGTGATATGGGACGGCACAGGCCAGAACAATAGAGATGGATGCAGGGTAGTTGTACACAGAGGGTTAGGTGATTATTGCACGAGGAAGTGCTTTGAAGAACAGGTGGGTATGGAGGAGGGTTTTGAAAGTGGAGAAGGATGATGTGTTATTGCAAACATGTTATTGTTTGAGCTTAGTGGATGATTCAACAATATTTTTGAAAAACCAACGTGCTATTGGACCTGAAATTCTAAGACTCACTGAAAGACATAAAAGGCATGTAGGCAAGAGGACAGTTTTATTGCCCTTGATTTCAAGACCAAATGTTACGGGAAGTGACCACTGCTTACCCTACATTATAACGCAATGGCCAAATGTCAGCTGCCTGTGCTCAATTAAGAGACTTGCAAGTGTCCACATGGGTTCCTTAAACTAGAACTTGTGTCTCTGCATTTGGGGGAATACTTGGAGGTTTTTTTAGAAATCCCTGGAAACATGAACTTGGCCTGAGTTTCAGGAGGTGAGGCCTTGGAGGGAGTGACCCTGGAAGTTGGTATGGATGAGGATTTGACTCCACTTCTGGGCTATCTGTTTTTAGAAAAGCAAATTAAACTCAGATTATAATGTAAGGTCATCATAAATGTTCCAATTTCAGACTGAATTCAGCAGATCATGTCCACTGTAGCCGCAGGTTGGCTGCAAGGTCAACAGGCGGGCAGAAGTATTAATTGCTCTCAGACAGCCATGAGATTTAGAAACTTCATTCCATTGACTCTTCATAAGATTCTCAACAAAGTTTGCACCCCTTTGCACTTGGAAATTGGAAGCTCAGATCATGTAAATTGTAATTGGTGGAGTATGAGTGTGAACTCAAGTTTGTTTGACTTAGGCTATTTGTTCCACTCCATTGTTGGTGCTTAGAGTATGGTCCCAGGACTGACAGCATCCCCTGGGAACTTGTTAGAAATGCACACTCCTATATGGGAGGATTTGCACAAGTATGCACAAATTAACCTCATCTTGTCAGGGAGCTACACTCTCCCCAACAGGCTTTCTAGGTCACCCCATTTCTACTGAACCAGAATCTCTGGGCATGAGGTCTAACACTCTGTGTTCTAATAAGACCTCTAGCTGATTCTGATCACACTAAAGTTTGAGCACCACACATGCCAGCTCAGCAGGTCCTACAGTCTTTAGCATCTCTCTGAGATTCTGGTGAACAAACCAGGAGTACAGCACAGAGAGGAGGACCTGGCAAGAATACTCTCCAGTGTCACTAGGACAAGTCCAGAGCAAGTTGGATTCCTTAGGAGAAGATACTGATATCATGCTGCTAAGCATAGTTCTTTATTATACGATGCAACATAATAAAGTCCTGGGCAAATCAGATTAACTAGGAGAGACAATCTAAGGCAACCAATGGTGTTTATCTCAGATGATAAAAAGCTATTCCTTCTCAAGACAACTATTGCCCGGCCCTACATTTTCAAATTTCTAAAGGGACTTTTGTGTACCAAATTCTAAGTTCTCAAAAGATTTTTTAATCAATTTATTTATTTTTATTTTAAAGACAAGTCTTGCAATTACTGGCCAGGGCACATGGAAAGTGTCAGAGGTCAAAAGGAGACATGATAAAGAAATGAAGTGGGTGACCCCCCAGACCGTATCTTGATCCAGGGAAGGACCTGAAAAAAATTGCACTTCCTTTTTTTAATTTTTTTTTAAATTTAATTTTTACTTTATATTAAAGTATAGTTGATTTACAGTGTTCTGTTAGTTTTAGGTGTACAGCAAAGTGACTCAGTTATACATATACATATATCCATCTTTTTCAGATTCTTTTCCCATATAGGTTATTACAGAATATTGAGTCAAGTTCCCTGTGCTTTACAGTAGGTCCTTGTTGATTATCTATTTTATATATAGTAGTGTGTATATGTTAATCCCAAACTCCTAATTTATCCCTCCCCACAACTTTTCCCCTTTGGTAACCATAGGTTTGTTTTCGAAGTCTGTGAGTCTGTTTCTGTTTTGTAAATAAATTCATTTGCATCTTTTTTTTAGATTCCACATATAAGTGATATCATATGATATTTGTCTTTCTCTGTTTGACCTACTTCACTTAGTATGATAATCTCTCAAATTGTCCCATCGTTACCCTCTTCAGGATAGATCTTTGAGTGCTTTTGACCTAACTACAGTAGTCATTGATCATTTTCTTGCTTTCTGGTAAACCAACTTTGTTTTATTTTGTCGCATATTTATTTCTTCTCTATCTTTGCTACTTTTGTAAGTTAGCTTTGATAATGGTTTTAATTTCCATTTTTCTGGAATTTTGCTGTGAAACATTTGTACTATAAGTAAACAACACACATAAAAATACATTCTAAACCAACAACTCTTTTCAGGCATCGTTTTGGCAATATATATTTTAAAAAGTTTGTAAAACATTCAGACCCTTTGGCAGAAAACATATATTTCTGAGAGTCTATCCTGAGGAGCTACCCACGAATTTGGATAAAACCTGTGTGAACAATACAATGGTATTATTTAAAAAAAAACAGTGACAAAACCAAAAACTGATGCCTGCAATCCTAAATCCAACAAAATGGGTTGAATAAAGTAAATATCATGCAGCATTTAAATATGTAATTAGGAAAACAATTTATCATTTTTCAAAATGTGCTTGTATAATTAAATATGAAAAAAGTACAGTATGAAGTTGTATATACACTAAGATTGCAATTATAAAATACATATGCTTATGATAAAACATATTTCAGATGATAAACACAAATGAATAGTGACTGTGTTGGTGAGTTAATGGTCCAATAAAAAAAAAAAATCTTGGCTTCTCAAAGTTTCTGTAATGCTGTCATATTAATTTTATAATACTAAAAATTACTTAAACCATTCAAAATGGCCCTTGTATCAGAATGGTTGGAATATATTGATCATCTCTTAATTATAATTGCTTACCACTTCATTTAGTATAATATGTGAACATTATTTGAATTAAAAACAAAACAAATCAACTCTAAGGTCTTTGAGAAGCACTTTTGCTTTGCTCTGCTAGTTCCCTCTCATAGTTGCCTTTCTTCTGAGCAGCTCAGTCACTGAAAGGCACTTACATGGCTCTCAACGAGCACCATTATTTGACTCCATTGTCTGGGACAACTGTTGCCAGAAAGCAAGGGCTATTATTGGCTTCAGATTCTGTGTCTTGGCTGAATACAACCGCATATTAGAGACCAAATAAAATGGAACACAGTCGTACTTTGCATTGATGTTTGTTAAATATATACAGATAGAGATAAATGCAGAGATAGATCTAAAACCCATTGAGACCATCAATCTTGATATTCCAAACTTCTTTCCAGGCAACTGAATCTATGTCTCAAATCTAGACCACATTAATTATATAAATTTAGTCAGCTATAAAAATTTGAATTCTAAGTCCCACGTGCCTTTTATTTTGCATCTCAAATATGGGTTGAACTTTATGTTAATGAAAGTATGACCACTGAATCTTGGAACTTTATAGCTACACTGTCCAATCTAGCCTCTCCAATCATACCTGTGGATGCAAGAGAAAAATACTGGGTCCCTGACAGGAAAATTTGAGTGTGAAGCTTGTTTGGATACTCATGTTGGGTGCCCTTGACCATGTCTGATTACCCTATTTCTTCATGTAAAAAAAATGGGTCATAAAGCCTTGTCCATTTTGTGTGCTCATTTGAAATCAGAGTGCGGAAAGCACTCTAAAAAATATGAGTGACAGATATAAGGAGATACTTTCCTTACTGAATTCAGGAAGATGGAATTTTTTAATTTTTTCACTGCTTTTTCTCCCCTGGCTGCTTTTTCTCCATTTTTTTTTCTTTTGTTAATTTTTTAGTACTATGCCACTCGTTTTAGGGTTTCTGAGGGCAGGAAGGGGAATCCATAGGAATTCTATGACCCTGATTTACCTTCTAGATTCAACAAAATACTCACAATTAGAAGAGAACACAAAAAGGCTGTTTCATGTTTATGAGTTTACAAACTATGATGTCTTCTACATGCCTGAAGAGTCAAGTCTGCCTTCAGAGCCAAGAGTTTACACCCATCTTCATGTATGTGTTATAACATACATCTTTCATTGATCAAGAAAAATGACAAAATCTTGTCAGATTTTATATGTACTGCCACTGCCAATATCTCACTTATTTGCCCCTTTTCTGAGCTTTGACAGTGTGCTGCATTCATTCTTCACCCAGAGAACTTACCAACTGTGCTGAAACAATCCACTGTTTTACTTCTTATCTTTTTGAGTTCCTTGAAGGCAAGGAGTTTTATTTATTTATTTTTTTTCAAGTATACAATTCCAGGACCAGCATGATTTCCAACTACTTTTAAGCACCTGAGGAATATTTGTGCCAAGGAGACAGTTTACCAAATTGATTGGAATGAGAAGTGTTGGATACAAATTAAAGATTGGGGGAGAGGAGAGAAGGCCTTAACTGGTTGGTTAAGTTCTTCAGAATTTATCCCAAAGCAATAAATATTTACTGAGGTTTGTGTGAGGTGTGTTTTAGGAAAACTAATCAGGAGGAAAGCAGTACAAGTCCTGGAAAAGGAAAGAAGTCAGGAGATACTGTGCAATTAATAGGGGCCTCAACTGCAGCTATCGATACAGAAATAAAAATTCAGGGGAAGAGAAAAGAGACGTTACCAAAAATATATACAAATACCACTGTGGTTCCATCTTTAGTCATTTTTTCTTCAGGTGCTATGGTAAGATTTCAAAGGCTAAGACTATTTTGCTAACTTTTGTTGCACTAGATCTAGTCTAATTTCTAGGGGTCTTGATGAACTAGATAAAAATATGTGGTAAATGGGTTTATTCTTTAGTGGACAGAGCTAGTTAAATGAGAAATCCTTATCAGTGATATGGATGTCCCCTCAATAGCCATATGTATCAGACCTGTCTGGTGTTGATCCAAATGACACCATTTTAATGAAATGAATTGGATATGCATTTTGGTATTTTGTTAACTGAAAATGTATTATCTTATAGCAAAGATTCATCAACATTTGGTACTTTATGTATACTAACCAAAAGTATTTAGAATGTTCATTTAGCAAAATAAATAAATAAATAGCTAGATTAATTAATTAATTAAAATCTCAAAGGAAAAACAAGCTACAGTAGAAGAAGAAAAAAGGAGGCAAATGACTGAGTAAATTCAACAGAGTCTTCATTTTTCATTCATTGATGTATATTTAAGTATCCTTCTGTTTTAACTAAATTTAAGATTGAATCACGTGTAACTACCAGGAACCTCTTCATCACAGAATCCCACCACTGGAGTCATTTCAATTAATTAAGTGTTGCAGAGGTTAGTAACGCTTTTAGGCTGCAGAATGAAATTGTTGCATGAAGCAGCAAGTTCCTCATGTGTTATCCCTCTCTTCATCTGGATTATGGCAGGCAGAAATTAAATTTTGTCAATAGATTAAAAAAAAGCCTTATCCTTGGAATGACTTCAAACACAAATCCAATGACTTGTGAAAAAAAGGAAGAAAAACATAAATAAATCACATATAATCAAAAGTAATTCACTCCCAATTGGGAGGTTTTCACAACTTTCTGAAATGTGGTTAAATTCAAAAAGTATCATTATAAATTTTCCCATCTTTCTAAAGTTATAAAATACTGAAGAAATTCAGTTTCTTGTTTGATCCACAGTACTTAATATAAAAGAGAATTAAAGACAAAATAAGAAAAACAACCCCAAATAATCAATAAATATATATTTTATTCATATGAGAAGTCCAGCACTGTATTAGTTGAAGTCAAGAATAGTAGGAAGGGGGCTTTCCTGGTGGCACAGTGGTTCAGAATACGCCTGCCAATGCAGGGGACATGGGTTCGAGCCCTGCTCCAGGAAGATCCCACATGCCATGGAGCAACTAAGCCCGTGCGCTGCAACTACTGAGCCTGCGCTCTGGAGCCCATGAGCCACAATTACTGAGCCCATGCGCCACAACTACTGAAGCCCACAAGCCTAGAACCCGTGCTCTGCAACAAGAGAAGCCACCGCAATGAGAAGCCTGTGCACAGCAACAAAGAGTAGCCCTCCCTCCCCGCAACTAGAGAAAGCCCGCACGCAGCAACGAAGACCCAGCGCAGCCAAAAAATAAATAAAACATAAATAAATTTATAAAAAAAAAAAAAAAGAATAGTAGGAAGACTATGACCTTGTGCTCAAGTAGTTTATAATCTTCTTCATTGTTCAAGATATGTACATAGCCAATGCTTAAAAATAAAGGCAGCATGTAATAAAGCAACAACTAACATAGTGGAAGAGAGGAGGATATTAAAAAGATGAGACAAGACAATTAAAATTATTCAATGCTTACTTTGTAGCAGACCTGTACTAACAATTTTAGTTAAATTTTTGTCATTATTTTTTCTACCAAAGAAGTAATAATAAAAGTATTTTTGTTTTATTTGTTAAAGTTGAAAACACTCATGTGAGAATAACAGAAAAGAAAATCTCCTGTAAATTTACTATTAACCATCATTAAAATTTTAACTTTTAGTATTTCCTCCAGAATTTTCTATGACAATGACATATCAATATGTATCAATAATATCATATAAGCAATTTAACAATATTTTTTGCTCAACAATATCATGGGCACTTTTCCACGTCATTAAAATTTTTTAATCTAATATTATTATAAATCTCTAAACCATTCCACTTTATGGATATGTCATGATTTAACTAATCTACTAGGTACTCATAAATTATATCATTTAATTCTAGCAATTTCTAATTTTAAAAGTAACTTTCCTACCTCGTGCATCTATACTATAATACTATATTTATTTGCTATATTAAATTACTATTTTGTATATATATTACTATAGGAATTATAAAAAATTAACATCATGTCAGAAATATGAAGAAACATGAAGGGTTGTCATGTCTCACATGACTAAATTCCTAAAAGATGGCACCTGCATGCTAGTCATCCTCTTAGGTAGTATGATGCATGTAGTAGAAACAGCAGGTATTTATGTTGGATCACATAACTTTATATCAAGTACATATATGCTCTCCTTTGTGCATGCACACAGAGAATAAATGCAGAAGGGACTGTCTTAATCGATGCATTAACTTGTCAACTGGGTAAGTAATAAGAAAAGTAGGGAATTGGAACTAGATAAGTAAAAATTTTACTCTTGAAGGTAAAGGAAGAAAATGACAAGGAAAGAAAAGGTAAATTGGTTTAAACACATGGAAATTAAAGACAGAACATTGTACAGGAAGTCCCCTACATATGAACCTTCAAGTTGCAAATTTTCAAAGATACGAATGTGCATTCGCATGTCCAATCACGTAAAGTTAGTTCACATGTCTGGAGTACATTGTCACGTGTGTGCATCTTCTACAAGTGGTTGTGATTTTGTGTGCTTTATTGTACAGTACTGTATAGAGTACAGTAGTACAGTGTCTTTATTTCAAGCCCAGGATGTCCGGAAGAAAGTGTAAAAGCAGCAGTGATGAGAAAAAAGCAGAGGCCCAGAGAAAGCACAAAGAGCAACAAGAGGAAGAAGTAACTGAAGAACCGCAGAGGTTCATGTTGCAGGAAATGGCAAGGGGAATGTCTTTATTTGAAGAGGCACTGTTAGTTTTTGAGGCACAGGACCCGAACATAGAACGGTACACAAAGGTTGCAGCAGCAGTTCAGAACTCGATCCAGTGCTACCGTGTCATTTATGATGAGAAAAAAAGAGCTACTACCCAGACGTCATTGGATGGTTTTGTCAAGAGTGTAGATAGAATTGAATCTAGCAAGGAACCTGAACCTGTGCCATCAATGTCAGGCATGAGTGGATTTGCAGCTTGCCCTCCATCTCCTATTGCTGATGATCCTTCAGCTCTCCCATCTCCCACCTCCTCTCCCTCCTCCAGTCAGTAACTCTTCTTGCCTGTTCACTTGATGTTCTTGCCTGTTCACCCTGGTATGCCAGCTGTTGTAGTGTACTACTGAAATTTTCAAGGTACTGTACTGTAAGATTAAAAATGTTTTCTTTATTTTTTGTGTTCATTTGTTTTTTTATTTATTATTTGTGTGAAAAGTATAAACCTATTATAGTACAGTACTATATAGCTGATTGTGTTAGTTGGGTACCTAGGCTAAATTTTGTTGGACTTACTAATAAATTGGACTTATGAATGCACTCTTGGAATGCAGCTCATTCATATGTACAGGACTTACAGTATTTGATGGAATTCCATAAAAGAAGGTGGTGGTATAATTAAAGCAAGAGAAAAGAAGAGAGATAATGCGGCAATTGTATCTAAAGAGGATCATTAGTATGAGTTGTGCTAGCAGGAAGGTAAGAAAAGACTTTTGCTTCTAACCAAGAGAAAGTAACAGGAAACAGATTTACTTTCTAGCCTGAAACACCCCAAAAATCCAGACAAAAGAGAAAAAAACAATGGTTTCCATGATATCGGATGTCAGAAAGAAGAACAATAATGACTAAGAGATAGGAAACAAAACAGTGCATCCTTCTACTAACTCAGCTTACTGCATTGAGGGAGTTTCCAGGCTGTGGTACACTAGTGGGTAGACAGGCAGAGCATGGCTGACTTCCTGAGCTGAGGACAAAGTGATGAAGGTCTGGAGGGACTAATGTGTAGAGAGTTCACAGTATAGGAACTATAATGTAGAGAGCTAATCAAAGAGAATTCCAGGGATCTGTGGAGGGCTCCAGTTGAGCATTTAGCAGAATACTGATCAGCATATGTGTGAGGAAACTACCCAATGCTAGGGAAAGAACCACCTGAAAAGATTAGAGGAAACAGTATCCAACATCACACAGTGTTGGAAATAGTTCTTGCTTCATATTGTCAGGCTGGAAAACTTCCTAATTCATTAATTATTAGATAGAGTACTTAGAAGAGTCTTGCCTCAGTAGTCAGGAATAATTGGCCCTAGACCATTCTCTGGCCTTGGCTGACAAATATGAAAAGGAAGACATAAAAAGGTCAAACTGTTTCCAAGTAACTTAACTGCGTCCTAGAACAGAGCTCAAGAATATTTACAGGAATACAAAATTACCCAGCACCGAACAAGGTAAAATGTCCGGCATTTAATCAAAGATTAAAAGGAATGCAAGCAAGCTGGAAAATAGGAACCATTTTCATGAGAAAAATCAGTCAATTAAAACCAATCCAGAACTCACATGGATTTTAAAATTTTCAGACATACACATTAAAACAATTATTCTTAAATTATAATTAAATATACTATAATATAAATTAAATATAACAAATTTAATGAAATCAATTACGCATATTCTATATGTTCAAAGCATAAGTATTAACATGGAGATATTAAGAAAAAAAAAACCAAATCTAAATTCTAAAGAATAATTCTGCAATGTCTGAGATAAAATACACATTGGATGGGTGTCTTAATTTGGACTGCTATAACAAATTACCATAGATTAGGTGGCTTATACAGTATATATTTATTTCTCACAGTTCTAGAGGCTAGCAAGACTGAAATCAAAGTGCCAGCAGATTCAGTGCCTGGTGAGGACCCTCTTTCTGGTTTGCAGACATCAGTCTTCTGGCTGTATCCTCACATGATGGAGAGAGAGAACTAGATCTCTGGTCTCTTCTTATAAGGGCACTAATCCCATTGTGAGATTATTGCCACCAGCATGACCTTATTTAAATCTAATTACCTCCCAAAGACCCCACTTCCTAATACCATCACTTTGGGGGTTAGGGTTTCAACTTATAAATGTTGGACATCATTCAGTCCATAGCAGTGAAATTAACTGCATATTAGACATTGTAGAGGAAAAAAAATAGCAAATTTTAATATTTGCAATAGAAACACTCCAAAATAAAACACACAGAGAAAAACGATTTTCAAAATTAAAAAAGAAATGCTTTTATTTGATAGACCTAGAGTACTTTCTGTCTGCTTGCTAAGACTTTCACCACAGATGCAAGAAAAAAGTGTCCTTGAGCTTTCTGTCTCTGAGTGTAACAGCAAAAATTGAATAGGGTAATACAGAAATTACAAAAACATTGTGAGGTGGGGGAAAATTTTGCAACAAGGAAATAACTGAAAAGATCCTGTTTATACCAGAAAAGGAATCTAAAATTTTCATTTAAAAAAAGGGCCAGTGAGCTGAATGACAACTTCAAGTGGCCCAATGTACATGTGATTAGAGTCCCTGAAGGAGATGAGTAAATAAAATTAAAAATATTTCAGTAAATAATGACCAGCAATTTTCCAAATTTGATGAAAACTGTAAACTCACAAATCCAAAACATTCAATAAAGCCCATAGACAAGAAACATGAAGAAAAGTACATCAAGACACTTAGTAATAATCAAATTTTTCAAAACCAGTGATATAAGGAAAGTGTTAAAAGCAGCCAGAGGTTTTAAAAAAAAGAAAGAAAGAAAGAAAGAAAAAGAAAATGTTATGTAGTTACATACAAAGGAGCAAAGATAAGGTTGACAACAGAGTTCTTTTGTAATAATGCAAGTAAGGGTATGGCTGTGGCAGGGGGTTGGAACCTATCAATATTAAATTGTATACACATGGAAATTATATTTGCAAAAAAAAATGTGAACAAAAGACAATCAAGAGCAGAAAAGCTGAAACACTTAAAGGAAGTCCTTCAGTGATTTATGCCTGGGTCAAATTTATAAAGGTGATTAAGTCATAACAGAGAGATCAACAGTATTGAAAGAAAAGTTTAGTGCTACAGTTCTCTTAGAAATGAGGGGCACAACGTGCCATGCAGGGCCACAGGGGGAAGCACCACTGTCAGTCAGGAGGTAGAAAGGAGCAACTGAAAAGCCTAGGGTCAGACCCTTTATTGTGTTTTTATAGGAAAGGCGAGGCAGAACAGGGCAAACATTTTAGGATTCACTAGTTTGAACAGTTCTGCCAGGCTTTGGGGCATAGGGGCTGTTGCTGGTGATCTGGTGCCTGGCCCTGGTTTGATTTAGGGGAGGAGAAATAGCTGTTTGGTATGTGCATTAGAAAAGGAGATGAATGGGAATATATGGACTCAAGATTTGTTGGTTTGCATATGAAAGGCAGACTCACCACCTCTAGTAATTAGCAAGGCCTGGGAGCGGCAGGCTTTTCCCTGCCAGCAAGCCCCCTGAAACAATGATGTCAAAACATCATGAAATATAGAAAATTTTAAAATATTTAATTAACACTGTTGGTCCTCTGATATTTTTATATCATGATAAGGCCTCTTTGGGTTGATAATAATGGAGATGTTTAGAGACTAGGGCAATAAGTATTGCCCTAAACAGCACAGAAGACATTTTATTATGAGCATAGAAAGGAGAAACACAAGTGGAAGAATAAAAAGTCCTTATAGGCCATCCCATAACTAAGCTTTCCATTTATCGGGCCTTAACTAGGAAAATAGATTTGGAATTTTTACCTCTAACGATATTTTGGTGGATTTGGAAAGTGTGTTAGAAATATACCTAGGTTAAGGTGGCAGGTCTGGCAAGTTATGTTCTTGAAGGGTATGAATTGATAAATTAGTGAAATATGTATAAAGATTAGTGAAGTTTGCATGTAACAAAGGGGAAGGAGGGGGCTATGGTTGGAAATGCAGGACAGGAGGTCACAGTGGAGAACAGTAGGAAAGGGCACTGGGGAATGAGTGGACCTCTCCCAGGAGATTGAGGGTTTGCCTGATATGAGGCAGATACCTCTTAGGGAAAGCAATAATCTCCATTAATTTTTAGAATAGTACAGACAGTAGTAACCTCTACCAGATGTTCCCTTAGACTTGGGAGTGTAGGGTGTACATTTTCGCAGAGAACAAGGCGTACCCAGGATTATCGGCTCAGGAAGTAGCAAGCTCAGAAATATAACAGAATCCTAAAATATCAAAGGAAGAAAAGCAAAAATGTCCTGTGTCCAATTTATGCCTTAGAAGAGGCAGCTGATGAGTATCTCTGAGACAGCTGTTTTAGCATCCAAGATGAAGTGCAGAGGATAGAGTCATCCCCAGTGGTGAGATCTTGGGTTGGGATGATGTCATCTGAAGCAATGTCATGGCCAGTGGTGAGCTTTTAGTCCAGGGAGATTCCATTTGGAATGTGGGACTAGAGTATTCATTTTTAAGTAGATACTCACTTGGGTTGATGTGGGTCACAGCCTTCGCCATGCTTATTTGAAACAATAGCTTATTTGGAAAGTTTGGGACTCCAGATGTAAACCCATGAAACACCCACACCAGGAGTAAGAAGACCAGCAGCCATACCAGAATGGTATGCAGCAGCACTTGACAGGGATTTTGTTTTAGTTTTTTGGTGGAAGTTTCGTTGCAAATGGTTCCTATATAAAATGAGCAGCTGCTTGGCCCATGGGACAGTCTATGGCTAATGGGTCCCAGCAGAGTATGTGCTGGAATTTGAAAAGGAGTTTTTGAGGAGTCTCTCCATTAAACCAGCTATTTGAGACATATTAGGGGTATAAAAGTTTTGAATGCTTTTTCCAAGAACCCAGCATTGTGTATTTTGAAAAGTGGAATGTGGGTCTTGGTTACAACCAGTAATGTCAATAACCCTGAAGGGAACAAGAAGTGTCCTGACAAGGCCTTGTATTGTGACCTTAGAATACGTAGAGACATGTGTGGATTTGCTTTATATTTTGGGAATCTGTGAGGCAAGATTCACATAGTCCTTTCCCTTGAAAGGGACAATCTTTAGGTAATGGCCCAATAGTTTATAATAAGTGTGAAGATGGGGTCATTTTTTGGCCAGGGCATCAAGTATGAAAATGACAGCCTGAACCTGATCAAGTGTGTTGACCTCTGGGTCCCACCCTTTATCAGGGATATCTGGGCTAAGTAAGGGAAAACAACAACATTTCACTGTCCTCCATCACAAGCAATGGCTAATAGTGCCAATTGCATAGTCTAAGAACTCTTACTGCTCTTAGCTCCATTAATCCCAAGGGGTTTCTCTGGTAGCCAAGGAGTCTGGTGGAGGGGTGAGCTCCTCCAGCACCATGACATCTGGCAAGGGACTGAGGACAGTGGAAGCCACCTGCTCCTACAGGTGGAATATGCCAGAGGACCCACAAGTCGCTCCATCCTATCTTGAGGGGGCCTTGATAGCCATGCCAAGTTTGTGGGGTGCAGTTTCCATGATCCAAGTCATAATGGGCAACTGAATATGGAGGGTCATAGGCTCAGAGTCTGTGAGGGCTTCCATATCCAGGAGAGCCCAGTGTGAAGCCAGCAATTGTTATTTTAATGGTGCATAGCATGAAGCCAAGAGGGGTAGTTTCTTGTATCAGAAGCCCTTCAGCAACTAATGGCCATCATAGGTGGTTCAGAGACTTCAGGAGGCCTGAGAAGAGAAGAGAGAGAAAACCTTTGTGACCTTGGATTAGAAATGATTTCTTAGGAATGACCAAAAAAGCATGATCCATAAAGAAGACAAAAAAGGTAATTTAACTTCATCAAAATTTAAAACTTCTGTTCTTACAAATACACTTTTAAGAAATTAAAAAGATGAGCCACAGACTAGTAAAAGACTTATTTCTAAAATATAAAAAGAATTTTCAAGGTTCGAAATATAAACAACTGGTTAAAAAATGAGCAAAAGAGGTGAACCAACACTTCAAAGAAAATATACAGATGGCAAATGAGCATATTAAGTATTTGACATCATTAGTCATTAGGAATATAAAATTAAAACAATGAAATACCACTACATACCAATTCAAATGCCTAAAATCAGGGGGCAAAGGCATTTGATCATATGAAGTGTTTGTGGGGATATGGAGTAACTGCAACGCTTATACATTCCTGGTGGGAGTATAAAATGGTACAACCACTTTGGAAAACAGTTACGTTTTCTTCAAAAGTTGAATATTCATCTACCATATGATCTAGCCATTCCATTCCGAGGTGTTTACCCAAGAGAAATAAAGGTAAAAGTCCATAAAAAGGCCTCTTTACAAATGCAAAATAGCATCTTTATTTATATTAGGCCAAATGTGGAAACAACCCAAATGCCTATAGATATGGAATTACATAAATAAATTTTAGTGTTTCTATAAAATGGATTAGTACTCAGCAATAAAAAGGAATGAACTATTGACACATGCAACAACCTCAAAGTAATTGTTCTGAGTGAACTAATCCAGAGAAAAGGGGACACATATTGAATGATTTTATTGATATAATTCCCTAGAAAATGTAAATTAACCTATAATGACAGAAAACAAATCACTGGTTGCTTGAGGATGGGGGTACAAGTAAACTTTTGGGGATGATTAGATATATTTACTACCTTGACTGTGGTGATGGTTTCACAGATATATATGTATATCAAAATGTATCAAAATTTGCATTTAATTATGGGCATTTTACATCTCAATAAAGCAGTTTTTAAAATGATAATTCTAGAAATATGTATGAAGCAATAACTTTATTGGTCTTAGGATGAAATCCAAAGTCTGACAATCTGCCTCCCCCCCATCAAAAAAAGAGTGGAGAGATTACCAATTAAATATTTTAAGTCAGGAAAAAAATGTGTTGCTATCGATGGTAGATAAATAGATAGGTAGATAGATAGATAGGAAACTGTATAGTTACAACAAATGAGCAGTCTTCCTTCTTAGCTGCAGTATTTAGCCATCACAGTAAACTCCATCATATGGAAAGGTCCTCATTTTACATAGGAGTCAATGCCAAGGTGGAGAGGGTCAATAGCCCTCCCCAAGGCTGTGAGGCTGAAGAAAGGTCAGTATCTGAGACCTTTTGCGTTATTCCTTCTGTCTGTGATACAACTGGAAAGGGCTGGAAAGGGCTGAGAGGGAATTCCTCCTCTCCCACCCTGTTATACCCAGAGCTTTGTCACTCCCCAAAGACACTTCACAGCAGACCCATATTTCTCATTTAACCCTTGTACAGACTTAACCACGGCTACCTAAGACCGTAACACAAATGTGTGGAAAGTTCAGAATATGATGAACTTTGATGCAGTTCTCAGCATATGATGCAGCAACTCTGCGGGGAGATTTTAGTTCATTTTGTGGCACTTCTGCTGCTCTAACAAGATATACAATAGCACTGAACTACTCATCGGATGATTTCCAGGAAAAAGCACTTTGTGGATCTATTAGGAAGCCACGGGGTCAATGCCTAATGCTTCTGTATGTGGGGATTTGGGCCTGGCAGTTTCCCATTCTGGCCAGGCTCTAAGGGAAAGAATAAGGCTTTTAGTTTGGGAAAGAAGTAGGAAGAAACAGTTATAAAACTTCATAATGGGAAATAGTGTTACTCTTATCTTATTAAACTCCCAAAACTTTTATCACTGAACATCACTCTTGACTTTGAAAAGCAAGACTAAGACTTTAAGTCAAAGATTAAACCAAAAAAAAAAAAAGTTGTAGAGCAGAGAAAACATCTCTGAAAATTTAAACTGTTGGATACTAAAAAGAAGGAAGAGCAAAATTATGAGTTCACTGTGGCTAATTGTATTGATTTGGTGTGTCTGAATAGAATAGTTAACTGTAAGAAAAACTGTCTGTAAGCTCAAGAAATATTTTTGGTTGAATTTTTCTCTCTCTCCCCTTGCTTCCATCTTTTTATTTTTACAGCCAGAACAGTGACTCTTAGAGGTAATCTAAAAGAGAAAGTGGTAGCCTAACACAGAATTCTAGAGGAGTCAGATAAATAACAATAAAAAATTTGGAATATATTTAATTTTTAACAAGCAGGGTATCACTTACATTATCAAAATTTGAAAATACCAGAAATTTTACCCACACTCTTAATATTATTAAATTGTCAAGTTAAAAGACAGAGAAAATATTTTTGTCCATTTACAATAAGAAGAGAGTTTTGGAGACACTTAGCATTCTTAGTACAGAGGTGAGGGCACGAAGGATATTTTGCATATATAAACAAATTACATACTCATCAAATGCAATTTTGATGAATAAATATTTCTACAAGTAGCTAAGACAGGTCCTTCTGGATGATATTAATGGGTCTTCAAGTACATTGTTCATCGCAGGTTGTAGTACCAAGAGGCATTTTCTTGGCCATTCCAGTAACTTCCATGATTATATCACTAAAATCTAGAAATACATATTTGACTCCATTTTAGTAAAACAATGAGGATCTACCATTATCTATGATTTTATCTAACTCCTCTTGAATATTTATATATTCATTATCTTATACCATTATTATAGTCCCTAGGGTTCAAAAAATGCACTTGCTTATAAATGATTAAACTAATATGGTAAGCTCTTTAATTTAGGATCTCATTTAATTCTCACAGTAGCTGTGTGGTAAGTACTCTTACCATTCTCTTCCTACAGATAAATCTGAGGCATTGGCAAGATAAGTACATTTCTCAGGGTTACAAAGCTAGTTGGTGCTAGAATCATGTCATGAATTCAGATGTTACGACTGTAATAGTCTGCATGCTTAATTACTACCCTGTGTTTCAGAGTTGATCTCTCAGGACTGGTTTTCTGAGATTTGAGGAAAAGTTATATATTGATCTTATATATCATTATAATGTTATGGAAAAAAAGATCCTCACTGTAAATAATCAAAAATGATTCACATATTGACGCTACCAATAAATACATTTGTTTTCAAGCATGGATCTGGTTTTGAAAAAAATCCAGTTATTTTTTTCTACTTTCATCTCCACAAAAACATAATTATAAATTATCATCATCATCATCACCCTCATGACTTTGTTTAGAACTTTGAAATTTGTTTATGATGAACCCTGTAGAATGAAATGTAACTATGCTCCTTTGTCCAGTGGTGGGCTTTAAATTTAAATAAAACTTTCAATAGAACAAATTTATATATAATGCTGTTGCTGAAATTAACAGAGATGAACACAAAGAAATAGTTGGAAGGTGTCATTGGTTGGGTAACTTTGTTGATAAAGATGTCACTATTATATAAATAAAAAAGACTTCTCTTTGTCTTCAGGTCTTACCTTTTACTCGTTACACAAGGATATCCTCTTATTGGTGGAATGTTGGAACTCAGCAATGCTATGTGTGTGGTTCAACAGCTCATAAAACTATTTACTTAAAGTAACAATACTTTCCACTGTGCATTGTAAATGAAGGACTGAAATGAATGTAGTACCATTGCATTTAATTGGAAGATTTAGTCAGGCAGGCAAGAAAATCCCCTAACCAGAAATAGTGACATGTGGGCTAGTGTTCTAGCCACTAGTAATTGCTTAATGGTATAGAGAATCCCAGTGAAAAGCCCACGAGATAGTCTTACTATTAGTGTAAACCAAATTCAAAGCTTTGGTTTGCTTGCTTGGGTATTATGTGCACTTATGAGATTAGGTTAATAATAGTCCAAACAGGTTCTGTTATGGCAAGTACAATCTTAATGTTTCATGGCTTTAACCATATTATTTCAGCAAGACCCAGGTCTTAAATGAACCTCATTATTACAATCTAAGTGACTTTGAATGAATTCAGTCCCTTAGCAGAGAATGTCTCTCTCTCCCAATTCCCCCATTTTGTCTGTGATCCTATAACCCTACCCCCACCCTCAGAACTTTGAATCACCCTGTATTCTGCTCTTCCCTGGAAAGTCTAGGGCTTGTCCAGTTCTCAGCACTCCCATGGCTCTGTTTATATCAACTCTTCTATCCATTTCCACAGTTTTGGACGTGCTCTAAGCCTAGTCATTTTACTCCTGATGGAGACTAGAAGCCTGCTGGTTGGCATCTAAGACCCTCTAGAGTCTTCCGTCACAAATTGTCATATTTCTTCAACTTTGGGACTTAAAAATCTTGGAGACTCAAGACCTCTTACATTAGATTGTAACTCATCAACTTCTCTGAACAGTTAACGTCGTGTTTGCCGTCACATGCTTCGTTAATCCATCTTCCCTTTCCCATTGATCCGTACCTGTTATGATTACATTATAAACTTACCCAGATCTGAAATCCAAGTGTCCCTTTTGAAGTTTCCCTTCATGCCCCAGCCAGTCACTGAGTCCCACGTGATGTTCCTTCACACCCATCTGCCTTTTTATGCCCACTGTGTTCATATCACATCAAGCCTGCACCACTTTACGCCTATATGGTGATAGTCATTTCTGGAAAGGCCTTTCAGACTCATCTCTTCTTTTTTTCTTTTTTGAATTTTATTTTATTTATTTTTTTCTTATACAGCAGGTTCTTAATTAGTTATCTATTTTATCAGATGCATCTCTTATCTCTTAATTGCATACTGCTGCCAGTCCAAACTTCCTCAATAAAAAAAAGAAAAGAAAACTATGATTTTAAAGCATTCAGGTTTAACAGCACTTTCTCACATTATTTTTATAATGCATGTTTTCCCATCTGCAAAATATGCATAAGAGAATCTGAGAGCCACAAGTGGATCAAGCTTGTTTGGAAAGTCAAGGGGAAGCATATGAACCAGACCTTGGGGCCGGTGCAGACTCTCTCAGTTCTACCATTAGCCACCTCCATCTCTTGAGTTCCCTTCTTAGAAGCAGAACAGCCACATTAAAGAGGCACTATGTAAGATTTCTTTAACTATCTTGTTGTAAGCCACAGCTAAAAAAAGTCTCATGCATGTAAAAAGATAAAGTTCAAAATGACTGTCTAGCAACCAGGAGCTGTTCAAATAAGTTATATTCTATTACTGAATCATGTGTAGTATGCTTTCAAGGATGATTTACTGCTATGAGGAAATGTTCATGATATAATGTGTTAAAAATGAAATTAATTGTAGTTGTCATATTAGTACTGAGCCTTTACTGATCGCTCAGCCCTTTACCTACATTCCTTTTTTTTAAAGATTCACAGCAAGAGCAAGATATAAAACTGTTTAAAACTGAACATTTTTTGACTTGTGTGCTTTCAAAATTTTGTAAATGAGAACTATATTACTTTATTTATTGGAAAACTATTATTTCAAAAAGCTAAATATTAATCCAAGTCCAAACATGATTAGACATCTCATTTATATCTTGTCATTGTAACCTTGCAAGTACCCTTAATGGATTATTAATTGCACCCTGTTATCACGTGTGCCATCTCCTAGAATATATATCCCTTATTAAAATGTAAGTTTCTTGAGGGAAGAGCTGTGTGTGTGTTTCATTGCAGTGTTGGGCACATTAGGCCTTCAAGGAACATCCATAGGGACAAATGATATTGGGTTTTGATGGTAGGAAAAGGCTGTGTTTTCTAAATTTTCCCTGATGTATAAACACATAGGTAGCAAGAAAAAAAAGCTATTATTTTTTTTAAAAAGCAGCCTTGATAGTTTCTAGTAAGAAATATAAAGAAGAAAACAGTCAAATAAGCCAAATATCCCCATAAGGTTATTACTCTCATTAACAGTAAATTGCCAGAAAATTTCTATTTTTTAATCGATTTGTTTGAGCTTTTATTAATGAAAAAATAGACCTTTGTCCAATGATGAAACACATTATTTCCTAGGTTGGCTTTGATATATAGCCTTTTAAAAATTGTGGTAACATACAAGGGAACCCCCATAAGGTTAACAGCTGATTTCTCAGCAGAAACTCTGCAAGCCAGAAGGGAGTGGCATGAAATACTTAAAGTGATGAAAGGGAAGAACCTACAACCAAGATTACTCTACCCAGCAAGGATCTCATTTAGATTTGATGGAGAAATCAAAAGCTTTACAGACAAGCAAAAGCTAAGAGAATTCAGCACCACCAAACCAGCTCTACAACAAATGCTAAAGGAACTTCTCTAAGTGGGAAACACAAGAGAAGAAAAGGACCTACAAAAACAAACCCAAAACAATTAAGAAAATGGTCATAGGAACATACATATCGATAATTACCTTAAACGTGAATGGATTAAATGCCCCAACCAAAAGACATAGACTGGCTGAATGGATACAAAAACAAGACCCATATATATGCTGTCTACAAGAGACCCACTTCAGACCTAGGGACACATACAGACTGAAAGTGAGGGGATGGAAAAAGATATTCCATGCAAATGGAAATCAAAAGAAAGCTGGAGTAGCTATACTCATATCAGATAAAATAGACTTTAAAATAAAGAATGTTACAAGAGACAAGGAAGGACACTACATAATGATCCAGGGATCAATCCAAGAAGAAGATATAACAATTATAAATATATATGCACCCAACATAGGAGCACCTCAATACATAAGGCAACTGCTAACAGCTATAAAAGAGGAAATCGACAGTAACACAATAATAGTGGGGGACTTTAACACCTCACTTACACCAATGGACA
This sequence comes from Balaenoptera acutorostrata, assembly GCF_949987535.1. NCBI lineage: Eukaryota > Metazoa > Chordata > Mammalia > Artiodactyla > Balaenopteridae > Balaenoptera > Balaenoptera acutorostrata. The sequence continues at coordinate 48,349,664 of NC_080066.1, read as the reverse complement.
GATCATCCAAAATGAAAATAAATAAGGAAACAGAAGCTTTAAATGACACAATAGACCAGATAGATTTAATTGATATATATAGGACATTCCATCCAAAAACGGCAGATTACACGTTCTTCTCAAGTGCACACGGAACATTCTCCAGGATAGATCACATCTTGGGTCACAAATCAAGCCTCAGTAAATTTAAGAAAATTGAAATCATATCAAGCATCTTTTCTGACCACAACGCTATGAGATTAGAAATGAATTACAGGGAAAAAAACGTAAAAAAGACAAACACATGGAGGCTAAACAATACGTTACTAAATAACCAAGAGATCACTGAAGAAATCAAACAGGAAATAAAAAAATACCTAGAGACAAATGACAATGAAAACACGACGACCCAAAACCTATGGGATGCAGCAAAAGCGGTTCTAAGAGGGAAGTTTATAGCTATACAAGCCTACCGAAAGAAACAAGAAAAATCTCAAGTAAACAATCTAACTTTACACCTAAAGAAACTAGAGAAAGAAGAACAAACAAAACCCAAAGTTAGCAGAAGGAAAGAAATCATAAAGATCAGAGCAGAAATAAATGAAATACAAACAAAGAAAACAATAGCAAAGATCAATAAAACTAAAAGTTGGTTCTTTGAGAAGATAAACAAAATTGATAAGCCATTAGCCAGACTCATCAAGAAAAAGAGGGAGAGGACTCAAATCAATAAAATCAGAAATGAAAAAGGAGAAGTTACAACAGACACCGCAGAAATACAAAACATCCTAAGAGACTACTACAAGCAACTTTATGCCAATAAAATGGACAACCTGGAAGAAATGGACAAATTCTTAGAAAGGTATAACCTTCCAAGACTGAACCAGGAAGAAACAGAAAATATCAACAGACCAATCACAAGTAATGAAATTGAAACTGTGATTAAAAATCTTCCAACAAACAAAAGTCCAGGACCAGATGGCTTCACAGGTGAATTCTATCAAACATTTAGAGAAGAGCTAACACCCATCCTTCTCAAACTCTTCCAAAAAATTGCAGAGGAAGGAACTCTCCCAAACTCATTCTATGAGGCCACCATCACCCTGATACCAAAACCAGACAAAGACACTACAAAAAAAGAAAATTACAGACCAATATCACTGATTAATATAGATGTAAAAATCCTCAACAAAATACTAGCAAACAGAATCCAACAACACATTAAAAGGATCATACACCACGATCAAGTGGGATTTATCCCAGGGATGCAAGGATTCTTCAATATACGCAAATCAATCAATGTGATACACCATATTAACAAATTGAAGAATAAAAACCATATGATCATCTCAATAGATGCAGAAAAAGCTTTTGACAAAATTCAACACCCATTTATGATAAAAACTCTCCAGAAAGTGGGCATAGAGGGAACCTACCTCAACATAATAAAGGCCATATATGACAAACCCACAGCAAACATCATTCTCAATGGTGAAAAACTGAAAGCATTTCCTCTAAGATCAGGAACGAGACAAGGATGTCCACTCTCACCACTATTATTCAACATAGTTCTGGAAGTCCTAGCCACGGCAATCAGAGAAGAAAAAGAAATAAAAGGAATACAAATTGGAAAAGAAGAAGTAAAACTGTCACTGTTTGCGGATGACATGATACTATACATAGAGAATCCTAAAACTGCCACCAGAAAACTGCTAGAGCTAATTAATGAATATGGTAAAGTTGCAGGTTACAAAATTAATGCACAGAAATCTCTTGCATTCCTATACACTAATGATGAAAAATCTGAAAGAGAAATTATGGAAACACTCCCATTTACCATTGCAACAAAAAGAATAAAATACCTAGGAATAAACCTACCTAGGGAGACAAAAGACCTGTATGCAGAAAACTATAAGACACTGATGAAAGAAATTAAAGATGATACCAACAGATGGAGAGATATACCATGTTCTTGGATTGGAAGAATCAACATTGTGAAAATGAGTATACTACCCAAAGCAATCTACAGATTCAATGCAATCCCTATCAAATTACCAATGGCATTTTTTACGGAGCTAGAACAAATCATCTTAAAATTTGCATGGAGACACAAAAGACCCCGAATAGCCAAAGCAGTCTTGAGGCAAAAAAATGGAGCTGGAGGAATCAGACTCCCTGACTTCAGACTATACTACAAAGCTACAGTAATCAAGACAATATGGTACTGGCACAAAAACAGAAACATAGATCAATGGAACAAGATAGAAAGCCCAGAGATTAACCCACGCACCTATGGTCAACTAATCTCTGACAAAGGAGGCAAAGATATACAATGGAGAAAAGACAGTCTCTTCAATAAGTGGTGCTGGGAAAACTGGACAGCCACATGTAAAAGAATGAAATTAGAATACTCCCTAACACCATACACAAAAATAAACTCAAAATGGATTAGAGACCTAAATATAAGACTGGACACTATAAAACTCTTAGAGGAAAACATAGGAAGAACACTCTTTGACATAAATCACAGCAAGATCTTTTTCGATCCACCTCCTAGAGTAATGGAAATAAAAACAAAAATAAACAAGTGGGACCTAATGAAACTTCAAAGCTTTTGCACAGCAAAGGAAACCATAAACAAGACGAAAAGACAACCCTCAGAATGGGAGAAAATATTTGCAAATGAATCAACGGACAAAGGATTAATCTCCAAAATATATAAACAGCTCATTCAGCTCAATATCAAAGAAACAAACACCCCAATCCAAAAATGGGCAGAAGACCTAAATAGACATTTCTCCAAAGAAGACATACAGACGGCCACGAAGCACATGAAAAGATGCTCAACATCACTAATTATTAGAGAAATGCAAATCAAAACTACAATGAGGTATCACCTCACTCCTGTTAGAATGGGCATCATCAGAAAATCTACAAACAACAAATGCTGGAGAGGGTGTGGAGAAAAGGGAACCCTCTTGCACTGTTGGTGGGAATGTAAATTGATACAGCCACTATGGAGAACAATATGGAGGTTCCTTAAAAAACTAAAAATAGAATTACCATATGACCCAGCAATCCCACTACTGGGCATATACCCAGAGAAAACCGTAATTCAAAAAGACACGTGCACCCGAATGTTCATTGCAGCACTATTTACAATAGCCAGGTCATGGAAGCAACCTAAATGCCCATCAACAGACGAATGGATAAAGAAGTTGTGGTACATATATACGATGGAATATTATTCAGCCATAAAAAGGAACGAAATTGAGTCATTTGTTGAGAAGTGGATGGATCTAGAGACTGTCATACAGAGTGAAGTAAGTCAGAAAGAGAAAAACAAATATCGTATGTTAATGCATGTATGTGGAACGTAGAAAAATGGTACAGATGAGCCAGTTTGCAGGGCAGAAGTTGAGACACAGATGTAGAGAATGGACATATGGACACCAAGGGGGGAAAACTGCGATGAGGTGGGGATGGTGATGTGCTGAATTGGGCGATTGGGATTGACATGTATACACTGATGTGTATAAAACTGATGCCTAATAAGAACCTGCAGTATAAAAAAACAAACAAAACAACTAATACTAAACTTTCATTGGGTTATTTGTATGGAAATATGTTAATATAAATGTTTCAGACATTACATGAAATTTCTAAAAATCTTATATTTGTATTTGTATGGAAATATGTATGGAAATATGTTAATATAAATGTTTCAGACAGTACATGAAATTTCTAAAAATCTTATATTTGTATTTGTATGGAAATATGTATGGAAATATGTTAATATAAATGTTTCAGACATTACATGAAATTTCTAAAAATCTTATATTTGTATTTGTATGGAAATATGTATGGAAATATGTTAATATAAATGTTTCAGACATTACATGAAATTTCTAAAAATCTTAAAAAAAAAAAAAAAAATTGTGGTATTTGTTTTTGCTGTTGTTATCCGGAATACTTTTAGTCAAGTGTATCTACCTTATCTCATAATATCGTTTTGTTTATTAGAAAGACTTACTCACTCCAAGATGAAAACCAAATTTACCCATGCTTTCTTCTAAATGGTTTATTTAATGATTGATGAATCCTAATTTAGAAACTTTTAAATCTTATTTATATATATATATATGTATATGTATATATGTGTGTGTGTATATATATATATATATATATATATATATATATATATATATATATATATATATTTGGTATAGAGAAAGGAAGTTCCAGAATCCTACTTTTGTTTATCTTTTTGTTTTTGCTTTTCCATATAATTATGCAGTATCCTCCTTCCCGCTCCCTCCACCCACACCCTCTACCCTCAACGCTCCACATATCCTCCCCTGAGAGATTTAGTTTGAGGGCTGGATTTTCTGTAGCCGGAGAATTGGAGATGGAATCTCTACGTAACCTTGGTTGCGGCACCTGGTATCTGCCCTCTCTGCTTGTTAAAGGTCCAATATCAAGGTTGGTGTCTCAATGATGTATCTTCCTTCTAGTAGGAGAGACACAGTATGGGGTCCTAAAGAATTATTTGCATCAGAGAAAACATGGATTATTCACTTTCTTCTGAAGTTTTCACTCCTCATAAATCCAAGAGATGAAATTTGGCTTCTCCCTTAACCGTGAAGAGGGCTGGAAGGAACAGCCCCTGAGTCTCCTACAATGTCTCTCTGTATGAAGCTCCATAGGGCATCCTGGCTCCAGAGGATGTTGAGCAGCCTGGGAAGCTTTGGTGCTTCCTAAAATGTCTCCTGCCCCCTTCACTTACTGATGTGGATTTTTGGGTGCTTCTGGCCACCAGCCCTTTCCACAGTGTGAGTGCTGCTGACGGAATTTTGTCATTGCTTGTTTGTTTTCATTCTTCTCCTGTGGCAACGTTGGAGGGTGGGAGTGGGAAGCATTTGAGATCTGGTTTTACTCCTCTATCTTAAATAACAGGAAGTTCAAACTACTGTAATCATTTTAAAATCATCCACTGTCATGGGAAAATGGCTAAAGTAAATAGCCCACAGCAATCACTTCTGTAAAGAAAATGGCGTCTTTTGAGAAAAGATCATTAAAATCCAAGAAAAAGCTCAAAAGGAAATTTCGATCAATGTTATTAATTGATCCAGGCTAATATAGAAGAACCATTTCTTATTTAAATCTTCTTTGGAAGCAACAATTCTTATCAGGTTCTTCAAAAGGCACTTAAACTTGAAAGGATATAACATTAATCCTTTTTGTTCCTGCTTCCTATCACTGCAGAAACAAAATTAAAAAATTATGAATCTAGAATATTAATATAACAATGGAATCCATGTATTTTCCCCCCATGGCAATTCAACAGCTGTTCTATGGGAACCAAAAACCTTTACCATTGAAACAATATGGGAAATTAATAATTCTGAGCACAATTCAGATCACTGCTTTGCCTATGAGTTTTCAGGCTCAAATCTGATTTCAAATGTAGGTGAAAAGGCTTTAAACAAATGTCACAGAATTGTATTGCTCTAGGAATGATTGCCAACATTAAATATCCAAGCCTTACATTTTTCATAACCCAGTGAGATTCAACTAATCATTGTTGGAATTCTCTTCTTTCCCCATTTTTCAAAATCCTTGATTTTTCTTCACATTTAGAACAGTTACATTTTCACAAAGTTGATGTAATCTGGTTCTTAAAAAACAAAACAAACAAACAAAAACACCAGAACCAGATACATGAATCTCTGTCCAACATTTGGGTTATGACTCTTAATAGAAGCTTCATGTTTTTCACTCATACAAGGTCTATGGAAGATTCCCTACAGGACAAATTTTCTTTTGCACCTCCAAAGATAAAAGCCTCCTACCAGAGGGATAAAATTTGCGTCAAGCTTTCAAAATGTGATATCCAAGTTCATTACTTGTGCACCATTCCAGTTAACTAGAGTCAAATCCTCCAAGCAGAATCACCACCAGCGACCTAGTCTGCCATTTAGAAAATCACTTCCCAAACCACAGAGGGTTAATTTGGAGCACACCTTTCCATACAAGGGTTTGTTTCTATTTCTGAAGAGTCCAAGGTGGTGATAACCAGGGCAATATCTTTTCTGACACCGACACTTCTGCTATAAAAAAAAATAACAAAAAAACAAAAAACAGGTTTGTTTTCCCCCCCAAACCTCCATATAACGTCCCAAACTACAGCCCTGGGCCTGTGGGTTCCTTGGAAGCTACCAGATTGTGCAATGTACTATCACAGAATGTCATATGAGAGCCCTGCTCCAGTCACATCAAATAAGTAATCTGGCATGAAGAAAAGTTAACTGAATTAGTGGCCATTTGGGACACTTGGTGACCTATTCTTTAGGAACTAAGTCCTCTGAACTTTCCCATTCGGCTTTGCCTTCATACTTTAATAGGGACTGAATCCCCATTAACAATTGAGCGGCGACAATAAGTGCCATCAGGAAAAGGAAATTCAATTTTCGTGGGGGATGACAGCCTTACCTTTTCGCGCTTAATTGGCCGTATTGTCTCCAAAAGTTAATTGGTTACTTAGTCCAGGTAGTTAGTAAAATGTTTAGCTGCGTCAAAAAGCTCAGGCTCCCACTGTTAATGGGGCATGAAATGGAATGTTTGATACTGCAAATAAAATCAGTGATATTCAAGGATGTTATGGTAGGTAATGCGTTGAAACTGCCATTTAATGGGTCCTGGAAGATTAGGGTAGTGTCAGCCGGAACCGCCCGGTCTCTTTTCTGACATTGTTAGTTGCCTCTTCATTTACTTAACGGCTGTCTGCACTGATTACATAGGCATAAAACTCCCTACAAAAAAACAACAGAGACACGCTCTATTAGCAGTCCAATTAGAACTATTTGCATATTACAGTTCATTTCTGCTTAAGTGAATCCCTAATACAACTTTAGGAAAAAAAAATTCTATTGTGTCATTTGAAAGAAAGAGAAAAGAAAAGACTTAAAGGTGATCTCTCTCTTCCTTTCTTTTTCTCACTTTATCTTTTTTCCTTTTCTCTCTCTCTCTGTTTCTCTCTCTCTCTCTCCCCTCCACATCATATATTTATTATCTACCTTGGGTAGAAAAGGAGAAAATAAAAACTTTAAATGAGATAATTTTGTGGATATTTGTGAAGATGAGGGCATCCTTGTGATCATTTACTCCTACAAAAATACAGAGTGGTGTCATGACACTGCTATGCTTCATTTAGAGAAATAAGTCTACTTTTGAGATATGTTTCTTGTTTGTTTTAGATCAGCTATTTCTTTGAATTTTCAAGCAAAGTAGTCAACATCTGTAACAACGTCTCTGGTGAGTTACACAGGCAAAGGTAGTGATTAGTCTAGCTGAAGCAAGACTATAGAGACCTTACTTTGTCAGACGTGTCTCTGATTCTCCAAAACATAATCCTTAGAAATAACATCACTTGATGGCTATTTATAAAGGCATTAGGAATATTTTATTTACATCATTATTAATATGAATAATGATGGTAAGATAGAAATCAGAGGGCTTTTTATTAAGGCTGGAAAGGAATACATCACTAGCATAGGTTGTGATAAACACTAACGAATTAAAAGTGGCATGCTTTCTTAAGCTGATGCTGTAAGAATGCATGAAATGCTTTAAAGAGAGCAAGTGCAGTTTACATCAAATGTTTTCAAGATGCTCCATAGACATTCACATCATTCCCAAGTATCCTTGAGTCCTATGAGTTAACAGGAGACAGAGGGATTGTAGAGATAATTCTCAGGTGGCCAAGGCAACTGTTTATTGGAAAGGGGAAATGGGCCTACTGCACCTGGGGAGAAAGAGGACAGTGAGTGGGGACTGGGTGTGACAGTAGGTCCAGTGCTTGTGAGAAAAGGCCGCCTGGACAGGGGGAAAAATGAAGATGCCAGGTTAGGAAGTTTCAAGGCACTCAATCACCACCATTGATCCCCACTGATGGCTTTGCAACCTCCTGCTGAACATTTTATTTGGGATGAATAAATAGGTCCTTCAAGTAAATAAATGCAGGCAACACAGGACTGGAAACCACCCCCAAAGCATCTGGACTCGACAGCAGAGGAGCAAAGAGCCCGAGAGGGACAGAACATTTTCATTTGGGGTAATTATTGTAACCGTGAACTTCATGAGGCTGGCATACCCCTCTTTAGATAAAGCCCTGGGTCCCATCCCTGGCTTCAATGAATGCCCTTGAATTTTCCCAGGCCTAAGACCAATGAAGACCCCAACATCTGATCACTGATTGGTCCCCTCATCCTGAACAGATTCAAAGAGGACACGTGTGAATGGGGATGAATTGCAGCCATTTGATTGATACTGGGAGTAGTTTCATAAAAGAGCTCAGGGATACCGTCGATGTCCACACACCAACATAAATACCGTCAGAGTGTTTTCAAAGCCTCCACCACCCAATTCTCTTTTTACCTGCAGCCCTAATTTCACAGGTCATCCCACCCACCTCCGCAATTATCTGGATTTGTCCATCGATGGAGAAGTTCAGGGCTTGATCACAACAAACAGGGGAACAGGGAGGGGGAATATTGAAGGTGATGAAAACCTATTCAAGAAATACCAGCAATTTCTAAGGGACCTTCTTTCTTTTTCATGTCTCATCCATTATTTTAAGTGTAACACATCCACAATTGTACGAAAACGCCGAACGGAAAGACAGCAACAACAATAAGAGCCAGGCAACCCCAGAGCAGTGTAAACAAACCAAACAAAAAAGCCTTTCAGAGGGGAAGGTAAAATCCTCGATTTGTCATTTTCAATTCTTTTCACCCCATGAGTGGAGACGCAGTGTGAAATGTGTTGGTGCTGGCTGCCATAGGTATTGTTTTGATGCCCTGTTGGGTCCTTTGTGCCCTCCCTTCTGCTTTTCTCCAGCTCTCATTAACACCGCCACCAGATGAGCACCGTCAGAAGCAGAGGCTGACATGCCAGCCCATTGCCTTGGTGCAAGGCCCTGCCAGTGGTGGCAGGACCGTGCCAGGGATGGTGAGCGAGGCAGCACGGAGACACGCCCTTTTCCCCCCGAAAGCAGTCTTGCACCCCGCCAGGAAAACAGCTCTCAGGAAAAGCACTGCCTGCTAGTAAAATGGACTAAATCAGTAAACAGTGATTAAGGCTCTGGCTCCGCTGACTGTTGTCGCTACCTCAGACACATGGCTGCTCCTCTCTACACGCACACACACACACATGCACACACAAACACACACAAAGAAACCAAGGGGGAAAAAACTCAGTATGGCCAAAGCTGAGATCTAGTGGGAGTGGAGTGAGAAGTTAGGGAGAGAGAAGGATTCATGTTCCTTGAAGGTGATGTGCTATGTTTTCCTGAAAAATAAAATGAATATTTTAGGATCTTAATTTCCCTCACTTTTATTTTTCTTTTTGGATGTGTGATGAGAATTGCTTTCCTAAATAAAATATCCAGCCATGAATATAAGCAGGAGTTTGTTCAATTCAACATCCACACCTTATTTGTCTGGTTCAATAATACGTATAACGTAAACTCAATTCTTCAAATAGGTGGGATAAATCAGAAGCAGCATAACAAACCTTGAGATGTGCTGTTTAGCAGAAGTATGTCACTTCATCAAGTTGCCTTCTTAAGCCAGAAGAATAAATTCCACATGCACAAGTATACATTCATATCAATCCATCTATTTACAGATACAGATAGATACTATATATATATATATATATATATATATATATATATACATACATACATACATACTATATATAAGATCTATCTATCCTGTTTTTTAATCTTTTTACAACACTGTAACCAAAATAATTGAAAATATACTTGGTTTGCATTAAAAAAAAAACATCAAAATGTTTTTACATGGGGAATACTCATTGTGCTTGTGCTTTGAACCAAAGAGAGAAAGCTAACTGGAACTCTAGAATACAGGAGTATAATTCAAAAACACTCTTGACAACTTGGAGAAATGGTCAGAAACAAGCAAAATGAAGTCTTCTGAGTGCAGGGTCACACATCACAGAAGAAAAAGCGATGAACTCCACAAATATGGAATCTAGGGCTCATAGTCACTGACAAGCTGACCATGAATCAGAAATGTGAATCTGGATAGGCTGGTGGATTCATGAGGAGTTACTGCGCTCTGGCCAGCCTCTGGAGGAGACTGTAACTAGCCCTAGACCACCCAGCTGGGGGTGTCACTCTTAACCTGGTTCAGAGTGGGATGGTTCAAGTTTACTTGTGAAGAGTCAAGGAAGTAGGAGTTTTTAATCCAAAGGAAAAAAAAAAAAAAAACACCTCAAAGACTTAATGTTTTCACATAGGTATATGATAATCCTCAAAGGAAATTACCAAATATTTGCATAGATTCCCTCCCAAATGTCTCTAAAAACAGGAGTTTTATTAATAACAACTCAAATTCTTTTTGGAGGAATTGTCAAAATCAGTGGTGCATAGTATCCTCACATTTGTGGCCCCTACAGCAATGCTAACATTGTTCAGAGATGGCTCTGAGTGCTGGAAACCAGACAGGCTAGGGGAAGAGGAAATAAAGAGGTAAAAAAGCCCAAAATGGGAAAAAATGAGAAAAAGAAGAGTTTAAGTGTATTTATGGATAGTCGACCCTATTATACTCAGGAGGTGATGTAGGCAGTGGTGGTATGAGTGAATGCAGGGATCTTGATTTATTTGATCAAGAATTGTTAGTGTGATGCAATGATAATAGTAATAGCAATAATAATAATAGGAAGAAGAAGAAGGAGGACAGAGTGGAGAAGGGGGACGGAGGGAGGAGGAGGGGAAATAATATTCATAAAAATGTTAAATATTTTCTCAGTCATTAACAATCATTGGTATCCATTTTGGTCAATGAGGAAACTTGAGTCCTAGGAAAGTGTTTAATGACCTTACTAACTCACTGTCTCTAGGGATTTTTGACAAGCATTTAATCACTTCCCTGTTAACAACAGAAGTATTAAGAAAATTCTGTAAACGTAGGCAAATCTCTGAACCATTATAAAGTTTATTGTTTAAGTCAAAAGTTTGTTTGTGTCTGTTGGAAGCGATGGTTAGAGCATCAATAATTATGGAAGCACTTGGAGCTGGTGAGGCCAACGTTTGATGGCAGCAATTGCTTTGAGCTTTTATGCGAGCATGTATGTGTGGGACTGGCTATGGTGTTGGCTGGACCCAGTGAAAATTGAAACTACAGGGCTTGACGTAGGACCTGGAAGTCCCCTGTCTGAGGTCACAGTAACCTAATACATGAAGAAGGCCCCACTCCCACCCCTACCTCCAATGGATTGCAACCTTCATGCGGGGGGTGGGGGCACTCAGTGTCTGGAGGGTTCCCTGATGATCTGCCCACTGAATGAACTCTCCTTTGGCTAGAACAGGGGTGAGCACCTATCCTGACCCTCCCCAAACCTGAACCAAGGCACTGTGGGGGGGCAAGGCCGAATGCTATGCTGCGGAAGGGAGCTGCTCTGGTCACAGCTCAGGAAACTGGCTGTGTGTGTGTCTCTGTGTGTGTGTATGTGTGTGTACACATGCGTGGTGGGGTGGGGGGGCGGAGAGAGAGAGAGGGAGATGGTATGATAACATTTCTAGAGAATGTTAAGAATATTTTTATATTTACATAAAATAAACATTGCAGAATTGTCTCAAGTAAATACTACCCTGAAAATTAGCCGCCTTTTTGAACTATGAACTATTTCCCACAATACTCACAATAGTTCAGGGCTGCCTCTTATCAGTCTTAGGAAGCCAGTTTACAGTCTCATTACAGAAAGTCATTGCTTTCCTTTACATACAATAATAGTATTATGTGTAGTATATTATATGTATATAGTATACATTTGTCATATTTTGCATAGTGTATATTATATATATTTATAAATGTGCATATGTATGTATTTATTGTATTCAAGAAAATAAAGTAGATTATATCAGTTCTGGCTTCTAATTCCCCAAAAACTGCCTTTCTAGGAAGTCACATCTCCATTGGTCTCTGTATTAATATACAAACCCACTACACAGCCATTATTAGGGAGAATGTATCTCATTAAGATTATATTTTTCAGAAACTGGTAAATAAGTTTGAAACTATCATAAGGTGATAACATAATGGAGTAAAATAGACTCCAACACCTCTTTACCCCCATTTGCTTTTGAATTTATTCATGGATAATTGCTGATGTAACTCATTGTTTATAAGGTTTTAAAAATATTTTAGGAAGCATTTTGTTTTTGAGAATTCCTTTTGGAGATCTAGAATTCTATCACAAATTTAGTGAAGACACCATTGGCAAATATGTTTATCTTAATGCTGTTTACAACCAAATAGGATAATCTCAGTTCTGCAAATGGTCAATGGAAGTAGATTGAGAAGACTTTTTCCATCTTGCTAAACTTCCTCCTCTCTCAAAGTGTAGGTATGATCAGGGGTGGGGATGGCATTACTCTGCCATGTAATTTGCATAGGTCCCCAATCCAAGTAAAAGCAGGGTGCTTGCAAGTAAAAGCAGGGTGCTTGCTATGTAAACTTAGCTTCAAAACAAGACTCCTTCTAATGATTTCTACTCTAATTCCCTCCTATATAGACATTTGGAGTTGTCACTATTCGGCAACCCTATCAACAACTTCTGATGTTAAGAGAGTCACCGTTACTAATACAGAATGAAAAGGGCACCAGGCCATTTACTAAGCTTTCTAAGTAACACCTTTCCCCCCACATATCAAAAGAACCCACTTGGGATGATCCCTTCTCTAAATGCCCCTTTACCCTCAAACTCAATCTAACACACCAGCCACTTAATATCAGCCTATCTTCCCCACCCCCCACCCCAAATTAACCCAGTCTGAGTTCTTCTTTTGGATTAAGGAGCTATCTTCAAAAAGTACTTGCTGACTGTCAACATCATTAAGGAGACAGTATATTTTAGTGGAAATGAAACAGAGGGGAAGGGGACAGGGGACAACCTTTAAAAGAATGACATAGCCATTGAAGATATGGCATAACTGGTTAAAACTGATTAGGCCCAAGATAGTGCAAGGTTTGACTTCCAGTAGACATTGAGCCTCATTATACACTCATTGTAATGTATTAGCTAAATGACACACCCACAGATGCCATGACAGTTCTGAAACTGACCATAAAATTGGGTGGTGGCCCAATTCTTGGAAATCCTCACCTCTTCTCCAAAATAGTTGAAATAATCTTCCCACTCATTAGCCTATGAAATTACCCAGCCCATAAAAACTAAACACTCAGTATTTTGGGGCCTCTTGCCTTCTGAGATGGCCCACGCTCTGTCTGTGGAGTGTGTTTCTCCCATGGCCGCTTTCACCTTCCAAGATGACCCCATGCCCTGGGGCTGCTCTCACCTTTTGAGTTGGACTGCATTCTGTCTATGGAATGTGTATCTCTAAATAAATTCACTTCTTATCTATCACTTTGCACCTCACTGAATTATTTCTGCAACGTGACATAAAGAGCCTGAGCTTCATTAAGTCCTGAGACCAGGTGTGTGATTTCATTTAAAAGACAGTGGATTCAAGTCCCAGTCTGAGTTGTGTGGTTTCCTCAAGAGCGTGAAGATTGAAATGATTCAGAGGCTGATTCTAATCCTATTAGCTGAGTGAATTTAGAGAACTAGACTGATCTTCCCAATGTTCAGATTCTTTAACCAAATATAGAAGTGATAGCAGTAAATGAGATAACCTTGTAAATTACAGAGTGACATATACATTTGGTTACTATGTATTAATATGTATGTAACTTCAAATGAAACAGTGTTATGTTTTTTGTGTGATCAAAAACCTAAGGAAATGGAGAAGGCCAGTATATTTTTTTTTAATTTAAGATGTGATTCAGAGAAAGAGGAATGCAAAACCAAGTGCAGCATTCCAGGTTAAGTTGTGGACAACTAAGATGTAATCCAAGGGCACCTTAAACCCAGAGAAGAGAGAAAGTAAATAGAAATGGAAATGGAAAAGAAAGATCGGCTACTTCCCAAATGGTGTAACACCAACTTAATCCATGCTCCTAAATTATCCCACTCTGCAGATTGTCGTATAGGGGCTCATTGTTCCTTGATAGGCAAAGTTAGTGTTGTTTGAACCTAACATGAATCAGCTCCATTAGAGAAAAGTGATCAGAAATAATTTGATTTCCTATACCTGTACCTCTGTTAATAAGAAGATGTAATTCCTAGGAGAAAGCATTGGTGAACAAGAATTCTTCTAGTGTGGTTGTGGCCTTTAATCAGAATAGCAGTTTGAAACTGAAGCAGATAGTTTCAGAGTGAAATGCAAATCAAATACATGAATATACCCACATACATTCACATACTATTTTCATCATTGATTAACCAACCACATGACCTTTTCAGTAAGAGAAATAATTGGCAGTTTTAGCAAACAAAAAATTGATCCCATTACTCAGGATAGAATTTTCCACCTTTTTCAAAAGAGATGCTTATTGAAGAGGTCAGTTCCTTCTTTTTCTTTCAGGGTCATGCATATGTAAGTAAGCATGGCTATTATGTGCCATCTATGAGAATGGACGACGGGTGAGCCATAAACACAAACATTCAGATGCAGCCAGGTCTCCAGCATTCCTGTTCGCCAATTACAGTAATGCTGATGACATATCTAGTTTAATGCACATGGCATTAAAGTAGTCCCCCCTTTTCTAGGAAAATCTAATTACACCAAACCCAAGCACTCAATCAAATCTGTTATTCTGTGGCTAAACAGCTTGGCATTAATGCAATTTGAGGAGATCCAGGCCGTGACTGGAAACGTCATGTATTAACAATATCTAATGGGGGCTCCCGTAGGTAAATGAATATGCTAACAAGCAAGATCACTGCTAAATCTAATATTTTTAAGCTGTTTAATTCCAAACAGTCCCTTAATAAATCAATTGACCGGGAGAGCTGATGCCCCTATCAATTATTCAAGAAGGCAAATAAATATTTTAGATGATTTGATAGGAAGGCTAGTCCTGTTCTTATAGAAAGCTTTGCATTTCATTAGCCACTTGCTAAAAGTTTTATAATGAGCAGAACACAGGTGGCATCCCACTGCAGAAATGGGAATGGTAGAAGTAAGAGATTGGAGATCAAGACTTCCTTCATCTTTGCATTATTCCATTATCCAGACTTTTCTTTTGTAACATGAAAATTGGAGTCAAGTCCCCCAAAGAATTATCATTCTCTGCAATCACAAAGGAAATTAAAATGATCAAAAGTATGTCATATTGCAAGGGTCTTAATTGTAATTCCTATTGGAAATGCAATTATCAGATACCAATATCACAGATATAATTTATGCAGTTCCACATCCAAATAGCCCTTCACCAAATATTTAATATTATCAATTCCATTTTCCAGAAGAAGAAACTGAGCTCCCCTAATCATTTATAAAGTGCTGATTAGGTCACCTGTATTTGAAAGCAGGCACTTTTTTTTTCAGCTTTAGAGACCATTATTCATATTGAAAGCATACATTCCTATTTAACATGATATCTGTCTCATGAATAATCTTTATTCTGGCTTCTGATCTTTTTTTACCAGAAAAAAAAAAAGAAAGAAAAGAAAATGGCATTAAGTGATTGACATCATTTTCCTCAATGTGCATGTGAATGTAAGTGTGCTTAAAATGAACTTATTAGAGAAAGATTAGAGGAAAAAAATGAATGAAACCAAGTTACCGACCCCTGGGATAGTGGACAGGAAGAGGGTCACACTATAGCCTCTTGTTTTATATTGTGGGTGTGGTGACCCAGATGTTACTGGAAATGTTTGAAAACTGCTTATGTCTTAAATAAGTATTTCCATATTATCTGTGAAAGGAAAGAATTTGCCTATTTTTTCTTAAGCATTGGAAATGATCAAACAACTATTTGATCAAATTTTGTGTGTGGGCTATAAAACTAAAATGGCGTGTCATTTCTTAACAGCATTTTACAGTTTACAAATGTAAAATCCTGGTTAAATTACTGTAAGCCTTATTGTTATGAGAAGTACTGTAAAAGAGAAAAAGAATTTAGATTATCTAAAAAATAAAACTTAATTGTCAGGTTTGAATATAAAAACATTTGATGACTATTTTTCTAAATGGAAAGATCCATATAAAAATCACTGAATGAGGATTTTCTGTGCAGGCAGCTATACTCTACAAAATACTCAATGAGCTATGAAAGAGACATCTCAGCAATGGAAAATCATAATTTAAATGTTAGGTTTGTTCATTTTCAGCTTCGTGGATCAATAGAGGAAATCCTTTATATTATTCTGTAAGCAAAAGCTGGTCATGTTTAAAATCAGATTTTGGTATTTCCATTTATAAGGAATATCTTCTCAGGGAGTTATTTAAGTGTTTATTTGTTTAGTATTCTAAACCCCACCGGAATCATGAGGGATTTGAATAATATGGCAGACTGAGCACATGAGGAAATATTCCCATCCTGTTCTGTCCCCAATAACTATTAATTGCAGAAAATAAATATTAAAAAAAAATTAACTCCGCCTAAAAAAAGGGAAACATATTACATCAGAAATTAAAAAGAAATCTCAAAGATGAAAGGCATGTGAAATTGGAATAAGGAAGGAGGTGAGAACCAGAAATCTATCAGGAAACGACTATAGAAGGTGGCATATCTCCTGGGTTACTCCAAAAAGAGATGGCAGAAGGGACATCCCATGGAGTAGCACTTTGGTTACCACATCAGGAGGATTCAGGGAACCAAGCCTACTCTAATCTTTCTGAAGCCATCGAGAAACAAGAGTATGAGGACACCCAGACTGAAAGAAGACCCATACTCAGAAGACGAAGCCTTCAATACTAGTGTTTTCTCCTCATCAGGCAACTCATGGTATGTGTGTCTACACCATTACTGGAGGAAAGCCTCTGTAATTAGATATATAAGTGTGTGCATTATGTCCAAGAAACACACACAACTGAGCAAAGACATGAAAGATACCTACCACCACAAAGTATACTTTGGGAAACAGAGAGTTAATAGAGCAACAAAATCAACATATTAAAATAAGGACAATTAAAATCCTAAAAGATATGTAAGAAGCTATGTAATCCACTAAAAGAAAATTAAAGATTTTGGAAATGAAAATTCCAATCATAAAATTATTATTATTACCAATAATACTAATAATTATAGTAATACATTTTTGATTCAATGAGCAAATAGCAGAATAAGCACAAATGAAGATCACATTTAGTGACCTGGAAGGTTGTCTAATATTTACATAGGCCCCCATTAGAATATTCAACTAGGAATTGATCTTACACTAACTCTTGTTGAAGACTAGCTTGAGACACGTGGTGCTTCAGAGTAGCTGTTGAAGACACAAATAAATCATCCCTCCGCTCCTCTAGAATCCACAAATTTTATTCTCAGATTAAAGAAAATCATCAGATCACAAGAACAAAACCATCTTAATTTTCCAGAGCAATGCCTTCTCTGAGTTGAGATTTAACATTATGCTCTCAGCTTTCACTGAAGGATATTATAGGAAACGTCGTTTTAAAGAATGTTCCATGCTTTTGGAAGTTCAAAGTTGAAGATATTGCCCACTATATTACTTAATGTCCTTTAGATGAAAATTTATATGATACTTTTTGTGCTAGACATTTAGCACCAAAAAAATAAATGTTTTCTTAGGTGATTTCCTTTACAATGGTAATAAGAAATCTGTATGTCAACATGCATCCCTTTTACTTTGTGTGCCAGGAAACCCCTAGCTAAATTTATTATTAACTAAATGATTCCAGGTATATGAACATATATTTTTTATGTTCTTAATAATGTTTAAATCTGTTTTGTGATCTTTGGACTTTTAGAGAAATAGGATAATTAAATTTTTTAAAATGCTTGATATTTTAAGGTACCTAAAATTTTGTCAAAGTTTATGATAGTATAAAATAAGTTGGATAGAGTGCCATAATTCATCTAGGAGAATCTCCTCTAAGTGATTTATTAGAGGCCTACAGGACATTAGATTGCATTCTGGTATCTTAGAATCAAGGCAACACATCCTAACTTCCAATTACTCTCAACACTGGTCAAATCTTGCTCTCACACTCCACAGCTCTTGCAGACTTTTTCCTCTCTCCTCTAGCATCTGTACCACCCCAACTTCTTTCTCACCTTCAGAAGATATCTTCACATCCTCTTCAGGAAAATGAGCTTTACAAAGAAATGTCTTCTTTTCCTCATTACCAATTACATAAACTCACTTATATTTTGTATTCCTATCTTTTCATGGATTGGATTTAAAGGGAAGGAAATCTGGAGGAGGATGTGAAATTTGATTGGATTTTTACTTTATTATATTTTTCCAACAGAAATCTGTAAGGAAATAAAGGCCTTGAACAATGTTATAAACCAATTAGACTTAACAGACATATATAGTACACTTGATCCAAAGAGAGCAGAATACATCGTTTTCTCAAGTGCACATGGAACATTCTACACTATAGACCATAGTTTAGGTCACAAAACAAATCTTAATAAATTTAAAGAGATTGCTATCATACAATGTATCTTTTTTAATCACAATGGAATGAAACTAGAAAGCAATAGAAAAGGAAAACTGGACAATTCACAAATATGTGATAAGAGAAGGGAACATTTCTCAATGATAACAAAAGGAAAGTGGGAAGGATAGGGATGGAAAATGTAGGTGAGTTTACATAATCAGCAATTGGGAAAAGAGGATACCTGTTGAACATAGAGTGTAGAATTCTCAAACTATTATTGTAGAATTGTCTGTTTCTCTCTTCAATTCTGCCAATGTTTGCTTCATAGCTTTTGGGGCTCTATGCATATACACTTATACTTGATATACCTTCATAATGACTTGACCCTTTTATCATTATGTAATTTTCCTCTTTGTCTCTTAGAATAGTTTTTGGTTTAGAGTCTATTTTGTTTGATATTAGTATAGCCACCACAGTTCTCTTTTTGTTACTATTTGCCTGGAAATTCTTTTCCACCCTTTCACTTTTATCCCTTTTGTGTCTTTAGATCTAAAATGAGTCAGTTTTAAACCACATGTCATTGGATCTTGTTTTGTTTTTTAATCCATTCTACCAATTTCTGCCTTTTGAGTGGAGAGTTTAATCCATTTACATTTAAATTATATAAGAGAGGACTTACTTCTGCCTCTTTATTTGTTTTCTGCATGTTTTATAGTTTTTTTTTTTTTTGTCCCTTTTACTCCATTACTACTTTCTTTTGTGTTTAGTTGTTTTTTTGTAATGGCTTGTGTAGATTCCCTTCCCATTGTTTTTTTGTGTGTATATATTCTATAGATATTTTCTTTGTGGTTTTGTCTTTTATTTTCTATATTAAATAAAAAGAGGAGTTACAAACCAGAGTTATAATAATACTTGTTTTTATATTGACCCATATAACTATTTTATCAGAGATTTTTATATCTTCATAAAGCTTTGAGTTACTGTTTGGACTCATTTCATTTTGACCTGAAGAACTCCCTTTAGAATTTCTTTTTTTTTTTTTTTGGCTTTAATGAAAACATCTTTAATATCAAAATCTAGTGACAGAATATATTTCACCCATCCTGCTATGTACTTGAAGCAGCACACAAGTGTAATTTTACTGGTCTGTTCCATTTCTTTTTACCTTATTAATTAATTTTTATTGGAGTATAATTGCTTTACAATATTATGTTAGCTTCTAGTGCACAGCAAAATGAATCAGCCATACCTATACGTATATCCCCTCCCTTTTGGATTCCCCTCCCATTTAGGACACGACAGTGCATTAAGTAGAGTTCCCTGTGTTATACAGTATGTTCCCATCAGTTGTCTATTTTATACATAGTATCGATAGTGTATATGTGTCAATCCCAATCTCCCAATTCCTCCTACCCCACCCCTTTCCCCCTTGGTATCCATACATTTGTTCTCTATGTCTGTGCCTCTATTTCTGCTTTGCAAATAAGGTCATCTATACCATTTTTCTAGATTCCACATATATGCATTAATATACAACATTTGTTTTTCTCTTTCTGACTTACTTCATTCTGTAGGGCAGATTTAAGTGGTAGTAAACTCCCTGTGATTTTTGTTTATCACAAAATATCTTAGGTTTCCTCTCATTTTTGCAAGCCTATTTTGTTGGATATAGTATGTGATGAGTCACTCTTTTCTTGTTGCTTTCAATATATATATACATTTTTTGTCTTTGTCTTTTGACAGTTTGACTATGTTTCTCTGTGTCTAGTAAGTTGATCCTACATGGAGTTCATTGAGCTTCTTAGATTTGTAGATTCATGCATTTCATCAAGTTTGGTAAGTTTTCAAACATTATTTTTTCAAATAATATTTCTGTCAATTCCTCTTCTATTCCTGGGACTTGCATAGTGCCTATTTTGGCCTACTTGATGATGCCTCAAAATCATGTTGATGATGATTCTTTTACTTTCTGATCCTCAGACTTGATAATTTCAGCTCTGTCTTCAAGTTCACTGATTCTCTCTTCTGACTGCTCAAATCTGCTGTTGAAACTAGTAAATTTTTCATTTTAGTTATTGTCTTCTTCAGCTCCAGAATTTTTACTTGGTTATTTTTTAATAATTTCTAACTCCTTATTGATATTCTAATTTCATTTGTGTATTGTTTTTTTCTCATTTCCTTTAGTTCCTTGACTATAGTTTTCATTAACTATTTGAGCATATTTTAACACTTATTTTAAAATCTTTGTCTAGTCATTCTAATATCTGAACTTCTTTGGAGACAGGCTCTGTCAATTAATTTTGTTCCTTTGAATGGGCCATGTTTTCCTGTTTCTTTGTATGCCTGTGATTTTTGTTGAAAATTGAACATTTGACAAGTATAATGTGGTAACTCTGGAAATCAGATCTCTGCCTTCCTCAGAAATTGCTGTTTTTGTTTTGTGTGTGTATGTTTGTGTGTGTATGTTTGATTGTTGAAGGCTGTAGTAGTCTATTTGTTTGACACTTTTCCAAATTATTTTTTCAAAGACTATTTCATGTCCTATATGATCACTAAAGTCTCTGTTTTATTGTCTTATGTTCAGCTAATGTTTTGATAGAAATTTCCTTGAATGCCAGGATCTCTTCCAGTCTTTACAGATTGACTGTTCTGGGGCACTTCATCAACACTTTCTTAGGCCTGCTCTAAATCTAGGGATCAGCCCAAGGTGAAAGCTTAGGTCTTCACAGGACTTTTTTGAGTAAGCATCTTGCCTGGATATGTGCTCAGCCTTCTAAATTCCTTTTTTAAACATGGTTGCTTTTGAACGTTTTAATTTTCCTAATTTCACTCCAGCTTCTCCTTCCAGCTTTAGATAGATGGTTATTGTATAGTCCATTCATAATCCCTTGCTCCAGGGGTCTGTGGGTCTGTTGTCACTTTGTAGTTTTTACAAATAATGCCTGCTGTTTTCCTGCCTGAATTCTGAATTAGGCAAATTAGAGATGAGCACCTCATGTTAGTCTTTTGGCTATCCCCCAAACAGATTAGAACAGATGTCCACAATTACTTGCAGATAAGATCTATGTTGCTTCCTCTGGTTCAAGGGAGGGAACTGGGAACCAGGTTGCTACCACTTCAAAACCAGGACTACTGCTGTGTCAGGGAGAGAATAGGGGCAAGGATGAATTAGAATGCCACAAAGTTTTCCTACCATTTAAAGATGACTTTTTCTTGATTGGCTGTTCACTTGGTTGCTCTAAGCCTGTGATTGTTTTATAGAGTTTTGACAAAGTTGGTTCAGACAGTTTCTGCTTTTTTTTTAATGTTTCTTTTGGGGGAACAAAAGCTTGGAGATTCCTAGGGTACCATTTTGTTTCCTATATGCATTTTTAAGCTGGCACATTGCTGAAAGCCTTAGACAATTGGGTGAATAAAACAGAATACTAAATGAAATGAAATAAAAAACAAGTTATAATAGCTTAAAAGTGTTATCAGATTTAAAAACAAAACCACTAAACTAAATGATTTTTCTCATGCTAAAACTAAACAATGTA
The DNA here is from genome assembly GCF_949987535.1 of Balaenoptera acutorostrata. Lineage (NCBI taxonomy): Eukaryota > Metazoa > Chordata > Mammalia > Artiodactyla > Balaenopteridae > Balaenoptera > Balaenoptera acutorostrata. The sequence goes on along the minus strand of NC_080066.1, from coordinate 48,327,641 downwards.
GAGACTGGCAGTCTTTCTCACTGACATGGCCTGCATGTTTTTATACAGGGAGATTTTTCCATTTCTGTAATAAAAAAATATTAGGAATAGAAAGAAACATGGACAACTAAGAGTATATGAAGTTTGTTGAAAAGTAAAGGTTTACTCAGTCATAATATTTTTCAATTATTTCTAAGACTCTAATCAGCAACTTATGCTTAGAGACTATTTTCAGTAGATGCTCCAAGCAGATTATATGAAAGTTAAGTGAAAATGGTCCATTTCAAGAAATTAGGTTTATCTTCAGAAAAGACAAGGAGGACTTAATACCAGTTCATTCCTCAGCAGAATTTAGAGGTAATATCCATATCTGAAAACTGTGCTGGTCATGAACATGTTATGCCATGAAACTGCAGATTAATTTCTGTTAAATATGAAGTGGCCAGTCACAGGAGAGAGAGAGTGAGAGAGAGAGAGGGAGGGAGAGAGGGAAAAGTTGCATGGGGAAGATACAGCATCAGGTCTGCAGCACAACTTAAAGACTGGGCTTTCTCATCAAATGACTCACAATAACTACAGTATTATAATTTACTAGCCTTGTGATCTTGGTTAAGAGATTTTAAGTCTTTAAGCCCATTTTTTTCTTTTTTAAAATTAAGTTAAATACTATATGTCTGAGATAATGCACACATAAAAATTCCCCCCAAATTATGAAATGTTCAGTAAGTGTTGACCCAACAATAGCATTCGGATTCAAGAGTCCATAACAAGTGCAAGATTTTATTGTACCTCATAAGCAATGGCAGAGTGTCTCCTTTCAATAAAATTAATTCAGCTAAACAAGATGAATGTAAAAGTTTGATTCTCCTCAGCTGCAATGAGAAGGTTGCAGTGTTGTCCTGGTGTGGCTGATGGACTGAAGAGAATGGATGCCTTGGTGCTTCTGAATGAGTCATTTGTTTATTGTCATGTGTTTAGATGCACTAGGAAGCTTCTCTACAAGCCCTACATGTTTGTAAGTTTCATCTTCTTAATTTAAGTTCATTTTGGGTATCAGTACAGCTATCTAACTTCTGATATCCTTATGTTTATGTCATTAGTAGATTATATTCATGTGTCCTTTACCTTCTTACAAGTTATCAATAAAAACATGACAAAATAGCTATGTATAGAGAGTCCTATGGCATGCCACAAGTACACCCACTCCCCAATGAATATGTCATTTTATGTATATTTACAATGACATCATGGCATATTAATAAAACTTACATTTATTAAAGTTTATGTAATTTGGTTTATAACAATTAACCTTTTTAAGCATTACAAAGAGCTTGAAAAGTAAGTATCTGTCCCCATTTTGCTAATACAGAAACTGTGTCATAAAGAGGTTCACAAATTTCCCTAAGATCACTCAGGGATCTCCCTCTTCGATAACCCAACAGGATGTGCTGTCAGCAGCAGATTATTACTAATCATCAGGAAGGTTGAATCAGATGATAACTTACAGAACAAATGAAGCTTCATGCCCTTTAGAGAATTACTTTCCTTTTCTTACACTCTACACTTTTGATCGATCATTGTATTAGAAATTATTAAAAAATCCAAAGAAGTTTGATATAACAGTCAAAAATCAAAGTATGGAGAATATCCTTATCTATTGACATGAGTTCAGTTTTCCACCATTTACCATTTAAGATGACTTTCTGACATTGAGAGATTTGTGCAGTGGATTCTGGAAACATTGTACAAAATCATTAAGTATTCCTTTGATATTTCATTGTAGATACATAGAGGCTCACTAAGCCCCATTGAATTTAAAACCTGATAATTTTTTCATAAGTGTTAGAGGTGCCATACAGATATTATTTTTATTAATAGTATTTTAGAAATAATTTCCAAGTGAAATCTGAAGAAGCATGGGAAAGAGATGTGCAAAAGTGAATATATTTTAACTGGTGCCTCATTTCAGACATTGATTGGGCCTCAGAGGGGATGAGTTAGTTGTTTATCTACACATGCTTTTCTTCCCTTTTCATTAATTTAATTTAATTTCATTTATATGTAACATGAGAGTAGCATTGCCCTGCAGTATGCCCACTCCATTTGTAAGCTGAATTGAACTCATCATCCTTTCTTTAATGGCTGTGAAAGACTGAGAAATTAATAGCTCTCTCTCGAATTAGTAAATTATATTTTTCCAAAGAGAGAAAAGTACCTCATAAAAATAAGTGACTAGAGTCACTTTTATTTTTATAACAAGTCTTTTTATGCTATATTTTTAAACATCCTTTTACAATAATATCTTACATTTATATAGTGCTTTATAATTTTCAAGACACTAGCATGCACATTATCCTATTTTAGCTTCACTACAACATTCAGACTTAAGTAGGGAAGAGCTAAGAGGAGACCTGTGTTGCAGACTCAAGTGGGCTGATGGGCCAGGCCTAGATTTCCTGGCTGCTAGTCTGGAATGTTCTGTGATGTTCTCACTTGTGAGGAAAAGGCAGATAGAAGAAGCACTAATGGAAAATGAGTTTTTTACTAGAATGTGTATCCAATAATGAAATATATTATATATATAATATTTTTACTTTATTATTATATATTATTTTATTATGTTTATTTATATTTTATCATATATTATGTATTATATATGTTATAGTAAAATTATAAATATAACTATAACTATATAAAAAATTATCGAATACACTGTGTTCATTATAATAAAATATGTAAAAGTAAGTCCTTAAGAATATTTTTGCTTGAACTGAGGAAAATAATGTACACTTTTTATTTTAAAACCTTAGTACACACACACACACACACACACACAAATATGCACATTTCTTAATAGTAAGAAGAATGAACCCATCTTCTGATTTGAATGTCTAGTTCAAAATTCTAGTTCAAAATGTTAAACTTTTATGCTGTTTATTTTAAATTAATATTTTACTTTTATAATGAAAAAGGAAAGAAAACAGTAGTCTGCCTTTAGTTTTTCTTTTTATTTATTTAAAAAAAAATTTAACATCTTTATTAGAGTATAATTGCTTTACAATGGTGTGTTAGTTTCTACTTTATAACAAAGTGAATCAGCTATACATATACATATATCTCCATATGTCTTCCCTCTTGCATCTCCCTCCCACACTCCCTATCCCACCCCTCTAGGTGGTCACAAAGCACCGAGCTGATCTCCCTGTGCTATGTGGCTGCTTCCCGCTAGCTATCTATTTACATTTGGTAATGTATATATGTCCATGCCACTTTCTCACTTCGTCCCACCTTATACTTCCCCCTCCCCCATTCATAAGTCCATTCTCTACGTCTGCATCTTTATTCCTGTCTGGCCCCTAGGTTCTTCAGAACCATTTTTCTTTTCTTTTTTTAGACTCCATATACACGTGTTAGCATACGGTATTTGTTTTTCTCTTTCTGACTTACTTTACTTTGTATGACAGTCTCTAGGTCCATCCACCTCAAGACAAGTAACTCAATATGGTTTCTTTTTATGGTTGAATAATATTCCATTGTATATATGTGCCACATCTTCTTTATCCATTCCTCTGTCAATGGACACTTAGGTTGCTTCCATGTCCTGGCTATTGTAAATAGAGCTGTAATGAACATTGCGGTACATGACTCTTTTTGAATTATGGTTTTCTCAGGGTATATGCCCAGTAGTGGGATTGCTGGGTCGTATGATAGTTCTCTTTTTAGTTTTTTAAGGATCCTCCACACTGTTCTCCATAATATCAATTTACATTCCCACCAACAGTGCAAGAGGGTTCCCTTTTCTCCACACTCTCTCCAGCATTTATTGTTTGTAGAGTTATTGATGATGGACATTCTGATCGGTGTGAGTTGATATCTCATTGTACGTTTGATTTGCATTTCTCTAATGATTAGAGATGTTGAGCACCCTTTCATGCGTTTGTTGGCAATCTGTATATCTTCTTTGAAGAAATGTCTATTTAGATCTTCTGCCCATTTTTGGATTAGGTTGTTTCATTTTTGATATTGAGCTGCATGAGCTGCCTGTATATTTTGGAGATTAATCCTTTGCCAGTTGCTTCGTTTGCAAATATTTTCTCCCATTCTGAGTGTTGTCTTTTTGCCTTGTTTATGGTTTCCTTTGTTGTGTAAAACTTTTAACTTTCATTAGGTGCCATTTGTATATTTTTGTTTTTATTTCCATTTCTCTAGGAGGTGGGTCAAAATGGATCATGCTGTGATGTATGTCACAGAGTGTTCTATGTTTTCCTCTAAGAGTTTTATAGTGTATGGCCTTACATTTAGGTCTCTAATCCATTTTGAGTTTATTTTTCTGTATGGTGTTAGGGAGTGTTCTAATTTCATTCTTTTACATGTAGCTGTCCAGTTTTCTCAGCACCACTTATTGAAGAGGCTGTCTTTTCTCCATTCTATATTCTTGTCTCCTTTATTAAAGATAAGGTGACCATATGTGTGTGGGTTTATCTCTGGGCTTTCTATCCTGTTCCATTGATCTATATTTCTGTTTTTGTGCCAGTACCATACTGTCTTGATTACTGTAGATTTGTAGTATAGTCTGAAGTCAGGGAGGCTGATTCCTCCAGCTCTGTTTTTGTTTCTCAAGATTGCTTTGGCTATTCAGAGTCTTTTGTGTTTCCATCCAAATTGTGAATTTTTTTATTCTAGTTCTGTGAACAATGCCATTGGTAGTTTGATAGGTATTGCATTCAATCTGTAGATTGCTTTGGGTAGAATAGTCATTTGCACAATGTTGATTCTTCCAGTACAAGAACATGTTATATCTCTCCATCTGTTTGTACCATCTTTAATTTCTTTCATCAGTGTCTTATACTTTTCTGCTTACAGCTCTTTTGTCTCCTTAGGTAGTTTTTTCCCTAGGTATTTTATTATTTTTGTTGCAATGGTAAATGGGAGTGTTTCCTTAATTTCTCTTTCAGATTTTTCATCAATAGTGTATAGGAACACAAGGATTTTGGTGCATTAATTTTGTATCCTGCTACTTTACCAAATCCATTGATTAGCTTTTGTAGTTTTCTGGTGGCATCTTTAGGATTTTCTACATAGAGTATCATGTCATCTGCAAACAGTGACAGTTTTACTTCTTCTTTTCCAATTTAGATTCCTTTTATTTCTTCTTCTTCTCTGATTGCTGTGGCTAAAACTTCCAAAACTATGTTGAATAATATTGGTGAGAGTGGGCAGCCTTGTCTTGTACCTGATCTTAGTGGAAATGGTTTCAGTTTTTCACCATTGAGAGTGATGTTGGCTGTGGGTTTGTCATGTATGGCCTTTATTATGTTGAGGTAAGTTCCCTCTATGCCTACTTTCTGGAGGGTTTTTACCATAAATGGGTGTTGAATTTTGTCAAAAACTTTTTCTGCATCTATTGAGATGATCATATGGTGTTTCTTCTTCAATTTGTTAATATGGTGTATCACATTGATTGATTTGCATATATTGAAGAATACTTGCATTCCTGGGATAAACTCCACTTGATAATGGTGCATGATATTTTTAATGTCCTGTTGGATTCTGTTTGTTAGTATTTTGTTGAGGATTTTTACATCTATATTCATCAGTGATATTGGTCTATAGTTTTCTTTTTTGTGACATCTTTGTCTGGTTTTGGTATCAGGGTGATGGTGGCCTCGTAGAATGAGTTTGGGAGTGTTCCTCCTTCTGCTATATTTGGGAAGAGTTTGAGAAGGCAAGGTGTCAGTGCTTCTGTAAATGTTTGTGAGAATTCACCTGTGAAGCCATCTGGTCCTGGGCTTTTGTTTGCTGGAAGATTTTTAATCACATTTTCAATTTCACTGCTTGTGATTGGTCTGTTTATATTTTCTATTTCTTCCTGGTTCAGTCTTGGAAGGTTGTGCTTTTCTAAGAATTTGTGCATTTCTTCCAGGTTGTCCATTTTATTGACATATAGTTGCTTGTAGTAGTCTCTCATGATCCTTTGTATTTCTGCAGTGTCACTTGTTACTTCTCCTTTTCCATTTCTAACTCTATTGGTTTGAGTCTTCTCCCTTTTTTTTTATTGATGAGTCTGGCCAATGGTTTATCAATTTTGTTTATCTTCTCAAAGAACCAGCTTTTAGTTTTATTGATCTTTGTTATTGTTTTCTACATTTCTTTTTCATTTATTTCTTATCTGATCTTTATGATTTCTTTCCTTCTGCTAACTTTGGGGATTTTTTGTTCTTCTTTCTCTAATTGCTTTTGGTGTAAGGTTAGGTTATTTGAGATGTTTCTTGTTTCTTGAGGGAGGATTGTATTGCTATAAACTTCCCTCTTACAACTGCTTTTGCTGCATCCCATAGGTTTTGGGTCATCGTGTTTTCATTGTCATTTGTTTCTAGGTATTTTTTGATCCCCTCTTTGATTTCTTCAGTGATTTCTTGGTTATCTAGTAGTGATTGTGTTACTGTTGATTTCCCCTTTTATGGCTGCTAGCATTTGCCTTACGTTTTGAGGTGCTCCTACGTTGGATGCATAAATATTTACAATTGTTATATCTTCTTCTTGGATTGACCCCTTGATCATTATGTAGTGTCCTTCTTTGTCTCTTTTAATAGCCTTTATTTTAAAGTCTGTTTTGTCTGACATGAGACTTGCTACTCCAGCTTTCTTTTGATTTCCATTTGAATGGAATATCTTTTTCCATTCCCTCACTTTTAGTCTGTATGTGTCCCTAGGTCTGAAGTGGGTCTCTTGTAGACAGCATATATATAGGTCTTGTTTTTGTAACCGTTCAGGCAGTCTATGTCTTTTGGTTGGAACATTTAATCCATTTACATTTAACGTAGTTGTCAATATGTATGTTCCTATTACCATTTTCTTAATTGTTTTGGGTTTGTTATTGTACGTCTTTTCCTTCTCTTGTGTTCTCTGCCTAGAGAAGTTCCTTTAGCATTTGTTGTAAAGCTGTTTTGGTGGTGCTGAATTCTCTTAGCTTTTGCTTGTCTGTAAAGGTTTTAATTTCTCCATCGAATCTGAATGAGATCCTCACTGGGTAGAGTAATCTTGGTTGTAGGTTTTTCCCTTTGATCACTTTAAATATGTCCTGCCACTCCCTTCTGGCTTGTAGAGTTTCTGCTGAAAGATCAGCTTTTAACCTTATGGGGATTCCCTTGTATGTTATTTGTTGTTTTTCCCTTGCTGCTTTTAATATTTTTTCTTTGTATTTAATATTTGATAGTTTGATTAATATGTGTCTTGGCATGTTTCTCCTTTGATTTATCCTGTATGCGACTCTCTGTGCTTCCTGAACTTGATTGACTATTTCATTTCCCATATTAAGGAAGTTTTCAACTATAATCTCTTCAAATATCTTCTCAGTTCCCTTCTTTTTCTCTTCTTCTTCTGGGACCCCTATAATTCGAATGTTGGTACTTTTAACTTTGTCCCAGTGGTCTCTGAGACTGTCCTCAATTCTTTTCATTCTTATTTCTTTATTCTGCTCTGCAGTAGTTATTTCCACTATTTTATCTTCCTGGCCACTTATCCATTCTTCTGCCTCAGTTATTCTGCTATTGATTCCTTCTAGAGAATTTTTAATTTCATTTATTGTGTTATTCATCATTGTTTGTTTGCTCTCTAGTTCTTCTAGGTCCTCATTAAATGTTTCTTGTAATTTCTCCATTATATTTCCAAGATGTTGGATCATCTTTACTATCATTACTCTGAATTCTTTTTCAGGTAGACTGCCTATTTCCTCTTCATTGTTTGGTCTGGTGGGTTTTTACCTTGCTCCTTCATCTGCTGTGTGTTTCTCTGTCTTCTCATTTTGCTTAAATTACTGTGTTTGGGGTCTCCTTTTTGCAGGCTGCAGGTTCGTAGTTCCCATTGTTTTTGGTGTTTGCCCGCATTGGCTAAGGTTGGTTCAGTGGGTTGTGTAGGTTTCCTGGTGGAGGGGACTGGTGCCTGTGTTCTGGTGGATGAGGCTGGATCTTGTCTTTCTGGTGGCTAGGACTGCATCTGGTCGTGTGTTTTGGGGTGTCTGTGAACTTATTATGATTTAAGAAGTCTCTCTGTTAATGGGTGGGGCTGTGCTCCTGTCTTGCTAGTTGTTTGGCATAGGGTGTCCAGCACTGTAGCTTGCTGGCCTTAACATTGAGATGGAGATCTCTGAGAGACCTTTTGGTGTTTGATATTACATGGGGCCAGTTGGTCTTTGGTGGATCAATGTCTTGAACTCGGCTCTCCCACCTCAGAGGCTCAGGGCAGACACCCGGCCAGAGCACCAAGACCCTGTCAGCCACACGGCTCAGAAGAAAAGGGAGGGAAAAAAGGGAAAGAAAGAAAGAAAAACTAAATAAATAAAATAAAATAAAGTTAATAAAATAGAAAAAAATTATCAAAAATAAAAATTTATTTAAAAAAAGAAAGAGAGAAAGAAGAGAGCAACCAATCCAAAATACAAATCCACCAATGATAATAAGTGCTAAAAACTATACAAAACCAAACAAAACAAATATAAAACAGAGAGTCAGAACCCTTGTACAAATGGCAAAAGCAAAGCTATACAAACAAAATCACACAAAGAAGCATATGCATACACACTCACAAAAAGAGAAAAAGGAAAAAAATAATATATATTAAAAAGAAAGGAAGAGAGCAACCAAATCAGTAAACAAATCTACCAATGATAATAAGCTCTAAATACTAAACTAAGATAAACATAAAACCAGAAACAAATTAGATGCAGAAAGCAAACCCCAAGTCTACAGTTGATCCCAAAGTCCACCACGTCAATTTTGGGATGATTCGTTGTCTATTCAGGTATTCTACAGTTGCAGGGTACATCAGTTTGATTGTGGAGATTTAATCCGCTGCTTCTGAGGCTGCATGGAGAGATTTCCCTTTATCCTCTTTGTTCGCACAGCTCCTGGGGTTCAGCTTTGGTTTTGACCCCACCTCTGCTTGTAGGTCGCCTGAGGGCAGCTGTTCCCCACCCAGACAGGACGGAGTTAAAGTAGCAGCTGATTAGGGGGCTCTGGCTGACTCAGAGCGGAGGGAGGGAGGGGTACGGAATGTGGGGTGAGCCTGCGGCAGCAGAACCCAGCATGACGTTTCAACAACCTGAGGTGTGCTGTGTGTTCTCCCGGGGACGCTGTCCCTGGATCACGGGACCCTGGCAGTGGCGGGCTGCACAGGCTACCTGGAGGGGAGGTGTAGATAGTTACCTGTGCTTGCACACAGGCTTCTTGGGGACTGCAGTAGCAGCCTAAGCGTCTCATGCCCATCTCTGGTGTCTGTGCTGATAGTCGTGGCTCATGCCCATCTCTGAAGCTCGTTTAGGTGGTGCTCTGAATGCCCTCTCCTTGCGCACTCTGAAACAATGGTCTTTTGCCTCTTAGGCAGTTCTAGACATTTTCCTGGTCTCCCTCCCAGCTAGCTGTGGTGCACTAGCCACCTTCAGACTGTGTTCACGCAGCCAACCCCACTCCTCTCCCTGGGATCGGAGCCTCAGCTCCCAGCCCCCACCCACCCTAGCAGGTGAGCAGACAAGGCTCTCAGGCTGGTGGGTGCTGGTCAGCACCAATCCTCTCTGCCAGAATCTCTCTGCTTTGCCCTCTGCATCCCTGTTGCTGCACTCTCCTCTGTGACTCCGAAGCTTCCCCCCTCCGCCACCCCATCTCCACCAGTGAAGGGGCTTCCTAGTATGTGGAAGCTTTTCCTCCTTCACAGCTCCCTCCCAGAGGTGCAGGTCCCATCCCTATTCTTTTGTCTCTGTTTTTTCTTATTTCTTTTGCTCTGCCCAGGTATGTGGGGAGTTTCTTGCCTTTTGGGAAGTCTGAGGTCTTCTGCCAGTATTCAGTAGGTATTCTGTAGGAGCTGTTCCTCATGTAGATGTATTTTTGATGTATTTGTGGGGAGGAAGGTGATCTCCATGTCTTACTCCTCCACCATCTTGAAGCTATCCCCCTGCCTTTTAGTTTTTAAGAAACTTCATTTTAATATATTTCTCCATTTTCATTAACTACTATATTTGTTGATTATTGTAAGTACCATATGCTATATAGATTTCATATAATATATGTATTTATACTACTTCTGGATGACGTACTTTGTAGAATTCACAAAATTTCATATATACATAAATAAGTGTCCTATGAGGTTTGCCAAGTTCAGTTGCACTAAAACAGATTTTGTTTCTTTTGAGCACCTATTTTGCCCCAGGCACCATCTTAAGTCATAGAGTTAAAAAGATATGTCTCTGCCCTTGGAAGGGAAACACTTTAACCTCTAATGATAACATCATATATTATATTAAAATACAAATAAAATATTGTGAGAATAAGAACAAGAAATGATTAATCCTTCCCAAATTGTTTAGAAAGACATTGCAGAGGAGGGGATATTTTGTTGAATTTTGAGTTGAGTAGGAGATGGCCTAGAAAATCTAGGAACAGGGAATGAAGGTCGAAGAAACAGCTGAGCAGAGGCAAAGGTGCTGGAGCCCCAAAAGGAGGAAGAGTGGCAGGAAGTGGGGCCATGGTTGTTTTGGGGCCACGTAATAATGAACCTGAAAGAAGAGGCTAGAAAATGTTAAGCTAATGCCATGTGCATTGGGAAACCATAAAAAAATAATAAATACCAAAATTCAATTAAAATAACAAAGTATATTACTAATATGCTTTAAGAATTTTATGTGTATGAAGAATAAAAACTCTCTCAAACTGGCTTAAATCTCATGACCTTCCCCAACACACACACACACACACACACACACACACACACACACACACAGACCCGCCAAATGTTCTTGCTGACCAAGGGCATGATAAAGCCTGGAAGGCTCTCAGGAAGCCAGGACACTCTTGTTCCATTCGTAGGAGGCTTATGTGTCTCTATGTTTGCAGATCTCTCCATCTGTTCTGTTCTCTTTCTCCACAGATTGTCTTCTTGACTATGGCAGAGTATGGATTCTCTACATTCCTGAGTTTGCATGTCCTCTTAATTTGAGTTCTGTGGAATCCAGTTTGTGATAAGACACTTTGACTAAGCTAGGTTGGACTCACTGAAGAAAATAACATTAGGGTGGCAGGACAGGACACAAGATTGTCTTCTGAAGTTCCTTCCTGTAGTTGAAGAAATATAGGGCATACTAGATTTTGGTTAAGAGCATAGATGCTGAATCTAAATTGTCTATGTTCAAATCCTAGCTTCAGCCTTCTTATTATATAATCTTGGGCAATTTACTTAAGAGCAGAGACTATAAACAACAATACCACCATTTTACTTGTACAGGAGCACTGAGGCACAGGGAAGTTAAATGACCAGTTCAGTGCATGCATGGATCAGAGCACGGATTTGCAGTCTGGCGCTTGAGAATAGGCTCTTAACCACTAAGATATTCTGATTGTTAAGGAAACACATTAAAATACCTTATTTTCTATGCTAACACATTTAAAAATATTTCTTTGCTCTATTGAGGAGTTTAATCAAGCCAGTAACTATCAAAGACAGAGCAGGGAAGGGAGAAAAAAATTGAAAAAGAAGGTACTTAGCATTTACCTATAAAAAATATAATTTCTTTGAAAGAAAATAGTATAATGAAATTTTTTGTATCACTTTCTATTAAAACGTTTTTTTCCCAATTCATATATTCCTGATTTCAGATGTATCTTTTCTGTGAAAATAGCCTTTAATATATTTCTAGTAAATGACTTGGATAACAAATTCTTTCCTTTACTCTCTTCACCTCTGGAAGACTTGCTCACTATCATATTTCTGGATAATTGTGAAAATATCTAGACTAGCTTTATAATATTATTTGTCTTTCTTCCTGAAAACCCAGCAGGTGAAGAAAAATGAAGACAATTTGGTAAATAATGGATGCAGACATGACTTATTGTTTTTCTGCAATGAGAAATAAGCACAGTTTATTATGTGACCTTTCTTCAAGTGCCTGTCAAGAACTCAAAAGTAATAAAGCTTTACTTGCAAAGAGAGACTGATTTTTAAAAGCTGTACACTTAAAATGTTGTGTCTCTTTATTAAAAGCTAATCTTCCATTTGTGTGTCCACAGAAATAATGGTAGGTATAATTTACCCCCCAAAATACTCATGATTGTCTCCCACATAATGTATGTCATCCACACTTTCTGATTGCATTTTTGGATATACTTCAGTTTAAAATGCATTAAAAAATAACATGTTCTGTAACATATGTGGTTTTTCTCCCTTCTGAAAGGCCATCTTTGATTCTGCTCTTTTTTCTCTGTGTGGGGCTTGAAGGTAGAAAGATCTTCTGACTTTTAAGGTTGCCGAGTGTCCAGCTTCAGGCTTTTATTTCTATTAATTGGCAAAGCCTTACCAGTTTCTTTTCAAATATCGATACTAGGATTCATCTAATTAGAACTTTTTGGAACCACATGTATATAATGCAAGATGTTAAGCGACCATACATATCATAAAATATTGTTGTAGATAAGCTTCAGTAATGCTGCATTAAACAATTTGGTGTTCTAAATTTTTAAGATTTTCACAAACAAGACAATTTTTTTTAAAGGCATAAACATTTAACACATGTTCCCTTTGTCAGGCCAAGTTTTTATTAAGATCTTAAATAAACACTTTTTTTTTAACATGGAACGTTCTTATAAAATATAAAAGCAGAAATGCTTTATGAAATAAATACAAAATTAATAATATTAATGAAAACACAAAAATTGTGACCCAAAGAGCAGCAGAGTTTCATTATTACGGCATGTGGAAGCAAGCTATTTCTATTTTAATTTCTATAAAGAAAATCTCAATCTATTTTATAGAGTACACTATTTTAAATGTGTATTTTTGATCTTGGCTCTGTAATTAGCAGAATATTGAATTATCTTACTACACAAGAAAGAATGTACTAGGTTCCAGGGATCAAAATTATTGCCGGTCTAAACACACGCACACATACACACACATTTACGCACATAAAATGAACACACAATAGTAAAATCTTTTAGTTTCGAAAACGTCAGAAAGAAGAGGAAGTTTGCTTTGAATTTTACAAACAGTAATCACATAACTTTTAAGTTTACCTGTAAATCTCATAATCTAAAAGAGAGGAAAAATTAAGAAAATATGCATAATCCTTTAATAAAATATGTTCTATGCCAGGTGCAGTTTTGTTTTGCTTTCATATTTTGATGCGACTCTTTGGCTTTGGGTTTAGATAGGTTTTCTTAGAAGCTGCATTTTAATTCCGTTCATTTGGAACAAACTGGAGGAAACAAAAAGGAAAGAAAAGAAAGAATAAGGAAAAAAAATCCTAAATAATGAAAACTTCTAGGGATAAGTTACAAAACTTTAAAAAATTTTTAAGAGAATCTGTTTCCTAGCTCTTTTTTTTCCTTCCTTAAAATGATCAGCGTTTGCAAACCCTTCTCAGTTTCTTTAATAAGAGATAAATTGGCTTATTTTCACTCATAAGAAAGCTTACATTGCACTTTATTTGTAAACTGACTCAAAACATTTGAAATAAATAATTCTTCTAGGACATCCTAGCAGCAACTGAAAAACAAAATAACAACAAATGTTGTTGTGTGCTCATTTGTTTTAGCAATTTTAAGTTGTCCGCTCAGGGTTTTTCTTTTTTCTTTCAGAAGAGATAACCAAAAATCACATTGTGTGTGTGTATGTGTGTGTGTGTGTGTGTGTGTCTGAGAGAGGGGAGATAGAATGCATGTATGCATGTTTTCTCTTTACACACTAATAACTTACTTGGTTAGTCTGATGACTAACATCGTAGGAAAGTCATATCAAACATAAATGAAGAACAAAGGAATTTACTAAAGCAAGTTGGAAATCAGGCATAAGAAGTCTCTTACAATCTACAGCCATCTAATCACAGAGTAGGTGGCTTTGTGATACAATTTTAGACCAGATATTTTAGGATATTAAGGATTCAAAGATTGATAAAAATTATGAGTCTGCTTTTGTCAATCTTCTCAAGCATATCAATCATTAAGTCTATCACTTCCTTTTTTTTTTGACCACTTTCCCCAGCAATGGTGGAAAGGGGTAAAATTGAAATTATAGGAACATTTTAAAATGTATTATCAATTTATATTGTAGCTCTCTGTATTTTCTTTAGTCTATTTTTCTACACCACTTTGTTAACACACACACATTCTGACATCATATAAATAATGGTAACACATAGCCATACAAATTATTCTTAAATCTTTTCTTGATTTTCTTCTTTACAACTAAAAGACAGTGAATGAGATAGATACATAATTGCATTTGTGTCATTACTCATCCGTGCATTCAGTCTACAGTCAGGACCACTTTAGAAAAAAATACACCTTAGAATTTAGAAACTTACGCCTTTGATATTAGAGCGAATGAAATGTGGCCTGTCCCTTTAATATGTAAATTGATTGAAATCCAGCCCTCCACATTGAGAGGGGCTCCCTGCTTATTACTTTATGACATTTCCAGACTGAAGGTGCAGGAGGGGCGCACATTAATTTGCTTTATGTTTGACTAGAGAGGCTTCCCATACCTATTAGAGCCCACTTTGGGCCCACTTCATTTCAGAGTTGTTGTCAGTCATTTGAGAGTGATATGGCCTGTGGCCTGGGAAGAATAAACACATCATATATTAGTTAAAGCTGTGAGGTATGGGGGTTACCGAATGCCAACACCTCTTTCTGAGGATAAGGAAGATCAGAATGTGGGAGTGAGATTAGAGTAGGAAGGAGTATTACAGACCAGAACCCAGCCAGTTCTCTTGGAACACCCTCTAGATCAGAATAAACTGAGCAGTCAAAGCCGGTATTTGCTTCACTTTTGTTTTGGTGTATTTTGTGGTGGTTCCTCAGAAAAAGGGAACAGGTTAGGGCTCACATTGTTTGTTTCTCTTTCCAATTATTACACACTGAAATGAAACAAAACACTGAAGAACTGATATCACAGGCGAACCTGGAACATTTCAATCTTAGCCAGTTTAAACAAACGGTCATGAATTGACTAATTTCCCTGAGTCAGCATTTGAATCCACACATTTTGCCTTAACTCCCCAATGCTCCATTTTACACATTTTTGAAAGTCAATTTTTTTTTTAAATCAAAATTTAGTTTTAGAGGATGGAAGGTAATTTTTTGTTGTTGTTCCAGAAATTACAAGTATGTTTTTCTCCACCTCCTTAGCTTCAGAATGAATTAGTGACTACTACATTTTCCAGTCGGGAAGTCCATGAATTACAGCATTTTATCTACTGAGAAGTTTCAAAATTTCAGAAAAAGGAAGTTTCACCCAGAGGGATGTGTTTTACTTTTCCGTATGTTCAACATCAATTTATTCTAGCTTCTCTGTACTTCATCTTGAAGCGATTGCCGGTGAATCCGATTTGAACACAAGCATTTTCACTCATATTGCAGCTGGTTCTCATGTGAGGCTGCAGGATTTGTACTGAGAAGTAATTATTTCCTACAGCTTTAATACTGTGTGGAGTCTTGAGAATCTCAACAGATGTTGACGGACGTCTATTATTATCTCACATGTTGTATGAAGCATCCGTGGCTCACATGTTAACTGTGCTGCCGCCCTGCATGCCTTCCTTGCATTGGGTTCCCTATGTCCAGGAATGGACTCCTCTCTATTCTGCCCATCATCTTGGTTAAGGAAACAACACATGGCCTGCTTTTATTCCTTGTGAAGGAATCAAGGGAGATCCATTTTTTAAAAGAAAGAAACTTTATGAAATTACAAATTAAAATCTCATATTTCTTCCCCTAAGGCTACAAATCTGAGCTTTTGGGAGGGAGTCAGCTATACTGGAGGGCTATTCCTCTCTTCTGCTGTTTGCCTTAAAAAATCCAAGAGCACATTTTTATTTAGTTAAAAGAAGTGAGGAAAAAAGGGTAAGTTGAATTTAATGGAAATGATTTTAGGTCATATATACATATAATATATATATAAAATATATATATATTTGCTTGATATACACATATGTATATAATATAATGTGTATAAATATACATATTTGCTTGATATACACATATTATAATGTTATATAATGTTATATAACATTATAATATGTGTATATCAAGCAAATATATATATTTATACACATTTATATATATACATAAAACAAAAGGATATGCAAATGTTTCTATACATTTAAATAACCCCAAAATAACAGTGACCCACAATGATGAAAACTATTTAGCACTTACAATAACTAAAGAGTAAAACAAAACAGGTTCTCCTAGAAGAATGGAAAAACATAACAGTAGAGAACCCACATTTAAGTTTCATTTTTTTTTCCAGATGTACCAAGAATAATGGTTAGAAGCCTAGAATCTTGATTCATCATAGTTAATAAATAAATATAATCAGCCTTAATTTCTTTCTATGGATCGCTCCATGTTGGTTGGCTAGGGTTACCTGGAAATAACTAAAAGGGATAGGAGTAAACTGAGTACTTTAAAATATATAACATTCATGCCTGTGTTTGTAGCATTTATAACCATGGTTAACATTTACTTACTGCTTAGATTATGCTAAGCGCTGTGTTAAGGACTTTTCCTGCACCTTAGGGTCCCTGCACCTTAGGGTCCCAGCACCTAGATCTAGTTACGTTTAGCAATATCCACTGAGTCATTTAGTTTTGGAAAATTAGAAAAATAAAATAAGATGAAGATGCCCATGAATGCCCCTCCACACTGACATAGTCTTATCAACATTGCCAATAAGGTTTTATCAGCTTCAGGCATGAGGCAAATCTATCTTATTAGTGTGAAAACTAATGAAAGATCATCCTGACAATGATAATTAATTGCAGTTGTTGACAAGGACTCAGTTCCTTTGCACTCCCCTTTTCTGTTGCTCTTTCTTGGTCTTTCAGCTCTCCTCTCTCAATCAGACATATGAAGAGTGCCGCCCTCCCTCCCCTTTGAGAAAGAAGCTTTTAGATTAATCATATTATCTTAAGGTTCCAAATCTCCATGCCTGCATGACCTTTCTTCCGTTAGAATCCATTATCTTAAACTATCACAATAATCCTGGCTTTAGGGAGGGAGAGAGGGAAGAGGAATCAAACCTAATAGATGGCAAATAAGATTAATCTATGATCTAAGTGCCGATTACACTTGGCCCTGCCCTTGAACACCCAGGTGTAACCTTGAAATTCACATCCGCTAAGACATGGCAATTGGATTGAGTGTCCCTGAAGGCCTTAAGGGCAGCTGGCCAAACTTCACCCGTTACTCCCCAGCGAGATCCTGAGCTGTCTCAACCTTCAACTCTTTTTTACTTGTGGAATTTGGCAGCTGTGCTTTTTCATGTTTGTTTTGGGATAGCTCACATTTTTTAGATAAAATACTTATTTTGGGTCCTTGATTTTTGTTTGTCAGAAGCACCCGGCCATGGAGGGAATGAAGTTTTACCTGGACCTCACAAGAGGAAAACAAATGATCCAGCTCCTCAAAATCTGATAACTGCACCAAAATAAATTCAAGTCCTTGCTTCTTTCAAAACAGTGACATACTGATCCCTAAAACTACATATGTTTAAGAACAACCAAGAGGAGGGAAAAAAAATCCCCCTTGTAACATTTGTCTTCTGAACTTGGAGCTGATTATTTTTCTTCCACATGGTCTGAGGTCTTAGAAAGGACACCCTTTTGGGAAGATGGGACATGACATTGGGAAGTTCGAGCTACTGGTAACATGGACAGGAAAAGGGCTTGTGCTTCGAGAAAAGTTTCAGCCAAAGAGAAATATCACTGGGTCACATAGAGAAAAGGGAAGCAAAATCGTAATGTGTTCTCATTAAAAGTTGGCCCTGTCTCTTGAAATGCAAGTTGACCAGATAGAATGTTCTTTCATCATGAACCTATGCAGTACACAGAACATTCTGAAACTATGGAGGATAGGATAAAATTAAACCCAAAATGAGAGTGAGAAGGAAAGATAGGTCTAAGCAAAGAGTAACAAGTAGTCTTCAAAAATATTAGATGCAAAACTTGGTGGACAGAAAATAGGACCATTTCTTCTGAAAAAGATACAAAAAAAAAAAAAAAAATGCTGGGGATACCCATTAGGCAGCCCATCCCCAAGCCATTCTCATGAGTGTCAACCTTATCTCAATATTTTTTCTCTGGCATATTCTCAACCACACTGTATCTCTCAAAACAGAACAATTTTGGCAGGATTTGTTTTGTAAAAGCTTTCTTGACTACTTCAAGAAAAATGGACATGGATTTATGCTCGGTTCATATGGAAACCTGTAGGATAAGGACCTCAGCCCATAGTTCCTGAGTAGTTATTCTGTATTTTCTTAAACTTTTATAACTTGATTCCTAAACTATTAAGAATAAATTCAATCTTATAAGTAATGGTTCCTTTATTTTCTTTCAAGATTAAATTAGTATATATTTTTTTCCTTCACAGGTTCAATAAAGCAGGTCTAGAAGTAAATTTTTCCAGGTCTCACCTTTTGGAAACTTAATTTTGAAGCTCAGTTGTTTTGAAGACACGGCTGGGATGAGCTCCTGGATAGAGATGCAATGCAGGATCTTGGGGCTGTTGTGTAACATATGATTCTCAGTTTGCACAAAAGTAAAAAGAGATATGGGAATAATTCTGAGTCTGTCCAGGGTTGATAGCTGTATGTGCAAAAGTGTGTGATGTCTGCTGCACAATTGGGTTGAATGTCAGTTCTGCTGCTTGTTAGCTCTGTGACCCCAGGTCAGTTGCTTAACCGCTCTGGACATTCATTTCCTCAATTTAGAGTGGGAATATTAATAGTTTTGGTATTCCCCGAGTTTTGAAAGTTTGCTTTACACCATTTCACTTTTATGAAAGACTTCACGAGTTATCTGTTTTCGCTAACTGAAAGAAATTTGAAGAGAATTTTTGCTTTTAGGAAAAAAAAGACAAAGAGTGAAATTAGTATTCAGCATTTGTTTTGCAGAGAGAGCCCTTCTAGAGGCAGCCCACACCCTGGTTAGAGAGAACAGCTCCCCCAAGCTCCTTCCCCAGGAACTACACTCAGCATCTCAGCATCCAGGCTCCGTAGCTTTGAACTGTGTCTGTGAGCATCTGGGCTTTATCTCGATGTATTTTGTACATCCGTTAGCAAGTCATGTCCTAAGGTAATTGCCTCTTCAGTTTACACTATTTCAGTCTACAAAAGTTTTCATAGGAATGCTCTACTTTCAGATAGTGGGTTAAACCAGTATTTACCTTATAGTATTTTTGTGAGGGCTTAAATGAATTAAAAGAGGTAAATTGCTTGGAAGGTATTTAATAAATAATCTGTAACTGTTTGCTATTGTTATTGCCCTTGATATGGCCATCGTGGGGTCTCAGTTGATGATATTATTTTTATTTTAATTTTTTAATTTTTTTGCTGTGAACTTGAGGAGACTGGGAAACAGCAATATTACTGTTTTTTTTAGATTTTTGTAAGGCTCACAGCTGAAAAAACATCGAAGAGATGAAGGATTCTGGATGCTCTGCTGAAAACACAAAGGATTCTTCGGGGCCTTCTTTCTCTTGTGTGTTAGGACACTGGCGTTTTGACTGAATGGAGGCTTCCTTGTCAGCTGTCCAGGGAGGGTTAACTCACACCTCGGCAGGAGCCTCATGCCATTAAGTCAGGGAGAGTAATGAAATTTCATTTAATTTGTCAGGAAGAAAGTGCTAATGTTAAAAGGCATTTAATAAAAAAGGGAGAGATTCTTTGAAAGGGAGTCCTTAAGTAATTACTTCAAGTGTCTTAGGCCTCCTCACCAGAATATTTACATTAGTGTCTTACAGAGCCAGTGTGTAATTAAATTAGTGCAGCATTTACATTCCCTGTCTTTTTTTTTTTTTTTTAAGGAAGGATGATTTTATGAATAATCCTCCTTAAAAGAGAGAGAGAGAAAATGACTCGATCTAATAAAATTAGATGTTAGTGTGTTTTTGAAATGTTTTAACTGAAAGAATTGCTGAATGAAAGTTTCGTGTGTGTGTGTGTGTGTGTGTGTGTGTGTGTGTGTGACGGGAAGAAGGTGGTTTCAGCCTGGGAAGGCTGTGCTCCTTCCTCATTTCCACTTGGAAGGGCGCCATCTTTTATCTTCGCAGACCTGACATGGAGAGTCAGGTCAGCATGGGCTGTCAGCATATGGCCTTGGCTAGCCTTGTCTAGGCCGGGTTCTCTTTTCAACTTGTCTGGGAGGAGAGGATGGAGATGGATGTGTGAGTGAAAGGAAATGCTCGTGAAGCAAGGCGAGGCTGCTCCATCATCACCACGGCTCCCGTGTGCACGGGAAAGCTGAGCCCTCTCACCACCAACAGCTGGAGGAGATAATTCATGTTCCAGGAGTGGTGGGCAGCCCGTGGGTCCACGGGCAGATGATGGATTTGCACCTCCAAAGCAGGTCACATTTAGGAAAAAGATTCTTAACTATTTCTTCGGAAGTAAACTGGTGCCATTTCCAAATTGATGCATCAAACATTCTCATGCCTGAATTTGTGCACAAATATCATGTGAATGTTTTACTCTTATCAAGTCTGTCTTCTGGGAGGGCGTCGTGGTATGAACATAAGTTGCTAAGCTGAAGACAGGTAAGTAAAGATGTATAAAAGGAGATGTTATAGATCTATCTCATATAGTTTATTGGAAGAGTAAATGAGGTCGGGTTATCAGAAAAGTTTAACTATAAAATGTTAATTGTTCTAGCTATTATACTAACAGCAGCTGAAGTGGTTTTACTAAAATGCCAATCTGATCACATCTCTGTCCTTCTTACTGTCATTTCAATGGCTTTCCATGGCCCTCAGTGGAAGCTTGAACTTTTCAGTAAGCCGTGCATTGCCTCTGCTAATTTCCAAAGATCTCATCCTTCATGAATCTGCTCTTCAAAACATCAGGTCTTCAATGTTTAAGAACTCCCTCACCTCTGGACCTTCACATATGTTTTCCCCTCTGTCTAGAGCTATGCTGCCCAGTACTTTAGCCACTAGGCACAAGTGACTATTGAAATTAAAAAAAATTAAAATTAAATGACAGTGAAAATGGAGTGTGCACTCGGCACATTTCTAGCACTCAATCATTTTATGTGGCTAGTGGCCACCATCTTGAATGGTTCCACTATTGATCATTCCATCCCTGCAGAGATCTCCCTTGGACATCACAGGTCTACAGTGATCAGAAGATCACTACCTTACGACTTCATTAACTTTTCAGCTTAGATATCACCTCCACAAGGAAGTCTTTCCTACCCCCACCCAGAGCCTTAAAGAACAGTTAGGTTGTCCTCTCCAATATCCTACCATATGAAAGTTGCCTGGGTGCTTATCTGAATTTCCTGATCAACCATGAACTCAGTGAGGTCAGGGACTTATCAGAGTATTGACCAGCATCCTATTGCCCCCTTAGAGAACAAATCGTAACAAAAGTATTCATTGAGTATTTACTAGGTGCCACTCTATGTAATCTACATGTATGACCTCACCTAATACAAAAGTACTATTTTTCTCAGTACGTAAGTGGGGACTAGTTGTTATCTCAACAGGGTAAATGAAGAGCCTGAGGCACAGAGAGGTAAATCACTAGCTCAGGTCTTGCAGATCTTGAAGAAGAGTGGATGCTAGGCCAGGCAGCCTCATTGCAGAACTTACACTGTGCACCTCCTGTTGTTAATGCCCACACAATTTTGCTGAAAGAATGTGGAGTACCCAGGGACAGGCATGAAAGTAGACAATAGTTCCTCTTTCATAACAGCACTGTGTTTTAAAATTGTACCAATTTTCCCACCAGGCTGACTATAGAAAGTGTTGTTTTTTTTTTTTTTTTTTTTTTAAAGGAAATTCAGATTCTTTTTTTTTAATTTTATTTATTTATTTATTTATGGCTGTGTTGGGTCTTCGTCTCTGTGCGAGGGCTTTCTCCAGTTGTGGCAAGTGGGGACCGCTCTTCATCGCAGTGCGCGGGCCTCTCACCATCGCGGCCTCTCTTGTTGCGGAGCACAGGCTCCAGACGCGCAGGCTCAGCAATTATGGCTCACGGGCCCAGTTGCTCCGCGGCATGTGGGATCCTCCCAGACCAGGGCTCGAACCCGTGTCCCCCGCACCGGCAGGCAGATTCTCAACCACCGCGCCACCAGGGAAGCCCTGTTTTCTTCTAATAAGTGCTTTCCGCTCTCTTCCTTCAGCTCTCCACTGGAGTGAGAAGAAAGAAGGCAGAGTATACCCGCTGTACAATTAAGAAACCTAAAGTTCAGAGGGGAAGCAAGATGAAAGGCTAGTGGGTTAACTCTGTAAAGTCAAAGTAAAGCAGTCTTGGCAAGTGTTCAAGTGACATGATGCACAGGAGCAAGGGATCCGAGTCATTGACTTTGATTTTTCTTGGCTCCAATGTTTTCGTTTTCTGACTGCCCAAGTCATATTAATTAGAGGTATCAGTTCTTTCTCATAGCTGCATGTGTTACTGATGTCAATTGTTAGATAATGAAATAACCAGACATTGTTTTCAACAAATTAAGACAGTATCTATAAGTAGGTCCCCACTCAGACATTAAGCCTCATGATTACTGTATCACTACAGCTACCAGGAAATCAGGTATTTTAGTTATCCTCATTGACTATTATCATTATCGTTGTTATTATTTCAGATTGAATGTTGATACCACCAAAAAAGCTTCTTTTAAAGCAAATGTATTTAATACAAAATTTTGGTTAAGTGGGCTTCTCATTACGACTGAAACTTAAGACTTTGTATCTTTCTGCAGAGTCCAAATACATGGGTAAATAGTAAAATGGAGGATTCATTGAGTCCCCAGTGAGACTACATTCTATTTTGTTAAAAAACTAAAGTATTAAAATGGGAAACTTTATGTTCTGGATTTTGTACATTCAGAAGATTTAATATTAGGCAAGTAATACCTATGAAGTTTGCATATATTGACCCATTTATTCCTGGTTAGAAATGTATAAGATTATTATGTTCATTATACAGATGAGAAAATTGAGGTACAAGTCTATAACAACTTGCCCAAATCATATGGCCAGTGAATGACAGAGATGGGATTTGAACTTATGCAATGTAGTTCTCAAGCCCACTTCTTAACCACATTGCTCTGTATTGACTCCCCATCAACAGGTCCAGACACATACACATAAATACATACAGACATTTATATGCACAGGAAAAGTTAAGCATGACCCCTCTAAAGAAACAGGGAAAGTAGAAAGACCCTCCCATGTTTTTATTTGAGGATAGCATCTATGTTGCAAATGCCGTTTGGCTTGTTGGCACATTTAAAAAGAGAAAAACCAGTGCCCATGTCTAAATAGGAAAATACAAGAAGGGATTTCTAGTAAAAATTGATGAATTCACCTGGTTCGATAAAGAAGATCAGTAAAATTAAATATCTCTTAATCCTTTTTTATACTTCTATTTTTTTTTTTTTTTTTTTTTTTTTTAGTCTGTAATATAACATCACTTTTGTTCAACAGTAGCAGAAAGCTTTAGTTGATGTTTAGAGAATTATTCTAAGTTGGTGTCACTTAAGTGCATTTTGATCTTTAAGTAACCATCTGTATTTGGCTACTGTCTAATATTGGTCTACATAGAGCTAAATTTGCAGTCTCTTTTCCCAAACATAAAGGAAAAAAAAAAAAAAAAAGAGTAAAACTAAGGAGGCTTAAAAATATGTTCACAAGTTCCTATTAGCAACTGCTTCAATCAAAACCCAGATATCAGTTTTTCCTCCTCATCATCGTGCCACTAATGACACTTTACAAATACATGGATTATATTCTTTCTTCCGAGCAATTTATAAAGAAAGTACAGTGGTTCACCCTGGCATTTGGCCAGCTTAGTTACTTAGCAAGACTGACAGAAGATCCAACCTGATCAGGTTGGCTATAAACTAGCGTTTAAATGAGAAGGAATCGAAAACCCAGAGGCTATCGAAAAAATCCATTCAAGTGAAAGGAAAACACATCCCTGCTTTTGAAGACCCTGAAATAATTTGAAAAAAAAAGTGATCAGTGTTTTTGACTCTAAAGCTTATTCTAAGGCGGGGGAAGAAAAGAATAAGAGCAGACCCACTTTGCTTTTCCAAAGCATGCTTTTTGAAAAAGTAGCATTCCACCAAAGGACATAAACCTGCTAAACCTTTTAAACACGACTCAAACAATTGCTAGCATTATTTAAACTCCTGTCAAAGAAAACATCAAATGACCAACAATCATGTTTGCGGTATTTAAACACACACACATACACACATATTGAAATGGGGGGAATAGATTCAGAAGAAATGATTTGTAAGGATGTGGTTAAAACTATTTATATACCGGGTTCTATTTGTTTTACAGCTAGTGGTGCGCGGACAGCATGAAAGGTTATCTTTGACAAGGTTTTAGCTATTATTTTCTTCCAGTGAAATGGTATTTCTTGAGAAAAAAAGGTCTTTGGAACAAAATAACAATAAATCCTGATTTAGATACATAAACCTGCCATTGATATCACATAATATCAGTGTTCTTTCTCACTCGATACAGGCGTTTTAAAGATAAATGGTAAACCTGAACTGGAAATCCATCTGGCCGGCTGCCTGCTCTAATGAATAACCCCACTTTGGCGCGTGCAATGTAAGCAGAAAGTTCTCTCCCGGCCTCTTTCGTCTGTCATGAATCTACGAGACAGCCGACATAATATCTGGGCGACAACGGTGCGCTAACAGCGCAGTGAGTTCCATTTTCTTTGCTTTCTATTGATTTTCACTTAATAACTGGCGAAATACTAAACGTCCGCCCTGAGTACCTAATAAATCCTGCCTGAGCTTTTTATTGAGGAGAATTTAATAAAAACAACCATTGCGGCTGAGGGATTTTTCTTCTGGACAGAACATAGGGGTAGGGGACATCGGGGTTGGGGCAAGAGGAAGCCTTCTGATTTTTTTAAGGGACCTTCTCCTCTTTGGAAAAGCGGTACCCGTATCAAGGATGCCTGTGTGTTTGAACCGGGTTCCTTAGAGAAGATGCTGTAAGTTCTGTAGGCACGCTGTCAAGTGAACAGGAGGAAAAGGGATGCAAGGCTTGGCAAAACCCATCCTTCTGGTCCCCTGGTGTCCTTTGATACTGGCCTTCAAGCTTCACCCAAGGACTTCTTCACTGTTACCAGTGGCTGTCAAAAATTTATAGGAATATGCATTTTACTATACTAAGTAATCATTATTTGGAATTTGATACTGAAAATCCAAAGCAAGACATTCTTGCTGAATCCTCAGATACCTTTAACAGAATTCTAGATATTAAAAAACATGGTAAACATCTGAAGGGAGAGGGTACATGCAAATTATTCCATTTAATGCTAATTTGAGCCTCACAAATTCACTTTTGGGGCAAAGAGCTCTATTAGAGGTTTTTTAAAACCCAAAGAGAATTGGAAAGCATGGGCTTTACACTCCTTACCATCTTCCTCTGTGTACACTTCTAGAACAATTTCCATTGTTGATGCTTAAGGAAAACCTCTTTATTCTGTTATGTGGTCTTTTAGAGGCATTTCACAGCTATGGCTCACCCTGCCCCAAACTGTACCCTTTATGTTTTAATTGACTTTGAGGCTAGGCTATTTTCAAATCACCAGGCTTAGTGAATAAGTATTTTAGAATCTCTTCCTATGTATACACTCATTCCATTCCATCCTCAATAAAATTTCTAACCAAAAATCCACATATTTAGAAAAATTAAAAATAGAAATCTACTTTAAAGTTTTTTGTTTTTTTTAAAATAAAATCTGTGGATTTCTGGTTTGGGTATCAATGTTATAAAAACCACAGTCACTCCAGCAAAGCAAGCCATGACTCAATTATTTGTCAGCAGCTCCATGGCAGCTTTTCCTGCAGAATCCCCGGGACAGAGGCAGTATGACATAGTGCAGGTTCATGTCAAAGCACCTTGATTGAAATCCTGGCTTCCTCTCCTCTGAGGTTTGGTTACTTTGTCTATGAAAGGCGGATACTGTTGCCCAACAAGCGTGGTTGACATCACCTTGGCAAAAATCAATAAATGTATGGGTGCTGGACAAATGATGTCTGTTTATTTCACTGTTACCTCAATAATGAGCAGTGGTTAATCAATCGGGGTAGGATTTGAAATTGGCAAAATCTCAGAAATCCCCCTTTTTTCCCTCCACAGTTTACAGCTGACTTTACTCTTCTGTGCCTCTGTGTCCTCATTTCTAAAATGGAGCTCATCTCAAAGTTTTTGCTTAAAAGAAGTCCTGATGCAAGCGGTGTCCTCTGGGTGATGATTATATGTCAATGTAGGTTCATTAATTGTAACAAATGTGGAGGCTATTGATAGTGGGGAGAGGCTGTGCACGTGTGAGGTGCGGGTGTATGGGGAGTCTCTGTACCTTCCTCTCAATTTCGCTGGGAGCCTAAAACTACTGTAAAAAAATCAAGTCTTCTTAAAAAAGAGAGAGAAAAAAAGGAATAGCAGCAACAAAACCGAGAGTTCCTGCAGGTAGAAATACTCAATAATATTTGCTTTTATTATTTACAAATATTGTTTAACAATAACTGAAATCAAGTTGTGACTCTTTACAAAACAGAGCCTAATCATTTTTATGATGTGACTTTCACTTAATTTAGATATTGATGCCTTCTTGTTAATTCTAATTTTTTTGGGGGGGGGGGATGGGGCAGGGTGGGATATTGGAAGCTTTCTTTGTCCAGCTCTTCCTAAAAATAGAGTTTAGTAAAATCTTTAACATTTTCCCCTTTCTGATCATTTTGCTTTGCCACTTTTTCAGAGGAGAGCTTTTTTTTTTTTTTAGATTCTTTTGGAACCTAGCCTATTCCGTCCTCAGCAGAATGTTTTGGTTCCATCTAATCAGATAGGCTGACACTGCAGGAAATTCAGCAGGGCATGTGCACATCCCCAAGCTGAGATTTTGGGGAGGTCATTTCAGACTTGGAACTCAGGGATTTGCAGGGCACTGGGTGTTAGCTTTCTCTAATGGGTCCACATAAAGGTATATTGCTATTGGGATAATGTCTTCCACTGCTCAACAAAAGGTTGTTGTACTGAGCTGTGATTGTGACAAATGATTTACTATTAGGAACATTCTGTAATTATTGTTCGGTGGGACTGCAGACCAATACATCATTAACATGATAGACGGCCTTTTATATCAGCAAAAATAACTAAATTAATAAAAATGGCTTCATTCCAAACCCTGTCAGAAAGCCAATACTCAGAACAATCAAGTAGCAGTGATACCTGAGAAAGCCATAGTTTATATCCCCCAACAAATCATGTTTTATGCATAAGTAATAAAATATTTGTATATATAATCTCTATAATATAGATCTGTGTAACAGAACTGATTTTTATAGATATCAGCGCTAAACAAAAATAGAGGATATTTAAATATTTTGTCCCAAATGATTTAGATTTAAATTTATGCTTTTATGCAATTGGATTGCAGTTTTAGAATATTAGAATCTGCCTGTGATGTCTTTTTTTCAATTCTCAAGCATCGGGAAAAAATTTAATGAGGATTTGGAGACTGGAATGTCTTTCCTTGATCTTCCTTCCTTCCTTTCTTCCTTCCCTCCTTCCTTTTCAACAACAAACTCGTAATTTATGCTTTCAGTCCTAAGCCTCACGTTTTTTACTCTTTCACACAGAATTAGGCATTCAACATTTTATGAGGAAGACAATTTTCCTACACCCAAACACTTCAAAGCCTTCAACATTGCTTTATTCAGAACTGTCTCCCTAGCAGCTGATTTAGGCCCTCTGAAAGGACTAACCTGTCAGTAATAATGTCTGTAAAGAAAATTAACATAGTAACATTTGATGAAATTAACTGATGGTGGAGAATTTTGGCCTCTGCTAACCTTGCAATTTCTATTGTGCAGAGGCTACCAGAGATGGAGATCTCCAGGAAATTTGCCTGATAAATTTCCTATCATCTTCCCATTAATTCTGTTAGGGAGCTATTGTTACTACCACCTTACAGAGAAGGACACTGAGATTCAGGATGGCTGGGAGGGAACTTGTCTAAATTCTTTCTCCCATCATGTTCCCACCACATAAACACTCGGGTTTATGTCAAAAACCACAACACACGGAAGTTATCATGGATGGAGAAGGCTATCTCTCAGTTTTGCCATCTCAAACAACCACCGATTCAAAGAAATAAAATCTACCACTTCATCTTTCAATATCTTTGCTCATATTGCTGTGTTTCTTATGTTCAAAAAAAGTACTAATTGCATTATTCAGTATGATTAGGTAAATAAAAAATTAAATTTCTTTAAAAATCTAGATTGGTAAGAAAAATCTAGTGTCTTTAAAAATATTATATATTTTTTCAGCACGTTGTTAAATGCAAAATGCCCTTTGTCTTGCATTGGATAAGACTGGATAATTAAGAAAACTCCCTCACCCCTCAAGCATTGTTCAGTGTGTATGGAGTGTATGCAAGTATATGGAAGAATCCAATAGTTGGCAAAGAAAAACAGGAGATATTTAAACTGAAGACTGGGGCAAAGGAACCAAAAGGAGAGAAAAGAAAATATTTCTAAAAGTTAAACTTAACCAGTCGCACTTCATGTTTGAATGACTACTTATCTAGGATATTCTTTCAGAGTTAAAGGTGTAATGTTACTTGGACCTCCATCTATTGGCCGGCAGTATGGTTTGGAAACCTTCAACACACAGTTAAGTGTCTGGCTTCTTTATTTTAATGGGATCTTAACATGTTGAGGTACATGCATAGGAACATAAGTTTAATGTTTAAAATTTAAACCCAGAAGACATGATTAGTTGGGCTATTTCCTTGGGCCTAAGTTTGCTAAAATTGAATGTACACTTGGCTTTCAGACATATTTGTTGTCCTTTTATTCTAAAACAATGAACCATACAATAAATTTCAATAAAAAGTGACCATTATAATAAGGGAGATCTGCATGGACACCTAGGACTCAAATCTCCCAAAAAATCAGGGAAGGGATAAAATAGAACTCAACTGTTCCCTTTTCTGCTCTTTTCTTCCTTTCCTACTTTCTGTCTTTCAATGTATTTTGTCCACAATCTCCTGTTCAAAAGTCTTAGGGTAAAATGTGTTTCATAAGTCAGAACTGTTAGGATTTTTGGAAGTAACATGGTGCATATATCCATACATTACCCCCCATCACCAGTGGGGTCTGGAGTGGCATACATGAATATGTCTGCAAAAACACATATGAACATTCACACTAAATGGACATAAAGACTACATAGACCTTATTCAGCCCAGGTTACATTTTGCAACATATGAGTTCAAGTCAGTACCAGTTGGCTCCCATAGAGAGGCAGCCAACAAAACACACACACACACACACAAATAAATAAATGTTGATTTCCTAGAGACTCTTAAATTAAGAAATCACAAACAGGGGATTGTATAGGAGATCTATACAAATCAACACAGAGCATTCTGTTAATATAATTTGAATTTAATTTTGGATTTTTTTTAAAGATTTTAATATTTTTAGAGTAGTTTTAAGTTTACAGAAACATTGGGTGGGATGTACAGAGATTTTCCACACATGCCTAGCCTCCCTCACTACCAAAATCCCCACCAGAGTGATACATTAGTCACAATCGATGAACCTATGTTGACACATCATTATCACCCAAAGTCTATAGTTTACATTAGGGTTCACATGAATATACCTTGTCATTGCACATTTGTCCTTTTGCATATTTTTATAGGGCTTTTCCATTCTCTGTAGTAGCTTAAAAAATTAGAAGTTGCTGTTTAGTATATGATCAATAAAATATAGTTTATTCACTGAGTAACTGATATTGCAATACTATTGATACTGTAATACAATTGATATTGCCTTTTAGAAATATGCTCTTGTTACTTCATTCTTGTACAGAAATTTTGAATGATCTCATGCTTCAATCCCTGTTCAAATCTACCCAGTGCCAACACTATTTTCAGAAGTGTTCATGCTTTTTGGGAAAAGGTGCAAACATAGTCTATATTTGCCTACATACAAGATATTTTATTAAATAAAGACATGGTTTTAAAAGCAAGATTTCTATCTAAAAATACTCGGAAAAAGCTTCTTATGATAGCTCATTTCTTCAAATTCTTACAGCATAAGTGAAATCAGTCTCAGAGGCTGGTTGTAATGGACAACATGGTCCAGAATTATAACTCAAAGACTCTTAGATGATATTAGAAATCATCTTAATTCTGAAAGCAAAATAAGTGTAAAAGCAATCCAGTCAAGTACTGTGCAAGGTGAGGGGCGGCATGCAGGTAAAGGATGCAGAGAGTCCTTCTCTGGACAGACACGGGGAGAATCAGGCAATTGTTTTTATGGCTAAATCTTGATTGAGACCTATTTTAAACCTTGTCTTTTCTGTGTTGGCCTTCTCTTAAAGGAAGGCAAATGCCCTTGAAAAGGCGTCTTAAAAGTATGATTCACAGACTTGGGAAGAATTACAGGATGCAGACAGCCTAGAGTGTGGTGCCTCCCCCGAGAGGAGTTCACATTTCCTTCCTCTTAATCTGAGTGAACCATTAAAAAGTTACTCAGTTCCCTGGAGGCCCTCCCCAAGGAATCTCCTAAAAGGAAATACCCTGCACTGGAAAGGTAATTTACCTAGACAGGATTTAAAAAACCAGTTTCCAGCTCAGAGATAACCCATGACTTCACATGGGCTGGTGTATCGTGCCTTTTAAGGATTCTCCGTGAAGTTGGTTTACAAATCAGAGGTAGGCAGAACAACAAAACACACACACACACACACCTACTCTTGTACACTTTATTTATTGATTCCTCTAAGACATTAAATCCCACATATAATAGTTTCACAGCTGTTGGAATACCAAACTGTAAATATGCAATAAATTGATTATGCCTGAAAATAGGCTCATGTCCAAGCCATACATGTTTTGTTTTCTATTCTGAGAATGCTTTTAATTATTTTATCTAGTGGGAAAACTCTTTTCTTAGGGATAGGCATGTGGGAGGGGAGGAAAATTCTGTACTCTGGACCTTAGGGAGTGCTGTGGTAATTTCGTGTCTGAGGTCTTTGGGAAGCTGGACTTAAGAACTGATTCCCTTTTATGGCAAAATAACATGAATTTGTCTTTTTAAAGTCCACTGAAAAATGGAGCGTGGCTACAGAAAGCTGCAGCTGTGAATATTTGTAAAGCAGCATGGTTTCCCATTTCTGGCAATTCCCTGTCCCCTGCCCACATTTTCAACGAGTGTCTTACCCAGCATTAGAGTAAATGATAGAACAGAAAAGAATGAATGAGAACGTTGTGTCATATCAATTCCTAGCAACAAACTCATTTCTTTTCTAACATTTCGTAGACAACAGATAAGAAGTTGAGCCCTGTCTGACATTTATTAGGGATTTTTGCATTTCCTAGGTGCAGGCTCACATTGGACAGAATTTTACTGATGGCCATGAGAACTCTGTCACAGTTCCTTTGCTCAAATGGTATCAGGATTCGACATTTACCCTCTCTCTCAGCTGATTACTTAAAAGTTCTCTCAGCAGAAAATGGAGAGGAATTATAAGCAGAAATGTGGAGAAATTAAAACGCTGGAGCTGCTCCCATGTAAAGAAGACTCTACATACTGAAACACACAGACAAATCCAGGAGACTGGGCAGGGCAAAGCAAGAAAGCACATTCTCTTCTTTCATTCATCTTTTCTGAAACTGGAAGGACTAGATTCTGAAATGTTGGTGGGTTTAAAAAACAACAACCATAAGAATCCTGTTTCCTCCAGGAACTTCATGTTTCTCAGCTATAGGGCAGGGTTCTGATACCATACATTTTTACAAACTAAAGTCAAGCAAGAAAGAAATGCTGGGAATACTTGGATCTGCATACCTTTAATAAATACAAACTCTTCAGCATAGGAAATGAAATGCAAAATTGTGGGAAAATGTATGATTCTATTTATCAAATAGTCACATTTAAATGATCTGATTATAGGGGAAAATGAGGAGAGACATTTTAAAGCTGTCCTCGTAGTGTCATTAAAAACAGTAAAGCTATTATATTTGATAAGCCATTTGTCCCATTATTTCTTGTCCAATGAACTTTGAAAAAGAGCTAAGAAAAATTCCCCTCCTTATTTTTTCTTTTCATAAAACTCAATCCACAGGCCTGTATATTATTTTCACTTTTTTTTTTTTCTTGTGTGCTTCCTTTTGTATTTTTTGGCTGCTCTGGTGGAATTTTCTATGATAAGAGGACCACCAATCCAGTGTGCATGGTGTGGGGTTGGCCCAGTTGAGTGGGCCCCACTGGGCCTTCAAGGAAAAGGGCCAGGAATTCACAGGGCTTGATTACTGCCAGGGCTTTTTCTGCTTTTAAGTGAACTATGCTCTTCCTAGTAAATCAACGCCTGGACATTAGAGGTTTAACACCAACGCAGTGAATTGAGCGGAAACTCTCTAAAGAAGAAGCCCCAGCAATGCCTACAAGATATTTCTCCAAGCTTGTTCAAAAGTGAAAAGAAGGTTATTGTGTGAGCTACTATTAGGGCCTTGAACGTTTTTAAACCAACCTCCATAGTGAAATATGGTGTAAAAGTGTCTTCATTCATAAAGGACAAACATCTTGTGCTTAAAGCTTTTTGTTTTGTGTTCGTAACACATCTGACCACCATACCTATTTTCTTTAATTAAAAAAAATATTAAAAATGAAGATATCAGGATTCTTCCAATTCTGATTATTCTATTTACTATCTATGATCCAATCTAATTTGGTAAACATTTATGGACCACATAGGTCATTAAATGGTTGGGCTATGGGCTGGTGATATGAGAATAAAGGAGATGACACTGGAGTTTGGCCAAATAGCTTTAATGATGAGTAACTAATTTTCTATTCCTATCTTAATATGGTTGTCAGTATTTCCTTCTTAATGGGTTTGGATTCATGACTGAGACTGATTTTTCATCTCTCTTTGTACCCATACCCTTTAATATGTGACTTTGTCATGTGACTAAAGGAGAAGAGTATATTGACTTGTCCTTTGACTTAGGTTCCTCATGTGGCTTGCTGTGGCCAAAAGAACAAGGTGGAAATGATATTATGCCTCAACAGGCTTTGGGAGTTTCTGCTTTCCTTCTTGTGCTTCTGCTGTGGCCTTGAGGAGCACATACCAGGTTCCAGGAGGAAACTGAAAAACATAGATAATGGAGTCATCCCAGCTGAGTCATCCCAGCCAAGCTCGGCTTTTTGATCAACCAAGCGCCAGGTGACCTACAGCTTCACAAGTGATAATAAACAATGGCTGTCTAAAGCCACTGCCTTTTAGAGTGGTTTGTTTTACAGCAATAGTTATCTGATACAGTAGGACTCATTCGTTCCCTCACTTATCCATCCTCCAGCATCAGTTGGACACCTAATAAGACCCAACTTCTGTGGCAACAGCCTGAGACACAAAGGGTGAACTTCTAGGGGAATGAGACAAAGGAGTAGCAAATCATATAGATTTGCAAAGTGCTGAGATGGAAGTATATTCTCAGTGCTATGATGAATCCCATAGTGTGCTATGGAAGGCATTCTGGCAGAGGAGAGATAAGCCTAGAAAAATTTTAAACAGTAAGTAGGGATTAGGAAGCCCCTAGGTTTGGATTTTGAAGGGTAGAAGTATGGAAAGGCATTCTATGTTGAGAAAGCACACAGCATTTGCAAATATCCTATTGCTGAGAAAGATCCTGGTGCTTCGAGGGCAGAGCAAGGAATCTGACATGGTCAGGAACCATATCTCGCATTTTCTTATACTCCATGAGGTTCTTAACATGGCAAACTCAGGTATAGCTCAAGAATGGCTCGGTGATTTTATTGGTCACTGTCTTGAGGAGACAATGTTTAAGGAAAGTCACCTTAAAAATCACCCAGTTCTCTATCTAAATTCAGACCTCACTTCTTGAGAATGTCAGACTTAGGCAGGAAGCCTTTTGATTATTTGTGGTGTTTTTCTCTTTGCTTCCTGCTTTAATCTTATAGCACAGGGACCAAACTATTCTAAGGAGAACTACTTCCTTGGTATTTTTGGCTTGTCTCTTACCAGGAAACTGGTGGAAGTGTCAGGGGTACCCTTTTCAAGAGATTTCCACCTAAACCAAGGGGGGTTGCATCCACTTCCTAACCATTCAAGGCTTTAGCCATTTGCGGTTTACTCATGTTCACTATTATGAAGTTTTGTTGACAAAAGCTCAGGAAGTCCTTAAAGGCGCCACAAACATGTTTTCTTAACTGCCAAGTTACAACTTTGCTATTTACATGAAAGAGTTTTTTGGTTTTTTTCTTTTTTTTTTTTTTAAGTAGAGATATCTTGAAAATTAGTATGTTTCAATTGAAAAGAAGCTCTGAGGTCACTGGGCCCTGTCCTCCACATTTACCAAGTTGGATGAGCATGCTCTGGGGGTAAAAAACAAAAAAGGCTGATTCAAATTCTCATTAATTAAGGACAAAAATGGAACTGGATCTCTTGGCTCCCAGGCTAGTGAGCTTAGGACTACACCCTCTTGCATTCTTTTTCTTTTTTTTTTTTAAAGTTTTCAGCTTTTGACAGGTCTTTTTTTTTTTTTTTTAATTTATTTACTGTTGTGTTGGGTCTTCATTTCTGTGTGAGGGCTTTCTCTAGTTGCGGCAAGTGGGGGCCACTCTTCACCACGGTGCGCGGGCCTCTCACTATCGTGGCCTCTCTTGTTGCGGAGCACAGGCTCCAGACGCGCAGGCTCAGCAATTGTGGCTCACGGGCATAGTCGCTGACGGGCATAGTCGCTCCGCGGCATGTGGGATCTTCCCAGACCAGGGCTCGAACCCGTGTCCCCTGCATTGGCAGGCAGATTCTCAACCACTGTGCCACCAGGGAAGCCCCTTTTTTTTTCTTTTTCTTAAATGAGAATGTTTCTAAATATTTATTTGAGCAACAATTTTCTTGGTTTTCTTAGAATTATTACCCAGCATCACTATTCATTCATTCTGTTTTTTCCTTTGATTATATCCTTATTGTCATTTAACACAGCCCAAAATTTCCTTACCTATGAAGTTCAGATTTTGTGTATTAAAGGCATTCATCTTTACCAATTCTCTACCTTTGAATTTTTTTTAAAGATTTTTATTGGAGTATAGTTGATTTACAGTGTTGTTTTAGTTTCAAGTGTATAGCAAAGTGATTCATTTATACATATACATATATCCATTCTTTTTCAGATTCTTTTCCCATATAGGTTATTACAGAATATTGAGTAGAGTTCCGTGCTATACAGTATACAGGTTTGATGTTCTAGATAATATGCATTTTTGATTTCTTATACAGCTCATATTATCTAGAACACCAAACCTGATCCACAAAACTGAACTTACACAGAGACAGAAACAAAATGTTCTAGCGTCTTAAGAAAGAACAAGTGAAAAGAGAAAATGGCATCCAGATTCCAAAAAGAGCTGAAGGAATGGGTTTCACAAGTAAAGTGGTTATTCTGCAGTGGCAAAACAATTCAGAAACTTGGGATGGAGGTGTTTGAAGTGGGGAAGTGGACAGGAAAGGAAGGAGAGGAAAGAAGACACTACGTCTTTAAATTGAATTGAATGTTCTGTGACTTTAAATGAAAGCTCTTCTGTTGTTGGGCAAATAAATTTAAACCACTTAACATGGCAGAGAAGGTCAGGCAAGCTTATTATAGTGATCATAGCGTTACAGCTATTGCCATTGACCGCTGCTCTCTGGAATCACCAATAATCAGAGACCGCAAGCTGTGTTTGCAGAGAAAGGTCATCATTCATTTTTTTCAAAGCATTAATATCTTTTGTTTGTTTGGCTCAACATGAAACAGGAATCGATAGAGGTAATTCACAGAGCAATTAGCCCCTCATCTGTCAAACGGCATCTGGGTGTATTTAACAAAAAGACCTTTGGAAAGGTTTAAAAAGGAAGAAAGTGCCTATACCATCAACGATTTATATTTTCTACATGACATGTTGTGTATGTATCTGTGAAAAGGGGGGCCCTGGGACTAAGAAAATATACATAAAGCATGCTATAAATCTACACTTCAATGTTATGATGTCTCAGTGTTGAGGTAGACCAAGAAAAGCTCGGATTACTTTCTCTCCTGGTTCCCGTGAAGAGGGCAAGTGGCATTGGGGTTTTGTATCATGGACACACACAGCCCTAGTACAGAGATTTCACAAAAAGAAGACCTCAAGGAAAAACTTGTTTTGGGCAGTGTAAGGAATTGGAGAGTAAGTAAGTAATTGGAGTGTAAGGAATTGGAGTGTAAGGAATTCTGCCTTCTGGCATCAGATCCTATGACTTTTGTGCTGCTCCTGAGACTGGCCACAGCCACGCTGTGTGACCCATTGCAAGGAGACGGCTCCCCGCCAGGTCAATACCAGCCATGCCACTCTGGCATGGCCTTGTTTCCATATCTAATTTGCCTATATTGAAATAAGAAGGGAAAACGTGAAATACAAAATTAACTTAAAAGACTTAAGTATTTTAAAAAATGAATTCTGTTCTGGGTCCACTTTTCTTTATTGAATGTCAATTGTGTGGATCATGGGATTAATGCAATAAGTATCAAAGAGGTAGGCTTTTAAAAAATTCAGCTTAGGGAGTTGTCTACACATTTACACAAACACTATTACTCTCAGCAGGACCAGATGTATTTCGGGAATGGCATATTTTCTTTTCAATTCTCTGGCTCTTCCTTCTCATTTTTTCTTGCCTTTTTTTTTTTTTTTTTTTTTTTTGGTTTCTCCCCATCCTATTCCTCCCCCACTTTTTTTTTGTTTTGTTTTGGTCTTCACCCAGACTGTAAGATCTTGGCCAAAAAAGAATTCATGAGATAAAAAGAAAGTTACAAAAGTTTTGCTTCTTCTGTGATTACAGAAAATGTGCATTTGGGGTATTGAATTTAATTTTATTCTTTTTTTTTTTTAAAGAAATTCACGTTCTTTTATTTATTTATTTATTTATTTATTTATGACTGTGCTGAGTCTTCGCTTCTGTGCGAGGGCTTTCTCTAGTTGTGGCAAGTGAGGACCACTCTTCATCGTGGTGCGCGGGCCTCTCACCATCGCGGCCTCTCCTGTTGCGGAGCACAGGCTCCAGACGCGCAGGCTCAGTAATTGTGGCTCACGGGCCCAGTCGCTCCGCGGCATGTGGGATCCTCCCAGACCAGGGCTCGAACCCGCGTCCCCTGCATTGGCAGGCAGACTCTCAACCACTGCGCCACCAGGGAAGCCCCTAATTTTATTCTTAATATCCAAACATTCTAATAGGTTACCTATCCATCCCTAAGGCTTTTTCAAGATAACTGTAAATGTCTTATATGGAAATTATGTTATGCAGTTAAGTGAAAAAGCAAGAGACTACACTGAACTTTGAGTATAATTAGAACAGTGAAAAAATATCACAGCAAAAGACTGAAAGGAAGCACTCCTTAAGAAAGTTGTCTTTGGGTAGAGAGATTATGGAGGTTTCATTTAAAATTTCTTTTTTTTTAAATTTTTTTATAATAAATATACTACTTTTTTAATTGGAAAAACTAAAATGTCACTTAAATTTAATGTAGTAACACATACAAGGCAATTGTGTCTTTGCAAAGTCATTACATTTCATACTGACCTCAGATACCCAGAATTTTACTTATTGTAAACACTGTCAAACACTCTTGTAGAGTTTGTTTTCATGGCCAGACGAAAATCAGTTCTTAGAGCCTCATGAATTTGTACAGAGCATGTACAATTCCAATCTGACTGTAAAACTGAAGTTGAGGACAGTTGGGGTAGCAGGAAGTAACTCGTGGTACATCCAGATTTCTGAAATAATAAAATCCTATTATAAGAGAATTTCATTATCAAATATTTGGGCTCATCTTATTTTTCTGAATGTGGAATTTTATCCTGGAGGCATTTTGACACAGTGTTCCCTTCCTCTCAACCTCCCAACATTTTTGTTATTTTTTTTTCTGTTTATGTCAGCTGTGTTGGAAGTTTCCATACATTCAACATATGGCTTCCTTTATGTAGAAAGTTTCTCTGTAACCTATAGACATTGGCTAATAATTATTTCCCATACTTCCTGTTACTAAAGCAAACATCACAGACAGCAGTTACCTAGGGTCTATTTTGCTCTCGCGAAAGTCTTATAATACACTTCAACAACAATCCAAATCATCCCACCTTCCAAACGGTTATTCAACAAGCAGGGGTTATTGCCCCCTTGTTAGACTGTCTCAGGGGTGGGTCTGGCTTCCATGGACCTTGCACATTCTTCTGATTTGTAAGTCAAACCTGAGTTAGAAAGATGGACTGCCACCTCCTCCAGGCTCTGCTTAGTGTCACAGGGGTACAGTTCATCAGACAAACACCTCATAAGCATCAGTACTGGCTGCTTTCCAGGGAAAACCATGTCATGCCATTGAATAACACTTAGGACCCAATCTTTCATTCTTCTCCTCCATAACTAAATAAATTGGGTAAAGGTCTTGCCCTGTCTCAAGATAACAAGAAGTTTAAAGAACTTACTTGTGTTTCATGTGGCAGACACTAAGCTTTAGAGAAGTGAACAAAAACAAGATGGCGGCTTTCCTGAAGTTCAAAGGCAACTCTGATAGCAAATGAATACTGACAATCCTTATTTCCCTGATGGGAGCAAATAATACTGCTAAGTAAAAGGAAAGGGATTCAGAGTGAGGGAGGAAAGAAAATGAACCTAGACTTTTCTAATGCTACTTTACTCAAAACCTGATGATCATTTAGAGCAGGACTCTTTTTTCTGAAAACTTGTTCTGTAAAAGACCAGATAGTAAATAGTTTTGTGTTTTGTTCAGAAACTACTGATCTTTGCTGTTAATAGTGTGAAACAGCCAATGAAATATTTAAACAAATGAGTATTGACTCTATGTCAATAAAACTTTATTATGAACATGAAAATATGAATTTCATATAATTTTCATGCCTCCCAAAATATCATTCTTCTTTAGATTTTTTTCAACCATTTACAAATGTGAAAACTATTCTTGTCTTATGGGTAATACAAAAGCAGCCATGGGCCTGGATTTGGCCCTTGGGCCATAGTTTGCCACAGAACCCCCTGTTCTAGAGTTCAGAAGTTCTAGTTCAAGTTTGTGAATCATCTGCTAGAAAGACAGACCCTTCCTAGCTGCTCTCAGTTTAGTGACAGCTGTTGTTTACCATTTAACTATCATCTCCTGTGAATAAGGTGCTTTTCTTTAACTTGAATCTTATCTTTTGTTATTTCAGAAAAGGCTCATTAAACTTTTTAAACTCATTGAATTTAGAAGAGAATCTTAATTATGTGTGACTCAGGCATGGGGTGGGGGAAGGAGAATTTGTGTAACCAGACCAAATTAAACTGCATAAAATCATGTCTCTCTATTTTCCTATGTTAGGCTTTTTTTCAGGTAAAAACCCAAAATAGTCTAAAAGTCAATATCAATTTAAATTATAGTTTATTCAGACAATGATATAGAAGTAATTCTTAAATAATTTTGAAAATTCTTTGGTGACAAGGGAAAATATTTTCTTTCTGATGTAAGTGAAAATAAATCAGAGTACAAAACTCTACATTTGTGCATGTTAGCATATATAACAGAAAGATATAAATTAAAATGTTAAAAATATTTATGAGGTTAATTACTTTTTTCCGCTTTTTTTTCTACTTTCTAAGTATTTCACAATGTGTGTACTGCTTTTATAATTAGAAAAACAATGTTATAAGAACGCTCTTTGCTCCCAACTTTTAAAAGTATTTCTACGGACTGATCTATGCTTCTGCAGCAATCCTGCATGAGGAATCATGAAATATTCTGTATGATTCATTGACCACTGGAAGGCTTTGTGATGGCACTGAAGATAACCTGCAGTGAGCTCATAAAAATAATTACCTGAAAGTTGTACAAATTCAGCATTTTTATGACATGCAAAATAAAAAAAGCAAAGAAGAAACAGGCAATAATACAAGTAAGGGACAGGGATAACTATATGTAAAAAGAAATAATAGATGTTACTAAATTCTATAAAATTTTGGCAGGTCAATAGAATTGAATGAGAGAGAGCCAAAAAACCTTCCCTCCCTTGCTATTCAAAAGAGGAACAAAGCACTAATTACTCTCTGGCATCAAAATCTTATGTTTATGACCAAAAGTTTCTTAAAAGCTTGCCTTCCTCTTCATTTGCAAGTTTCCTAGAAAATTAACTGAGGCCAAACAATTCAACTTTCATTCATGGGGACAATGTAATAAAAAGGGATTCTTCCAATGCACCGCTTAGTGCATTTTTATTTCAATTTTTGAAGAAAAAAATCAGACTCAACTGACAGCACAACACATGATTCCTACCTATATATTTATTCCTATTTACATTCTAGATGCCACCAGGAAGAGGTAAATATAGTTTGTTTTCTCCTGAATATAAAAAATAAGACTTTGAAAGAAAAATAAGACTTTGAAAGGATCTCTGAGAAGAATGTTATATTAAAGATATATTATTAAGTGATGGCTTCAAATTATCAAATATAAAAATAGCTTTATGTTGTTCACTGCTTGGAAGACAAGTAAGTGTATGAGAATAAAAGAACTAGTAACTTCTTAGAAGTAAAATAAGGGCATTTCAGGCATTTGGACCTAAAGCTTGGGATTTAATCATTAGATTTGGCATGTCAATAATTTTAGACAGAAAAGTACTAATAGAAACACACCTTAGACAGATATTATTGTGTGCCTCTGTTCTTCTCTCTTTCTTCTGCTTCCTTACCGTAGAAACCAAGCTCCCAAGTAATCTACTTGACTGGCGGACTTGTAAGAGAAGAAATTATGGCTGTAGGACCCAAATACTTCACTTTACCTTATCAAATGCTCTCACCAAT
Organism: Balaenoptera acutorostrata; assembly: GCF_949987535.1. Lineage (NCBI taxonomy): Eukaryota > Metazoa > Chordata > Mammalia > Artiodactyla > Balaenopteridae > Balaenoptera > Balaenoptera acutorostrata. The sequence continues at coordinate 48,286,749 of NC_080066.1, read as the reverse complement.
TTATGTTCTTAGCACTTTTCCACAGTCTGACAAGAATCAGGACTATTCCTGGGCTTTTTGAGGCCTCTTGTCTCTCTGGATGGTGACATCCTATCTTGACAACTCAGATCCAGACACCAGGTACCACCCATGGGCCACTGATAGCTTTTCAGCCTGTTCCAGGTGAAACAAGAAGAAACATGACTGCAGACTGCAGTTTTTACTATTCTATTACATATTATGACTCATAAGTTTACTTTAGCATTCAAAACTCAACTTGATAAGATTCAGCTCTGCATCGTAAGCTGCTGATTGAAAGCTTATAATAAATGAGAGCCTTAGATGCAATGAGTGGGTTGCTTCTTCTATTTGGGTGGTGAGACCTGCCGTGTACTCACTAAGTGCATGAATCTGTGTGTAAGTGCCAAGTGAGTTGTCCAGAAAACATAATTAGAAATTGACACCATGCTGCCCAGGGAGGGTCATGAAGGATTTTGAACTAGAATGGGAGATGGAACTTGAAAAATCAGTAAGTTTGGAGAGGTGCAGAAAGAAGGAGAGGCAGAAGGAAGTAATGACCTGTGTTAGTGACTAATGTATTGTATTCTAGGGCCTGTGTTGGTTGCTCTGCATATGCAATCCTATTTAATTCTCACCAAATCCTGGAGCTGAAACTCAGAGAAAGTAGAGTTTTCTGAAGATTACACAGCTAAGAAATACGGGAAAATGGATTCAGACTCAGATCTGCCTCGTTCTGAAGCTTACTTTCTTCTCAATGCACTGAACTGTATCAAGGATGTTTTTTGGAAGGCAGACTGATGGGTGCAAGAGTGAAGAGGTATGAATAAACACTAGCTACAGGATGACAGAGATTCCTTCCTGGAAACAGTGTTTGGGATGAAGCAATAAATGCCAAAAAAATATTAAAAAGTTTTTTTTTTCCTAGGAGGAATTGCAAGATGAAATTCCATGCACTTGACAAGCATTTATCAAACCTGAATTTATTTCCTGATTACAAAAGAATTCCATGTTACTGGTAGAATTAGGAAACTGTAAAGGAATCACCAGTTATACAGTCAGACAGAGCTAGCTACTGTTAATGTTTTTCTAATTATCTTTTTCTTCAAATATATACATATATATATAGTGTTTATCTAATTAAAATTAGATATTTTTTGTAATCTGATGTCTGAGTTAATAACATATCACAACATTTTATCTCATGTTCTCTTTGTAAACATATTTTGAATAAATATAGAATATTCCATATGTATAGATTATATTAATTTATTAAACTCTTATCATTGAACACTGAATTTTTTCTAGTTCTTTAGTTTTTCTAGTTTTAAAAATTATAAACGATGTCTAATTTTGCACGTAAATCATTTTGTTCATTTCTGATTTTTCCTTATAGAAACAATTTTTAAACAAAATAGTCAGCTTGTTTTATTTCCTATGATATCAAAAAATTGAAATTAAATTTCAATCTTGTACCATCCTAGCAACCAAAGCCCAGGGCAGACCCTTTAGGGAATAAACCAGTATCCTAGCATAAGCTTGACCCAATCACCATCATCATCATCATCATCATCATCATCATCATCATCATCATTCTCATCACCACCATCTTCACCTGAGGGAGTTAATCCTCCTCTACATCAAGAAGAGAGAGAGAGAGAGAGAGGGAGAGAGAGAGATAGAAACTGAAGAAGAGATGGAGGAAGAGGGCAAGAAAAAAACAACAACCCTGATTTCCCTTTCTCAGGAACAGATGCATTTATTCCAGGTAGGCAAAATTTTTTTAAAGAGCAAACTCCATGGTGGTTTGGGGAGTGGTAGGAAGCACCCATTTTAGAGTTTGTCAAAGTGACTATTGACTTTTTCATATCGAGTAACCCTCAGAGGTGATGCATCTATGTCACTCTGCTGATGTATCTCCTCATTCGAGAACATCACACAGTGAAGGAAACCACCTGGGTTCGAATCCCAGCTACTCAGTTTAACAGCTCTGTGACTTTGGATAAGTCCTTGAATTTCTCTGAACCTCAGTTTCCACAAGAGCCAAAGGACATAATGATGTTAACTGGGAATATTTAGATCATGACGATTAAATCAAATCATGTATCATCAAGCAATCACACACCAGGAGCTCCTTTCTTCCATGCTTTTCCTTTTCATAGATGGCAGGAAGCTTCATTTTCTTCAGGAAGTTTCTTCATTATAAAAACTAAAGTTCAATCATTCCACAAAGTTTTGTATCCCTGGGCACTGAGGATTGAAAGACTGGAAGTGTAGCAGAGTAATGAGTTAAAATGTCAAAGGAAGAGAAGTGGACACAAAGTTGTGTGTGTCCCCAAATAAGGGAGGGCCAAATCTATTTGGAGAGGTGCATCAGAGGAATAAACCTTGAGGTGGGTCTTATAAGATGAGTACATGATTGCCAGGCAGAGAAAGGAAAAGGGACATTCAGGGCATGGGTTAATGCTTGGTCCATTGGTGGTGGGGTAGGGGTTGGTGGTTGGCATAAGAGTCCTTAACAGAACCTAAAAGTTATTCAAATGTCACTTCTGATGCAGAGCTCTGTCTGGTCCCTTATACAGGAAGCCCTCTCTACTGCCTTAGCACTTTAATTGCGCCACATCTGTGGATTTCTTTGACATTTACTACTTCCTGCTTTGCATTAGAGATGTTTGTGTACTTATTTTACTTTCATTACACACTAGAGAAACCAGAGACTGCTTTAGCCTGGTATTCTCCACAGTGCCTTCAACTTAAAACTATATATATGTATGTTTTCTTTTTTTTTTTATTTTTTGAAGAATGAAAGCCAGTGTATTTCACATTCACTCTCTCAATCATGGTGGGGTTCTTGGTCATTTTATCTATGGACTTCACATGGGTGAAAAGAGGCTTGTCTTTTTCTTATACAGCTTGATGTGTAGTAAGCATTGGTAGATGTGCTACACCTTCCCCATCACCCAGGAAACTTGGCTGAACTGGTTTTGCTCCTGCTATTAAAGCAACGGATTTCTTCTAACACCACTGATTCTTCTAGAATAGAAAAAAAGAGGTATCTCCTCTTTACTACTCACCCAACTTAGAGCTCCTCAGGCAGAGGCTGGGGCCCGACAAGAAACCCCCATAAGATGTGATTTGCTAAGTTCCCAGCAGAGATGGAAAGTGGCTGGGATCTTGAGTGGTTATGGGGACAATTTAGGGACATTTTGTTTCTCAGTCTTTTGGTTTTAGACCCCCTTCAGTAAACTAATGACTTTTGGTTGGCTCCAAGTCAAGCCTGCTAAGAAGATTCTTAATATTCACCTCATTATTTTGATTATTATGGGTAGTGATACAAGTAATAGTATATTACAATAATATCATTCATAATGGCTTACACTTATTGAGCATTAACCATGGCCAGGCACTTTCTAAACACTTTGTCAATAGTAACTAAATTCATATCCAAAGCGTTTCAATGACTTGGTTACTGTTAGCATCCTCATTAAATAGATGATGAAACTGAAATATAGAGAACTCAATGCCCGTGGATCACACCTGATTAGTGGTGACCCTGGACATGAATCGAGAGCAGTTTGCTATCTAACCTGGGCTTTTATGCTCTATGTCACCTCATTAATCCACTTGATTGAGGAAATATTATTTTTTCCATTTTACAAAGAAGGTACAGAGACTTTAAGTGACTTGCCTAAGTCTACACATTGGAAAAAGGTAGAGCCAGGATTTGGAGCCCAGTCTATCCAGCTCTAAAGTCTGAGTCTGGGACTCTATGGTTCTCACTCTTGGTCAAGGTTAATAACACTTTTGGTTATAACTACATGGTATCTTCTCCAACCTATGGGCTCTATCAGGTGATGGCTTCCTAGGAGGAAGGAGAGGTGAACAAGGTGTCTTCCTGACATTAGTCTAGTTGTCACTGAGGTCAACTGAAAGAGGATGAAATGACTCTGCAAGTGAATTAACTTCAGGATATTTGAGCTATTAGGAATGTTTCCTGTAGGATCTGTTGAAGATGACTTACCGTGCTATGCTGTGCAGTGAAAACTACAGTCACTTTACTCTGTTTTGTTATGGTCCAGTCTTGAGGCTGTGATTTAGGACAAAAGAAGTCAAGCATCCAGGTCAAAGAGTGAGAAAAAGATGACTCAAAGGATAAGATACAGGGCACAGTACATCAAAATCATGTTCATCTTTCGAAATACTAAATGAATACAAGCCAAAGACTAGGGAAGCCACGGATGCCTTCATTTCAGGAATCCAGGCTGGTCTAGGTGCCTGAGCCCACGAGCCAAAGTAAGTAGAGCCCTCTACACAGAAATGGAAATGAAAGCTGCTCTGGACTGTGAGCTCAGGGTTGAGTTCAGTAAGAAATAGATGGAAAATAAAAGTGGTTGGTTGATGGCTACCAGTATAACCAATTGTTCTGTAATATTAAACGGACAGCCCCTTGTTCTTTCATTATAGTTGCTGTGTTTATACCCACCAAATTTGTGGAGTCTTGAAAATGAAATGATGAATCACCATAGGAAACTTCTGCTAATTAACCTGCAGTATCTATTTTATATGTTTATTCCTTCAATAATATAAGATGAAATCACTATGTTGTCTTTTCATTCCCTGAGGTACCAAAAGCGACAGTGGGATGCATAAAGTAAGGTATTTCTTATCTCTTCTGAGGGTGAAATCAGTGGTATGTGTTTATTTATAAATGGTTCTTACAATTGTCTCTCTCAAATGAAACCTTACGATTGGAAGTGGCTGCCAGAAATGGCAGTGAATGCTCCCAAATAAATAAGGTTCTAGGGAAGCAAGGAACTTTCTTCCTACGTATGTAATTAAATTTGACAAAGCAGTCATGGTTTGCTTTGGAATCATCAACAGCTACTTATATGACAGATAACCCCTTAACAATCTCTTTAGGTGTTCCTGTTGCTTATGTTAAATTATTAAGCAGGTCAGAAGGTGATTATTTTGGTCAGATAGACAGAGAGTATAATGAACGCCTTAGCAGTAAAACTGGTTTATCAAATAACCTTAAATTGGGTAAGAAACAAAATGGGTCCTTTTTGTTGTTGTTTTACTTTGTTTTCTAATCCTGATCTTCAACCATGCTATGCCAAAACATCCCTTTTCCATTCTTTAAAAATAACTTGGCAGGCCTCTATAACTTTCCTTCTCAGATATTAAAACTCCGTTTAGCCTATTTTAAAACTAAAATCTCATATTGGATTCAAATTTCTTCTCCTCTTTCCCCCAGCTGACCCCATGACAGACTTGATCATGGCTGCTTGGATTGGAAAACGGAGGCAAGCATTTTCCTTGGCACTCTCATTATTCTCCCTCTTCTTAGTCAAGCTCTTCTGGCCTTCCTGATCTGACCTGATCAAGAAGAATGAAATGCATATTTCACTTCCCCTGTCCTTGATTGACTTTCTGGTGTTAGATGGAGGATAGTGGGGAAGAAGTTAAAGGAGGAAGAATTTATCTAAATAGGTAGAAAAGTCAGATTGGGGCAGGGTCCTTGGCTTTAGTGATTCTCTTTGCAACTAGTAACCACCACTCATGATGCACTCTTTCTCCCTGAGATGTGTAGTTTAACCTCAGAGCATCTTTCTGAAGAACTTACCTGTTCCCTTGATGTCCCCAGAAGTTCTTAGCCTGCTTCTCCATTGGCCAATTAGCCTCCTGGGCAGCCCTAAGTCTCCTGACCCCTCTTTAGTTTCAGTGCTTGCTCACTTGGAGATGGAACCACTGAGTCCTCTTTTCACTCTCTGGGGGCAGGAAGGCCACTTAGGGTGGGGGCAGTGGCTCTGTCTTCTTCCCAGGCACACTGCATCACAGTTCCAGCAAGCCCCACTCTCCTAGCCTCTTTAATCTCCTTCCTAGTAGACTTCCTCCCTTTGAAGACCTCTTTTGACCAACTTTGAGTCCAGTCTCTATGGGCATTTTGCCCTAAAACACAAGTAGGCACTTGTTTAGGTCACACAGAATCTCCTTCACCGTATTCTTCCACCTGGTCACGGCAGCATTAGGATATGCTATGGTTTCTTGGTTCCAGCAAACACACAGCTAAAGCATAATAAGTCAGTTCCCTTTCTCACAGGCACCTACAGGTTCTACAAGTTATCCCCTTGAATCTCCCATCCTGCAACCAGTTATTTTAGGAATGGGGAGAAAATAGCCTCTCCCTATGAGCCTGCACTCTTCACAGAGCTGAGAGATTTTCTGCTCCATGATTTCCTCCATCAGTAGACTGGGAATGAGGTGTGAGGTTGAGTTGAATGAGGTATGGTTGATGGTAGCAGATTCCACTCACATCACCTGGGGGAAATGTCTGGCCCCAACTGTAGTTGGCTCACTGGTGACTTGAGAGTGTGGGGTACCCATGAGTCTCATTTTCAGTTGTATACCATGCTTACTGATTTCAGGAAAATATAAAAATTTAAGTCTTATAGAGTTAGATTAGTCATAAAGTAAAGTCTACACCCACCCATATGTATATGAAAACCAGGAAGGATTTATTTGCAAGGGTAAAATGGATGCCATGTCACTTCCACTTTTCCTGTCCACTGCATCCTCTACTACCTGAAAAGCCAATGCCTCTATGCCTCTAGGATCTCCAAAATCAGAATGCTAGTCCTAGGAAGGAGTTGCCAAGGTCCTCCACCCATTAACAGTGACAGTGTAACACTTGTCCTCCTCTTCATCTGAGTTCTTTTCAGAAGCAGTCATGCTTTTGACCACGATGTCCACTTGTGATCACTGATTTGTCCTTGTTTCTAATATTTTGAAGAGAAAGTCATGAAAAGAAGCACTGTGGTAACCAGGGTGGATTTTGTTTTTGAGAGTCAAGTGGGTACCGTGTCACTGCTACTCCTCCCATCCACAGCATCCCCTGCCTCCTGAAGAGGCAATATACTTCCTCCCTCTTCCCCTCCAGTGTCCTTTAGATATGTCCACACTGCTTCCTAACAAGCACAATTCCGCTCCTTGCTTCTTACTGGAAATAGGCTCAGTGCTGACGGGATCTGATCTCTTGGTGGGTGGAGGGGAATGAGGGGTCAAAGCTGCATCTGACCCTTTGTTCCACAGCCTTACTTCATAGCTGAGCTGTCAAATTCTGATTTAAACTTCTTTTTTCCTAGGCCCTAGATCAGTTCCTTACCTTGGAGCATGTCCCCTTTGCTGATCTCATACATTTTTATTTTATTTGATACTTGATGTTATGCTTGGATTATAAAACTTCCATTCAGTAAAGGTTCTGTAACAAATTGTTCTTTTGTACAATTGCCAACTCTCCCAGACTAAAAACATATTGGGGGAAAAAGCCAGATAAAAAATTAAGTGGAGTCCAAATTAGGGGCCAACTAATAAAATCAGATTTTCTTGACACTTTTAGTCAATGCAAAAATAATTGTGGGAATATGAAAGGTTTTTTATGGTCAATTATTCTTGTCTTAGCAAGTATCTATAATCATAGCCCCCTCAGAGTAGGTAATAATCCTCCACTGAGAAAAATGAGACTTCCCTACATATCCATAAGAATGGTAAAACATTATCACGTGCATGCATAAAATATATTAATATTGAAATGTGCTGGCTTTAAGGTCAGGTAGGTAGATATCTTTTTTTCTATGCTGAAAAAATATATATACTATCTGACTTTATTGGACTGCTAACATCCAATTGATCTGCATTATTCTTAGCTGGCAAGAGCCTATATACCTAAATGCCTCAGATAATAGGTATTACAGTATTAGGTAAAAAGCCTCCATGTAGTCTATAGCAATATCAAAAAGGTAGAAAGTGTAAAATAAGGGAGATTAAGATGACACCAGAAAGCTTTGAATGAGGTGTCATTTTGCATTTAGAGAGACAACCAGGAAAGTTAAGACAGAAGAAAAAAATGCCCCTTTCTCACCAGCTGCCCTTAAAGGTTTACAAATGATCTGTTAACAGAAATGAGTTTCTCTTAGGCTTCAGACACCATTTATTACGCTGGGAGAGGGACAAAAAAAGAGATGGAAAAGACTGGAAAATTATGCTTATTTGAAGGCAAAATGCTTCCCATCAGCAACATGATGAAAATGTACCAAAGGTGTCAGCCAGATGTTGACATGTTAATATTTTTCATGAGGCCTTTCACTGAAAATGAGTACAAAGAACTTTCAGGGTGTTCTTTAGAATATGAATGGAAATACACTGCTAAGCTAGAAACCTTGCCTGGGAAATTGCAATGGTATTTGATGACGAAGAGGAAGAGGAAGTGTGTCCTAAATAGGGGGCTGGAACCTCGATTCCCTGGCTGCATCTCGGATGGTTACAAATGGGCTCATCTGATCTCTCCTAGTCAATTTCATTCTGGAAAGTAGCCAGTGGGCCTAGTTCACGACCCAGTGATGTCATTATAATTCATTCTCCCTCACCACAAAGACTTCGGAACTTTCCAATTTACAATGGGTCTTTTTAATAAAGAAGAGTGTCATGCATAGAATTTTTAAGTGTTTCTAATAATTTATCTTTTTTTTCTGTTTTAGCCTCAAAATGGCCTATGGTATTTCTATGAAGACTGAACTCTCAAAGCCATTCAAAGAATTTATATCTTTGTTAAACTACATGGTAGGTTTTATAAGCTGAACGAAGGTAATTGAAGCTTTTTACAAGAGAGCATCTTGTCCAAATAAACAAACAGACAAAAACTAACTTTATATCTTATGCATAAATCAGAACAAGGTCCCTAAAATGTAATAAGACTTAACTGATGTTGCATCTTGAACACTGATATACAAACTCTAAATAGGATAAATGCCATTTTTAGCAATGTTCTCTGTGTTTTGAGCCTGGCTTTCCAAGCCGAGGGAGGGGCCGGGGACTGATAGAGACACATGTAAGCCATTTAACCGGAGGGGCTATGGCATCATCCGTGTGTTCTCTCAACACCTCTCCTGAGCCGTAAGGAAATATTCACTGATGAAGATCACACATAAATCGAACTCAGCATTGGGGAGTTAGGAACCCCTCCCAGTCCTTCACCTCTTTGAACTTGGTTAACCCTCCTTGATAAAATAAACCTGGCTGAGATGACTTCACTTATCCTCGGCATGGTTCTTTAAAACCCTGGGTAGTACAAGCCGAGTGGATGATCAATGTATTTGTGGCCTGCGCTGTAATTTAACTTGCTCTGTCTGACAGGAGATGTAGAATAGCTAAAAAGAGGCTTTACTTGTAATCTTCTTATCACCTTATCCTGGAGTGTTTGTGAAGAGCAAGGCCTTGCCTGAACTAACTCCCAGCTGAGGGTTAATACTAAGAAAGAGAAATTGCCCTTTAGTGGGTCTGACCGAGCCCCCTGATAAAACCTTCTCAGGACAGGTCGGGAACCCTGGCCTCTCAAGGCTGTATGGACACTGGCTTTCCCAAGCTATAACATGCTTGTTTTTCTTCTCTATGCGTGGAAATGACTTGCAGTAATTGTCATGCGCCAGGGATAAAAATCCATGCATTTATTTTTTCATGCCTTTTCTAATGTATGGATTCTAAATCAGATCTTCACTGCTGGACTATTATCAGGCAGAGAATGAGTGAGAAGAGAGAGGTGGTCTGACTACCAGTGCAGGATGAGGAGGAGACAGGGACCCCCTGAGTGTTGAGATGACGATATAGAAGAGGTCAAAACTGACGGAAGTGAGGGGGGAGGGGGAAAAGAGAGAAAAACTAGAGAGAGACAGAGGCAGGAAGAGAAAGAGAGAGACAAAGAGGGGCAGGGAGAGAGGTTTTCAATGAGAAATAAACACAGTTTGGGAGAGTTTAGAAGAAAGAAACCTTTGGATATGGCAAAATTAGGGAGGTTTGCATGCAGTGGGAGGGTTGCACAAAGAAGGGGCATCGACCTTTTCAGGAGGCAGTTTTCCTGTTTTTACAGAAAGCTGAGCCACAGCAGAAAGCCTGTCAGTGTCAGGTTCTCCAGTGTCAGGTAATTCACACTCTTCCTGATGACCCTGAGGTGTATACAATTCTTTGAAGTGAGCACTTGGTGAATCTGATCAAGGGACTATTTTCTTTCCAAGGAGCAGATCCTGGATGGGATGTACTCTCAAAATGATCCTATGTTAGTGGAATGGTGGTTATAAAACACAGCAGTCACAACCCAGGGGACAAAAAGTTATCATAGCCATAGATATGAAGTGTTGGGGGACCCAGAGAATAAGTAGAAGGGGACACAGAACAAGCTTTACAGAGGAGCTACAATAATGACATTACTAATAATAAGAATAAAAGCAACAATATTGATGACAAAATTCAAAGCAGCTACTGATATTTTTTCAGCCCATATCATGGGTATATGTCTCCTGTAAACGTATCTGGATATGTTTCTGTAAATATTCATGTATGTATGTAAATGTGTATGGATCTGTAAATACATCTAATGCTTACAGAATCTCTCAAGGTAAGTATTATTATTATTCTAATTTTATAGCTGAGGATATTAAAGCTTAGAAAGCTTGCAAAACATATCCAAGGAAACATGCCCACATATTTCAAGTTTGATCAGTGTATACTGGATAAAAACATGAAGCTATATCTATGGAATCCATAATATACGTGACCAGAGTGAGAAAGAAGGAAAAGGGGGAAAGCGTTAAGTGAAGGAAGACACAATAGGAAGATTTGTTGGAAACCAGCTCAGTGAATGGTTTATATGCTGCTCATAGAAAATTATATTGTATGTTACAGGCAATAGTAAGGTAGGGGAATTTTAGTAAGGAAGTCACATGATTAGATTTGTATTTGTGAAAGATAACTGAAAGGTAGTTGACTAGAGGAGGGGTGAGAATTCTGATAGGGTGTCAATGAGAGGTTTATAACTATCATGCAAGCAAAGCATAATATGGGCGATAACCCAGAGAAACAAACATGGTGGCTCACTGAATCCTAACACTGAGAGGTACCACTCACTCCTAGTACCTTCTCCACCGCATGGCGAAGAGAGTTTAAATAATCTTCCCATGGCAACACGATTACTAATGACAGAGCTGGGACTCCAACCCAGGTTCCAGAACCTGTTATTATATTCATCACACTATATTTTTGAGAATGATAATAAGATTAGGGCTGGAAAGAAAACCTATGAGCCAGATTCCAAAATCTTTATGAATTAGAGGACAAGATAAAGACATCTGTAGATAAAAGAGGAGAGGATGCAGAATCAGTGCAAGAATTTTTATAAAAGCACAAGGAAATTATTGTCAAAAGAGATAATGGGGATCAAGAATAGTGACCACAGTTCTGACCCTGAAGAATTTGGGAAATAAGTATAAATCATCCTTTTCTTTTGGGGGCTGCAGAGGGAGCGGTATCCTCAAGGACCAGTTCCTTTCTACAAATTGATTCAATTGGATTGAGGTGGATTACAGGATGTCAGGTTTTCCCTAGCTCTCTCTATGATTTTAACGTGAACTCTCAGTTGAAAACCACTGAGTAAAGTCAAGGAAGGAGAAAATTTTCTGACAAGCAGAGATAGAGGAAAATTTTCTAGACAGAGTGGGAATTCTCGTAGGATAAGTGGAAGTGTTTGAAGAAGAAGGAAAAGCAGCTATTGATGTTATTAATGCAATTGTACATGTATCTTTGAACAACATCTTTCCCCATCACTTGATTTTATATTGATTCTGTGACAATGGTTCAGTCAGATTGCATAATTCTTTTAGTGCAAGCATCTAAAAGTATTTTTGTTAGAAGAGGAATGGTATGTGAATACTAAAAAACTAACAATGACAATAAGATATAGGGATGCATGACTGACTATTGACTTGTAAATACTTAGAAGATACAGTTTATTAAGTAGTGCCAGGAGGGTGAGTTTTTCATTATTCATGCTGTGGGATGATGACTTGGGTTGAATTATCTACCATGTCATGTGCCAACACCTTCCTCTACGTTTTCCTCTCTCACATATTAATTGCCCCATATAACAAAAAAAGTCTCTGACCTCATTTAAACCAAGATTTATAGAAAAAAAAAAGAAAGGATGGAAGGAAGGAAGGAAGGAAAGAAGGAAGGAAGGGAGAAAGGGAAGGAAGTAGAAACAGGAATCAGGCAACTCCTTACATAGCAAGGTCAAGTAGAATGAATTTTATGGTACATGTAAGGCATAGGGAGAATGAGGAAGGAGGAGGAGGAGGAGGAGGAAGGACTGTTCATGATTATTTATTAGGCTAATGGGAAGAAATAAGAAATGAAATCAAGCAGTTTCTAGAAACATGGCAGTATGTAGATATAATCAAATGATATTGCAGTTTCATATGTAGTGTGTGCACAGGTGACAATTCTAAAGAAGTAGATGGAATTAATGAAAATCCTCTTTTAAAAAGCTATTAAGGAATAGTTCCATGGTTTTTGTTATTAAGCACCAGTTTAAACATTTGATTTATATTATATTTGAGAAATTAAGTATACTATAAGAATAGGGAAACAATATCTCGGAAACAGCCACTTACTCCAGGTACTTGAGTTTTTCAGTCAAATATAAACTCTACATTTGAGTCTAAAACCTCAGTTAAATCAGGATAGTATGAGTCCAAGTAGCATATGTGTCAGCTGTACAATATGGCTGCATAAGTAAGCAAAGTGGGCATGGCCACATAATAGAGGACTCAAAGCAGGGAAGAAAATAATCCTGCTTACCTGTGGCTGTCTCAGTCACACCTATAGAAGAGGGTTCTGTTCAGAAGTTTAAGAGGAACATTGATGACTTTTTTCTTGGTTAGTAGACAACTTACAGAGACATAATAATAATGATCTTCAAAAGTTTAGTTTTCTGTTGTATGTAATTCTAGAAAGTCTTGTTAAAACAATTTCAAGAAGGGCAACTTTCATCTGATTATAAGAAAGAACATTCTAATAACTAGAACTTTCCAAAAATAGAACAGACCTCTATAAGAGGTATGAGTTAACTTTAGCAGGAGAGATTAATCTCTCAGGACTGGGTAATCATTTGTTGGACCTATTGACAAAGAGATTTGGGTGTCAGGTGGGGAGAAAAAGTAATAATAATCATAGTAATAATAATAATAGGTGATAGTTACTGAGTTCTTACTGTATGCCAATGCTTCTTTATCATCAAATATATCCCAATAACTACAGTAAGAGATTGATGATATTCTTCTTTTCATACAGATAAGAAAAATGAAGCCCCAGAAAATTGCTACTAAAAGGCATAGCCAAGATTCAGCTCCACACTTTTAACATCCACCCTATACTGCCTCTTCAGGTAGTTGTGTTAAGAGATCTTCAAGGTCAATTTAAATTCTAATGATCAATTGATTTTGGAAGTTACCTTAAAAGGTTTAGAATAGTGATTTGGAGTCAGACCAGGGTTCAAATTTGGACTCTTTCCTGTCAATAATATGTAACCTTAGGTGATGAACTTAAACACTCTGAAGCTCAATTTTTCATCAGTGAAATACAAATTACCGTATTTAATTCACAGGATTATGAAAATTACATAAGGTCACATATGCAACTTTTAAGCACAGTGCCTGGTATTAGTGATACCCTTAACAAATAGTGGCTAGTATTTTAGTGTTCTAATATTTAAGACATTTGAATGGTGTTCTGCAAAGTTTTAGTATCATAATGTTTAAAATATATTATAAATTCTAGACCAGGTTTGAATCCTCTCAGAGGATAACCATTTGATTTCATTCTTGAACCTCTTCTGCAGTAACATACCAGTTTAAAATTGTGACAGTTTTGGGGAAATATCTGCAATATATGTAGGAAAAAAGACTTAGAATCAAGAATATGTGAAGACATATAACCTACTAAAATAGGCAAAGAACAAGTACATCACAGAAAAAGAGATACAAATGGTGAGTAAACATGGAAAAACATGCTCAAACAGTTATTTTTGGCCCAACCTTCTGGAAAAATCATCACCACCATCATCATAATTTTAATATCCCACACACTCTCTTATTCCCCCTTTACTCCACATCTCCCTCCAATTATCACTCTATTACTCTGTTCCCTTTAGAGAAAACTCTTCAAAAGTTTTGTCCATACTTACTCTTTCAACTTCCTAACTTCTCTCTTGTTTTTGAATCAACTCAAATCCAGATTTCTCTCTCTCTCTCTCTCACTGTAGAAGAAAAAGTATATTTCTCTAAGAGTTCTTGACTGCCATCTTGAAATCATGGAGGAAGCTGATTCTACATAAATCAGATCAAACAGATAAGAGGTTCTGTAGTGTCATCACTGAGATTTCTAACTAACTTTAAAGTCTACTCTACTTTTGGACATTTCTGTTATCATTTAACCAGTTTGGATGAGGTTTCTGTTTCCTAGAATAAACATGGATGAGTAAGACCAACTACCTGGGAGAGTCCCTGGATGAAGATGGACTCCCTGAGAGGAGGGAGTATGTGGGGAGGCAATGATTGGCAGCTTCTAAGGAGAAACAAATGCCAGTCAGTATTCAATCCATACAATGTTTGTAGATTTGTACCTAAAGAGTACAGGAAAATTCACATATGAGACAAGTCAAATAAGTGAGAGATTCAACCAAGATCTGAAAGAGTTTGTAAAAGGGTGAGTGATAAATTGAAAAAAAAATCAATAAACATTTTAAATTAAATATATGATTGTTTTGTCCTAGGATTCAGACTAAAATGATTTTAAAATCCAAGTTGTTTAATTTATCATTAAATTAAATTAACTTTGCCTCCTTCCTTCCCTTTTTGTTTTGTTTTGTTTTAGTTAATTTAGCCAGTATTTAGCCATGACCTTGGTGAGCTACTGGAGATGCAAGCATGAGTAAGATATTCCTCATGTCCTTAAGTAACATTGCGCAATGTAATGTGAAAGACATAAATGAAAGATTTTACTTTTACTTATTTTCAGTGTGGTGAGTGAATTTCTTGGGTTTGTTTTTCAAACTCTAATTAAAATTCTTTAACTTTCTTTAGGAGCAGACTCTTTAAGCCCAATGTTTAACCAATAAATTTGCCTTTTTGAGTCTTTTATGAGTCTCACAACTTTCTGTTCTTTTTTACCTTAAAGAACCAAATAGGGAGACATGAGAGAAAGAGAATGATGAAGGAGGACACTCTCTACAGGGGAACAAATCCAGGGACACTCTAGAGTACAAGGGAAATGAACAAGACGTAGGGCCTGGTGAATCTCTGAAGTAAAAGTAAGCCATGAAGCTACCCCACCTTAAGGTGACTTATCCAAAGTTTTAATCATGACATGGAAAATGACCACCAGAAACTTGGATTATAAATCTTGACTGTCAAAAATTTGCCAGGATGCAAATCCCAGTTAATGGCCTTTGATTATGTATCCACTCAAGTAATTTTCTCTGTATTTTGCCCCCTCTATTGCACTAAGTAATTTTTATATAGCATCTGTAGATAATTTTGCTATATAAAATACTATCTCTTAACTCAAAATTCTGCTCTACATTTCTCAAGTAATGCCTGTGTAACTATACATATTAAGAATGTAACATAATGTTCTAATTTATGGCCATCATTCATGAACATCATTCTCATAAACAATGTTTTCATAATACTTCTGAATTTGAAGAAGAATCATTACAAGTATGCTGGATACCAAAAGGAGGGGCATCTGAGAAGTAGAGATTTGTTTTCAAAGAAAGACACACTGAATTGTGTTCTGAATTTTTAAACAATATTTTCATCACTAAAATTTTTCTTAATATGTTTATAATGAGGATTTAATTTCCTAAATTAATTTAATTTCCTAAATTTCCTAAATTTAAGTTCCTAAATATATTTTTCACCATAATTTTATGTTTTTTATCATAATCTGTAAATTCTTAAAGCCTATATTAAACACTTGTACCCAGAATAAAATAAATGGTCACAGCATATAAGGTTATCTACACATTTGAGTATATTTATATTTGTCAGAGTCAGACATCCTGACTTTATGATTAAAGATACTCATGTTTATGTTATAATAATGTATACACAGTAAGCATATGTGTATTTGGAGAGTGCTTCATTACATCTTTTATTGTGCCAACGAAGATTTATTATGTGGAAAAGACAACTTCATATCTCTTATTTCCTGCAATCTCAGGCAAGAGAATTGTTGTCATGATAATGGGTACTGTTATCTTCAAACAAATTCATGGTTACTCTGCTGGCTCTTGAGCTGCAATGAATTAAAAAAATAAAATAACAACAACAACGAACGAACAAACAAAAAGCATGGCCCCTACGTTCAAGGAAGTAGAACTCTGTTGGGACGGGAACACTTCTTGACTAAGAACTCTTAATTAAAAAACTCTTGAAAAATAATTAACCATGAAAAACAGTCTACATAAATGCCAAAAGAATGATGACGCTGCTAAATAAGATTCTGTCAGAGGTGGACATGTATGTGTATATTTGCAAAAGATTTTCACGGAGAAGGGAACCTTAAACTGAGCTTTAAAGCATTGGTTAATCTTGAATTGTGAATCATGGGGTGCAGAGAAATCTATTTTATATATTAAGAAGGAAAGGAAGGAAGGAAGGGAGGAAGGAATCAAAGAACGAACGAAGGAAGAAAAGAGTGAGACAATCTAGAATCTCCCACTTTTGCTTAGGATACAGAAAGAAATGAAATACTTTAACTCCCAAGAAAATAACAAGAAATCACCAAATGAACAACAATTAAAAGACAACAACAAACAACACATACTTTTTAAAAATATCATCAAAGATCTGTGGACACAATGAAATTCAAAAGAACTAAACTCTGGAAAGACAAAACTTTTCTAAGTAAATGAAAAATATAGGACAAACTCAAACCTTGGATCAATTGCTGAAGGTGTTGGGCTGGTGGTCTGAGGAACAAATCTTTCAGAAAGGACAGTATTTACTTAGACAAGAAGAAACAAACCAGATTTTTTGATGAACCTATGGGATGCCATGACAGACTGATCTGGAGAAGCCCAAAGGCAGAGAGAATCCTCTCAGTCAAGTTTTCCCTTACAGGGGAATGTAGACAATTAAGCAGAGGTTGGGAGTAAAAGCAGAAAGATTTCACCAGCTCACAGTGTCACATTTGTCAGGATCTGTATCCTGATATTTAACTGGGGTCTTACCTTCATGTAGCCTCATGTCTGTGGTCTCACAGTCCTCTGGACCTTAGAGAAATGGTAAATATAAATACTACTTCCTTTACTTTCTTAAGTTCTTTAAAAGTCAAAAACTCTTTAAAAGACTAGTTAAAGAAAAAAATCATAACAATGTATTATGAGGTTTTAATATTTAAAATTACAGTATGATAAAAATATCACAAAAGGTAGGAGAAAGTATAAATAAAGTTACACAGTTATATGGTTACTTCATTATACACAGAATGGTACAAAGCTAACTCAAGATTGAATGTGATAAATTAAGAAAGCATACTGTAAAACTCAAATGCAACCACAAAAACAATAATACAAAGAAGTATAGCTAAAAAATCAATAGAAGAGATAGAATGGGATATTTTAAATTTCTATATTAATCTAAAGTGAAAACAAGAACAGAGAAACAAAGAAACAACAAAAAATGGAACAAATAGGAAAACAGAAGAAAAATGTTTGACTTAAATTTAGACATATAGTTAAGTATATTAAATGTAAATAGGTGTAACACATTCCATGTAAAAAATTTTAAATTCAGAATGGATACAAAATAAGACTGAATGAGATGCTCCTTACAAGAGATGCACTTTACATATAAAATTACAGATAGATTGAAAGTAAAAAAATGGGGAAAAATATGCCATGGGAAGAGTAATTATGAGAAAGCTTGTATAATTTTATTAATATCAAACACAGTAGAATGAAAACAAGGAATATTATTACCAGAAATAAATTGGGTCATTTAATAATGAAAAAAGCATCAATGCTTATCTAGAAAAATGGTACAGATGAACATATTTGCAAGGTAGGAATAGAAATGCAAACATAGAGAATGGACATGTGGACATGGGGGGAAGGGGAGGGTGGGATGAATTGGGAGATTAGGTTTGACATAAATACACTACCATGTGTAAAATAGATAGCTAGTGGGAACCTGCTGTATAGAACAGTGAGCTCAGCTTCGTGCTCTGTGATGACCTGAATGGGTGGGATGGTGGGGAGGAGGTCCAAGAGGGAGGCGATATATGTATACATACAGCTGATTTACTTTACTGTACAGCAGAAACTAACACAACATTGTAAGGCAATTATACTCCAATTAAAAAAAAAAAAAAGTATTCACAAAGGTAAAACATACACTCATGTTTCATGTCTGAAACATATACTCATGTAATCACAGTTTCAAAGTAAATGAAGAAAAAAATAGACCTAAAAGGAGAACTAGATAAATTCAGAGTCATATTTGGAGATTTCAATATATCTCTATCAGTAATTGATAGAAAAACTGAACAAAAAATCATTACATATATACAAGATTTGAACAATGCTATCAATAACTTGACCTAATTGACATTTATAGAACATTACACCAGTAACTGTAAATACATGTTGATATTTTTTTCGATTATACAGAGAGTGTTCAACAAGTTACATCACATGCTGGGCTATAAAGTAAATTTCAATAGATTAAAAAAGTTGAAATCTTGTAAACTATTTCCTCTGACATCAATGAAATTACATTAGAAGTCAGAAACAATAAAATAGATAAGAAAACCTAAAACATATGGAAGTTAAATAATAGACTTCTAAATAACTCAGGGGTCAAGTAAAATACCACAAGTGTAATTAGAAATTATTCTAACTGAATGATAAATAAAAATATAACATATCAAAATTTGTGGGATGTAGCTAAAGCAGCTCTTAGGGGAAATTTATACTTTTAAATGCTTAAAAGTAAAAAGAGTAAATTAAAAATATTTATAATCTAAACTTCCACTTTGGGCTTTCCTGATGGTGCAGTGGTTAAGAATCCGCCTGCCAATTCAGGGGACACAGGCTTGAGCCCTGGTCCAGGAAGATCCCACATGCCATGGAGCAACTAAGCCCATACGCCACAACTACTGAGCCTGCGCTCTAGAGCCCACAAGCCACAACTACGGAGCCTGCACTACTGAAGCCCGCGCACCTAGAGACCATGCTCCACAATAAGAGAAGCCAGCGCAATGAGAAGCCTGTGCGCCACAGCGAAGAGTAGCCCCCGCTTGCCACAACTAGGGGAAAGCCTGCATGCAGTAACGAAGAACCAACACAGCCAAAAATAAAATAAATAAATTTATTAAAAAAATAAAATAAAATTCCACTTTAAGAAACTAGAGAGAGAATAAAGTAAATCCCAAGAGAGTAGAAGTAAAGCAATAAAAGATCAAATCAGAAATCAATGAAATAGAAAACAGAAACAATAAAGAAAATCATCAAAATTATGAGTAGCTCTTCAAAAAGAATAAAATTGATAAACAGCTTGCTAGATTGATCAAGTAAAAAGAGAGACAATTCTAATTATCAATATCAAGAAAAATAAAGAAGGGCATCACTATGGAACATCTAGAAATTAAAAGGAAAATAATAGGATATTTTAAATTTTTTTGCCAATAAATTTAATAGCCTAGGCAAAATTGACAATTTACTTTAAAAAATATGAATTTCCAAATTGTCAATAAGAAGAAAATGAAAATTTGCATATTCCTATGTGTTAGCCAGCTCATGCTGCCATAACAAAATACTGCAGATGGCTGGAGTAAAAAATAGAAATTTATTTTCTTACAGTTCTGGAGGCTAAAAGTCCATAACCAAAGTGTCAGCTAGCTTAGTTTCTGGTAAGGATTCCCTTCCTAGCTTGCAGATGGCTGTCTTCCTGCTATGGCATCACATGGACTTTATTAGGCACTTGGGTGTCTCTCATAAAGGCACTAATGCTATCAGATCAGGACCCCATCTTTATGACCTCATTTAACCTTAATTACTTCCTAGAGGCACCATGTTTAAATATAGACACAATAAGGGTTAGGATTTCAACATATATTTTAAAGAACAAAAATAGTCCATAAAACTCTATATTTATTAAAATGTTAAATATAAAATTTAAAAGTTTCTCATTCCCCTACCCCCAAAACAAAGAAACAAGCAAAAAATATCTCCAGACCCAGATGTCTTCAATTTTAACTTCTTTCAAAGATTTAAAGAAAAATTAATACCAATGTCACCAATTAATACAATGTCACCAATTAATACAATGTTTTTCATAAAATAAGAAGGAAGGAAGCCATCTTAATTTGGTTTATGAGTTCAGCATAACCCTGACTCCAAAGTATTGAGAAATAGAATACAATAATACTTAAAAATATATTCTGTCTAAATATGATTTGCCCCAGGAAGGCAAGGTTGGTTCAACATTCAGAAGTTAAATTCACTTCATAAATGCAGAAAAAATCACTTGTCAAAATTCAACAGTCATTCATGATAAAAACTCACAGAAAACTAGGAATATTCTCAATCTAATAAAGGGATAGCTATGAAAAGTTTTTATTTAATTGTGGTACATTTAATATTTTCAACTGAGATCAAGACATCAGTAAGAAGTCCTATTTTATTTCATTTTTCCTAAAGGTTGAGCAAGTGCAATAAAAAGGAAAAATGGCATACATATTTAAAAGAACATTATTCATAGGAAACAAAATTATTACATAGAAAATCCTAAGGACACCACAAAAAATAAAACACAAATCCTTGAATTAATTACATAATATTACAGGATGCCAGGTCAATATATAAAAATTAATGGTATTTCTATATAATAGCAATATTTTCTGAATAACAGGAAAATAAATTTTAAGATGCTGCTATGTACAAAAATGTCAAAGTAAACTATAGTATTGATTAAAACCTAAGTAAAGAGGTCAGATTGACAGACCTAAATGATAGAGTTTAATTTTTCCTAAAACAGAAAGCAGCATGTAGAAATAAGCATGTCTTGCATCCTCTTATATAAACTCCTTTGGTTTGTTTGAGTCTTTATTTCTATCAAAGAAAGTTTTAGGGCAGAAAGAAATATCATCTCCTCTATATAGCTTATTCCACATCCCTCAAATTTCCTTCCTTTCCATTTCTATAACATGGATTTTGATTCTGCTTTATCTAGGGCTTCCTTCTTTCTCAGTTTTATCAAGGGACCAAACTTGAAGATTCTGCTTATTTTTGTCCCTTTGTATTTCATCAAAGTGTCCACTTGCACCACAGCATTGGTGAGCCACATTTATTTTTATTTTAATGAAGAATTGCAGGGACTTCTCTGGTGGTGCAGTGGTTAAGAATATGCCTGCCAATGTAGAGGACACAGTTGGAGCCCTGGTCCAGGAAGATCACATATGCCATGGAGCAACTAAGCCCGTGCACCACAACTACTGAGCCCGTGCACCACAACTACTGAGCCTGCAAGCCACAACTACTGAGCCTGCGTGTCACAGCTACTGAAGACCGCGTGCCTAGAACCCGTGCTCCGCAACAAGAGAAGCCACTGCAATGAGAAGCCCGTGCACCACAATGAAGAGTAGCCCCTGCTCGCCACAACTAGAGAAAGCCCACATGCAGCAACGAAGACCCAACACAGCCAAAAATTTAATTAATTAATTAATTAATTAATTAATTTTTAGAAAAAGAATTGCAAGAAAGATGGGGAAGAGGTTTATACTGAGCAAGGCACAGCAGTGTAGTCTCTAGATCCCTTCACAATATGTCTTCCTGAATTTTTTTTTTTTTTCTCAGGCTCTCAGAACTCAGGTCTTCCCCATCTCACTTTAGCTCAGTCTTACAGGTTCCAGTCTTCTCTTCTCCACATATTCTCTTCCATCTCTTATCTCCATAGAATGAAATTTATTACTGCCCCAAATCCTCCAAACTTGCAAATCCTCATCCTGCTCTGTAGCTATCGAAGGCCCTGAGAGTCACATTCTGACTTGTAATTATACCCATAGTGGACCAGTTTTATTAACCTTGAAGCTTACACAATGTTGACTGTCCTTTTTAAGAAAAAAATATTAATAATATACAGCATCAGGTATTAAGTGCAACATTTATTTAAAACAAAAAAAGAAGCACAACAAATTGCAAATTTAAAAAGCTTAACAAATGCCACAAATATCACAAAATCCAGATTATTACCATAATAAATTTTCAAGTTAACAGTCTGGCATCTCTGTAATATTTTCCCTTAAATTTTTTTCTACATACTCTTTGAGTGCCTCTTCACATAACTAATTTCATAATATCTCATTCTATAGAGAAATTTGGAAAAAATGTAGTTTTTCTTTTTAACATGGTGAAAATTAAACTATAGGTTTTAAACTATTGAACGTTTGGAAAAATATTTAAAAATTCACAAATCTCATTAATGGCAATTTTCATGTAAAATGTAGAATTATTGTCAAACATGGGAAAATCTTTCTCAAGTCTTTTTATATATGAGCTTTAAGATTTCAGGGCATTTCAATTTTTCCTGAGGAGTGAAACACTCTTCAACATCACTCATTAACCAGTTTGCTTCCTTCTAGGTAAGTGATATTTGTAGCTCTTTCAATATGAATGGTTTATGTCAAATCACCTAATACTGATTTTTTTTCCCCCAGTGTATTGATGTTATTCATTACTTTTGATTATTTGTAAAAGTGTACTTGTCAGAGTGTACTTGAAGACATTCCTACCCCAGAATTGCTAATAATAAATTGTGCATAGAAATAACAGTGAACCACGTAAATAGATCTTCATAAATCCAGACTAAATAGATTCTCAATTCATCCTCTAAGGTAGGTCCCGAAAAAGACTGGGGCCACTGCAGTGTTCTACCCAAAAATGTGAAAAAGATGAAGCCAAAAAGAAAGAGACAGAAATCTTAAGCCATTATGTTTAAAATATCTTCTGCACAAAATCAGATGACCATGTCATGCAGCGCTGGGACCCCTCCTTGGGCTTTCGAAGGCTGAAGCAAGTAAGAGGTCCTGAGACTTAAGCTTCCTCAGCTTCCCCAAGAATCAACCTCTGATTTTGCCTGTATCTATGTTTTCATCCACATTGCCATCTATAGACGTACTAAAAAGATATAGCATGTCTATATTTCCATTCACATTTCTGTTCCATAAATCCTCTCATAGCCAGCACAGTGCTTTATGCCTAAAATAGTTTCTTACTTATGGTGAGAGCAAGATATGAGCTTTTAGAATTAGTTGGATTGGACTGAATTTAATTGGCAGTGTAAAAAATTTAATTGGGTTGGTTTTATCCTTTTTATGCCTTATGGCAAAATGAGAAGAATGCAGGCTCTAAAATTGCTTACTAGCTTTTTTTTTTTTTTTTTTAATTTAGGGAAAGTTATTTTACCTTCCTTAGATTCTGTTTTCTAACCTGTAAAACAGGGAAAAACAATATTATGCCAGAGATTGTTCATTGTCTCCCTCTATTCATTTTTGTCTTCTTCTATAATCAGAGGAACCCTGGTATTCGCTGGGTGCATGGCTGCCCAGAATAAAAGCTACAATTCCCACACTCTCTTGCAGTTAACTTCAGATGAATGAGATATAAATGTCATGAAACTACTTGCCAGAAACTTTCTGAAGAGAGCTGACACACGTCCTTGCCTTTCTTCATTTTTTGCTCATCTTGGCACCCAGGAGGTACATGAGATGCTAGACCTGCCATCTTGGACCGTGAAGGAGAGAGGACCACACCCTCACGGGGGTGAGGTTCACATGGGTGGAAAGGCTACTCATCTGGTGGGATTTTGAGGAGCAGAGTCTCAGTGGCAATACTGAGCTGCTTGCCTTTTACATATTTTTATTTCAAAGAAATACCATCCTGTCTTATTTAAATCACTATTATTTTGAGCTTCTGTTGCTTGCACTGAATTTAATACTAATTACTGCCTTGCAGGGTTTGTGAAGACTAAATAGGAAAGGTGCCTAGTACAGTGTTTGGCATAGAATTGATGCCTAATCTTAGTAGCTGCTCAGCATTTTTTTAATATGGATAATTTTTGCTTGTCCAATAAAGTGGCCCTCAGAAGTGTTATGTTCCTGATGCTGGCTAGTAAATATCTTCATTCCTTAATTTTCTAAAAATATGCCTTCTTAACTACATCTACGGATTAAATTCACTAGCCTGATCTCTTTTATGAACTGTTAGGAGGGGAACCTTCCAGGATGGGATTAAAATTTTGCTACGTGTAGACTTCCCGGAATGAACTGGTATATAATTTTTCCCAGTGTATAATTTTCATCTTATTTTCTATTTTTTCATCTTGCTGCTGTCAGCTATAAGTTAGAAAACATCTTTAAATAGATATCTGGAATTTGTCTAAAAGCAGTGCAATTTTTTTGTTGTTGTTGTTAATTTACAGAACAAGCATCTGTGTAGACAGTTTACGAAATGACCAAATTTTGTCCCTTTAATGAAGGTCCATGAAGTTGGGTTGGAGGGGGCTTATTCTTGAATCCCCATGAAACTGAAATAGAAGGGGAAAAAACGGCATTATCCTTTTTTCCCCAAGGCATTATTCACATTCCCAAGATGTGAATTTAATTCATACTATTATTTTTGAATGGAGGAAATTGTATACATGTTCAGTCCAACCTTTCCAAGTCCCCATTTTTCATGCAACTCTTTCTTCAGTTATCATGCAGTGGATTATTTCTTTCCTTTTGGACATGTTGTTTGGTTTCATTATCCTGCCAAGTTCTTTGGATCATGACTTACAGCTCTTTCCCACTAAAGATGTAAAATGCAAATATAGTGTAAGGCAGAAGAGTGATTTTTCCAGAAGGAGGGTGATACTGCAGAATTGGAGCTCCCTGCCTTCCAAGACTTGGCTCCTTCTTCTGTTACAACCCCACCACTCCCCTCCTTCAGAGCCCTGAGAGGTGTCTTGTTAGAGAGCACACAACACACTGTCGGCTCAGGAAGGACCCCCAAATTAATCTCGCCTGGTACATTAGGAAACACTTCGCTGACATTTGCTGTCCCTGTCAGCCCTAATAAAAAGATTTTTACCTGTATTTGCCTATTCAACACTTCAGCCCCTCAGCCAATTTTGGGAATTATTTCTGATTTATGGCTCTCTCTCAGGCGGGTGTCACCCTGCTTGTCAATTATGCCTCAAAGCAAATGCTAAGTGAATGCTGGCTGGTAAAATTAATAAGGGGAACCTTTACTCGAAAACCTAGAAAGAGGCTTGTAAAGGGGATCATTCAACCAGGCAGTAACTCGCTGACTGCCTGCGATATTTATAAGCCAGACAGAGATACGTGGAGAATTTAGTCACACGCAGAAGGGAGAAGCATTTTTCTCCCTCCGTATTTGGAGCTCAGCCACTCTGAAGACCACAAAACCATCATGATGGAAGTTCAGTGGTTCCAGTCTCCTCAGGTGGGGACCTGGGTCATGCCCAGGCTTTGAGAAAGGAAAAGAGTTTTGTTTTGTTTTTCAGTTTGTAATTACAAACTGTTCATTTCAGCATAAACCCCCAAACTGGAAAGACACCACCTTGTTCTCTTCTTCTTTTTTTAAATTGAAGTATAGTTGATTTACAGTGTTGTGTTAGTTTCAGGTGTACAGCAAAGTGATTTAAATATACATATATATGTATATATCTATATATTTTTTTTGATTCTTTTCCATTATAGTTTACTACAAGATATTGAATATAGTTCCCTGTACTATACACTAAATCCTTGTTGTTTATCTATTTTTTATATGGTAGTTTACATCTGTTAATCCTATACTTCCAATTTATCCCTCCTCCCCTCCCCTTTAGTACCCATTAGTTTGTTTTCTATGTCTGTGAGTCTGTTTCTGTTTTGTAAATAAGTTCATTTGCACTATTTTTCAGATTCCACATATAAGTGATGTCATATAATATTTCTCTTTCTCTGTCTGACTTACTTCACTTAGTATGATAATATTTAGGTGCATCCATGTTGCTGCAAATGGCATTATTTCACTCTTTTTTATGGCTGAGTAATATTCCATTGTATATATATACCACATCTTCTTTACGTATTCATCTATTGATGGACACCTAGGTTGCTTCCATGTCTTGGCTATTGTAAATTGTGTCACTATGAAAATTGGGGTGCATGTATCTCTTTGAATTAGAGCTTTTGTCTTTTCTGGATACATGCCCAGGAGTGGGATTATTGGCTCATATGGTAAGTCTATTTTTAGTATTTTGAGAAACTTCCATACTGCTTTCCATAGTGGCTGTACCAATTTACATTCCCAACAAACATGTAGGAGAGTTCCCTTTTCTCTAAGATTACTAATATAAATAATATATCCCTCTGGCTTGTATGGTTTTCAGATACTTGACACTAGAAAAGTTACTGGTTTTAAGTACATTCACAAGTGAATGAATGAATGAAACAAGTCCATTTAATCACTGAGCTCCCCTATTTCTGTCCACATTTACACAATCTGGACCACTTGCCTCATCTCTTTGTACATTCCTGCCTCCTGCTCTTCTTTCTGATCCTCAAATTTGCTTAGCTCTTTTCCACTCAGGGCCTTTGCACATTCTGCTGCTTTTTCCAGGAATGATTTCTCTCCGCATTTCTACCCCTGGAGAGCTTGAATGTACTCTCCTGGCCCTAGCTCTGACAGCATGCACCCAGGGAAACTTCCTCTCCCACTTATATGAGTTTTTATCCTTTATCTGCTATTCCATCCTTTTCTTTTGCTTTATGGCCCCTATTGCAATTAGTAATTATGCATTTTTTTGTAATATCATTGGCTCAATACTTATTGTCATCACTAAACTTTAAGGAAGAAGAAGGCAGGCACTGTGGTTCTGGTTCAGTTCTGTCTGAACCTCTAGAATATAGCACAGTCCTGGCTCGCAATAGAATCTCAACAGATACTGTTGAATACATGAATGATGAAGGAAAGATGAATTTTTAAATATTAGGCTATATCTGTATGATGCTTAGTCACTTGGAATCTGAAAGCACATACTCCTATATTCCTGTTTTTATTTTCTGCATACATAATATGTTTATAAAATACATTCTAATATTATTGCCTAAATAATTCTTGTTATCTATATATGCTATTGACAGTAGGTTAATTATCACATATATATATATCTAGCACTTTTTTTCTGCTTTCATACATATCCATGAATGTATAATGTCCCCCAAGTTAGAGAACCACATCAGACTCACCCATGGTTCCTCCCTGGTGGTGTCCATACAAAGACGCTCAATATCTCTTAAAGCCCAGCATCATTTTCTTCTGCAGAGCTGAGTTGCAATGCTCTTTGTCATACATTTGACAAGCATCACTTGAGCATGTACTAGGTGCTAAGCATTTAACATGACCATGGGTTACCAGAGGTGAACGGTGTGCTGTATACCCTCAGGAGGCCAGCAATGAGCAAGACTACCATGAGAACATATACCAATACTTCACTGACTACATTTATTTTTATGCCTAAGGTATAGTTATTACTTCAGGAAAGGATCCCAGTGTATCATAGGACTCTATAGTAAGCTCAGACCCTTCATCCAACATGACAAGATTCAATAATACCATGATTGCACTCATCTTTTGTCTAGTCCAACAGTCTCTTACACTTGGAGATAATCTTATAGTGACAGACCTCCATGCCAGGAATGCTTGTCTTCCAATAAGTGCTGAATAACTGTGTATTCAATGAGTGAATGAATAATTAGAATATGTCACTGAATTATCAAAGTTATCCTCCAGACTGAACCTGAAAAATCTTAATGGACATGAAGGAGGTCATGGTTTTAGAGCTTCCTCAAGGAGATAGAGAGCAACTCCATGTTGAGGTTTATTACCCGAATCTAACTTAAGTCTCTTTAGTTGACTCCTATAGACCATTTTTGAACACTATAGTTTTTCAAGTGTCAGCTTTAGAACACATCTCTTTCCTATTTTAATAGGAAGGCTCTGCTAACTTTCCCCAGTTCAGAGAGGAATGCATTGGAAAAGGGTATTGGACTTGAAGTTGTGACATCCACCACTTCCTAACTAGATGAGGCACTTTGGCTGCTACATCTTAATTTCCTCATCTTTAAAATCATGGGTGATTATGAGAATCAAATAAGTTTTGAAAAAGTGTTACAAAGTACTATATAAATATAAGGCGTTGTTACTATTAGTAATGTTTAGTGATTTTGGTTACTACATTTCTCACCCTAAACTGAGTATGGTGTTCTACCCTTTCACTCTCTCATCCATGAGGATACTTTCAATAGATTGTTTCAATAATCCCTAGGGGTCAAGGAAAGAAAGAACTAAAAGAGAGAAATTTTAGCAAGTGGATTAAACTGAGGAGGAAAGGATGGAATAATGCTTTATTAATTCATCCGATGCTTATTTTAGTCATTTATCACCTACTTTGTACAAGAGGTTGTTATAGATACTGAGGATACCAAAGAGAACAAAATAGAATCTCTCTGTGCTCATTTGCACATTATTAGTGGACACTGCAGAATGCAAATTCTGAATTAATTTGTTTCTTCCAGCCTCTTGTTTTTCTCCTGGTTCACATAACCACATCTTTAGGTTGAAGATTCATCCCTTAAAATTGAGAAAATTGCTGCTATTGACCAGGCCAGGTTGAAACTAAGACAATGGTATGCATGTAGACTAATGAAACATTAGTGATGAAAGGGAACCTAGAGGTAATTTTATTTCAACTCTTCATAGTAGAATTGAGGTCCTTGTTCCCTAATGTTTCCATATGAACAGGTTCATCCATATGAACAGTTAGGGTATTTCTATTTATTGATGATTACTACTAATTAGCATCTTAGCATTTCTTATAATGTCTTGGAGAATATAGCACATTATGATTTTACTTTTTTCCCACCAAGTCAAATCATTGTGATTATGATCTCTCAGAATTAATAAGTAGATCTGTAAAGTATATGTTTATCTACAGAATGACTCCAAAATATGTAATGTCTGTAAGTTCTAATCAAAAGGATTTATGAGCCAACTTGTGTTATATGACTGCATGAGACCAAGAGCTCCTTTGTTGACTTTTGTTATAGAAGAAGCCACGAGATTTGATGTTGGGTAATTCTGACATCAAATCCAGGTTTCACTGTTGTATTATGTGATTTTGAGAGAGAATCACATCTGACACCGCTGGGGGGAGAAACACAGTACTGTTCAAGCACACAGGTTTTGGAGTCAAATACCTGGGTTTGAAGGCTTTCTCTACCATTTTCTATCATCTTGGTGACCATTCAAGTTACTCAGCATTGCTGAGGTCTAAATTCCTCATCTGCCAAGGAAGCAATAATGATGCCTTCCTGTAAGGTTGTCATGAAGGTTATCTGAGATGATATTTGTCAAGCACTTGGAACAGAGTCTGGAAAAGGGTAAGTCCCCAATATTTATGTAGCTATGTAACTTCTAGTCAGGGTTCTTGAATTCAAATAACAGAAATTTACTTAAGTTAACTCAAGCAGAATTAAATCTACTGAAAAGGTATGGTTCTTTCAAAAATTTGAAAGGAAGTCTGATGAACTTCAGATCAGAAAGGAATAAAAGGAGCAGAAGCCTAGTCAAGTTATTGCCATGGGAGGGATCCCTGAGGAAATCATCCAAGTGCCATCTTCAGCAGAACCTACCAGCTCTGCTTATGAGTTGTGTATGCTTTACTCAGCTGCAGCTTCCCCTGATAATCTCTAAGGGACTGGGCTTGCTCATGTCCTAAGATTTCTGGCAATTCCAGAGAGAAGTGTCTTTTGGTGAGGAGCTTCAGTCACATGGCCCGTGCCAGGTGACAGGGACCTACAGCCATCTCTTATGAGCCACTCTTCAATAGTGTTGGATTGTCATCCTTCCATTTTGAAGATAAGACCACTAAGGCATAGAGACACATTGTAACTTAGCTTTCAAATGGCAGAGCAATCCATCAGGATCTAAACGCAGGACTAAGAATTCCAATACCCTATTGTTTTCACTGGACTGTGTCTCCAAACTTGGGATCTACTTCCTACATTTCATGTCCTACATGCCTTAGTCCTTACCAGGGGCCTGGGTATACTCATTCAATGTAAGCAGAATTAAATTGGAACCTATTCACCTTTCCTACTAGAGCCAACCTCCTAACCCAAGTAGATCTGGATTTATATAGTTTTGCCTGTGGCAGATGCATTTCTGAAGGGAAAATGTTTTCAGTATACATGTATAGAAACAGGTAAAGATATGTAGATGGCTATCTAATTTGTGTGGAAAACAACAGGAAGTTCCTGTGAACAAGAAGAGAAATGACTGGTTAAAGTGAGAAGCCCCTTTGTTCTTTTTTTTTTTTTTAATCCCCTTCTGAATCCTTGCATCACAAACTTCTCATACTGGGTCAATGAGGTTCCAAAGATAAGTTTTGAACATTTGGAACAGATTTCCTTGCCTGAATATGAATGCTAATCTCTCCTCCCTAGCAAAGAATGTTTATACTGGGACCCTGTGGGTTATAAGATTTGCCTTTGGGATCCATCTCTGTCATGATTGCATCTTCTAAACCAGAACAATTATAATTGGGTATGAAAACCATATAATTAAGATGCAAATTTTTTGAATGACACAGAGCACTAGAATGTCCTATTTTTGTATATTCCTGGAATGCCAGATTTAATTTTACCTTTGGAAGCCTTATTTGTCTACAAAATCCAAAGCTCTGGGAATGTGTACCTAAGGAACACAATTTTCCAGTCTTCTGGCACTGGGAGGCTTTGATGTCTCAACAGTTATGTGGATGTTTGATCCCAAAGAAAACAAAAAAGTAAAGTAAGATAAAACTCCAGATTTATGTAAAATTTTAGATTACACATCTCCTTTAATTGTCAAATTAAAC
The DNA here is from genome assembly GCF_949987535.1 of Balaenoptera acutorostrata. Taxonomy (NCBI): domain Eukaryota; kingdom Metazoa; phylum Chordata; class Mammalia; order Artiodactyla; family Balaenopteridae; genus Balaenoptera; species Balaenoptera acutorostrata. Next base: position 48,255,895 of record NC_080066.1, on the reverse strand, counting down.
AATATAACTAAAGCCTTAGATTATTTTGCCTTGTTCTTGAGTTTTGGTCCATGTTAGTCCCTTTAAATTGATAATTTCTCTGCTTCCCAAAAAGCTTTGGAAAGAATATTATTTTCACTCTTTTATTTGAGAGGAAACTGTCAGTCATAAAAGTTCAGTCCTTACCCAAATTCTAATACTCATCTTGTGGCTGAGCCTGGATTTGAACCTGTCTCTCTGACATCTAAGTTCCTGTGCACACACACAGGCACACTCATGCACGCATACACACAGGAAGCAAGAACAGGACTGTTTAGGACTTAATGATGTTATCCCTCCCTACAAATTAGTAGTAGGGGAGGATCAAAGGAAATGCAAAAAGGAAAAGATCAGATATTAATGGCAAATTATGAAGAGGTTGTGGGAAGAAGAGGAATTTGGGAAAAAACTTTCCACTGAATTGTGTGTGTGAAGTGTATCACTCCAAGATGAGGTTTTGTCACATGCACATTTTAAACTATTTCTATACTCCTCATGTTGCTTGTCAGTAGGGACTTGAAAGGGATAAAACCCTTTGGGGTTTCACAGCTTTGCACTTTGAAGAAACCAGCAATCCTTCTCCAGTTATCAAAAACTCAGCATTTCTCTTAGTGATGGATGTAGCATCCTTTGGAATTACACAAGTGGATGTAGCAAACGCTGGGATAAACTGAGGGCTCTTAGCTGCATAGCACAGGGAGATCAGCTCAGTGGTTTGTGACCACCTAGAATGGTGGGATAGGGAGGGTGGGAGGGAGGGAGACGCAAGAGGGAAGAGATATGGGAACATATGTATATGTATAACTGATTCTCTTTGTTATAAAGCAGAAACTAACACACCATTGTAAAGCAATTATACTCCAATAAAGATGTTAAAAAAAAATTGAATGCCTGATTTTATGTGGTTCAAAAGCTGCTGACATGAAATTCCCTCTACTCCTCTCCTCTTATTCCTCAGAGAGCCTTCATTGGCACATTCACCTTCAGTCAGTTAGCTTATTCTGCCCTTGGTTGGCAGTATGCTTTCATTGGATTTGTTCTCCTTGGGAAGTGATGGTTTCTAAATACTCTTGTTGTGACTTCCTCCTGATCAAACTAGACATGACATCCAGGCTAGACATGATGTTGTTCCAGAGATGGCTCTTCCAACTGGTCAGAACAGCTTTCAGTTTGGGATGCTTTTCTTGGCTCTCTGACTCTCTGAAAATAAAGCCAGTTGATCACTCATTTATAGGTTCGATTTTGACCTCACTCATGGATCAGTCATATTCTTTGTTCCTGGGAGTTGATGGAGCCCTAGGCTGGTGGATGCTGTCCCGCCAGCATTGGTGTCTCTACCTCCCTCATCTTTTGTCTTTCCTCCAAACCTAGGAAAGAAGGGATAGAGGTGAAGGGAACAAATGGTACAGAGAAGAGATATAGATCACTTAGATATCTATTCTCCAAGCCAAGATTGTTCCTACCTTAGGGATGTTGTAGTCAATTGCAATTGCTCTGCTTGGAACCTTCTCCCCCTAACACTTTGGCACCTCAGTCCTTCTTATCTCTTAGGTCTCAGGTCAAATGTGACTTCCTTAGAGAGACCTTCCTTGATCTCCTGATTCCAAGCAGCTTTGACTCTCCAGGTCCATTCACCAATATCACCTTGTTTATGTTCTTCAGAGCACTTATCACAATTGAGAGTCATAGTGCTTGTTTGTTTCTTGTCTAACTCACTATGAGGTAAGCTTCCTTAGAAGAGGAAATGCATCTTTGTTTTCAATGCTGAAATATATTTAATTTGTTGAATACATGATCAATGTTGGGTTCTTCTAAATAGTTCTTGTGGCCTTTATTTGTTTTGTATATTTCCTCTCTCTCTCTCTCTCTGTCTCTCTCTTTCACACATATCGCAATTATTATGTAATCACAGAATGTATGGTATCATGACTTAGAGTCACATTTTTTTGCAGCTGGTGTCATACTATTTCACAAATTCCGTGACATTAAAATGCTGATGTAGGGTTATGAAGTCCCAGCACCCTTCCCCAACAAAAAGTTATGGGCCAGTTTTCTTTATTACATGTCCTTACAGAATTAGTTCACTTCATCCTCAGTTTATTTGTATAAATAGTTTATTAATTCCTGAGTTTCCTGTAAGAAGTAAACTCTGAGATAGGAGGAAATGTGTTCATTTTTGCTCCCCACACTATGCATACCAAGCTAGATTCCTGGAACACGGAAGCACTAAACATATTTCAACATGTAGGAATGATGGATATAGGTAAGAATGCTAATATTTTGCCTGTTCTCCACTTCCAGTTGGGTTTTCATTTTTGGCCAGAGCCCCTGCCTTAGTGTTCTGGATCCTCCCTCCTTCCAAAATAGGCATTGGCTTTCTAACTTGACTTTTGGAGAAGTACTGTTGCATGGATGAATCCCCAGGATCTGCAGCCCAAATTCTATGCTTGTCATTGTACCTTTAGGAGCTCTGCTTCCCAATTCTGGCGATAACAAGCTCCATTTGCTCCCTTGGACATCCACATGTTGGCCGTTGCTGGGTTTTTCTAAAGCAGACTGTTGGCACATTAGTTGAGTTGGCACAGTGTTGCTGCTCACAGGTGTGCTCTGTTCTATCAGCTCTCCTGCCTGGAAAAATGGATCCTGACCACAGTAGGTATGAACAATGTTTCTTCTAAGAAAAGACAACCTGAGGCTACTGGCTTGTGTCAGCTACAATGCTGTTTCTCAGCTTGACACAGGGAGAAGAAATGCTCATTTGAAAACATTCAGTTACACTCAGTTAATTAAAAAATATTCAGTTTACATTCAGTTAATTAAATTAAGAAATATAATTCCCTGACATTGATAGTCAATAAATATAGATTGAGATAGGAAAATGAAACCATTTCAAATCACAGACCATATTATCTAAACTTTTATTATTGAGATCCCATCAGTAAATTTTTTTTAAAGATTACCCATAATATGTATTTATTTGTAAATTATATACATGTATATTATAAAACATACATAAATATATACATTTTAAAAGGATGAGCTAAAAATAAGTAGGAAAAAGAATTTTATCCAGCAAAAGATCATCCTACACACTTGTGCATGCTCAGAGATGAACCAGCCATGCTCTAGAGAGCCCTACTCTCAGAGTGACGATCACTCAAGAAAGTTCAAGATGCATTTCTACTGCTCCTTGAAGTCACTATTCAAACTTGTATCACACCACAGTTTCTGATCTGGTCATCACTCCAACTTAACTATGGTCTATGGTGAGAGATTACAGAGGCATTCAGAGAAATTGACAAGTTCTATGAATACATATTTTAACAGAGTAAAATAAAATAAATTTTGTGGTTGTTTCTATTTGACACATAGGGGAACCCAAACGAAGTCTGGCTAAAAGACAGAGAGAGAGAGAGAGAGAAAGATTTCATGATCTGTAAGATCATTTTCAGAAAGAATGCACGAAGTCAAGGGAGGACTATAAAACATGGCTGCCTGGTCCTGAGTAAGCAAGGCATGTTCCATTGGCAATATGTGTTAATAAAACCTTTGTACACATGCCAAAATCCAGCCTGCCAGTGATGTTCATGAATTGTATCATCCAATGTTATTAGCAAATTGTGTAGTTAACCTAGTGCAAGAATTTTGTTACAACCGTATATTTGGTACTTATGTATCAGAAAATTTTTGATACGCAATCTCTATAGCCTTTTGAACAGAGAAATTGGATTTTTAAATGTGTTTTTACAATTAACTGGGATTATCATTACCCTGTAAATTCAATGTGGGAGAACAGCCCATCGGGTTCATTTTTAGCTAGTTGTGGCAATTGGTTGGGAATTCTTTTTTTTTTTTTTTTTCCTCCCAGAAAAGAGTTATGAACAAAGATCAGCAAGCTCCCAATCTATCATTCTGGTTCAGAAACATGTCATTTTTCTCCTTGACCAAAATACTTCCCAGCTGTCTACTGATGTCCTCAACCCATAGAAATCTCAAATAGTTTTGTTCAGTGATAGGAAGACATCCCTCATCTGACACTCTGGTATTGGTGTTAGGCTAAATGCTCAGGATGGCATGAAATAGCCAGTGAGAAATGAAAATATCCCAGTGACAATGCAAGGGAATATTCTATTATCTGAGGTACCAACTGCAAAGGGATAAAATACTAGTTCCAATGAATGTGTGCTTCGTCAGGCCATGTCTTTGCAATTGCCCTCTATGGTATAACCAACAAGGCAGGATTTCATTTCCCCTTAAATACTGCGTGTATAATAATGGCTTTCAAAATTTCACAGCAGGAATCTATGATGTTCAAAGACCAGTAAGTTACTATTGAAAATTCAAGAGAGCTGGAGTTTCATTAAGAGCGACTTAAAGGATTTTGAGTTTGAACATGGCTCAGATGAGGTCACAAGATTGACTGTGGCTTTCTCTATCTGCAAGATCATCACTGTCCCACAAGGCTGAAAAATTGGGCCAGCATATTTGTGGACACTTTTGCCTTTCCAGATCCCATGACGTTAAGTAAATGCATTTGTATCTCCCTCTTCAAAGATATACACTTAAAATCTTGTGGAATATACAGTCTATATGACCAAAATAAGCAATGCCAGAACTTTATGTCACATAAGAAGCAAAAGGAAAAAGAAGAAAAAGAGTTGTGTCATCAAGTAAGCTTAGAACTTAGCCAGGAGAACCAATTATAAACTTACTTGAAAATGTATCCATCATTTCAAAATCACTTAAACATACAGGAAAACTGAAAATCGGAGAGACTGAAATGTATATTTTATCTACACATTTCTGTACTTATGTACAGAATAATATAATAACATATATATGTTACATTATCATTGTAAAATTGTGTGATATATTAGCCTTGTAAAGGTTCAAGAAAAAACTTATAAATTTATATTTATAGTAATGTATAATCATTGTAAAAATGGATAAAAATAGAAAATTATAAGAAAGATAATAAATTATTCTTTATTCCAGTACCTGATTATAACCTCTATTGTCAGCTTTTCAGGTACAGACTACAAAATTTTGTTTCCTAATTTTTACAATCACTATCACAATATAGGCCCTGAAACATACAATAAATCCCCTACATACGAACCTTCAAGTCGCAAACTTTCAAAGATGCGAACGTGAATCCAGCAAGGAACCAGAACCTGTGCCATCAACGTCAGGTGTGAGTGAAATTGCAGCTTGCCCTCCACCTCCTATTGCTGATGATCCTTCTGCTCTCCCATCTCCCACCTCCTCTCCCTCCTCCAATCAGTAACTCTTCTTTCCTGTTCACTCGATGCCAGCCCCTGTATGCCAGATGTTGTACTGTACTACTTACTTGTCAAGGTACTGTACTTTAAGATTAAAAACATTGTCTTTATTTTTTGTGTTTATTTTTTATGTATTTTTCTGTGTGAAAAGTATTATAAACCTATTACAGTACAGTACTATATAGCCGATTGTGTTAGTTAGGCACCTAGGCGAACTTTGTTGGACTTAGGAACAAATTGGACTTACGAATGTGCTCTCAGAATGGAACTCGTTCATATGTGTGGGACTTACTGTACTTAAATTTAATCGCTGCATAATACAGCATTACGTGGATATACCATAATTTATTTACTCAATACTTTATATTCCAATATATTTCTTTATCTGATTTAATAAATTATGTTACAAGGAAAACTTTAAAAAATAACATCTCTCCTATCTATATTTTAGATTATTCCTTAGGATAGACACCTAAGAATGTAATTACTTGGCCGAAGGCTATGGATATTTTAAAGCTCTTGATTATTAATACTAAATTGTTTTCAACAACAGCAAAGTAATTTTAGCTGTAAGAATAATTGTTTCAGGGGTAGAAACAGTATAAAAATATTCAAAATGTTTGAATCAATGACCCTACTCTTTAGGGCTTTGACTGACGAATAAGGAGAAAATGGGAGGGTAAAAGAAAGAAGGAGGGAAGCTGGAAGAAATTTGAATTTCTTAAGCATTTATATTTGTCAGCTCACCTTACAGTGAATGGCTCTGTTCCTGAAATGCAGCATATCTGCCTACCAGTTAAAATAACCAATCAAGTAGCAATGGTCAAAATGATTTCTTGTTACCTGATCACCCAGGTGAAAATATTTGGGGTAAATTCCAATTGCTAACTCAGTGGTTATTCCCCTTTTTATGACCGAGGATACAGGAATATGATGAAAGCTACTGATTCTCCTAGAAAGTGCCCATGCACACACACACACACACACACACAGAGAGAGAGAGAGAAATTTACATCTATTATCAGGGATCCACAGATCCCAAGATGGTCTTTCCATAGTTCCTTCAATTATGTAGGGTCTTTTGATTAAGAAAGCTTAAAAAAATAATTAGCTCATCTTCAAATCACTTGAAATTTCAGGAAACAAGTAGTGGCAATATTTTAATGCTATATCCAAATATCTTATTACTTAGCGTTCAAGAACCATCAAATTCTATTAGTAGAAAAAGAAATTGTAGAGACATTTAGTTAAGTGGTGTACACATTTGGGGGGACAGAGATTCCTTTTAGAACTCAGTGAAAACAATGGACCTTTTTCCCAGGGAGAATTGCTCAGAGCCACAGTCAGCCACAGCTTTGACATAGCACTGCTGGGTTCAAGTAGTGGGTTCAAAGGTCTTCTAAATTCTCTCCTCAGAGTTCAAAGAGTCCAGGCTGAGAGCCCTTGAGTTCCAACCCCACCATCCCCTCAATTGTACAGATGAGAAAATAAAGGCTAGAGGAGTTGAAAGAATTGTCTCTACTCATAAAAGGAGTTGCAAGCAATGCTGAAACTATACATTTTATGACCTCCCGGCTGGTACCATATTAGACCTATTTTACAGATCAGAAAATTGAAATTATTCAAAGAGGGAAAATTACTTACCATAATCATGTATTATATGATAAACAGAAAACAAAGAAGAGACTACATTTCCAGGCTCTTGAGTTTATACCCAAGTTTATGTTCCTTCTTCTCACCGTGGAGAAAATAAATTTGTTTTGGGGGAATATACATCTTGGTAATAGATCAGTTAACTGTAGGTGGTCAAGTTATTTATCTTGATCAAATAATGCATTTTCACTGAGATGCTTTGTGATTAACTATAGAATCTCCATGTATAAAAGCTACCTGGGTGTATTTGCATACCTGTGTAATTCCCAGTGCAGGTGTTAGATTCTCCGTGTGCTTATCCAACTTGCATCAGCAAATATGAACAGACTTCTTACTGAGCTTTCCCTTCTGCCCCTTCAAGTTTGACCCTTCCAGTTCTGAAGTTGAGAGTAATTATCTGGTCCGAGTTTTGCATGTGCAATGTCTACAACTAGTAAAGTTCTTCGAGTAAATTGAATATTTTCCCCTCAGGTCCACTAATTTGCAAAACATACAGAAGGAAGATATAAAAATGTCCTGGTTTTGATAAGGTCTTTTATAGATCCTAGTTTCCAATTTTGTGGCACAGAATCGAGATGCCACAAATTGTCAGGAAACCCACCTTCTTGAAGCCAATATATCAATAAATATGTAGACAACCAGGTCCACAGGGCCTCACTGCCCATCACCCACTAGCTGTTTAATCATATCTCCACTCTCAGAATCATTAGAGGCAATTTAATCAAATGGTAGCTAGCCACTGGGTAATTGTTTTCTAGGCCTGTTAGAAAAATAAAGGTTGGCATTTATTAAATGAGTACCCTCTTGCCTGTTGATTGCTCTGCTAATTTCTTGTGTGTAATCCCTTGATCTAGCTTTCAAGAGAACGCTGAATTCCGGCCTAGTGAATCAGTATCCAGAGGGACAAATTAAAACACAGAACTATGTTAGGAGCCTCCAGGGTTAAGACTCCAGAAAACTCAGGGCATAAGGCAGAGGTGTCATCCAAAAGTGAGCCAGAGTTCCTTTTTCTTTGCACATTTTCTACTTTTCTGCTAGATATATTTAAGAGGTCTATTCTCAAATGGCTACTTTCTGTCACTCATACTATGAAAACTGGGACAGTCCACACACCAGAAGATAAGTTTTGTGTCCATTTCAGAACTAACTTGAAACAGTGGAGAAAGACTGTATCCATAGTCAGCTACTGGAGAAGAAAAATAAAGTTTTAACAACAAAGAATGACTCCTTAATTCAATTTAAAATCAGCTCATCTTGCTATGAATTAACTAAACTGGCCACGAGTATTTTTCAGCAACTATATGCTTCTTTCTACAGAGATCATTGACATACACCATCCAACCCTACCTTGAACTGACGCTAATTAAGTGGGCAGATCATCAGACCATTGATTAGGAGAAACACCATTTTAGCTATCATATCTTGTTTGACCAAATTGTGTGGTCTTTGGTAAAATTTTTGTTTAGAAAGGAGTAAAAGAAAAGAATCTTCCTTTTCCACATGTATGTACTTGCCACAGTGTGTCAAACTTCTAGTTATCTGGACTCAGAGAGACATGGATGGGCAAAATTAGGTGGTCAGATCTTCCAAGGTTTGAATCCTTGCTAAATGATGATCCCAAGTGAATTGTTTTTCCTTACTGAGCTTAAGCTAATTCATTTGTAAAATGGAGCCAGTGAGATTTCTCTCGTGCTCTGTTCCAAGGCTTTAGTGAGGAAACGCATAGAACGTTTAGTATGGGGTCCTGCACAGAGTAGAAGCTCAATAAACAATAGCTATTATCAGTAATAGGATATGAATAATATTATGAGGCTTTTTCCATTTGTATATAAACTTATGATATACTGCAGCCTGAAACTTGACAGAACTGAGATAACCAACTTAAGTTCCAAGTGAAAGAGAGAATCTAAGTTCTTCCAGAAGATCTGAGAGCTGCCACTACTCTTTATCCCCATCAGCCTCCACTCATTACTGCAAGTCGGCAAGCTGCTATGGAACCCCAGGAAATCTCTACAATGATGTTCAGAAAAAGCAGTCCTGGGAGCTTTTTTAGTTCAAGCAAGTTCTGAAATGAACACAAATGGCAACTTTGGTGTAGAGACAGTCCCGGTTTTCATAGCATTGGTGACAGAATTAATTTGGAATAATGAGAATAAGATGTCATCTAATTTCTCTGAGGTGAGAGAGAAATCAAATATTCATTTATTTAATTTCTGAAAAAAAATGCACTGATTTCTTTTTCAATTAAAAAAAATGAAAATGTAAGTTTTAGAGAGAATATTTTCCACCAGGTAGCAGTAGCAGAGGCTAGTTCAAGCCAGCATCAAGTACAATGATTTATTTGAGCTGAGGAACTTTCCATACAATCATGCTTAACATGCATTTTCTAGTTGTTGAGATACTACTGTGTGAATACGCATGTATTTCCAAATTCAAATAAAAGAACTATAAAATATGATTCAAACCATATGCTTTCTCTCTTTTATTTAAAAAAAAAATGACATGCAGAAAATAAATTGGGGTATGGATTCATAAAGGACTGTATACTTAAAAAAAAAATTAAATAGCCAGGTGACACCTGAAACAGAGTCTTTGTAACACCCCCAAAAGATCCAGGTTACCTTAGCATTTGGTCTCACCAGTCCTGAGGCTAGAAACCTTGGGCAATCCAGCTGGTTCCAGTAAGATTTCAGAGCTGGTAGACCCAATTAGTTGTATTTCTCCACACAGCTGGTGAGTTTGCTGGTCTAGGCACCATGGACTATAAAGTACATGGTGCATGTGGAGTGAAGAATAGAAATGATGATCTGACTAATTCAACAGCAACAAAAAATAGTGAAAACTTTGCCTGTGGCACCACCCACTTTCAATTTATCAATTCATTGTGTAAAGCATGTCAAAAAGTTGAGTAGATCCCAATTCAGAACTATAGAAACCACTTCTATGCCAACAAGTGTTCATACCATCATCATGGTTGTCATCGTCAATAACACCATCATGCTTATCATCTGCCTACAGTGTACCAGGAACTGTGCTGGGTCTTACATACATTATACCAATTAGGGCTCCAAGCCACATTGGGAATTAAGTATCCCCATTACAGCTAAGAAAAAAGTGGCATTCAGAAGGAGCCTTTTTGTTTTTGATAGTCTGGAATAAGATGGAAATACCATTGTCCTTTTCATGCAAATTCACTTTGCTTCATTTTGCCACTTGTCTCATTAACATGCCTTCCACATACCACTCACAGCATGGGCAGGTGGAAAAAGGACTCATCTACAATCCACCGACCTGGGTTTAAATCCCAGCCTACTACCTACCTACTGAGGGATTGACTTTGTGCGTGTAGCTGCTAACCTGAGTGTCTTATCTCCCATTAAAGATGAGGAAACTAGCACCTAGTTTATAATAAACATATGGTACCTAAAATAGGGTAGGCATCAGTAAAACAGCTTTGTTATTATTTGACTCCCTTGTGGCAGAGCAGCTACAGTTATCTCTAAAAAGGAAGAGACATGGTTGTTGATTACCTTGAGAACTTTTACAAAGTACAGCTAATTTTTATTCACTTGCTTAAAAACAATAGACAGGCGACCTATGGTAACTTTAAAGGAGCTTGTCGAAAAATCAATCAACCCAGTACCATTAGGATGTCCCAGTTCAAAGGAGGCCAAAAGTCACTGCTCTAACTCGTCCTCTGGGTTAGAGTGGCAATTCAGGCTCTCAGTGTCCCACACATTCCCTGGGGCCCCTTTACAACACCCTAGGCCTGTTCCTGCTACTTCCCTAGAAATCTTAACATTTCTGACAAATGGGGATGGATATCATCAAAATTTTCCTCCCCAGAGGGAAGTTCAGTTGTCGGTCTTTTGCCTTTTAAAGTGCAAAAACATGCACATTTTTGTTTTTTCAGAATACGTTTTTTGCCAGTTTGGACTTGGAAAGGCATAAATATATAAAAAGGGAATTTCCTTTTCTCTGAATAATTAGGAGAGAAAAATGTAACTTTTGGTCAGGGCACGTCAGCTTTAGTTTTTCAGTTATGTATTTAAAGGGAAAGGCTGTCAAAAGGAACCACTCCTTTTTGTGCACCCACAATATGCTGGACTCCTAAAGTTTATATATTTATAAAATTTAAACTGATCTTGTATAAAAGGTATTATTATCATTTCCATGTGATAACAACAATTTTATTTATATGTATTTGTATTGCATTCATAATTATTTTATTTGCAAATAAATGTATTTATTTGTAATTCAGACTTGTACTAAGAAAGCTTTTCATATGGCTGATCCCTTATATTAAAGATGAGGGAACTTAAAGAGGTTAAATGCCTTGCCTTGTCAGAAGGTAAATGCCCAGGGTGGCACAGTGATAAATATTACAGCCAGTGCTTTTGGGGTCCAAGCCTCACCTTCCTTTCCACTGTGCAATACTTCCTTTTCAATCCGGCTTATTCAAATTTCTGTCTCCTTAACTCAGAAAGTGTTAAGTGCTAAATAAAATTGGTTGATTTACTTGAACAAATTAATTTGGTTGATGTTACTTGAACATTAATAGTATATCTGGCAAGCAGGATTTGTTTTGATCACTGGACTCACTGAGACATTTGAGCATGGCAGGTTGGGTCCAATGTGGATTAAGGAGGGTCACCATAGAATCTGGTACTTCAGCACTGGATGGGGCTTTGAGGATTGAGAGGTCCAATGCATTTCATCTTTGGTTATTTCTGACTTAAAAGTCCTTTATGATTTTAAACATAGTTAAATATTATCCTATCTTATTATCTTGTATTAGAGAAAATGTTATCAAATATTTCTTTGTGGAGCTAGCATCTATTAGTAACTCACTATTTGTTTCTGGGACAGATTGAAGGATTAACCCCAATCCCCTTGCCCTCCTTCTGTCCATACCCTTCGCCAAGTAAGTGTGCAGTCCCTTCCACAGAAGTAGGGTGTGCTTCTCCACCCCTGACTTTGAATGTGACCATATGACTTCCTTACAAATTACTAGGTTCAACACAAGCAGGGGATTGAATTGTGTTCCTGTCCTTGGGCTCGCCTGCTTGCATTTTTGCTACACACCATAAGAAGAGCTTCCTCCAGGCAGTTTCTGCCTCTTCCTCTTGGGCCCCAGAAGGTTTATATATGGAGCTGAGTAGAGCCTAAGCCATAACCGGGTGGGAAGCCAAGCCCAGCTGGATCTACTGCTTGAAGCAGAGTGGCCCAACTGATCCCCTCAGCAGAATTACAGACACAAAAGAAAATAAATACTTATTGTATCCTCCACAATTTTGTGGTCATTGTTCCATAGCAATCAATGATCAATATAGCCTCTGATTATATTTTTTGATGATAAAGTAATATAACTACAGAAGACCTAAATAGACATTTCACCAAAGAAGTTATACAGATTGCCAACAAACACATGAAAGGATGTTCAACATCACTAATCATCAGACAAATGCAAATCAAAATTACAATGAGGTATTACCTCACACCGGTCAGAATGGCCATCATCAAAAAATCCACAAACAACAAATGCTGGAGAAGGTGTAGAAAAAGGGAACCCTCTTGTACTGTTGGTAGAAATGTAAATTGATACAGCCACTATGGAGAATAGTATGGAGGTTCCCAAAAAACTAAAAATAGAGTTACCATATGACCCAGCAATCCCACTACTGGGCATATACCCTGAGAAAACAATAATTCAAAGAGAGTCATGTACCACAATGTTCACTGCAGCTCTATTTACAATAGCCAGGACATGGAAGCAACCCAAGTGTCCATCGACAGATGAATGGATAAAGAAGATGTGGCACATATGCACAATGGAATATTACTCAGCCATAAAAAGAAACGAAGTTGAGTTGTTTGTAGTGAGGTGGATGGACCTAGAGTCTGTCATACAGAGTGAAGTAAGTTAGAAAGAGAAAAACAAATACCATATGCTAACACATATGTATGGAATCTAAAACAAACAAACAAACAAACATGGTTCTGACAAACCTAGGGGCAGGACAGGAATAAAGACGCAGAATTAGAGACTGGACTTGAGGACACAGGGAGGGGGAAGGGTAAGCTGGGACAAAGTGAGAGAGTAGCATTGACATATATACACTACCAAATGTAAAATAGATAGCTAATGAGAAGCAGCTGAATAGCACAGGGAGATCAACTCGGTGCTTTGTGACCACCTAGAGGGGTGGGATAGGGAGGGTGCGAGGGAGATACAAGAGGGAGGGGATATGGGGATATATGTATACGTACAGCTGATTCACTTTGTTTTACAGCAGAAACTAACACAACATTGTAAAGCAATTATACTCCAATAAAGATGTTTAAAAAAATGTATAGCCAATGCTGTCTAATGTTTATAAATCTAAGGATTTTTAAAAATGAACAATTTCTAGAATATATGTTTGTTACTGTTCTCTTGTAGAAATTAGACCCCATTTAAAATAAGGCTTAGAAAATATGACTCTTGGTTGAAGAAGTGGACCGAGAAAGCTAAGAATCACTTTCCCTAACATTATTATGTCATTCATGCAAGTACTGAAAAAAATCTCTCATTTGATCATTAATTTATTCCCCAAACTGCCCTACTATGCAGCAGGTAGTAGCTTTATCCAGATGAGCAGTCCAGGTGCCCAAATGAGCTCCCAGCTTAAAAGAGAGACAGAGGTTCAAACAAACAATTGGCCTACAATGTGATAAGGGGCTAAAATGGATGATGAATGGTGTAAAATTTGAAGAAGGCTTTTAAATAACAATAGCTAAAATAGATTGTGTACCTATTGCAGACCCAGTGCTCATCTGTATGCTTTATATCAGTCATCTTATTTAATCTTCAAAACCTTCTGAAATAAAATAGAAATGACTAATACTGCTTCCATTTTACAGACAAGGAAATGGAGGTTCACAAAGGTCAGGTAACTTGTCCTGGGTCGGATAATCTATAATGATAGTGGCCGTATTTGAACTTGCACAGTCTGATTCCAGAGCTTAAGCTCCTCACCAGTATACCAGAGGCTGGAGATGAGGTTATACCTAACCCAATTCTTAAATTCTTAAAGGGCTGCAGTAAATAGCCACATCATTGGGGTGGTCCCTGATAGAGAGAACAGGCTGGCCAAACTCAACATCCAAGGAGCTGGGCCTACTCTTTATTCACCCTGATGTTCATATTTACAGGGGCCCAAAGTTCTCTTTTTCGAGGCTCATGTTAAATAGTTAACTACCAACCTTGTCTCTCCTTCCTATTCACAGAGAATTCTGACACACATTTTCCACCCCTCATCTCACTTTTATCCTAGAAACCTTCAATGTCCATGGGAATGACACAGTTCATATCTTGACTCATAGCTCTTGATTTCAATACCAGTCACCCTCACCTCTATTATATAATGTGATGACCTTAACTTTGACTTATCACTATCAGGAACTATGCTACCCATTAAAACATAACTATCCCATTCCCTGACCACAAACTCTGGTAATTACAGCTTTCTAGATCTTCCATTCCTATTCGATCTGCACACAATACTGAGTTCCTTAGAACCTCATTTTTTTGAATTTCTTTTGGTCTCTTCCATCTTTCTTCACTTGCTTTCATAGCTAGCCTGACTTAAGAAGTGCATTTCCTCAGTCCTTTGGCTCTTTTAACACATTGTCTCACCACAATACCCACTTAACATACCCACATCGGTGGACCAGTTATGGATGCCTGTGTCCCACTGCAAATTTGTGACTTTTCAATACAACTAGATTCTGTAGCACTCGATTATCTATATAAGTGTACTGAGTCCTCTCTCCCTTCTTAACAGCAATTATTCCAAAGTTTTATCTGTATCATGGACTGAATTGTGTCCCCTCAAAATTCATATGTTGAAGTCCTACCCCCCAGTGCCTCAAAATGCAACTATATTTAACTGTATTCTAAGATAGGGCCTTTAAGGAGGTAATTAAGCTAAAATGGGGTCATGAGGGTAAGCTCAAATCAAATATGACCAGTGTTTTTGTAAATAGAGGAAATTTAGACACAGATCCACACAGAGGGTAGGCCATGTGGGGACCTAGGGAGAAGGTATCCATTTACAAGTCAAGGGGAAAGACCTTAGAAGAAACCAACACTGCCAATACTTTGGTCTCAGACTTCTAGCATCGAGAACTGTAAGAAAATTAATTTCTGCTTTTTCAACCACCCAGTCTGTGGTACTTTGTTAGGGCAGCCCTAGAAAATTTATACAATTGTTGTCGAACACAAGTTCATGTACCCAATGCACAGTGATACTGAACAAACCAAAATCTCGAAGTTTGGAGCAGAGAAAGGTTTATTGCAAAGGCCAAGCAAGGAGAATGGGCAGCTCATGCTCAAAAAGCCCAAACCCCCTGATGGTTTTCAGGGAAGAGTTTTTATAGGCAAAATTTGGGGAGAGGGCTGCAGGGTGTGTGACTTTCCTCTGATTGGTTGGTTGTAGGTAAGAGAGTGGTATTCCTGGAATCTCAATCATCAGCTTTATAGTTCCAGCCAGTCTGGGGTCCACATGCTTGTGTTCAGCCTGAAGTTACCATCTTCCACCTGGGTGGGGGCTTTAGTTCCTGTAGAAAAACTCAGAGATCTGTATCAGACTTTTATGTATATCTCTTGAGGAGGAACCAGGACACTGGCCCATCACTGTACTCTTGTTTCTTGACTACTTTTCCTTGGTTTCTGCATTCTCTCAATCCTTTAATTAGTAACTGTTTGAATCTGCCCTTTGGAACTCAGGGAAGGTCTCAGAGGCTGAGAGTCTTTTTCCTACAAACAAGAAATGGGGGACATGGAAAAGCTTTTGTACCCAGGAAAGGCCCACAGGGTGCTGCCTAGTTTTGCAGTCAGCCTCTTCAAATCTCCCTTTTCTTCTTGTCTTTCTTGTAGCAAGTAGTCTCATCTCCTACTTTTGGGAGAATATAGGATATTTCAGGCTTGAACTTTAATTGCCTGCTGTTATACCTACAAAGCCCATTCCTCTCACTTTCCATCCCAAAGAAAGAGGAACTATCACCTCTTCTCAAAGCTGATCTTCCATTTTTCACTTTGGAGCCTATGGCCTCTGTTCTTTTTGAAAACTCATTCTGTTAGGGAACCATTGACCAAAACCACCTGCCTTGGCCAGGCACAATAATAACTACTTAAATGAGTTGTCTCACAACAAGAGGTCCTGATAAGGAATGTGGTGTTGCCACTGAAAACTAACGGAAAGAATTCTGGAGGGGCCAAAAGGAGGGAGGAGACTCCAGCCCATACTATTGTCCTACCAATGTCCCAGAATCTTTCGTGCTGGAAGCCATCTTGGCTGAGAGATGTGCATGCCACCAAGAAGGACCCTGAGTCAGACTGTGGGCCAAGCAAAGTGATTGGCCAGAGACAACTCAGAAACTAACCCCATTACCATAAAACCTGAGACTGTGAGCCACGCGGCAGAGCAGTTCTCCTGGGTTCCCTTACTCTGCTGCTCTCCGCACAGGTGCCCCTTCCCAATAAAGTCTTTTGCTTTGTCAGTACATGTGTGTTGGGCTGCACCCCACAGGCCTACAAGCCCTGTGCTTGCCCAGCTTCAAGACCAAAGAAAGAGCCCAGAGTCAGCAACAGAGATGTCAATCGTTTAATGGCTGGGGAAGCTTATGCATCTGAAGCAAGGTCCTGGAGAGACATTCCACCGTGTGCTACAGACAGCAGGCAGGACATAGTGGCAGTCTTCGCTCCTGGGGAAGGGGAGATTACCAGTTATAGAGGAATTGATGTCAGGTGGGCTCATTAGTTGCCAGGGAAATGAGTATAGGTGCTCGCTCGCCACCACCCCTCTGATAAGCTATCATTGGTTGGGTCCTAGGGCAAGTACATCGGAAGGTCAGTCTGGTGAGTAGGGTGTAGGTGAAGCAGGCACTGGTTGGTCAGGAGATGTACAGAGAGAAAGAGAACAACCATCTTGAGTGGCCTGACCATACAGTGTGTCTTCTGGCACAATTTATTTCCAAGCGTTAGACAAGAGCCCACACTTGGACCCTGGAAAGTGTTCCCTTTCTTGCAACAATTCCATAAATGAATGTTTCCCTCTCCCTTATCCTAAACATTCTCTTTCTTTCCAACCTAGAGTTATGCTAACATTATGGTTATACTTTAAACAATGATGTAAATAAAATCTTATTCCACCCCATGATACCCTAAAGAAATGATTACACATTCTCTTTCACTTCCTAGTCACACTTTTTAAAAAAGGAGTCAACATTTCCTCCTAAGTCCATGACCCACTAAATCTAACCAAGCATCCTGTCACTACACTGAAACTGCTCTGACAAGTCAACCTAGACTTCAAATACATGGAGTAAGTTTCCACTCCTGTTTTTTTTGACTTCTCTTGTTCTCAAAATGTCACCCACTTTTTCTCCTCTTAGGTTTTCATGATGTGGTACCTCTTTGTTTCTCCTCCCAACTTCCAGACTGTTCTTTCTCCATCTACTTCTTGAATTCCTCTTATTTGTTCTCATTTTTTAATTTGCTGATGTTCCTGTGAATTCTGTATTTCTCCTTCTTCTTTTTAAGTTTTTCTTTTTCTTTTCCTCTATTAATGTCTATTTTATATTCTACGAGAATTTCAGCTCCTTGGAGTCATCCTGCTGATAACTCTAATTTTCTTTTTCCTCCAGCAACAATACTGTAGTGGTTAAAAATGCAGCTTCAAGAGCCAAATTATTGGATTTGCCATATGGCTTCACTACTTCCTAGACTTGCAACCATCAGGAAGTCTTTTGACCTCTCTGTTTGACTTTTAATCATCTTAAAATGGGTTTAATTCAATTGTTTTGGAGATGAATTGAGTTAAAATATGTAAAACACTTAGAAATTTCTGGAACTTAACATCTAATAAGTGTTATCTATTATTAAATAACTGTCCAGAAATCCAATTCTATATTTAAAACCACTACTGCCCCCAGAAGTCCCATGAGTACCTAAAAATCTTATCCAAAGCTGAAGTCATCATCTCCTCACCACAAAATCTTTTCCCGTGGCTGCTTTCTTTGAAAGATTTGTATCACTGTTTCCAGATATGAAGCCAGAGCCTGGCTATTGGCTGAGATTTTTTTTCCATCTCCTTCCTCTCCATCTTCCAATAGTTACCAAGTCCTATTATTTCTATTGCCAACTTTCCCTCCGGCCCGTCTCCTACCTTTCATCTTTACTACTGTTGTGATGCAGGTCTACATCTTTGATGTGCACGGTGATGTTGGAGGAATGGGAGTCTAAACCTTTACAACTAATATCCCTTGACTAGGTCCATTCTTCTAGTGTGTTATTCACTTGGCACTCAGGGTATGCTTTTAACAACAAACATGCATGTCAGTCCTCCACTTGAATGAATCCCTTCAACAGCTCTTCATCAGCTTCAACATAGTGTCCGTACTTTCAGCATAATTTACAAGCTCCCCCTGGATTTAAACACAGCTCTCTACCTTTCCAGTTTAAACTCCCACCAGTTCCCCAAAGTGCCCTACAATTCAGTCAGATTCAGCCACTTGCACTTGATGATTCCTGTTATCTTTCAAATGCCTTTTTTCCACCTGCAATGTAGGCTCCAATTAGAGGCTAAGTACAGAACTCAAATAAAAGTTCTAAATATGTAAGACAAAAATAAATTCAGATATAAGGAAAACTTAGATGTATTAAAACTCTCTTGAAGATTTAAATAATCTAATTATATAAAGCCAAAAATCTTGCTGGCTTCTTGTAATCTTTTCACTAATTTTTCTTCATTTAACAGATAACTTATTTTGAAAATACATTCTCCCTTTCCTCCTCTTTTTAATGCTTGATTCACATTCATTACTCCATTCAGCAATCCCTCTCCCAAAGCTAGGCTTAAAATACTTCGAGTTTGGATATAGCAAAAATGAATCAAATTTTTTTAAAAAAAGATTGATTAAAGAAAAAACAAAAACAATGAATAATACCATTGGAGTCTTCTTCATATTTCTCTATGTATGTGTGTTTGTGTGTGTGTGCATTTGCGTTTTCTAAATTTTCAAACCTGTACATTTATCACATCGGTAATAAGAAAAAACATGCCTAAAATTGAAATAATTACCAGGCAGTCAAAAATTTATTATATGTACTAGGATCCACATACATGTTCTCTTAGCATAAAACACTTGGAGTTAAGTGTTACTGAATGCAAATGTGGAGACACCTGCTAGTTAAATGTGTACCCAAACACAGACTCCCTGGGGATTTCCTATATTCTTGCCAGATGTAATTTTTAGATTTTTCCTGTGGTCTAGATAGCATAACCATTGATGAAACACCTAGTAGAATCAGTCATATGACTTTGGGATTCTCTCAGTATCAGTGTTGATAGAATTACATTTAAACTTAACTCTCTTTAACAAGATTTGACCAGTCTTCCCACATCTCAGAGTACATGATTGTAAGTGTTTCATTCTTGGCTTCAAGCACCCAGGCTTTCTCTGTCTTTTCTTTTCCCAACAAGTTCCCTGGCTTTGTCCCCACACATCTCTCTATTTATCTCTATGAATGCTACTGCTTTGTTTATAGTATAGGTGACAAGACACAAACCAGGATTTGGAAAGAGTGAGTGGGATGGAACTGACTTTAAGTTGCCTTTTAGGAAATGTGCTATAATTGTAACATTTGATTCTGGCATTTTGTAGCTTGAAAAGACAGATAGCCCCCTCATCTTATGTGATGTGTGAATTCCAGTCGGGTGATTCATCTTGACATGGGAGTTCTTTGCTTCTTCTATTGCAAAAATGTGAGAGAATGAGCGGAGAAGTGTCTCATTCCTTCTCATTTTTCTAAGTAATCTTTATTTTTTTCCCATAGCTGGGAAAGAGATTTTCCGATGAGAAATCTTGAAGTTATGACATAACAATTCCACGTTTCACAACCCGACTCACTTTTCTGATTGCTCTTTTCTCCCCTACTTCTCACAATTCAAAGTAAATGGTGAGATTACAAGTACAATTAAGGTTCAGGAAAGAGGAAAACTGCATATTATGGCCTTGATAACCCTTCATGGAGGACAAGTCTCAACTTTGCCACAAATTCCAATTTTAGAGTTGGATTCAACAATAATGTGAATAGAAGAAACACAGGAAAGCAGATATGTGTTTTAAAATCATCCTGACCAGAAATGTTTACCTAGAAACATTAGGCTCCAGCGAGATGTCTATCATCTCCTCCTTTGCATATATTCCAGTTTGGGCAGAATAGTCCTTATCTATTATCTAAGTATTTTACAACCTTTTTTTGGAAAGGTCTCCCTGGTCTCACGTACATTAAACTAGAAAGGAAGGCAGTTGATTGCATATTTTTTTAAACTGAAATAGTTTCTGTAGAACAATGCAAATTATATTTATACCATCACTTGCAAAGACGAAGATAAATGGAATTGTCACATCTCCTGGGATTGGGATTGAAAGTCTCTTTGTTTCTTGGGCAATACACATATTTTATAACCCAGATAAAGCAATGTGCAAAAGGTAAAACTAAAATTGCTAAAGCAAGTAATGTATCCAGAGGTTAAATATTTTGAATTAAGATAGTATATTTGTACACAGTTTGATTTCAAACAAGTATATAAAAGTCATAAGAATGTGCTGTCCTTCACTTCCAGAGATTCTGTAATAGATAAAATATCACAAAGAAGTTTTCACATCTAACATGTCACTTCTCTACACTTACTAGTATATATCTTTCCAATCTATACCCCATTTCTACCTCCATTTCCATTGCCATTGGTATAGAATTTCACTATTTTTATATTAATAGTCTTCTATCTTGTCTTCTTGCCTTCAGTCAAACTTCTCCAGCTCTTTTTTACAACCACCAAGCCTCCCCTTATGTCTGAATTAATTCAACAAATTAGTGAGATAATTTTTTTAATTGGAAGTGACAAAAACCCAATATAAAAGTATCTAAACTGAAAACGGAATTTATTGAGCCATGCAAATGGGAATGTGAATGGTTGATACAGATCTGGCTCTCAAGCTATTGTTTAACAGGATATGATCAGGACTGTATGAGTCTCTTAATTTCATGAACTTGATTAATTATGCTTGTCTCATTTCTCAGATAGAATCTCTTGATGTGGTAACAAGATGTTTTCAAGAATCCTGGCGCAAAATTCCACTCTACTAAACCACCCCATTAGAAAAGAAGAGGTCTTCCTTAATATATTTTGGGGAAAAAAACACTTGGGAAAAATTATGGTTAGTTCTACTTGGTTTATGTTTCATTGTTAAATAATCAAATGCTATGTCCAGGGGCAGGGGATCATTCAAATGGCTAAATCTGGAGTGAGCCCAGAACCAGAACTCTATCAAATGTCCAATACACTATTAAAAATGTAATAAATTAACAGGTACATAGAGGAACAATGCAATATGAGAAAAAAGTCAAAAACAACTGGCAATTAAAACCACGTTACAGGTATTCCAGGTATTGATATTATGAAGCATACAGTTTAAACTAACTATATTTACTATGTTCAAGGAGATAAAAGACATAATGGAACACGTAAGCAAAGAACTGAAAATTATAAAAAGAACCAAATGAAAAATATAAATTAGATTAATAACATGATTGGTTTAAGAGGAAATGGGACACAGCTAAAGAAAGAATTTATGAACTGGATATTTCTTTGAAAGGGCATATGCAGATTAAGAACAGAGAAAGAAAAAGTTATAAACTAAGGAATAGTGAGATATTTAGAGAATACAGTAAAAAAAAAGTTATAGAATATGTGAGATTAGAATGGGTCATAACAACGAGTTGAAGAAATAATGAAGGAGAATTTTTAATACTCAGAAAGGATAATATAATACAGAATTTTAATATAATATTTGCTATAATATTAGTGTAAACAGATAATATGTAAAAGATACTATTTGCTATAATATTAGTATAATCAGATAAATGGTATAGGATATTCTTAATGTAGAAAGAAAAAGATTACATATGCAATTGCAGAAATGCAGAAAGAAACAAAAAGCAGTAGCAAAATGGTAAGGTGGTAGGCAAATAAAAATAATTATAGTATATATTTAACAATAATAATTGTAATAGCTTAAGGTTTTAAAAATATAAATTATTAAAATACACAAAAATATATAAAGGCCATATACGACAAACTCACAGCAAACATCATTCTCAATAGTGAAAAAATGAAGGCATTTCCTCTAAGGTCAGGAACAAGACAAGGATGCCATACTCTCACCACTATTATTCAACATAGTTTTGGAAGTCTTAGCCACAGCAATTAGAGAAGAAAAAGAAATAAAAGGAATCCAAATTGGAAAAGAAGTAAAACTGTCACTGTTTGCAGATGACAGGATACTGTACATAGAAAATCCTAAAGACACCACCAGAAAACTACTAGAACTAATCAACGAATTTGGTAAAGTTGCAGGATACAAAATTAATGCACAGAAATCTCTTGCATTTCTATACACTAAAAACGAAAGGTCAGAAAGAGGAATTAAGGAAACAATCCCATTTACCATTGCAACAAAAAGAATAAAATACCTAGAAGTAAACCTACCTAAGGAGGCAAAAGACCTGTACACAGAAAACTATAAGATACTGATGAAAGAAAGCAAAGATGACACAAACAGATGGAGAGATATACCATATTCTTGGATTGGACCAATATCGTGAAAATGAATGTACTACACAAAGCAATCTACAGATTTAATGCAATCCCTATCAAATTACAATAGCATTTTTCACAGAATTAAAACAAAAAATTTTACAATTTGTATGGAAACACAAAAGACCCTGAATAGCCAAAGCAATATTGAGGAAAAAATGAAGCTGAAGGAATCAGGCTCCCTGACTTCAGACTATACTACAAACCTACAGTAATCAAGACAGTATGGCACTGGCACAAAAATAGAAATATAGATCAATGGAACAGGATAGAAAGCCCAGAGATAAACCCATGCACCTATGGTCACCTAATCTATGACAAAGGAGGCAAAGATATACAGTGGAGCAAAGACAGTCTCTTCAATAAGTGGTACTGGGAAAACTGGACAGCTATATGTAAAAGAATGCAATTAGAACACTCCCTAACACCATACACAAAA
Organism: Balaenoptera acutorostrata; assembly: GCF_949987535.1. Lineage (NCBI taxonomy): Eukaryota > Metazoa > Chordata > Mammalia > Artiodactyla > Balaenopteridae > Balaenoptera > Balaenoptera acutorostrata. Next base: position 48,232,796 of record NC_080066.1, on the reverse strand, counting down.
ATAAACTCAAAATGGATTAAAGACCTAAATGTAAGGCCTGACACTATAAAACTCTTAGAGCAAAACATAGGCAGAGCACTCTTTGACATAAGTTGCAGCAAGATCTTTTTTGACCCACCTTCTAGAGTAATGAAAATAAAACCAAAAATAAATCAGACCTAATTAAACTTAAAAGCTTTTGCACAACAAAGGAAACCATAAACAAGAAGAAAAGACAACCTTCAGAATGGGAGAAAATATTTGCAAATGAAATAACTGATACGGGATTAATCTCAAAAATATACAAGCAGCTCATGCAGCTCAATATCTAAAAAACAAATAACCTAATCAAAAAATGGGCAGAAGACCTAAATAGACATTTCTCTGAAGAAGACATACAGGTGGCCAAGGGACATGTGAAAAGATGCTCAACATCACTAATTATTAGAAAAGCACAAAACAAAACTACTATGAGTTATCACTTCACACTGGTCAGAATGTCCATCATCAAAAAATCTAGAAATGATAAATGCTGGAGGTGGTGTGGAGAAATGGGAACTCTCTTACACTGTTGTTGGGAATGTAAATTGATACAGGAACTATGGAGAACAGTATGGAGGTTCCTTAAAAAACTAAAAGTAGAACCACCATATGACCCAGCAAACCCATTCCTGGGCCTATACTCAGAGAAAACCATAATTCAAAAATATTCATGCACCCCAATGTTCATTGCAGCGCTATTTACAGTAGCCAAGACATGGAAGCAAACATTAAATGCCGATCAACCAAGGAATGGATAAAGAAGAAGTGGTACATATATACGATGGAATATTACTCAGCCATAAAAAGGAATAAAATTGTGCCATTTGCAGAGATGTGGTTGGGCCTAGAGACTGTCATACAGAGTGAAGTAAGTCAGAGAGAGAAAAACAAATATCATATAATATTGTTTATATGTGGAATCTAGAAAAATGATACAGATGAGTTTTTGCAATGCAGAAACAGAGACACAGATGTAGAAAACAAATGTATGGACACAAGGGGGGAAAGGGGAGTTGGATGAACAGGGAGACTGGGATTGACATATACACACTACTAATAGATAGCTAATGAAAACAAATTGTATAGCACAGGGATCTCTACTCAGTGCATTGTGGTGACCTAAATGGGAAGGAAATCCAAAAAAGAGGGGATATATGTATACGCATAGCTGATTCACTTTGCTATACAGCAGAAACTAACACAACATTGTAAAACAACTATATTCCAATAAAAATTAATTTAAAATAGATCTTTCAATGTGGGAAAAAATGCACAAAAATAGTGACATAAAAATTAGGAGGTACAATGATGTAAGTTCCTTGTATTGCCCTGTAAGTGGGTAATAAGAACTCACATTTGATTTTGAAAACTCAAACAATCATAGTGTGATTTCCATGGCGACTATAAAAAAATAGTAAAAGGTATAATTTGCAAGGTAATGAGAAAAAATTTGGATTAATAAAAAATAACTAATCAAAATAAAAACATGAGAGTAGAGAAAAAGGAACATGGAATTATTAAGATGATACATTTAATCTCAAATATATCAGAAAATATATAATATATAAATTGACTAAATTATTTGATTGAAATACAAAGGTTGCTGGACTGCCAAAAAAACTAAAAAACAAATTCTGTGCTGTGTGGAAAAGACATCTAAAGCATAAGGATATAGAAATACTTAAAGGAAAAGGATGGAAAAAAGATGTACAATGCAAACACTAACTAAAAGAAAATTGTCATGCCATATTTATATTAGACAAAGTAGACTTTACAAAAAAGTACTAATGCAGATTAAGAAGGATAAGTTATGATAATAAAAGTGTCGATTAAATGGGTTATCATTTAAATGGGATGATATAACAATCTAAAGCAAAAACTGTCAGAACCACAGTGAGAAATTTTAAAAATCCAGAATCATAGTAAGTGAATTTAATAAATCTCTTTTATTAACTAATAACAGAAGTAGGCAACAAAAAGAATCAGTGAGAATGTAGAAAGTGTTACATTATTGAAGATTTTGCCAAAATTTTGACAAAATTTGTCCATATTGTGCACTGTAATGTAAGCTTCAACAAAATTTAAAAAAATTAATTATGGAATATAGTCTCTGGACATAGTGTTATTACGCTGAAGTCAATAACAACAACAACAAAGAAAAACTTTGAAACTCCCATATGTTTAACACCAGGAAATACACTTCTATGCCATGAGTAAACACAAAATGGCAATTAGAAAATATAAGCTGAGTAATAATTAAAATTCTACATGTAACAAATGTTGTATTTCGTTTGTTATGCAACAAATTGTTCCAGCTTCAGCCATTGGAAACTCTCTCAGGTTGGCGTCTGTGTCCCTATGACATCTCTCAGTCCCATCCTTTTGCTTCTTAAGCATTTCCTTATTTTCTGACATTGGAAGATGCTCCAGGCTCAACTGTACTTTTCCTGTCCCCTCTGTAGAAACATCAATTTCACCAAGGTGCTCTATATCTATTTCAACTGAGACACAAATTTCATTGAGTAAAGTCAAAAGATCTTAATTGCATAACTCAATTATTTGTTGCCAATATATGCACTTGTAACTACTTCCTAATTCAAGATATAGACCAATTTCTTCACTCTGGAAAGTTCTCTCAAACCCTTTCTCAGGCATGAACTTCCCCTATTCTAATTTCTGTCACCCTATTTGGTTGTGTTGGTTCTTGAATTTCATCTAAATGGAATCATACAGTTTGTACTCTTTTGTTTCTGGCTTCTTTCACTTAACATGATGTTTTTAACATTCACATATATTATTGTATATATCAGTATTTTTATTCCCATATAATAATTCATCATGTAAGTATAACACAATTTGTTATCCTTTCTCCTGCTGATAAGTCTATCAGGCTATCTTTAGGTTTTAAGCCTTTTTTGTTTTGTTTTGTTTTTTGCTGTTATGAATTAATATGACTAGTGTCTTGGTAAACATATTCTCTCACTTAGTATAATGCTTTTGAGATTCATTCATATTGTTGAATGTATCAGTAGTTTATTTCTTATTATTATTGACTACTATTTTATACTATGAATTTACCAGAATTTGTTACTTCATTCACTAGTAGATGGATTGTTTCAGTTTTGAGTAATTATCATTGAAATTTTTATATACATTCATGTACAGCCATTTGTGTGGATATATGTTTTAGTTTTTCATGGGTAAAAACCTAGTTGGAGAGATTTCTGGGTCACATGGTAAGAAATTGCAGAAGTGTTTGCTAAAATAGCAGATTTATTTTGCATTCCCACAATGTATGAGAGTCTCAATTGCCACATATTCTTGTCAGCACATAGTATTGTCATTTTTTTAAACCATTATAATGAATGTGTACCAATATCTCATTGTGGATTTAATTTTCATTTTCCTAATGACTAATGATGTTGAATAGTTTTTCTGGTGCTTGTTGCTACCTTTATCTCCTTCCACAAAGTGTTTGCTCAAATCTTTGACCCATTTTTATATTGGATTATTTTCTTATCAAGTGTGAGAGTTCTTTATAAAAAATTTTGGATACTAGTTATTTATCACATCTGTGTTTTGTAAATATTTTATGTTAGAGTATTGCTTATCTTTTCATTTTAATAACAGTATCTTTAAAAAGCAAAACTTTATAATTTTGAAGTACAATTATCAATGTTTTCTTGTTTCCTGCTTTTTTGTGTTCTAGGAATGCTTTGCCTATCCCAAAGCCACAAAAATTATCTCTTATAACTTCTTATGTAAGTTTTATAGTTTTTGGTTTTATAGTTAGGTCTGTGATATATATTTTTCCAGCTTTACTGATATATAATTGACATATAACATTGTGTAAGTTTAAAGGTGTACAAGGTGATAATTTTATGTACATATATTTTGTGAAATTATGACCACAATAAGTTTAGTTACCATATGTATCACCTCACATAGTTACTTTAGTGTGTGTGTTTGTGTGTGTTTGTGTATGTGTTGAGAACATTTAAGATCTATTTTCTTAGCAACTTTCAAGTACACAATGCAGTATTGTTAACTCTAGTCACCATGCTGTACATTAGATTCATCAGAACTTATTTTGTACCCTTTTTAAAATTTATTTATTTATTTATTTTAAATTTTTATTTTATATTGGAGTATAGTTAATTAACATTGCTGTGTTAGTTTCATGTGTACAGTAATGTGATTCAGTTATACATATACATGTATCTATTCTTTTTCAAATTCTTTTCCCATTTAGGTTATTACAGAATGTTGAACAGAATTCCCTGTGCCATACAGTAGGTCCTTGCTAGTTATCTATTTTAAATACAGTAGTGTGTATATATCAATCCCAAACTCCCATTTTTATCCCTCCCCCCACATTCCCCTTTGGTAACCATAAGTTCGTTTACTAAGTCTTTGAGTCTGTTTCTGTCTTATAAATAAGTTCATTTGTATCATTTTTTTTTAGATTCCACATATAAGCAATGTCATATGATATTTGTCTTTCTCTGACTGACTTGCTTCACTTAGTATGATAATCTCCAGGTCCATCCATGTTGCTGTCAATGGCATTATTTCATTCTTTTTAATGGCTGAGTAATATTCCACTGTATATACGTACCACATCTTCTTTATCCATTCATCTATAGATGGATATTTACATTGTTTCCATGTCTTGGCTATTGTAAACAGTGCTGCAATACCCTTTGACAAGCATCTCTTCATTTTCTCCAGCCCCCAGCTCCTGGCTATCACCATTTTACTCTCTGTTTCCATGAGTTTGGCTTTTTTAGATTCCATGTATAAGTGAGATTATACAGTATCTTTCTTTCTCTGTCTGACTTACTTCTGTAGCATAATGCCCTTAGGCTAATCTATGTTGTTGCAGATGGTAGGATTTCCTTCCTTTATACGACAATAATACTCTTGTGTGTGTGTATTTATACATTATTACATTTCAATCTCTATTCACTTGTTGATGAACACTTCAGTTGCTTCCAAGTTTTGATTATTGTGAATAATGGTACAACGAACATGGGGTGCAGATGCATCTTTAAGATAGTGATTTCATTTCTTTTGGATATATATACAGAAGTGAGATTGCTGGATCATATGATAGTTCTATTTTTAATTTCTTTAAGATCCTCCATACTGTTTTCCATAGTGGCTGAATCAATTTACATTCCGACCAACAATATACAAGCATTCACTTTTCTCCACATCCTCACCAACACTTGCTAATTCTTGTCTTTTTGATAAAAGTTACTCTAACAGGTGTGAGGTGATATCTCATTGTGGTTTTGATTTGCATTTGCCTGATGATTAATGATGTTGAGCATCTTTTCATGTTGGCTCTCTATATGTCCTTTTAGAAAAAAATGTGTATTCAGATCCTCTGCCCATTTTTAACCTAATTGTTTGTTTTTCCTATTGAGTTACACTAGTTGTTTGTATATTTTGGATATTACCTACTTATCAGATATAGGATTTGCAAATGTTTTCTCCCATTCAGTAGATTGATTTTTTATTTCATTGATGATTTCCTTTGCTGTGCAGAAGTTGTTTATTTTTATGTAGTTCCACTTATTTTTGCCTTTGATGCCTTTACTTTTAGATTAAGGTCCAAAAATTCATCACCAAGATTGATGTCAGGGAGCTTACTGCCTATGTTTTCTTGTAGGAATTCTATGGTTTCAGGTCTTACATTCAAATATTTAATCCATTTTGAGTTAATTTTTGTATATGGTGTAAGATAGTTGTATAATTTCATTCTCTTACATGTTGCTGTCCAGTTTTCACAACACCAGACTGTTTACTCATTTTATATTCTTGCCAACTTTGCCTTAAATTAACTGACCATATATGAGGGAGTTTACTTCTGGGCTATCTATTCTGTTTCATTGATCTATGTGTCCGTTTTTATGTAAGTGACTTATTGTTTTGATTACATAGCTTTGTAATATTGTTCAAAATCAGGGAGTGCAATGTCTCCAGCTTTCCTTTCTCAAGATTGTTTTGGCCATTTGGTGTCCTTTGTGATTCCATATGAATTTTAGGATTGTTTGTTCTAGTTCTGTAAAAAATGCCACTGGAATTTTGATATGAATTGCATTTGATTTGTAAATTGCTTTTTGTAGTATGGATATTTTAACAATATTAATTCTTCCAATCCATGAGCACAAAATATCTTTCCATTTATTTTTGTCTTCTTCAATTTCTTTCATCAATGTCTTATAGTTTTCAGTTTAAAGGCCTTTCACCCTTTCACCTCGTTGGTTAAATATATTCCTAGGTTTTTTTTTTTTCTTTTGGATGCAATTGTAAATGAGGCTGTTTTGTTGTGGTATCCTTGTTTGGTATTTTGGTATCAGGGTAATCCTGGCCTTGTAAAATGAGTTTAGAAGTATTGCCTCTTTACAATTTTTTTGGTATTAATTCTTTAAATGTTTGGTAGAATTCACCAGTAAAGCCATCTTGTCTTGGACTTTTGTATTTAGGAAGGTTTTTGATTACTTATTCACTCTCCTCACTAGTAATTGGTATATTTAGATTTTGTATTTCTTCATGATTCAGTCTTGGAAGGTCGTATGTTTCTAGGAATTCATCCTTTTTTTCTAGGTTGTTTAATTTGTTGGTGTATTATTGTTCATAGTCATCTCTTAGGAGCTTACGTATTTCTGTGGTCTCAGTTGTAATGTCTCTTCTTTCATTTCTGATTTTATTTTTTTGAACTCTCTCTCTTTTTTCTTAGTAAGTCTAGCTAAAAGATTTATCAATTTTCTTTATCTTTATGAAGAGCCAGCTTTTCATTGATCTTTTCTATTTTCTTTTTAGTCTCTATTTCATTTATATCTGTTCTGAACCTTGCTATTTCCTTCCTTCTACTAACTTTGGGCTTTTTTATTCTGCTTTTCCTAGTCCCCTGAGGTGTAAAGTTAGATTGTTTATTTAAGATTTTTCTTTTTCCTTGCAAAAGGCAAATATCACTATGAATTTCCCACTTAGAACTGATTTTGCTACATCTCATAAGTTTTGATATGTTGTATTTCCATATTAGTTTGTCTCAAGGAATTTTCTGTTTCTCCTTTGATATTTTCATTGACCCATTGGTTGTTCAGTAGCATGTTGTTTAATCTCCATATATTTGTGATTTTTTTCCAGTTTTCTTTCTGGAGTTGATTTCTAGTTTTATACCATTTTCATAGGAAAAGATGCTTTATATGATTTCAATCTTTTAAAATTTATTAAGACTTCTTTTGTGGCCTAACATATGATCTATCTTGGAGAATCCTCCATGTGCATTGAGAAGAATACATATTCTGCTACTTTTAGATGAAATCTTCTTTATATATCTATTAAGTCACTCTATTCCAATGTTTTGTTTAAGGCACATGTTTCCTTATTGGTTTTCTATCTATTTGGATGATTTATCCATTGATGTAAGTGGGGTATTAAATTCCCTAATATTATTATACTACTGTATTTTTGTCCTTTTACATCTGTTAAGATTTCTTTTATATATTTAGGTGTTCTTATGTTGGGTGCATAAATATTTACAATGTTATATCCTCTTGTTGGATTGACCCCTTTATCATTATGTAATGCCCTTTTTGTCTTTTCTTATAATCTTTGTTTTAAAGTCTATTTTTCTGAAATAAGTATAGTTACCTCAGCTTTATTTTGGTTTCCATTTACATGAAATGTCTTTTTCTATCCCCTCACTTTTGGTCTGTGTGTGTCCTTACTGTAGTGAGTTTGTAGACAGCATATAGATGTAGATGGGTCTTATTTATTTTTGCTCATTTAGCCACTTTATGTGATTGACCCTAAATTTTTGACAGCTATTATCAAACCCCATTAGGAAAATATTTACCTTATCTAATACTATAAAATGCAATTGCTTCTAAGGAGACATCTTCTCATGCACCATAAGTTTTTTCTAGGATAAGGTGAATTCTGTGGTCTCAAGATAGCTTCCTTTGCCACAGTAAAATTATCTATGTTTAAACCAGTCATCCACCACAAGCCTTGGAATGAAAGTCAGTAATCTGGCAGTACTTAAAGAATTTTGTATCATTTTTGGCATTTTTAGCCAAAGTGAGATTTCTCCAATCCATAGGTGTCTACTTCAAGAAGTATGTTCATTTTTCCTACCAATGTCCTTTCACTAGAGAGAGCAGAAGACACTCAGTCCATAATAGGCTGAGATCTCTTACTAGTAAATGGTAATCATTAAGTGTTTGGCACACATAGGCCAGTGACTGTGATCTTTAAAGTTAGTGAGCAAATCCCCCCCAGTAGGTGACAACCTAAGCCCTCCTAGTATATCATATGCATACCATGACTGGTAGTTTTAGAAGGAACAAAGAATGCAGTAAAATATAATCAGTTCTTCAAAATTGATATGTTCTAAAAAATACCTTTTTATTTATACTTTCTCTCCACAGCATAATTCTCAGAATAAATGGTGAAATCTAGGCATTAAAAAATGAGGTAATAAAGTTCCCCGCCACCCTGAGCCTTTCTTATAAGCCTGAGCATCTTCTATTACTCTCACTCAGTAATTCTCACTGACTGAATTTCCTTTTTATATGAGTACCAGAGAAACCTCCCCAATGATAAGCCGAGAGTTTCTAGGGATTAGGTTAAGAATCTAAGATTTGTCTTATTTTTGTTTATTTGCTTGTTTTACCAGTAAGAATGTGACTACTATAGCTCTGGTCTAACTTTTTTTGTAGCCTACACCCACTCTCCTCAGTCATTTCTGTTCATATCAGTATGTTGACTATTTAATATGTACTTATATTTATGCTAAAAGCTTGGAGATACAAAGATGAATAAAATAATTTCTCTTCCCACAAAGAGTTCATAAGCATGGGAGACATTCACGTATAAAAACAGCTACTCAGGATCACCAGTAAAATTCTTCCCTTCTCACACTCATATAATTCTAGGAGCAAGTAGAAATACAAAAGGTCCTAAAGTCCACTGTAAATATTCACTTACAAAGAAAAGAAAAAATTACTATTTCTGTGTTATCAGTGCACTTTCAACTCAAGATAAAAATAAAATTTTCTAGCTGGAAAATTTACAATTTTAAAATAATCTATTCTTCAAAAGATTATATATTTTCTCTTAGATATGTTTTCAAAGTCATTAATTTAAACTGAAAATGTTTTGTACTGAATATTTGTAAGTTGTCAATAAAATAATTTTAGCCATATTACTGTTTTTAAACAAGCAAACACTTAAAATTTTCTTTCATGGTTTTATGAATAGAATTTTATTTTTACATATAGATATTCATCTTAGTTTTTTAAAAAATTGAAACTGATCGTATATTCTATGACCTGATCCTTGACTGAAATGTACAACTTTATTGTATAAAATAGATGTATTTACATAGGCTAAAACATAGGCTAAAACAGGACACCCTACAACTCTCAGTTTTGCCTAAGGCTGATTTAGCCACACCCAAAGTTTAACCCAAGTTTCTCATGCTTAATTAAACTTAAGGCAAACTTATATAGATCTAATTTAATCAAGCATCCATCTGTCCCCCCCACCCCCCGCCTTCATCCAGTCACCATATCTAGGTTTGGATCATGCAGTATAAATGTGGTTTCCAGAGACCCATCCCTAGAAAGAGGGAAGAGAGGGGAGACGTTGTGATAAACTGAATGCACAACCAGTAAGACATCAACTTGATTTCCCTATTTGGAGGGTGAAAAAATATTTTGCTTTTCCCAGGAGATTCCAGTTTTATACATAATATTCACATGTAATTATTAACAGTATCCTCTTTCACTGTTAAAGACAATATGTTGCTCTGAACAATAATTATTTGATAAGTTTAGGCTTTACTTACATGGTATAAATTGACTTTTTTATCCTAGACTTTTTTTTTAATGATTATTAAATTTGGGCCATAAAATGAGGTTGTTTCTAAGATTTCAGTTTATCAAGTGCATAAGCAATGCCTATAAGTATATGCAGATTAAAATTTAGCAAAAATATATACTCACATTTTCCCAAAATATTTACATGTAAATCGAGACAAGAAATAATTATCCAGTTCTTTAAAACATTTATAACTTATGACCAGTAAGATAAAGCACTGAGATCCTACATAGTTTTTTTCACTGATTTTCTATATTTCAGGAGGCCATGTTGACTTTTTAAGGTATATTTTCAAGGTTTTTATCCTGGGTATCCCTATTTAAAAACAACTCTCGTTTGAATACAGAGAATGGACATCTTATTTAAAGAAATGGGAACTAGAGGTGAAGCTTTTCTGGAAAGGATGTGCCAGTTTAAGAAATAAATAGAATTTTAGCCTGTTTGTTACTATGCTTCAAGTCCAGCACAGGCTGACATAACAATGGAAGATTTAGTATTAATTATTCATGTGAAATCATTGATGTTGGCATACATGTTAAGCACAGGGAGGAGGAAAGAATCAAGATAGAATGTCTTCTAAGTAGACATTCCTTAGAAAATTGTTTTGCAAACTTTGAAAGAGGTGTTGGCAGCTTTTTAATAGGTGCTAAAGATAGAAGTGTCAGAGTACACCTCTCCTGTGCTCGGAACATCATTATCTGCGAAGACCTGGGTTACGATTATGAAACTCACGGTGAAAAATTTGTCTCCCTGATCATAGAACTGTGTACATTTCACTCTGGTTTCATTTTCTTACTGAAATGCCAAGAGGAGAGGAGAGAACCATATATGCAAATTGAAACCAAAATATAAACAAGGATTCAGTCCCATGGTACAATCCTCAGAGGAATGAAAATGCTAGGAAGAAAAGACGTTTATGAACTCCATGTTCAGTGGAAGCAGGCTACAAAAGAGTTTAGCTGTCCTTCTAGAAAACAAAAATTAATTTGCTTTGGCCAAATTAAAATTAATTAAAATTATGCAATGTTGCCCTTGTGTTAATTTTAACGGTGAGGTTGTTGTGATTTAAGGCTACAATTAGTTCTAGTGTTTGAAAGAGAAGCTCTGTAATCGAGACAGGACATTTTAATAATCCTGGTTATAAACATTTAATACATCATCTTTAGGGACTCACAAACACATTGTAATTAACTTTTACAACTGAAATAAATCAGATTGCATTAGCATATTGCAAAGGAAAAAATCATTTGCATGATTGAAAACAGCTTCAGAAAATTATGTATAACTGGCTTTGTGCAAACACCAGCATAACTTTTACCAGGTTTCTTATATGGGGATTATTTTTAACAAGTACAGTTTAGGATTCTTCAGCTAATTATAACTTTCACCATAAAAGGAAATATCCTAGTTTTGAAGAAGCAGCAAGAGTCATTCTGTGGTCAGTAGGACTATGTCCAAACTTATTGTAAACTAATTGGGGAATATTCAAATAAAGGTATAATGTGTATACTTTGTCTGTAGATACTTCTATGCTATGAACAAGTAATTTGGTCAGGACAAAAGAAATCTTATTCATGCGTTATTCTAGTATCTAGTATTAAAATCATTAGCAGAAAGAAGGATGATAATATTGGACTCACAAGTGTTCCTTTGTCCATCACCCAATCTGTTTCATAGACTCCAATGCCTTCTTGACTGGTCGAGCTGTGACTGTTAAAATGACAGTCTGCCTGGCCACTCTGAAACTGAGCCAATGGAATAAGTTCTTATTAAATATTGGTTATTATTTTTACCAAAAATTTTCAGGTCAAGAGGACGAGTTGGATATACTCTTCATCGTTTGGCTCTGGTCAATCATTTTGTCTATTGAGTGATCCCTGGTGCCTGGGTTGTTGTTAAAAGCACAGGTTCTGTAGTCATATTTCCTAGGTTTGAATCCTAGTTCCATCACTTAGTATCTGACATTGTGTTCCATGCCTCAGTTTCTCCATCTCTAAAATGAGGATAATAAAGTATGTATTGAAAAGTACTCTTGTGAGGAATAAGTGAGATAATGCACACCATTTATCTTAGAATGATGTCTGGAATATTCAATTAGTAAGCACTCAATAAATATTAATTATTATCATTGTCATTATTATTTCTGTGGGCTACCCTTCAGTCAGTGCCTAAGCAAAGAGAAGAATCAATTCATTATTGTCTGGAAGCTAGTGACTTTCCTGCATAGAATTTAACCAGGGCTTTACCAAATACACAATTTCCATTCATTAATTCAATTAATATTGTGCCTCTATTATGTACAAAACATTATCAGATTTGCAAGGGACGACATGGTTGTGACATTGGTACTGAAGACAGAATAGACAGCAGAGTCTGGGATCAATTAACTGGTCAGAAGTCTCACCAAGCTATAAAATCAGGGTGAGGGGCATGGCAAGTTTAGATTCCAGGTGTTTAGGCAAACAAGTAGAGGCCCACCTTCCACCCTTCCCTAACCCTCCCTCCAAAAGGGAAACAGATAAAAAACTAACAATCCCTAAGTAGAGTAGGACAAAAGTCAACATTTATGGATCAATCTTTGGTCAGAAGAAAGGAAGCAGGGTAAGGAGTGTTGTTGTGAATATTCTGAGTTGCATTGCGGCTCTGTTCCCAGGACAATTCCTTTCACCCTACTAGGTCAGGTCAGTGATTAACAGTTAAATGACAAGTATAATGACAGCATTTTGGAAGGAGTTGGATTCTGGGTGAAAGGCAGGTTAAAGCTGGTCATTGTGATACGAAGTAAGACAGAGATAGTTGATTTTCTTTTTGGCAGAGTTTTTTACAAAAAGAGAAAACTGGTTTCTCTTCAAGTATTTCTATTCAGATTTCCATTTAATCTTGATTATAGAAATGGACCATGAATGAACTGGAAATACAATTCACTCTTAAAAATTGTTCTTCATTTGGGTCTTTGCTTTGAAGGAAGAAGAGGGGTCCCTCTATTCTGTCCCTTTTTTGGGGAAGTACCTGGACTCTTCTAATGGGAAACTTCTTATTTCTCCTGAGGCTATAGTTTATTGACTTAAAAGAGCAGTAGCTTAATTAACAGACAAAATGAAGCCTATTGCATAATTAACTAGACATTTACCTAAAATCAATAATCTAATTGCCACACCTACATAGGGGATAATGTTCATCCTATTGAAAACAATTCATTTGTAGCTACATGTTAACAGGGTGATTGGTGGTTTAAGAGACTAACCCGATCTGTAAAGTGATAATTCATTGAACAGTCAATTAATCTTTTTAGTACTACAAATATAAACAAGCAAGGAAGAACGACAGTGTGTCTGCTTATGAAAGGTCAAGTTTCACAGACTCCCATACTGAATTCTTTCTCAATCAGCAAGAAGATGTGTAGGCAATGAATAAAAATTTTATTTTAACACTATCCCCTGGACATGGAACTTTCATGGGGAGCTAATAACATGCAAAATATTTGTAAATATGTAAAACAGTTTAGACTGGTATCCTGTCTTTATAATGGATTCCTACTCTAAATTGTGTTTACCTTTTGACAGATACCCATCAACCTGTCCCAAATGGTTTTGGTATACCCAGCTATATATATATATATACATACTCTCTGGGCTTTTAGTGCAACAGAAGGAAGAATCATTTTGTATCTAGGAGAATGAATTATTACATTTATCTGAGAATATGGGGTCAATGTCAAAAAGCTTTAAGGTTTAGGTGGAATTAAGTATCCCACAGTCTGCATGATTGTCCAAAGTTTATGTTAATCTTATCACCCTGCATAATTGGATATGACGTTTCCCAAGATGTAAGGTACTCCCTGTTTTATAACTGTTCTTAAAGAATTTCATTGCTTAAAATAGAGTCATAGCTTAATATGACACTTGCATCTATCTTCAAACTTGACTATCATTTAAAAATTCCAGCATTTATACCAAGATAGTTCAACCCGCTAGAAACATAAACACTATAATAATTATATCAACCTGTGTCTAGGTAGGAAGAACAATTTAAATATTCTAACCATTTCTAAGACTTGGACTCAGTGTCTTTACAAACTTCATAAAATGAGTGTATATATGCTGAAGGGCAAATAGAGAGGTGATTATGGAAAAACACAGTATGCCAAGCTGATTCCATGAAAAGAAATTTCTAGGTTTTAGACCAGGGGTTTCAACTTGGGGTTCTAAGCACAGTCATTCTTCATTTGGGCTTCTAGAGCAAGGGGCCTATGAAATTGCATGGACAAAAGTTGCATCTTTATTTTCACTGATTTCTAACTGAAAGGTAGCATTCCCTTTCACTATGAATGTGGATAAAACATCATAACAGCACTAACAATACCTGTGAAGTGTCACCAAGAGATATCACAGATATGTTCCTACTATATTACATGTGTCACAGATAACTCACAATATCATGTATGCTCAATACTTCTTTGTGTTTTTTTTAAATAAATAAGTGGGTTTTTTTAACTTTTTTTTTTTTTTTTTTAATTTGGCTGCTGCTGGCTTGCAGGATCTTAGTTCCCCTACCAGGAATTGAATCCCGGACCTCAGCAAGTGAAAGAGAGGAGTGCTAACCACTGGACCGCCAGGGAATTCCCGCTCAATACATCTTTGAACGATGGTAGATGGTAGGTATGAGACCTGTCACTAGATCTCATTATTTACTATCCTAACAAAGAAACATGTATATTATGGTATGATGAGTTTATCTTTTTAACATTTTAATGATTGTTTTTTAAAATGCATTTTGTATCCTTTTTTAAGATCACTTTTTTCTGAGACAGAGTCACAGGCTCCATCAACCTCCCAAAAGAATCCACGGGCAGATTTTTTAGAAAGACACCTGCCTTGGACCCCTGCATGGTGCCCACCCTCCCCATATAGTGCACAAGGCAGGTATGTTCATGGATCAGGGACTATTTCCCTGAGTGCGGGCTCAGACTCAGAATCCTTCTTATCCAAGCGCTATCACCAACTATAAACACAACTATTATCCACTGATGGTTCCTCTAAGTCTTTCATTCCCATGAGAACCATCTGAGGTAAAATTTTCTGCAGTGTTTGTAACAACGGCTATCATTTATTGAGTACCAGGTACTTTACATATTATCTCACCTAGACTCACCACAATCCCATGAAGTGGATGTTATCATTGAATAGATGTGAAAAGTAGCTTAGAAGGTAACAGAGCCAGTTTTCTAAAATCTCTGCTTCTTCCAGTATCCTAACACCAACAACTGAATTTTTTTGAGACAAGTAATAAGGTCATATATGTTCATAGACCCGTATGTTAGCCAATAGATAATGACATAAAGTATATGTTTTATCATTATCATAATATGTGGCTCTTACCAGTCAAACCTCCATGTGGCTTTGTATGATAGTTATCTGATGCTTTATTGTTGTTGTTGAAAACAAAAAACAGATGATTAAGAGAGAAATCCAAAGCACTAAGAGTGAAAGGAATGTTCTAGTCAGAAGACGTTGTCATGTCTTGAGTCCCTCTCTTTAGGTAGAGCTTTTGTGCTTGGTACTGAGGTGTCAAGGAGTTGAATAAAAGTATTCCTGCCTTCAAACGGGTAATGGATGAAGGAGAGACTGCCAAAAACTATCCCAAATAAAAGGTAAAATAATAATTAGAGCTGAGGTTTATGGAGTATCACCATATGTTAAATACTTTTCTAAGAGATTTATATGTACTAAACCATTTAATTCTCAAAATAATTTCAAGAGCTAAGCAGTACTCTTATTTTCCCCCTTGTACACATGAGGAAACTAAGGCAAAGAGAGGTTAAGTTAGTTGCCTAAGGACACACAGCATATGGTGGCCGAGCTGGGATTCTGATCAGGGGACATGCTCTAAACCCCTGCCATTCATAATGAACCAAATGTTCTTAGTGCGGTGGCACCAATAATGAAGGAAGAATGGATTCTGATTGAAAAACCAACGATCGTTTTCTCAACCTGTGTGTTATATACGCTTGAACACTTACTTGACTTATTTGACTCAGTAGATATTCCCTGAGTCTCTACTATGATGGTATTAGCTGCATCTGAATGATGCATCATTTCTGCTGTTACAGAGATTTTTAACCATTTCCTATCTGACCCGTGGAAGCAAAGAGCTGATTAAGGGGATCAAAGGGCAATTTACATTTTGTGTAAATATTAAGAATTCCCATGAACATTTTCCATTGAAAATGTGGCCAAGGCAATTTTAAATAAGGAGATTATCGCTCAGGAGGAAAAATTCCAATGACTTTGGGAGGTATTTAAACACGTTCACAATGGGAGTCTCCTCCCACATTCATATACATTGATTTTTTTACATAAATTTTTGAAATTTTAGAGACAGATTTAGAGTAAGGATAGAGCACTGCTTAAATGATTTATTTATTTATTCACATTTTTAGGATTTTTATGTTACGTTATACTTGGAAGTAAGAGAAAACTTAAGTCCAAAATAATGCTGTTTTCATTGATTCCCAGTAAGAGTTGTTTTTTTTTTTTTTCTTTCTTTCTTTCTTTTTTTTTCCTTGAGAAGTCATTTCTCTACTCAACTAGGGAGAGTTTATTTTTTATTATTTAATTTTTAACTTATTTTATGCTTGTTCCTAATATAATTTAAAGCATTTAAATAATTTTGGCCATTGGAATGCCTTTTTAAGAGGCATGTCCATTTTTCCATTGGGTTTCTGAAGTCATCTATTTTGACTACATTGCTGCTATTATCCAATTTATGATTTTTCTCCTTTTAAGAGTGTACTCAATAGACTGCCCTACTAATGGTAAAGAACTAATTTTCTACCTTGGAGTTGGTTAACAGCTCAGATGGGTCCTTCAGGAGTCTATGTTCAGGGTATATATCAGACTAAGAATTTTCACAATATATTTCAAGTGTTGGAATAGAATAGAATTTACTCATGTCTAAATAGGTATCTATTTCTGGACTACAGTGGAATGTGAGACCCTCCAAATTTTCAGTGTTAAAATTGTAACAGAGAAGTCAGGCAAAGACCCGGTAAGGATAGGAGCCATGGGCAGGAGTTGCCAAGTCAAGCCAGAACAAATACCAGATTAGTCTGAAATTAGAGTTTAGAAGAATTGATGAGATCAAGCAAGACAAGAGAAACTATAATTTGTACACTGGAGGCCCAAGCAAATTTATCTAGTCAGGATTCCGGAATAATGAAGCCTTTTTTCAAAATCCACAGACCAGCCCATGGGAATGTTCCCTTGATGGATATTGAAATCTTTGTATTAAAAACTCCCCCTACTTTCTTTTACTTTGAATTCTCCTTAACTTATCAGGGCACCCCACATCTTTGCTGGAAAAAAAACTCTGCAATTTCCTTTGACTCCTTGAAAGTAGACAAAAGGTAGGTAGATGTCAGAGAAACTGGAGTGGGAAAGTTCCAGGAGGTGAAAAGCAGCCCACACGGGTGGACCTTATTGCTTTTTTTATCTATAAAGGGACTAGTTAGCTCTGAGATTTCTTTTAAAATAGAATTTTTACTTCACCCCTCAAACTTCCCTTGATAGTTTGTTTCTAATAGTTTGCCCATTATCACTTCTGGCCTTACCTTTTCTAGAGGACCATTGTCTTACTGTATTTAACCCTTTCTAGGTTTTGCTTCCTTTTCTCTGTGTCTTACTTTTATTCTATTGGACTTTAACTAGCCATACACAAACATCCTAGCTAATCTTTCCAAATTAGCACAGCACCAGCTCTGGAGGCTCTCATTAGATGTGCAGCTGAGATTTATCAGATCTCATTTGCCTAATATGGAGCCTAACTTTGGGCACCTGGCCCTTGCAGTAGGGGGTAAGGGAGAATAGGAACCAGTCTTTTGTCACTGCTATGCAGACTCACTAATTTGCTCCACCTAATAAAATTACAAATGAATACAGCTTTATTCACATTGCCTTTATAGGTTATAATAACCTCGATACCCCATAACCTCCTGCTAGCTGAATTAATCAGATCATATTAATATTTCTTCTTACTTTCTTTTAACTGGTTCTTCTCTTAATTAAAGGGGCCAAAGACGTAAACAGGGTAGGTGACTAGAAACATAGCGTCAGGTTATAAACAAGGCTCATTAAAAAGATGGATGTTCAGGCAGACGGCAAAAATTGCTTACTTCGCAAGTGTACATTTTGTAATTTCCTGACGACTAAAAGAACTAATGCCAAATCCCAACCCCTCCCTTTTTCACATGTATAAAAGATGATAATTTTTGAATGCTGGGGTGGGAATGGCAAAACCGAGGAACCTATTCATCAACTAGAATAAGGTCTTTCACATTACGATTCTGCTCCTTTCCGACAAGCCTCCAAATGTGAAATATATTTGAAAGTGGAGGAAAGGAGAAAAAACAATAAAAATCAGGAAATGATTTAAGAAGAAAAAAAAGATGAGGAACTTTAAAGAGAGAACATTAAATGTATTAAACCACAGCTAAACTTGAAAGAGAAAATGACGAATTTCTTAAAAGACTGATAAATCTTCTGAACTTGCACATATTCAAGGATGCCTAGGGCCTATACACATGGATTTGTTTGCACACAGAGGGCAATGGAGAGCTTAATCTTTATGAGAACAATAATTGTCGAAGTGGACAGTCCACGGTATCAAGCTTACACAAAGTTGTAAGTACAAAAATCCAGTAGATCTGGAAATGGTATGATTTAGGAAATTTAATTCAGGTGTATTTTCCATTGTTGTAAATACTTTGTACCCACGTGTACATTGAAATGATGGTGCACCTATACAATGATGATAAATAAATCGGTTCAGATAGATGGAATGAATTTTTTTAATATTATACATGTATTAGATAAAATTTATATGTTATTTATTATGTATTTATAATATATAAATATTTATATGTATAATACTTTTTTTTTATTGGTATACTCACACACATATAGATGCTCATTCAGTTCTGGTCCTCATTTTTGAAACTTTTACTCACATTCACTTCACCGAGCAAGAAGGCACCAGCATTTTTATTCTCACAGCAATTACTAGCAAAGCCAAAGCCTCCGATTTCCTGTCCTTCCATCTCCCTTCTCAACAAGAGAGAAAGTCATTCTGACAGAATGATGCACAGCACGACCAGGCAAGACCTCGCTCCTTCATGAATAAATTAGAGATGAAAGTTTAACTGATCCCCTTGCATTTTTATGGAGGGACCTCATCCTAATTTACCTAAATGCTTTGAGTAGAAGGAAAGAAAATGTAAGAGGCTAAGGTGGAAAGGTTAAAATCCGTGTTTAAATGGAGGTTTTTTTTTCAACACATCACAACACACGGATGCCTGCAACTGTACTGATGTTTCCTTACAGTCCTCAAATGTTTAAGGGAGAAACCAAAGAAAGGAAGAATTTTTTTTTCCCCTGCCACTATTGCTTTTTATATGAGCTGCTGCAGGTGTGACCAATAATTCTTAGTTCAAGAAATTCTGCACAGATAGGTTATATATATATATAAAACTCAGGACTGGAGACTCTGAACAATCTGTATTTAAGATATTATTTTTCTCAGTGGAGCTCAACCTGTGTGCAAATGGCATTTTTTTTTCAAGCACTTCTAGGATATGCTTCAGTGAGTGACCTATTTCAGTGTGTTCCCCACCAATGCATTTTTAGTACTAGGCAGGTGTGCCTGGAGATGGGGGTGGGTATGGTTGAAATACTAGGTTTTCCCATATAGGAGCAGACCAGTGGGCTAATGGTTTTGGAATCCTGCCTTTGGCGGTGGCCATTACCTGATGCTTCAGAAGCCAGGAATGAATTTGCATGACCCCAACCCTTAAGATGTCCCCAGTGGAAAAATAGGAAATTGGCAAGTAGAATCATTTCACGGAGGTGCTGAAGTTGTCATTCCTAGAAATCTTTGGCTTCAGCTCTGTGTTTGGTGAGTTCACCTACAAATGTATGAACTGTTCCTGTTTGCAATTGACCATTTTATAGGGAGAAGAGCCCTATACTCATTCTTAGTCTTCCTTGACGTTGGCTCTTGAAAAGGTTACTAAATACCATGTCCTAATAATATTGGGGTTGATTGTGCAAACTTGTCAGGCATGATTGAACCAGTGAGGAATAATACTTTTAAAGAAGGGTCAATGAAGGAAATTAAATCATTTCAATCACTGTTTTTTAATGGCAGTTTAATATTCACTTGTAAAACGGCAGAGGAAAAATAGAGGCAAGTCTATTCATTTTGTAATTCCGCTATTAAAACTTAACCAAATATTCTGAAGGTTTAAATATGTGTTTTATGTTTTAAATTATGTTTTCCTAGCATAAAATCATTTTGACATCTCACTGCACTTTGTCCTAATAAGGAAAACTCTAGTCTGTGGCACCCCACATAAACATTTTTATAGAAAGCCTTTTGATTTTACTTGAGTTTTTCGTAATTGTCATATCCGTTTCAAAAATAAATAAACCTCAAGGATAAAATATACTATTTTCATCCCAGTGACTCAATTTTAGTAACCATTCTAATTTAGTATTAACTAAAATCTCTCTGTGTGACTGGAGATTCTTATTTCACATTGTGTTTTTTGCTAATATGACTAAAGTTTCTGAAATATTTACCACAATCCACCATTAAAATTTCTGACAACATCTTAATTAGCTTTTGGGTGCACCCAAGATGATTTCTACTAAACAGAAGACAGCATTTTCAAAGAGTCCCACAGACGAGCTGTGTATATTTTTTTAATGTTAAAACTCTGGTTTTTTTCCCTCTTCTTTTGATCATCTTTCTGAAATGGATTGTCTCTCTTTCCCTCTCACCATTTGTCATTAGAGGAGTGTAATTTCAAGACCCTTTTATTCTACTTGCAACTTCCTCTAAACAAAAGGACACAATGAATAAACACAGGAGATAAGACAGTTTCTCCCTCCTCCCCGCCCACTCCCTTCCCTTGAATCTCTTGAGCTGCCAGAACCGCTTTAGTCCTTCAAATATTGTCCTGAATTAGTATCCACGCTGATATAGGAGGCAAGAGTGTATGATAATAATAAACACCAAAAGGGGTCTCAACTGTAATATGTGTATTGATATATATTTTTTCTAGTACTTTTGGCAAAGCTATCTTGCTGACTATACTGATGAAGGTTGCAAGTGATTGTACGAGTTTCTGTGAAAGATAAATGACCTTCCTTCCCAAGGACGCTTGGCCAGGCCTTAATCCTGAGTGTGTGTGTGTGTGTGTGTGTGTGTGTGTGTAACTGTTTTTTTGAAGGCCTGACAAGGCATCTTGATCATTTCCTCATTTTGAGTCCTACCCACAGCCTCGCACACGGCCCCCCTCTCTGAAATGTTATTATTCTGTCGTGAGGCCTTCTTCAGCCAGGATGTTACTTCATTTCCACGTTTTGTCTCAGCCTGAATGTGAATGATGCTCTTTCAGCAATATACAGCCGCTTAAACTCCCTGCTGCTGGCTTACATAAATATACAACACCCGTCTCGCCCTATAACTCACTTTAGGCCTGGAAAAATAGTGACTTCCTTTATTGGTCAGATTCTCTCGCAATTCCCAACAGCTGTATGTTCTCACCTCTGAGGATCCTTATCTTCAAGTTTCCATTTGTCTCAGCACTATTCCAGTGGATTGCCAATAAAAATGATTCCCATTTTTATAACCCTTGAGAACACAGGAGCTGGCTTTCCAGAGAAACTGATTTCCCCCCCACAAATAAACAAAAAAAACACCTTCCTAAGACTTACCAAAAAAGGGTGTTTTTTTTGTCTTAGGAGAGATGGCCTTAAAATTGAGTGAGTTGGGGGATTCAGGAAAATGTGGTGTGGTCTTGAAACACATTAATTATATTCAAGAAAATCTGTGTTTATTTTCTTCCTCGAGAGAACAAGTTGGGAGATATGGCATGTAATCATTAAAATAACACATGTTCAGAGGTGTATTTAATACCCATAGATGTAAGAGACTATACCGAAAAGGAATACCACATTCATATTACATTTGTTACTTTATCTTCATTAAGAAATTTAATTACTTCCCTATGCCTCTAAATTGAGAGTGATTTTAAAATGGGTGGGTTCTTTGAATTTATTTATTAAAGGAGATGTTGTAGGAAAGAAAAGAAAAGTGCTTTTGAAATTGAAATTGCTATGCAGTTGAATGATAATACAACCGCTGAAGGCGCTTAATTTAGTTATAGACTCCAGTGAGTCGTGGACTTGAGCAAGAGCTCTGATGCTTACTGATGTGGAATTTGGGACAACTTAATACCTGTCTCTGAGCCTCAGTTGCTACATCTGTCAAATGGGGGCTAAATCCCTCCCTCTCATGATGTTTGAGAATGAAGAAAGAAGAGATGTGCTAACCAGTAAAATCCAAAGTGCTCTACAAACGGAAGATCTCATATTATTTTGTTCCCTCTGTAATAAAGTTATGGTTACGATAGGCAGTTTTTAAATAAAAGTATTCTGGAAGAGTAGGGGCATGAGATGAAGAGCATGAGTAGTGTGGGTAGGTGTATTTGTGTCACAAAACCATGTACTAAATGGAAGGGCAAGAATATTAAATACTAATGTGTCAAAGCTACACTTAAAAAAATGTGAATTTAAGGAACAGGGAAATTACCAGATTAAAGTGAGTGATCTCCCTCTCTTTTATGATCTCGCAAGTCTCCATAGGAGGAAATAAGACGGCTGCAGACATACAGTGTGTGTTAGCAGATAGAACTGCATGGGAGCTTCATGCCCAGTGGAAACTGACAATTGTTACTGTCTTACACAAAACTCTGACTTTGGGAATTGTTTTCCTTTTCTGCTCCCTCTGTCCACCATTGCCCCAAAGCATGAATGATTATTTTGGAAAGTCACCTAGCTGTGTTCAACACATTAAACCTGCCCCCAAAATTAACAAATTAACTCAAATTATTCTTTCAGCATTTATGCTCAATACATCCAAGAAATGTGCAGGTTCTTCCTTCCTACTCTCTCTCCTTGGATGTATGTGCAAAAGGTGCTTTTTATAAATTCTCCTTGACACTCTCAAATCAGACCCAAATCTCCAAAACTGTCTCTCTGAATGCAAGGTGATTGTAATCTTATAGCCCACATCACTGAAGGCAGCCTGGTCTTCTTTCTCCCTTTACCTCAAACAGCTGCGGGTAGAACTTAACATTTTCTTCGGGTCAAATGTTCCCTTGTCAGTGGGGAAATTTTTCTGCTCTGAATGAAATGTTACAAAATACATTCCCCCACCCCGCCGCAGAGCTCTGGACTCAGAGCTGTTTTATTTATCTGACTATTCTGAGGACTGTAAAACATGCTGTTTCACATTGTAACATAAGCTCTTTTTTAAAGTGTGCCCTGAGTATTTGCAATTATTATCAGGCCCAGATGTATCCTAGTGTCAGCTTGAAGCTCTGCTAGTTGGCTCAGATATATAGAACATAATTAGCTCAAAGGCCTCTGTGCTAAGTTTGTGGTAAAATCATCGCCTGAGGATAACCATTTGCTTCTCTCCCCTCCTCTTCCCCACCTCATCTCCCCCCAATCCAAAATATGATGACAAAAGTTAGAATCTCTTGTTCCCGATGCTGAAGCTGTTCAGAGAAGTGAAAATGCATGTTTTGATTGAGATTTTTGAATGAGGGAGAGCCAGTGGCCAAAGTTAGGTAGAGAAAAGAAGCAAGATGAATAAAACCTAGTACCGGAAGTAGATGGGTTTAGAGGATCTCCAACAGAAAATGTGTGAAGACTGCGTGCTTGAAATCCCAAATCATATTATTTTGCTTTCTTCTCCATTCGATTTTCTCCTTCTAGAGCTTCAACTTTTAAAAATAGGTCCAAAAAGGGACATTTACATTTTATAGACAACATTTCCCAACCAGGGCTCCATCCTGCGGCTATTTCCAGAGAAAAATTCCTAGATATCATAAAGAAAGCAAATCTGGTATAATGCAACTGAGGAGGGGCATGGACTAACCAGAGCTAAAGTCTTCAGAAAACTGATCAGTATATTTGTTTCAGAAAAAAAAAGGGCAAAACCAAACAAAAGTAGGTGAGTCAGTTACCCGATGCAGTCCACATTGGTGAAGGCAGCATAATTCCTTCCTGACCCTTGCAGGAAATCAGTTTATGCCCTGAAGCATGAAATTTGATTGTAATTATTTTAGCTTGCTCAGCTACATATGTTATTGATGATCTTTCCTAAAAATCACCAGGCTTTTAGAAATCCTGCCACAGTACTTGACTCAATGACCTGTAAGGTATACATAATAGAAAATAAACCATGCAGGGTTTTGCTATTGATTGTTCCATAGAACACTCTTCCTAAAGAGCAAAGCACCCGTGCTATTCAACAGTGGTGTATAAAACAAGATTGTATTTACAAATGTCTAAATATTTATAAAATGTGCAAATTCCATATGTGTTAACCAACTGCCTGGAAATTTTAAGTGTCTTGGAAGACTCAAAGTTCAAGTTCAAGTGGACATTTTGCCATTAGCTTATAAAATGCTGTTTTTCTTTTTTCTTTTTTTTTTTTTTGCAAGTTCACTGAAGTGATGAATTGAGATAATTACCTCTATGTTATAGGTTTCCAAGCCTATTGTTGAGAATACACCTTGAGGTGAAGATCCCAGCTAGTCAATATGCACTTAGCATAGTTTTAAAATAACTTTCCAATTCCTTACTTTGCTTTCCTGCTCTATAAATAGTAAAAATACTAGATATGTAAATAAAGAATAAAGCAATCAGATAAGCCAGGTAATACAAAATTAGAACTTCCTAGGGGTGGTCCCTGAACCCCAATATGGAGGTTTGTAGTATTTATGGGCCTGGTGGCAGAGCTAATCTCCTTTCCTAGCTATGTCTTATCTTAAGAAAATCAAAGATTTGTCTTGGTAGGCAGAGAAAGTTCTTTTTCATAATACAGGAAATACATGACAGTTTTCTGTTATTTTGCTCTTTGGAGAATGTTGCCTTCTGTTCTGAGCAAGAAAACCTAATTGAGAGAATTAAATCTTGACTACAACTTGAATTTCCACCCAAATCCCCTGCTAGATCAAGTTTTATGCAGGATTTGGAATAGCTTCATGTACATGTCTCTTTCTCTTTATTCTCTGTCTCCAAAAATGTAATGCAAACCTACTACATGGTGTGTGAACAAACAGTTTAAAAAGTAATAATGTAGTGAATTCTTGATCATCCCGTAATAAGTATGAAGGGGGAGCAGTGAAGGGAGTGCTCTGAGGGAACGCCCAGAGAAACAGGACCCCGGATTGTGGCTGGGGCGGGGGAGAGAAAGCGTTCTCAGGGAGGGACACGTAATGAGATTTGAAGCTCCAATAGGAACTGCGAAGTCACATGGGAGGTAAAACACATTTCACACAGAAGAAATATTTCTCTTTCTCAGTGAAAGGCACTTGAGTTTGCTTGGAGGTCTGAACTCTTCATTCAGAGGAAAAGTCAGCCTCAGCACATTCAGGACAAGGTATGTACAAGACACATGCTTTGTGAGTTGTCACAGGGACACTCAATCTCTGGGCATTTCTGTGATTCTTTCTGATTCCACTGTGATTTCTTTTTCCAGATTCCACTTCCACAGCCCCTGATTTGGCTCTGATGAGAGATTAGAAAACCTCTCCTGCAAGGGCTATGATACCCCAAAGGTACAACTCAAACCTTTGGTAATTCAATATAAAGGGTATCAACCAGGGTAATTTCAATATAAAGAGGTAGAAGAAGCATTTTACAAAATATCATTCTATTCAGAGAAGAGGATGAAAAAGAAGTGGCAGATAATGGAGGAAAAAAGGAGTCTCTTCTTTTCTAAAGATGTTTCCTATATTGTTAATAAAAGAAATAAAAGAAATAGGCACCCAGATGCTTAAAGGAATGACAGCAGGGAAATAATGGAGAGAAAATGGGAGAAAGCACAAATGTCTTTGTACATGAAGATGCGCTTCCTTCCCTCCCCCATCATTCCCACCTGGTTAGATTTTGCAAGCTCTCACACCTCCTCCTATGAGATAATTTTCCCCTGTAGCCTTAGTTCTGCAAAGTCAACATGGCTTATGAAAATCAAGTTGAATTCTGTGTATTTAATATATCATCTCTAAGGATAATCATTTTGGAATCTGAACTTGTTTCTGTTATCTAGCTCCGCTTGACAATGATTTATGAACCAGAAAACAAGACAGCTTCATTTTCATAAAGCAAACGGAACCTTCTGGGCCAGGAAGAGCTGGGAAACTTGTTTTGACTAGTAAAGTGAAACAAACATGACATAAAAGTCAATACAACCTCACCATTGGGCTCTCATTTTACAGAATCACTTTTTCCCCCAATCCAGCAGGATGACAGTTGAAATGGTGCATTATCCAATAGCAATTTTTATCTTACTAATTACCAGCCTGGTGTGATCACGAAGGGTGCTGAAAAATGGAAATATGCATGTGACAATCATCTCCTAGAGATGTCAGTCTCACTCAGGCAGTGGGAGATTAAAAAATGTTTTAAAGGAAATATTTTACAGTTTCTATTAAAAACTCTTTGATGCCTTTAACTTAAAAAGATGTCAATATTATTTGCCTGATGTGGGCATAATTTATCTATAGTAAATGTTACTCATAATGAGAATTTGCAAAATAATTTAATGATGGATACAAACTACACTAAACATTGTGTAGACCTTTTCCCATATACGTACATACATAACATGTACAAAATTGGAGTAATAATCTTGCCCATTCACATGGGATGGAGGGCAATTTATCAGCATGGTAGAGAGGACAAACCACCCACAGTTCAAACCTGAGCATAGCCACTTATTTTGGCCAAGTCTTTATATTTCCTGTGCATCAGTCTTCTCCTCTGTAAGAAGGGGATAATTAATGTAGTATGAAACTTATAGAGTTATTGAGAGAGGACAAAAGGAGATATTATGCTCTGTGTGCCCTTCATTGTTCTCTGTGAGTTGTTCAGCAAACATTATGGAGTGTCTGTCACCTCCTTCTATTTCCTGTTGGACAATAAGATAATGGTAAAAACTATTCAAACAGTATTTACAATTTTAACATGTGAGAGTATGATTTATCTAAATCTCCTAAAATTATACAACAATGGTGACTTTCAAGTTACATCATGAACACATCTGGGGGAAATGGGATGATAGTGGTTAAAGTGTCTGATTTAGTCTTTGAAAATTGTTTTAAAAAGAGACAGGAACATAAAACAATGGGCATTTTAATGGACTGCACTTGGCTAACTTCAACGTCTGAATAATTGATTTAAAATCATAATCCTCAGGCATATTGTTAACTATTAAACGTATATGGAGAGTATTATACAGAACACACGAGATCTCATATAACTCTCATGTATATTAAATAATCTCTGTCTAGCTTTGATTTAAAGCTGATACGCTACAGAATATATTGCTGTTTGTGACATATAATGCACAAGTTAGAGGGGCGCCACCCATTTTTACCTACACCAAGGACAACTCAATGGTTGTGTCAGAGTCTTTTTTTTTAAGTGAAAGCAAGAGAAAGAAACAGAGGTGTATTTGAAGCCACCTCCAACCTCTCCTCTCCTTTTATTTATCTACTGTTACTATTTTGAGTTTTGAAATTTATGTTCAAAAGATGCATAATTTAGAAGTGTACATTTTAAATAATTGGTGTTTTTAAAAAACACACTTGTACCTACCTTCCAAGGTTAAGAAGTATTACATGACCAGAGCAGTAAGGAGTATCTTTACCCCTCTTTACCCTCTTCCATCATATACCCATTCCTTAGCCCATCTACTTATCATGCCCCTATCCTGAATTTTGTGTAATAATTCTCTCCTTTTCCTTTAAAGTGTTTTCACCTTCATATGAATCCCTAATCAGTATGAGATTTATTTGATTTTTAAATTTTTTTATGGAAATGGAATCATATGTGTATATATTTCTCTGTCTTTGTGCTTTCACTCAGCATTAACTTTTGAGGTTCACTGATGGTCATACACATAGCTGTTCATTTATTTTATTCCAGTGTATAGTTTCCATTGTATGAGCATGTCGCAATTTATTTTTTAATTCTACCATTGATGAAAATTTGGGTTGTTTCCAGTTTTAGGCTAGTTTGAGTACTGCTAAGCACATTTATAAGAATTTCTGAAGGTATACATCTAGAAGTCAAATAACTATGTTGGAAGGTACACGTATTTCCACATTACCTGATAATGTCAAAATGTTTTCCAAAATGGTTACATCAACATATTGTCCATTCAACAGTGAATGAAACATCCACTCACCAAGTCAAAATAGTGAGCATATTCACTGAAAAACAATTCAATCTAGGGACATTGAATCATGAAGGTGACATTTTGATTTTACAATCAGTTGTCTTAAAGTCTTATGAGTATAATTGCATTTAACTAAAATGTTCTTAGCTAGTTAACTTAATATTAGTGTTTGCTGTGGAACACTAAAAACTGAGTCAAGATGCTTGGCCAGGACTCTGCCCAGAATGCTCTGAGCAAATGAAATGTCATACAGCCTCTGGGACCTCAAACATGGAGGTGGGGAGATAAATGATAACAGCAGACATACAGAGAGCTGATCAAGGGCCCACCTTTCCCTCATCTGGACCTGGGGAAAAAGAAATATGACAACACTTGTCCAGTGTGTATGTCAAGGAAAGGAGAGCTCAAACAGTAAAATTTGGATTTGCTGTTTCTTGCTTTAGTGATTCAGGAAGACCAACCAGGTGATGCTGAAATTTCCTTTTAGGCCTAAGTATTATAATATTGTCTTTGAATGTCAATACAAAAGTACAGAGAAGCTACAGAGTTGTTTAGACACATGAATGACTGTCCATAAATCCTTAGTCAATGATTTTGACTAATTACTCTGCTGTTTTACACATAAAGACTTAATCAAAAGATATTTTCTCTGATAGGATCAAATGTTGTAAGCTTAGTAAATGTACAGACTTAAATGAGTCTAGTTCTTAATGATTTCTAGCAATAAATACACTAAATGATTTTATAGCCAGTCACGTGACTGATGGGGAACAGTCACATATCAACAGATATTAAAAACATATTCATATTAATGAGACTGTGTGAGCAATAACATTTTCACAGGACAACTTCTCAGCACATCAAATTAATTGTTTTTCTTCAGACAAAGAGGCATAAGATACTTAAAAAAGGTTAGGTTAGGTCCTCATGTGGTGACCAGACCCCACTGAAAAATACACGATTTAATCATTTCCTTTCTAAGAAAAATCAACCTTAGTTACTATATAAATAATCCATCACAGGCAATTATTATACTGACTATAAAAATAGACAGAAATATGGGGTTGACCCTGCCCTGTCTTCTTGTTCAGGTGAGTAGAGAGATGGTACAATGTATGACTTGTCTTCTTCTCACCTAAATTAGGCAAATGCAATGGGAATATAGAATTTAAGGAAGTACTCCTAATAAAAATGAAAAAAAAAAATTAACTTGACAAAATTTAACCTAACCATTCCACTTTGTGAAATATATGTTGGGATATTCGTACAATGAAGGGACATAAAGGCCATAAGTGGAGTTGGAGATAAAAGTCTAAATTCTTTTGGATTGTTTATTCTCGGAATCATGTTTTTGAACAGTTAAAAGTAAATATTTTAGATGCATGCAAATAATTTGTTAACAAGCATTTTGGATTACCCAGTGGTGTCTATTTGTCAATAGACAAATTTTTTTCCCCTGTTGCCTGAAAGCATCTGCATATGGTCTTGCTGTAAACGCAGAAGCAATTACATAAGTTAGTAAAGAAAAGCATGGACTAAATTAATCTCAGATCCAACTGTCATGGCTCCTCTCATCTGATACATACTTTTTTTTTCTTGCAAGTAACCCATGTTGATGGCCATGGGCCAATAGAAAACTCACCGTAAGGTGGAAGAAATTATAGATTCATTATGCACTCTTCCAACCAATATTTTTTGATTACCTACTAAGTGCTAGGCTCTGAGCTAGGTGCAGTGATTTTGACTGAAAGGAAAGTACTCCACAGATCCCTTCATTTCTTCTTTTTTTTTTTTACATTTTTAAAATATTTTGATTGAAGTATAGTTGATTTACAATGTTGTGTTAATTACTGCTGTACAGCAAAGTGATTAAGTTATACATATATATATATATATATATATATATATATATATATACATTCTTTTTTAATATTCTTTTCCATTATGGTTTATCATAGGATATTGAATATAATTCCCTGTGCTATAGAGTAGGACCTTGTTGTTTACCCATTCTATTAATAAATGCTTACATCTGCTAACCACAACCTCCCACTCCATCCCTCCCCAAAGCCCCTCCCCTTGGCAGCCACCAGTCTGTTCTCTATGTCTGTGATTCTGTTTCACAGATAGGTTCATTTGTGCCATATTTTAGATTCCACATATAAGTGATACCATATGGTATTTGTCTTTTACTTTCTGATTTACTTCATTCAGTATGATAATCTCTAGTTGCATCCATGTTGCTGCAAATGGCATTATTTTGTTCTTTTGTATGGCTGAGTAATATTCCTTTGTATATATCCTTCATTTCCCATTTGAGGTAGTGGTGGTAGGGGGGTAGGGCACACATCCAGTAACTAGTTGACTACACATTTTTGGCAATGTGTAGTAAATTACATGATATCGATACTGCCCACACAAGGCTGATGTTTTGTTCTGAGCTCTGGCACGGAACTGAACTGTGTATTTGACTTTAACCTTCTTTTAAGTCATAGAACAATTTGAGGTCCTACTGGAGATAATAAAACTCCCTTGATATCGTGTGTGTATGTGTGTGTCCATCCTTAGTTTTGGTATCGATTTAAGGCTATTGTTGACAGTAATTGAAATTTTATGATAAAGGTCATATATGAGGAAATTTACAGTGTTAAGAATAAACACGACCCCTATTAAGACGTATGTCCTGTTTAAACATGAGACCTAAACCAAGTTTATAATTTTATTACATTCACCAAGTAATACATGTTTATTTTTGAAATTTAAAACACATAAAACTCTTGCAGTGTTGAGTCTTTGGGTTTTCATTAGCATTGTTGATAGGCATACGTAAGTCAATATCTCATCGCGGAAAGGAAGAAAAAGCCTTACAGGATTTCTGTACTTCAAAATAAATGTGGGTCCTTTGGAAATGCACCATTAGCTACAGAATATATTGTAATTTATGCTAGTTTGCACAAAGGAAGGCGTGTATGTACAGACATTTCAAAGGCAACTAATTTAGGCCTTGCCTACCTGGAACATTCTTCCAGGGTTTTGATTCTGACCCATGTCCCTCTTTCCCATGTGTAAACTCCAGAGATCTTTGGGCAAGGAGAGCAGAATGGAAAACCTCTGGGCACATAGCATAGCGGAAGTAAGCAGGCAGCAAGATTAGCCCAGAAAGCCATTCATTATATGTTTTCAATATCCTCTAAAAGGGTTGCCCACCCCTAACTACATATTTATACATATTTACTTGATAATCAATAAAGGAAAATGACTACATTATTTTGATTAAAATATCAACTCTATGTGTTACTATAAAATCACATTTAAGAAGCCAGAAAAGGGGAGATAGCAGTTCAGGCTACCCTCCGGCCTATGATATATGATATTTTCAGGCTGCAAGGAGAACAGACACATTAAGAAAATAGTGCTAATGATATTAAAGTACTTTACAAGGCTTGTTACTAAGAGCTGACAAACCTGTCAAGTGTATAATGTAGGAGGCTATCGTAACATTCTCAGAAAACCATACCTCTACCCCATTTCACTGCAATCTCCTAATAATGGAGCTGCTATAAATTCTAGCCAGCAATGGGACAGCCATGGCTTCTCACCCCAATGTGAGGACATGATAAATATAAAAGAAAATGGCTGTCAGTTTTGGCGCCCGAACCTTATTACAAAGTCTTAATCTTACTGGCCTCAGCACCTTTTATCACCGCCTTGTTATGAGCTGATGGCTTTTTTATTTGCTGGGAGATGGAGGATGTGTCATTTGATGTCCTTTTATGTTGCCACTGCTCTGTCCTCTCATGAAAAAAAAAATTTTTATATGTTTATTACAGTAACCGATTAAATGCAAGACTCAGGCTGTTGGCTCAGGTACTGTGGGCTTAGGATTTAACAGAGTCTGGATTTAAATACATCATCATGAGTATTTATGTGAATGGGACTCAAATAGGAAATTAATTTTTCTCAGCACTGGAGAGAGTACATTGCAATATTCATGCTTGTTTATTCTTGCTATTATTGTTATTGGGATTGGCCATTTTTGGTTCCAAGGTCAGCCGGAAATCCCAGCTCTCGCTTTTCTTCTTTCTTTAAACATCTAGCTCCGAGGAAGGAGGCCCTGTAAACACAGTCCAGCTCAAACTCGGCTCGCGTTCAATCAGCTTGATCCTTAAGATGAGATAAATTGCAGTGATCTAAATATTAGTCTAAAAATCTCACAGCTCGCTTCCCATCTTCTTCATTTATGGCAAATGAGAGTCTGAACTTCACTGGAGACACTGACCCTGCCAGAACATCTTTCCACCGGAAGTGCTGCCAAGTGTCGGCATCAGGTACTTAACGAAACCTGACATTGATGGGCTGGTCTCAAGCTGTGGCCGGAGACTCCATCACTAGATCTTATCTTCAATTTGTGTCCATAAAATGCGATGGCCGAGTGTCTAAACACAAAGAGTCTTATCCTGTCTGTTGTGCCTGCCAGCTGAAAATCAGCCCCTCCCCTCCCCCGCTCCCAGTGGGGAAATTAGCAATTTCATTCAAGGGAGGGACTTTCATGGCATGGTCCGCAGGCTTTGGAGCTCGTGCTCACCATACGTTTCTTTTCTCCCAAAGCGTTTGCATTCCAGCGTCAAAGGCCAAAGGTCCTCAGAGATTTATTTCTCTCTATCTTGTAGGAAATTGCCAAGTTGGTTGTTCTAGTTACTTAGTCCACGTATCTCCTAGCTATGAGACAGTGTCTATAGGAAGCTGGCAAAACTGGTTTAAAAATCAACATTGTTTGTTTATTTGGTGTATGACTGAGACTTCCTTTAACTACATCCTACCGAATAACTGATCTCACTAAGTTTTTGACTTATGAGTTATTCATTTTATGAAAGGGACAGAATTAGCTAGTAAATTGGGCATTACAATGGTACAAGTCACATTCTCTCCTTTGTTTATGATATCTTGAGAAATTGCCTGAGTTATGCAGGAACCCATTTCATTCTGCGGTCTAGTTTTGGCCCATGAGAAGGGATGGAAAAGACCTTATGTTCTTTTCTTTGAAAATGAAAGCATTTGAGTGCTTCCATTTCCTAAATGCACCTTACATGGGAGAGTTTAAATCTCCTTGAGTATTTTTAGAACCTTGACTTTTCACTTGGAATTCTCTGTTGAAGGAGTGGTTATGCTTAAAATGCAGCTTTGGCATGAGTGGGCACCCAAATGGCCCCTCCTGTGATTGTTCCTGAAATAAGCTGTTCGTGATTTGCCACTCTACGAGGAAAAAGCTGATGAAAAACCGAATACGTAGGAAAAGGCAAATTGCATGTCTAGAAATTTAATTAAAAAGGAAATAACCCTCCCTGTATAAAGGTTGGCAGCCCCCTGCACAATCCTCTTCATACCCCTCCTCTTCCCTCCTCAATCCAAGTACAAAAATTCCTTACCAGTGAGATCCACACATGCATAGTAATGAGTAAAAGCAGTCTGTTGCAAGTAACTCAGAGGTTCTTGGCCCCTGAGAAGAGGTGAACAGGTTAACTGGTCTATAACTTACAGAATCTCCTCTCATTGACTTTCACTGTGCATCCCTCAACCTGCTCCTGAATTGGTGATGACTCCAAAATCCACACTAATCATCAGAGCATTCCCTCGTGTCTGAATCACATGTTACGATTTACAAAACTTTTGCATGTATATTTTTTTTCATGTCATCCTCACCATCACCCTCTAATATGGTGAGTAAACATGAATATTCTCCTGTATCAGACAAGTATTCAGTAAACAATGAATAATTTTTTAGCATAAGTTATATCCCAATATTTCATGGGGCGTTTTCTATCCTGAAAAAATTATTTGTTGCTTATCTGAAATTCAAGATTTAACTGGACCCCCTGGATTTTTATCTGCTAAATACATAAATTCCAACTGAAAGTCAAAGAAGAACTGGCAAGTTCATACAAGTAATAGATGTCAGGGTTGTTACTAGACATTATAAGAGTTGCCAACTCTGATTTGTATATATTATATCATTTAATCCTGACAGTGTGAGGTTATTCTCCACATTTTCCAGATAAGGAAACTGAAGTCTCAGGGAATAAGTAACTTGCTAAAGTGGCAGAGTAGGGGTGCAGTTCCAGACCCATGTTTTCAAGCACTCCTCTGTTTTCAGTTCTCTGCTGCGTTTGGGAGCTGGGATTCTGGCTCTGCCTTGCACAGTCCAGTTTGATTGCACATTTCAGGCAACTGGTTTGTGGCTTCCATGCCAGATGTTGCAGACTCCATAAAGGCACTAGGAGAAAGTCATGCACGGATGCCCAGTGTGCACTGAGTGTCAGCTTCCCTTAGTAGAAGTGTCTATATGAGATTTTGCACTAAGGGCATCCTTAGTAAACTGCCTTGACCCTATCCTGAGAAAGTCAACATCATCAAGTGAAGTCTGACTTGCACCAAATGAGAAATAAGGCACAGATAAGGGCTCCTTACTGTATGCCATTGGTTCAGACTCCTGAGGAGGTCTTGCGGGAAAAAAAGCTGTGGCAGCAGGCTTACTCTGCAGCAGAGTTGGATAAGCCCAAAAGGTCTCTAATAAAACAACTTCATATGTAAAAAACAAATAAAACAAAACAAAAAAGCCCCCAAAATGGGGAAAAAGGTGAAAAGGAAAATGACCTTAAGAAGGTAGAACTTATGGTGCAATTTTTACATCTGTTCAACATCTGCTCTCAAAGGTAGACCTCAGAGCTTTTATTTTTTCCTTCTAAGCTTCAGATCCTGTTCCCTGTAAATTGCCGACAATACACGTATAGGATCTCTGGATACCCAGAGAAGATAGACACATGAATCATACTGTTACTGAGCTATCCTTGTGCTTATTTATCTGTCAGTATGTCATTGAGTGTTTGAAACATCCATTCTGAGCCATAGTTTGGGGGGCTCCAGCATGCTTCCCAACACTTTTATTAAAGCATCAATGCATGTTCTTTCTCTACTTTCTATAAAGCTCCCTTTTTAAAATGTCACTGTCTTGATTAATTTTCTGTTCCCTTTCATGTTCGGAAGACGTGGAAAACAATTCTCCCTGGAGAACCAACTTCCTATATTCCTGACCACTCCATGGCACTTGAAGTCCAAGAAAATTAGATTCCCCTCGGAATCTCCACACTCGGAAAGTGTAAGATGCTTTAATTACCCTGTTGTGAGTGCTTTGTAATCACATGACTAGCACTATGGTCACGTGTTAACAAAGTGAGAGAACATTGAAAACAATGCTAAATGGTATGTTTTATGGCTATTTACAAGAAGAAGGATCACTCTCTTCTCCTTATCCTGGGTGCTTTATAATTGAATGCAATTTCTTCTGTGAATATAAAATAAAATTCTACTGTAAATATGCATAGCTAGTGAAACATTTTGAAAAGTCTACTAGTTTCCCTCTTCTCCCATCTCCACCCCTCCTCAGGTAACAATTTAGGCCTGAGGCTGGAATCTGGATGCAGGAGAAAATTTCATGAGGGACGTTAATTAAGTCTGACCCTGTAAGGCAAGGGAGAAAAGATGGGAGAGGTCAGAGGGAAAGGAGATCAGTCATAGATATCCTAATTTTCCTTCTTCTAAGTTTAAGCCAAAAAAAGGAAGTTTATATGATGGATTGATAGGAATATCATAGACAGAGGTCCTTTATCCAACTCAATGGTTGGGACCTGGTAAGAGGTTATTCAGAGCCTTCATACACAGCATCTTGGGGGCTGCCATTCCACGGTAAGCTGGGTGGTTGCAGAGTTAGAGAGATGAAGGGCATAGTTTGCTTTTCCTATGCTACCTTCCCATACACCTGGAATGGACCTAATTTAGAGGAACACTCATGTGCTTCCTGGAGACTAAGTGAGGGATAATCAGCTTACCATGGGGCATGCTGGGACCTGAGGCAACGTGACTCCAAAGTACAAGCCATCAAGTGCACAGCCCAGAAGCAGGGTCAGATGAATTTTGTGATGGTGACTCAGAAGAGCCAGCTACACTGTGAGAGGGATGACGTGAGGCTGATTGGGGAGCACCAGTGGGCCTGACGAGGTTGAATGAGACAGACTGTAAGTTAGATCAGACAAAGGGTGCAGCCAAGGCATGTACCTTCATGCTG
Organism: Balaenoptera acutorostrata; assembly: GCF_949987535.1. Classification (NCBI taxonomy): domain Eukaryota; kingdom Metazoa; phylum Chordata; class Mammalia; order Artiodactyla; family Balaenopteridae; genus Balaenoptera; species Balaenoptera acutorostrata. The sequence goes on along the minus strand of NC_080066.1, from coordinate 48,196,444 downwards.
AGGGTCACCTATGCAGGAAACAGCCCAGAGCAGCAACCTGGTGGGAGAGGCCAGAGATACACTGAGGACTCAGGGACCTCATCTCTCCTTGAACCCTGAGGACAGAAGAAGTGTTCAGACAACAACTCAGAGAAGAGAAAGGAGGATGGGTTTATCTCCAAATGACTGGACATTTTATCTAAAGGAGATTACATTGTCTAAAAAAACTGTTCAAATTATGCTGTTAAATTGACATCACCAGATTGTTCTCCAGTGTAGGTCTCTTTCCCCTCCATCAAGCAGAGGAAGGAAGGCCCATGAGAAAAATCAAATAAATTAACATAAAAATAAAATAAGTATATGAACTTTCATAAGGGGTATTTTGTGAGAAACTAGGTGATCCTGTTACACATGTTTATGTGATACATAAATGTGCATTTCGAATATCTCAATGCTTAATGAGCCAAGAGTTGAGCTACTCAAGGAACACTGGAGAGGGGTGGGCTTGGAGAAGACCAGGAGCCTCATACATAGTTTTCTATTTTTAAAAAAATTGTTACAATCATGTGTAGGAAATATCTTCCTTGAAGGTGCTCTGAGCTGTGTAGTGGTCTCATTCCTTCTGGAACTGTGCTTGATGGAAACCTCTCCCATATAAACATTTGGCCCCATGCTCCTCAAGACTTCTTAAGTGACAAATTGCAAGCTACAGAATACCCCAGTTGAAACTAGCATACAAGAAAGGAGAGTATATTGTCCCGCAGAACACAATTCTGGGGAGAGGAGAGTTGAGGAGGATATTTTCATCCTTTATCTCCGTTCTTCTCAGTTTATTCTTGCAAACGAGCTTTCTCATAGGGTGCCCTGGCAGTTCCAGATTCACATCTCCCCAACTTTGTACTTTACTCACTGGCTACACCTTAAAAATTCCTTGGGAAAATATCTTTTTTGGCCCAGCTTGGTTTACATAAACATCCTTGTATTTGTTTCCTATTGCTGCTATAACAAATTACCACAAACTTAGTGGCTTAAGTAATACAAAATTACTACCTTGTAGTTCTGGAGGTCAGAAGTCTGAAATGGGTCTTTTTTGAGCCAAATTCAACCTGCTGGCAAAGTTGAATTCCCTTCTGGAGGCTCTAGAGGAAAATTCTTTTTTCTTTCTTTTTTTTTTTTTTTTTTTTGCTGTTTTCAGCTTCTAGAGACGACTTGCATTCCTTTGTTCATACTCCTTCCCGAAGCCAGCAACGGTGAGTTGAGTTCTCATAACACATCCCACTGACCTTCTCTTCTGCCTCTCTCTTCCTCTTTTATGTACCCTTGTGATTGCACTGTGTCCACCCAGGTAATCCAGGATATTCTCTCTACTTTGAGGTCAGCTGATTAGCAACCTTAATTCCAACTGGCTCCTTAGTCCCCCTTTGCCATGTAACATAATATATGCACAGATTCTGAGGATCAGGATGTGAACATCTTTGGAAGGCATGGTTCTGCCTACAACAACCCTCTTGAGCCAATTGTTTTGACAAAAGAAGTGAGATGCTCTGATTTACCCAGTGTGGATCAGAATTTTACCTTTTTGGTCAGGAGAGCAGTTTGACTGGAAGCACCTTCTGGAACCACATGATCAGGACAGGGCAATATCTGTCTCTACAAAGAAGATGATTCTTTAAAAGAAGAGGGAGGAAAGAGTGACTTTATAGACAGCAATACCTGTCTTATATTCATACTTCCTGATATTTCACTCTTCATACAATTGCAAATCACATTGAAGAACTGATGTCTCCACAAGAAGCAACTGGATATTCCCAGAAGGTCACAGGACATAGTTTAAAAAAGAAGAATTTGTTTGAACACCTTAGAGATCTTGATTGGTTAGTTACCTGAATATATTATCCAAAGTCTAGACTATATTACCTCTTTACAACCATGTTCCCAAAGTAGCAACTATCAAATTATATGTCATAACATGGGGGAGGGACTTGGGAAGGGAGGCAGAGGAAAGTGGATGTCCTTCAATGCATGTGGGTCAGAAGCAGAATGACCAGGGGCTACTGCAAGCCACACATTCCCTAAATTCTGAAAATGTCCCCCAAAGAGATTATGTCCCTTTGTGTGAGACTTATGGTCACATGGGTCAATGCTACCCATGTGACCATGGGGTGTTCCTTAATGGTACCATCAGGATAAGACTGAGTATAACCTAACTTGGTGTTAACTTGAAGAGGATTACTTGAGGAAATAGGTAACTAAGTGATTGTGATACAGATGGAAGTAATATTTTATAGTAGAGAAAAATATTTTAGAGTCCAGAATTCAATAGAAGAAGAGACATATACAGGTGAATCATTAGGTACTAGGTAAGTATACATTTCCCGGATGACATTTTTAAAAAGTATGTTACATAATTAGGGATGAAACTGATGTCAAGAATGGTAATATTTTTGATGGCATGTGGAAATCTAGTATTTATCCCACCCACCTGACCTATTGTACTTAATCTTTCTGTACAGATTTTCCAAAAGCTTTCTCATATATTAATTCACTCATTTCTTATAATAATACTTTGAGATAAGCAGAGCAATTACTACTGTCCCTAGGTTACAGATTTGTCATTTCATAGTACCTTGTGCATATCGTTAAGGAGTCTCTATTTCGCTCTAATGTAATTAGTCTTCCTTTCTTCTTTTTCCGTCCCTTTCTTCCTTCCCTCTTTCCTTCCTTTTTCCTTCTTTCCTTTTCTGCGAGTGTCCTTGATTGTTTTCCCACATTCTTCCTTTCTAAAATCTACTTCCTTACCAGATTGTACCTGGAAGATATCCCCAGTGCCTCTCGTATTTCAGGAAAACAATTTCAATACACATTTATTGGGAACTCAATTCAGGCTCATTGCAAAAATCACTCATGAGTGATTAGAGAAATGATGAAACATTGGACAACAGGAAAGTTTAAACATTCATGGTCTAAGCATACTCTTCAATAACTGTAAACAACTATAAACTCCCCAAAAGTGGACAGAATGAATAAATAATAATACAAGCATAAGTTACATTAAATTAAGAAATAAAACAGATGGCAATACATCTAAACACTAGTCTCAGCAATACCAAGAAAATAGACAAATAGCTGCCATTTCCACCAAGAATTTTAAAAAAACAGCAAAAAAGAATTAAAATAAGAAATAAAAGTTTCTGTAGATATGGAGGAAATTTTGAAATAATTGTATGAGTATACTATGTACTCCTTCATGCCAAAATAGAAATCATAGAAAAAAAATTCTAGAAAAATGCACAGTATCAAGATTCTCCAAGAAAATGGAAACTTGAATACATCAGCAGTCACTGAAAAATATGAAAGTCTTGTCAGAGCTCTATCCCTAAAAGCAAGTCCAGGCTTTTTAGTATGAATTCTATAGACCCTTTATGTAAGGATCTGTATTATAGAAAGTGTCCCAATGCACAAAATAATGTGGACATCTTCCTAACTGATTAGATGATGCTAGTACAATCTTACAACAAAACTGTATAAAGATCACAAACACACACACACACACAAACTCACTCACTCACAAAGCAAGAAAACTATAGACCAAAGTATCTGTTATACACAGATGAAAATATTAGTGAATACAATTCCACACTACGTTAAATGAATCATGACAGGGTATATCTCAGAAATGCAAAGGTGGTGCAACATCAAGAAATGTATTAATATAAGTTACGATATGAAACAAATGTGAAAATCAAATGAACAGGTCTATAATAGTAATAATAATGATGACAATAATAATAATAAATAACTTATTGAGTGCAATACTACTAACTCATTGAGTGCTATAAATTACTCATTGAGTACCAAGCACTATTTTAAGTTCTTTAACATTAATGAACTCATTTTATCTTTAAAATAACCTAGTGGAGGAGATCTTATTATTTCTCCCTCTTTTCAGATGAAAAATTGTGGCAAAGGAAAGTTAAATGGTGGAGTGATGCAGGAAATGCAGAATTCTGACTCTGAAACTTGCTCTCTGAACTGATACATTATGATGCTGCTGTATAAAGGCCATTCATGATTTAAATGAAAAGCACATGACAACAATGACAACACTAAATAAGCTAAAATAGAGAATAAAAGCCTCAATCTGAATTATGGTATCTACCAGAAATGTATAGTCCATGTCACACTTACTGCTGGAATATTAGAATCATTCCCATCAGAGCTCTCAAAAAAATAAAGGGAGACTGACTATCATTACTGCTATTTAGCCCTGTATTAGAGATTCTGGTTAATGAAATAAAATGAGGGAAAAAAATGAGAGAAGTAAATAGTAAAATGGAAAAGAGAGAAGGGTCATGATTTAGAGACACTATGATTATTTATCTAGAAATTTAAGAAAAGAATAAGAAAGCTAGTAGTGAGAATAATATTATCTATAAAATGGTGACCAGGTACAAGATCATGCTTTCTTGAGACAGGTACAATCAATTAGAAAATATAATCGAAATCAAACATATCATTCACAACATTAATAAAAAACATAAAATACCTAGGAAAAACATTAATTAGAAAGAGTAAGTACTTACGTGAACAAAACAATAAAAAGAAATTTTACCTGATAACATAAAAGAATATCTAATTAAATGGAAAGTGGAGATGTATTTGACATACATTTAACATAGAAAAATTCAATATTATAAAGATATAATTTTCCTAAATGTATTTATAGGTTAAATATAACTCAAATCAAAATTGCAGTTCAACATTTAATGGCACATGACATGTTGATGCTAAGAGAAAATATACAAAAATAGTCACGAAAATTTAGCAAACAAGAACATCAATGGGACCTTACTCTATTAGATTGCCAAACATACTGCAAACTTATAATAAAACTGCGGTACTCGCAAAGTAATAGAAAAATATATCAGTGGAAGAGAAAATATGAAAAACAGACCCATGTGCAGATGATAATTTATTTATGAAAAAATTTACATTTTAAATTAATGGGAAAAGGAAAACCATTTAATAAATTTTGAATTGGATGATTGATTAGATCCTTAAGGAAAAACAAAATTCAAGGTAACCCTCTACTTCACAGCAGAAAAAAAAAAATTTAGGTGTACTAAAGAAGTACATTCATTTGAAACTATAAAAATATTAGAAATATTAGAATAAAGTTCTGTACTATTTTTACAGTTTTACATGTACATGAAGTGTACCAGAAAACTTAGGAGACTATCATAATGACAATATAAAGATAATACATTTATGGATAAGAAAAGACTCCATAAACAAAAAGCAAGTTCCAGTTTGGAAGAATTTAATATATTAAACTAAGTATTATTATCCAGAATATATGAAGAGCTACTACACATCATTAAAAGGATAACATACCTCTCTGATACAATTCATTACATTGAACTAAAATAACTTTTTTGTTGTTTATTTTTTATTATAAATATCTGAATAGTTTCTATCTTTATAAGATTAAAATAATCAGGATAACACTTATGTGAGGCTCTCCTTTCACCTTTCACAGACTCCCTATGCCCCCCTTCTCCTCTGACCCCTAGAAATATCAGCTTTCTACAATTTGCTATACATCCTTCCAAGTGCTCTTTGGTAAATTTATATATACATTTATCTATATAGTCTTCTTTGCATATAAGCATACTTTCATTGCTTGCTGACTTTTGTCTTTTTTTCCACTTAACATATCTTGGAGGTCTTTCCATGCCAGGCATTTTTAAGGGATGCCTAGAGTCCTATGGTACAGGCACATCAAAACTTAGGTAATAAATTATCTAAGTGATTGGACATTGAGGCTATTTGTAGTGTTTCACTATTACTGACAAATCTACTTTGAATATACCCATGAACAAATGTTTCTGTGCCCATGGTAGTAGTTCTTTACAACAAATTTCTAGAAGTGAGATTGCTGGGTCCATTCACATTTGAGAGTACAAAACTTCCTGCCAATCCCTATCAACAATATATGACCATGTATCCTTGCCAAACTCTGCTTATTAATATTTTGGTAATTATTGTCAATATTGGGAACAAAAATTGATTAGTTTCTTTATTTGCTTTTGTCTATGACAAGTGTTTCATAAACATGTTGTTTTATAATTATGTTATGTTACTGTTTCATACATTTACTGTTTATTTTTCCTGAGAATTCACTGTTCATGTTTTGCTCTTTCTTCTATGGAATTTCTTACTGATTTGTAAGAACCCTTTGTATACTAGAATGTTAGTGTTTTGTCTCAAATCATTCCAAATATTTTCTCACAGTGAATTTTCAAAGAGAAGTAGGAGTTTATTAGGGGATAAAGAGAGAACATTTAGGTATGAAGACATTTTTGATTACTTAATTGAATCAGGGGTTTATATAATGCATTTAATTTGCATCAATTCAGGTTAAAGCTTTTATATGTAGAGACAGCCTTACCCAAATATGAATACAAGAGAGTTCCTTTAGTCATCTTGAACTACAACTCCAAGACTTATAAGATAGAAGATCATGGCATATGGCTGCCTACACTGCATTGCCCACACTACGAAAGGTCTGAACAATTTGACCTATTCAAAAATAATAACTATCATCTGTCTGCCATGTTATCTATAATTTCTTTCAATAAAGTTGTATATGTGTGTGTTTTTGGAGAGGGAGGTTTTGTTGAACTGAAAGTGGGAAGGGAAGATGGGAAGGTGATTAAAGCAAGGTACCCAGGGGCATGCTGCTAACATTTGAAGGATTACTGATGTCTGGCATTGACAGTTGCCCAAATGTTTCCACATATGTCTTAATCCTCAAAGGTGACATTTTGAGAAGTATAAGGCCAGTCTGTTCTCTTATATGATATTAAATGACTTCTCCAAGCTCAAGAACTGGTAAGGAGGAAGCCTCTTTCCTTCCCCCTCCTTCTTTTCTATCTCATATGCCTATAAAGGTAACTGCTTAACCGTTAGAACATCTTCTCTTTATTTTTTTATAGAAATTTTTGTTGATCAGCTTAGTGGATTGATAATCATAGTTACCATATAAGCATAAGAATGTGACACAGCTTTATTTGTTAACCCATTCAAAATATGCTTCTTCATCACCCACTATGTGCAAGGTACAATGAATAGAGGAGAGAAAACTAAAGAAATCTTTTGCCTTGCCCTCAAGGAGTTGACCTATGGGGCAGAGAATGTTTCCTTGGTTTTGTCCTGAGTTTGATTTCAGCTCAAAATATGGCATCTACCATTTAGCAGGAGGGCTATAAATATATTTTTAGTCAGTGGGACTCAGACGTTGGATTTAATGGATCAGTTATAACAATAAGAAAGACAAAAATAATTAGTAATTGGCACACAGTTGACTGTCAACATTCTAATTTGGCAAGTAAGGCCATTTAAAAACTACTAATCAGATAGCAATAGTAAATATATATGGACCCAACATTGGAATACCTAAATATTTAAAGCAAATATTAATAGAACCAAAGGGAGTCCTTTTCTTGTATTTCTGTCTATACAATAATAGTAGGGAACTTCAATACAATACTAATACAATAATAGTAGGGGACCTCAATACCTCACTTTCAACATTGGGTAGATCATCCAGACAGAAAATTAATAAGGAAGCAGAGGACTTGAATAATACTATAGAACAAATGTACCTAATAGATCTATACAACACATTACATCCACTAGCACCAGAATACACATTCTTCTCAAACTCACAGAGAACAGTCTCCAGGATAGATCATATGTTGGAACACAAAGCAAGTCCTACTAAATTTAAGAAGACTGAAATCAAATTTAGTATCTAGTCTGACCACAAAAATATGAAACTAGAAATCAAAAACAGAAGGAAAACTGAAATACTCATAATGCATGTAAATTAAGCAATGTACTCCTTAACAGCCAATAGGCCAAAGAAGAAGTCAAAAGAAAAATCAAAAAGTATCTTGACCGTACTAAAAATGAAAACACAACATAAAAACTTATGTGGTGCAGCAAAAGCTGTACAAAAGCTAACAAGTATATAGAGGTATATACTTAAATTTTAAAAAGAGTAAAATTTCATATAAACAACTTTACACCTCAAGAAATTACAAAATAACCAAACTAAGATGAAAATTAGCAAAAGGAAGGAAATAATAAAGATTACAGCACAAATAAAGAAATGAAGACTAGAAAGACAATAGAAAAAATCAAGGAAACTAAATTAGTTTTTTTGAAAGGTAAAGAATATTGACTAACCTTTAGCTAGACTAACCAAGAATAAAGAGAGAAGACTCAAATAAAATTATAAATAAAACAAGAGAGATTACAACTGACCACAGAAATACAAAGGATCATAAGAAGCTATTATGAACAATTATATGCCAACAAATTAGATAACCTAGAAGAAATTAATAAATTCCTATAGTATACAACCTCCCAAGGCTGAATCAAGGAGAAACAGAAAATCTAAATAGATCAATAAAGACCAAAGAGTTTGAGTAATCAAAAACCTCCCAAGAGGGCTTCCCTGGTGGTGCAGTGGTAAGGAGTCTGCCTGCCAATGCAGGGGACACGGGTTTGAGCCCTGGTCCAGGAGGATCCCACATGCTACGGAGCAACTAGGCCTGTGTGCCACAACTACTGAGCCTGCGCTCTAGAGCCCATGAGCCACAACTACTGAAGCCCACGAGCCACAACTACTGAAGCCCGCCCGCCTAGAGCCCGTGCTCCACAACGGGAGAGGCCACTGTATTGAGAAGCCCATTCACCGCAAGGAAGAGTGGCCCCTGCTCGCTGCAACTAGAGAAAGCCCGTGCGCAGCAACGAAGACCCAACACAGCCAAAAATAATAAATAAATAAGATAAATAAATTTATAAAAAAAAAAAAAAAACCTCCCAAGAAAAGTCCAGAACCAGATGGTTTCCCTGGTGAATTCTATTCTAAAGAAGAATTAACATCAATTTTAATCAAATCATAACAAAAAATTGAAGAGGCCAGAACACTTTTGAATTTATTTTATGAGGCCAGCTTTACCCTGACAGCAAAGCCAGGTAAGCACATTACAAGAAACAATTTTGGATTTTTAGGCCAAAATCCCTAAAAAATATGAATGAAAACATTCTGAATAAAATTTTAGCAAATCAAATTCAACAGCACATTAAAAGGAACATACACCATGGTTAAGTGGGATTGATCCCTGGGATGCAAGTTTGGTTCAATATATGCAAATCAATAAAGGTAATTTTCCACATTAATAGAATGAGGAATAAAAATCATATGATCCTCTCAGTAGATGCAGGAAAAAGCATTGGACAAAATTCAACACCCTTCCATTATAAAAGCTCTTAAAAATTGGGAACAGAAGGATATATGTGAGCATATAAAGTCTGTATATGACAAACCCATAAATAACAAAATCAATGGTGAAAAGCTGAAAGCTTTTCTTCTAAAATCAAGCATAAGACATGGGAGCCCACTCTCACCATTCCTACTCAACATAGTAGGAATGGAAGTCCAAGCCAGACCACTTAGGCAAGAAAAAGGAAGAAAAACACCCAAATCAGAAAGGAAGAATTAAAATTGTCTCTATCTGTGGATGGCATGATCTTATATATGTAGAAACCCTAAAGATTCCACCAAAAAATTTTTAGAACTAATAAATGATTTCAGTAGTTGAAGGATGCAAAATCAACATTCAAAAATCAGTTGCATTTCTATAATTAACAATGAAATATCTGAAAGAAAAAACAATCCAATTTATAATAGCATAAAAAACAATAAAATACATAGGAATAAACTTAACCAAGGAGGTGAAAGACCTGTACACTGAAAACTATAAAACACTGATGAAAGAAACTAAAGAAGAAACAAATGAAAAGGTATTTCTTATTTTCACAGAAATAGGAAAAAACAATCCTAAAATTCATATGGAACCACAAAAGACCCTGAATACCCAAAACAATTTTGAGAAAAAAGAACAAAGATGGAGGCATCCCACTTCCTGTTTTCAAACTATACTACAAAGCAATAGAAATCAAATCAAAAGTATGGTACTGGCATAAAACACACACACATAGAACAGTTGAATAGAATAGATAGCACAGAAATAAATCCACAAATACACAGTCAACTAATATTTGAAAAGGGAGCCAAGAATACTCAAGGGGGAAAAGACAATCTCTTCAAGAGGCGATGCTGGGAAAACTAGGTATTCACATGCAAAAGAATGAAATTGGATCCCTATCTTACATCACTCACAAGAATTAACTTAAAATGGGTTAGAGACTAAAATATATAATCTGAAACTGTAAAAATCCTGAAAGAAAAAATGGATAAGCTCCTTTACATTGATGTTGACAATGAGTTTTTAGATATAACACCAAAAGCACAATCAAAAATGGCAAATTTAAACAAGTGGGACTACATCAAACTAAAAAGTTTCTCTACAGCAAAATAAACAATCAACAGAATGAAGAAGAAACCTACTGAATGGGAGAAAATATTTGTAAGCCATATATTAGATAAGATGTTAATATCCCAAATGTGTAAGGAACTCATAAAACTCAATAGCAAAAAAAAAAAAAAAAAAAAAAAAAAAATTAACCTGATTAAAAAATGAGCAGAGGACTTGAATAGACATTTTTCCAAAGACAGGCAAATAGCCAACAAATACATGAAAAGGCATTCAAAATTACTAATCATTATGGAAATACAAATCAAATCCACGGTAAGATATTCCCTCACACCTGTAAGAATGGCTATTGTAAAAAAAGAGATAAATGTTAGTGAGGATGTGCATAAAAGAGGAACCTAGTGCACTGTTAGTGGGAAAGTAAACTGGTGCAGCCACTATGAAAAACAGTATGGAGTTTCCTCACACAATTAGAAATAGAACTATCCTATGATCCAGCATATATAAATATATATATGTATATATATGGAATAATATTCCATTATATATGTAATGGAATAGTGTTCAGGCATTAAAAAAAATAAAGAAAGAAAGAAATCCTGTCATTTACAATGACCTGGATGAACCTTGAGAGAATTATGCTAAATAAAATAAGACAGAGAAACACAAATTCTGTATAATTTTTCTTATACATGGACTCTAAAATAGAAAGTCAAACTTATAGAAACAGAGTAGACTACTGGTTGTCAGTGGTTGCAGGGGTGGGTGGTGGAGAGATGTTGGTCAAAGTGTAACTTCCAATTGCAAGATGAATAAATTCTTGGGATTGAATGTACAGCATGGAAACTATAGTTATCAATACTGTATTACATGCTGGGAAATTGCTAAGAGAGTCAATCTTTATGTGTTCTTGTCACACACACACACACACACAAAATTGTAATTATGTGAGGCAATGGATGTGTTAACTAACCATATTGTGGTAATCATTTTGCAAGATACATTTCAAATCATCACATTGTACACCTTAAACGTACACAAAGTAACATGTCAATTGTATCTCAGTGACATAGGAAAGAAAGGTAAAATGTAGGAGCAAGCTGTAAAAATTTTTAAAAAACTATTAATCATACAAGTGGGATAAAAAAGAAAAAATCACATGATAATATCAATAGATGCAGAAAAAGCATTGGACAAAATCTAACCCATTTATGATAAAAACTCTAAACTAGGAATGGAGAGGAACTTTCTCAACTTGATAAAGTTTATCTGAAAAAAAACCTCAGCTAACATTATACTTAATGTTGAGAAACTCAAAACTTTCCTACTAAGATCATGTACAAGTCAAAGATGGCCCTGCTTACCACCACTATTCAACATCCCACTAGAAGTCCTTGCTAATTTCATAAGGCAAGAAAAGGAAGTAAAAAATACACAGATTGGGAAGGAAGACAAAAATTGGTTTTGTTTACAGATCACATGATCATTTATGTAGAAACTCTGAAAGAACTGACAAAAACAGAAACACCTAGAACTAATAAGTGATTAAAACAATATTGTAGGATATAAGATTAATATACAAATTTCAATTGATTTCTTATATACAAACAATGAATAACTGGAATTTGAAGTTAAAAACACAATACCATTTACATTAGCACCCCGAAAGATGAAATACTTAGGCGTAATTCTAATAAAATATGTTCATGACCTCTACGAGGAAAACTACAAAAGTCTGATGAACAAAATCAAAGAAAAATTATATAAACAGAGAGATAGTCCATGTTCACTTTATTGCGCTTTGCAGATATTACATCTTTTACAAATTGAAGACTGTGATAACCGGCATCAAGCAAATTTATCAGCACCATTTTTCCAACAGCATTTACTCACTTTTGTGTCTCTGTGTCAAATTTTGGTAATTCTTGCAATGTTTCAAACTTTTTCATTATTATCATATTTGTTATGGTTATCTGCGATCAGTGGTCTTTTTTGTTTTATTTATTTTTGGCTGTGTTGGGTCTTCGTTTCTGTGCGAGGGCTTTCTCTAGTTGTGGCAAGCGGGGGCCACTCTTCATCACGGTGCGCAGGCCTCTCACTATCGCGGCCTCTCTTGTTGCGGAGCACAGGCTCCAGACGTGCAGGCTCAATAGTTGTGGCTCACAGGCCCAGTTGTTCCACGGCATGTGGGATCCTCCCAGACCAGGGCTCAAACCTGTGTCCCCTGCATTGGCAGGCGGATTCTTAGCCACTGCGCCACCAGGGAAGCCCCTGTGATCAGTGATCTTTGATGTTACTATTGTAATTGCTTTGGGGTGCCACAAACCATGCCCATATAAGACTGGGAACTTAATAGATAAATGTTGTCTGTGTTCTGACTGCTCCACCAACTGGCTGCTCCCCCATCTCTCTCTCTCTCCTTGGGCATCCCTGTACCCTGAGACACAACAATATTGAAACCAATTTCAGGCCAATTAATACCCCTACAATGGCCTCTAAATATTCAAGTGAAAGGAACAGTCACATGTCTCTCATTTTATATCAAAAGCTAGAAATGATTAAGCTTAGTGAGGAAGGCATATAGAAAGCCACGATAGTCAGGTAGGAAATTAAAAGTATAAGTCCAGTGAATACATGAATGATAAGAAAGCACACAGACTTATTGCTGATATGGATAAAGCTTTAGTTGTCTGGATAGAATATCAAACCAGCTACAACATTCCCTTCAGCCAAAGCCTAATCCATAGCAAGGCCTTAACTCTCCTCAATTCTGTGAATGCTAAGAGAGGTGAGGAAGCCACAGAAGCAAAGTTTGAAGCTAGCAGAGGTTGGTTCATGAGGTTTAGGAAAGAAGCTGTCTTTATAATATAAAAGAACAAGGTGAAGCAGCAAGTGCTGATGTAGAAGCTGCTGCAAGTTATCCAGAAGATCTAGCTAAGGTAATTAAGGAAGGTGGCTACACTAAACAACAGATTTTCTATGTAGACAAAACAGCCTTCTATTGGAAGAAGGCGCCATCTAGGACTTCCATAGCTAAAGAGGAGAAGTCAGTGCTGGATTCAAACTTCAAAGGACAGGCTGACTCTCCTGTTAGGGTCTACTGCAGCTGGCAACAAAGTTGAAGTCAATGCTCATTTACCATTCTGAAAATTCTAGGGCCCTTAAGTATTATGTTAAATTATTCTGCTTGTGCTCTATAAATGGAACAACAAAACCTGGATGACAGCACATCTGTTTACAAAACGGTTTACTGAATACTTTAAGCCTATTATTGAGATCTACCACTCATAAAAAAAAAAAAAAAAAAGATTCCTCTCAAGGTATTAGTGCTCATTGACAATTCACCTATTTTCCCAAGAGCCCTGATGGAGATGTACAAAGAGATTAATGTTGTTTTCATGCCTGCTAACACAACATCCATTCTGCAGCCTATGCATCAAGGAGTCATTTTGACTTTAAAGTTTTATTATTTAAGAAATACATTTTGTAAGGCCATAACTCCCATAGATAGTGATTCCTCTGATGGATCTGAGCAAAGTCAATTTAAAACCTTTTGGAAAGGATTCACCATTCTAGTTGCCACTAAGAACATTTGTGATTCATGGGAAGAGGTCAAAATATCAACATACACAAGAGTATGGAATACGTTGATGCCCACCTTCATGGATGATTTTGAGGGGTTTAAGATTTTAGTGCAGATGTGGTAGAAATAGCAAGGGAACTAGAATTAGAAGTGGAGCCTGAAGATGTGACTGAATTGCTGCAATTTCATGATAAAATTTGCACAGATAAGTTGCTTCTTATGGATGAGCAAAGAAAGTGGTTTCTTGAGATGGAGTCTACTCCTAGTGAAGATGATGTGAAGATTGATGAAACGACAACAAAGGATTTAGAATATTATATAAACTTAGTTGATAAAGCAGCAGCGGAGTTTGAAAGGATTGACTCCAATTTTCATGGAAATTCTACTGTAGGTAAAATGCTATCAAACAGCATTGCACGCTACAGAAAAATCTTTCATGAAAGGAAGAGTCAATTGATGCAGGAAAATTTATTGTGTCTTATTTTAAAAAATTGCCAAAGCCACCCCAACTATGATGTCCCTCAGTAGGCAAATGGATATATAAACTGTGATATATCCAGAGAGTGGAACATTATTCAGCACTAAAAAGAAATGACATTAAATTATGAAAACATATGGGAGAAGTTTAAATGCATATTACTAAATGAAAGAAGCCAATCTGAAAAGGCTACATACCGTATGACTCCAACTATGATATTCTAGAAAGGGCGAAACAATGAAGACAATAAAAAGATCAGTGGTTGCTAGGGGTAGGCATGGGTGAGAAAGATGAATTGGCAAAGCATAGAGGAGTTGGGGGCAGTGAAAATACTCTGTATGATGTTACAACAATGAATATGTGTCATTATAGATTTATCCAAACTCATAGAGTGTACATTATGAAGAGTGAATGAGCCCTAAGATAAATAATGAACTTTCGGTAATTACAATGTGTCAATGTAGAGTAATCCTCAGTAAAAAAAAAAAAGTACCATTCTGGTGAGTAATGTTGGTAATGGGGGAAGGCATGCATGTATGGGGCCAGGGGTATATGGGGAATCTCTGTACGTTCCTTTCAACCTTCCTAAAACTGCTCCAAAAAATTGTCTTTAATTTTTTAAAACTATTATCTACTATCACTGTTATTTTGAAATAGTCTCCTCCAGAACTTGGGCAGAAAGGGCAAGTTGGTCCCCACTCCTAGCCAGTGGCTGGTTTAGCTTCTCTTCTGGCCTATGTTCCTTCTACAGGGTAAAGACTTTGCCGGCAATTATTTGGACACTGGGCCTGCTGTGCCCATCTCTGTCCACCTTCAGACTACTGAAGATTCACTCGAATATCTGGACCTGAAGGTTTGAAGGCCCAAATTACATAGCTTTTCTTTCTACTTTAATAAATATAAATATAACTCTTGGTTAGTCTTCATAGACACAGGACCTGTGGAAGACATCTGGAGTGATTAGCCAAGTTATACACGAGAGTGTATGCCTTAAAATTCAACAAAATGTATGTTTGTATTATGTGTGTTTACGTGTTATGCTTAGTAATAAATATGGGTTTTTTTGGTATCTGATAACTGGATTAAAAACATCAAATATATTTCTATGAGTTCATGGTGGCACTTAAAAAACCAAAATCTTAAAAACAAGAAATCTCACTGGTCACTTTTAGAGATTGTTAATGAAAATTTCTTTATTCTGAAAACTAGTGTTTAATAAAATGTTTAATAAACAGTGTTTAATAAAATGTGACCAAAATTTCCTTTTAGTTTGTGCCTAATAAGCTTAGACCCAGCCTGAAGAAATGAGGTTAAACTAGGCAACACTGATTAAGTCAACTCGGCTCATCCATCTCATGACTCATGCAATGATGAGACCTATGAAAAGGACCCTAACAGTACCAGGGGTCTGCCTTAAGGAGTCACTATGGCCAGATAGGGCTGCAGCCCTTGTCTGGTTGATTTCTCCTCGTGAGCCATGAAGGCAGACCCTAAAAAGAAAAGTGGAGAAGCAGAATTAACCAAGAAGTGTAACAGGCAAGAGCTCATCTCTAAATCACATTCATCCAGAGAAAGCTCTTAGCAGCGAGATTTGCAAAGTTTCAAGGTATCCACCATCAGGTGACAAGGGCTCTAGAATGGTCAACATGCTAGAAACTCATGCATAGAGAACCAGTTTGATCTGGTTAAAAATATGTCATTTCAGGATCTTCATCTCTAATATCATCAGTATACAAAACCCAGAGCACTAAAATTATAATGCCAGTTGGTAGAAAAGTTAATAATAAAAAATATAATAAAAATAATAATAATGCAGATGTGAGACCAACAATAAAATCATCAACAGCAACAACGACTCTTAGATTATGTGTATGCTTCCTCTGTGCCAGGCTCTGTGCTACATACCTTGTTGAATTCTGACAAACACCATTGATTTTCCCCACTTCACATGTGAGGTAACCGGTGACCACAGATAGGTTAAGTAGTCTTCTAATAAGTGGCAGACATGGGATTTGAACCTAGCTATGTCTGGCTCAAATCTTGTGTTAATAAACACTGGGACACACTCCTTCTATCAGTTACAACCTCAGGAAGATGTTGCAAATTATGAGAAAAAAAAAAACCATTGGCATTTTATTTCCAATGATAAAAAAATCATTTCTTCAAGGAACAGGCCCTGCACTTAATCAGTATTTGCCACATGCCATCAAGCTCATTTTCACAGTGGTAATATCTATTTAACAACCAGGGATAAAAGTGATCATCTTTGAAAATGAGGCCACAATCCAGTTAAAATAAAAGTGTTTGGTGCAAGGTAAGCTTTAATTTAATTTAAGTCTTGGAAAACAGCTTGCCCAAAAATGACTTTTGCAAGTCACGTACAGTATTTCAATCTGTCATTTCGTATTGACCTTCACAGGCCTGAAATAAATTGCACTGGACTTGTGAGGCTTGTGAGAATGATATTAAAGTTGGTAATATTTTTAAAATCTTATTTTATATCCACTCTCATTTTAACTTCACTGTGTACAATTCTTGGGAAAAGTGATTTTATAGAGCATTCTTAGATATCTACCAGTTTTCCCATTAATTAGAATTTATGGAAGTTGATTCAATAAATCACTGTAAAGGTAGAATGTATATTCAAGTAAAATGCAGAGAATCACATATTCAGAAGAATAGTCCCTGCAATATTTCGATGCTAAGTAGTGTTTTATTTTAAGGCTTTAAGAAAGTGTGTTTAAGGCCTAGCACTCAGTTTATTAAAGTTTGCAAATGTAAGTAGAATTCAGAATAACTTACTTTAATTAAATCTTACCTCGTTGAATATAACTCTTCTATAATCTATTTCTCCTATTTTAATTTTCACTTTTCAATAACCTCATAATAGAAATTAGTCTTCTTTAATGTGTGGCACCTTTTGCTTTGTTGGCCAATGTGGAACTCAATTTTGCGTCATACATTCTGCCTATTTCACTTTATAGTCAGACATTCTCTACTAATGTTGGGAATAATCAATTGTTGAAATAATTAATAACATGTTACTTCAAAAAATAGCATTTAAACAATATAAATATATTTTTTAACATCTTTATTGGAGTATAATTGCTTTACAATGGTGTGTTAGTTTCTGCTTTATAACAAAGTGAATCAGTTATACATATACATATGTTCCCATATCTCTTCCCTCTTGCATCTCCCTCCCTCCTACCCTCCCTATCCCACCCCTCTAAGTGTTCACGAGCTCATCTCCCTGTGCTATGCGGCTGCTTTCCACTAGCTACCTATTTTACGTTTGGTAGTGTATATATGTCCATGCCACTCTCTCACTTTGTCACAGCTTACCCTTCCCCCTCCCCATATCCTCAAGTCCATTCTCTAGTAGGTCTGTGTCTTTATTCCTGTCTTGCCACTAGGCTCTTCATGACCTTTTTTTTTTTTTTTCCTTAGATTCCATATATATGTGTTAGCATACTGTATTTGTTTTTCTCTTTCTGACTTACTTCACTCTGTATGACAGACTCTTAACTCCATCCACTTCACTACAAATAACTCAATTTTGTTTCTTTTTATGGCTGAGTAATAAGAATATAAATATTAAAGTGATGTTAAGCAAACACTAGGACATGTGGTACACATAATTAGAATCTTCTAGAAGGGTGGAAAATTATACACTATAGTACTTTAATATTTCTAAGTAAAAAGTTTCAAAAACTACAAAATGCTTTATAATCACAAATAAAATAATAAAACTCTTCTATAGGAGGTTATGTCTTTCATTTTCATTTTAATAGATTATCTTAATTACCTTATCATCTATTTGTATTTTTTTAAAAAATAACCCCAAATTGGCTTCTCAATAAAGATATCTGTAAAACTGGAAAGGAAAAGATTTTCCACCCTAGAATTCTAGTCCAAGCAGACTACTAGTTAACAGGGTGTATAAAACAAGAATAATTTTAGACTGCAAAGTTTCCCCCATCTCTTTATAGCGAGCCATAGGGAGGATGTGCTCCACATATATGAGACTAAACCAAGAAAAAGAAAGAAAAGAGATACAGAAAATAGGAGACCCAGCATAAGAGACAGGTGAAGCATCTCACAACTGGATAGTTATGAAGGGAGAGCCCAGAATGACAGCTGTGCCCAGATAACAAGGGCAGCTGGTCTAGAGGGAGGTAGAAGTTTCCAGAGTAAAAGCATAGACAGAGTAACTGAAGTCTATAAATGTCTTGAGAGGAGATTCAGAGATTGCCAGAGAATTTAGTGACGACTTAGTGGCAACTACCTAGAAAGTAAGTAAAAGAAAAAAAAAAACAAAACAACAACAACAAACAACAACTAAACTAAACTAAATTAAAAACAAAGCAATTATTCACTCTAGGAAAAACAGAAAATGTTCAAGAAAAGGTTTTTTTATTCCCCAGCACAGCCCTCAGTAGAATTTATTAGTGATATTACACACTGAACATTAATAAAAAATGCAACATTAACTGCATTAAGAATATTAAGAACCTGAGTATAGTTGGGGACAGGGGTAGTAAAGAAAGACAAATCGTGATATTCTTTTGTGTAAAATCCATAGATAATGCCCCAAATTAAAATAATACTAAGAAGGAGAAGAACAGGAAGAAGTTGTTAAGAAGTAGCAATACAGGAGATTAACCAAGATGGCGGAGTAGAAGGACGTGCTCTCACTCCCTCTTGCGAGAGCACCAGAATCACAACTGTCTGCTGGACAATCATTGACAGGAAGACCCTGGACTTCACCAAGGAGGATACCCCACGTCCAAGGACAGAGGAGAAGCCACAGTGAGACGGTAGGAGGGGCGCAATCAGAGTAAAATCAAATCCCATAACTGCTGGGTGCATGACTCACAGACTGGTGAACACTTATACCACAGAACTCCACCCACTGGAGTGAAGGTTCTGAGCCCCACGTCAGGCTTCCCAACCTGGGGGTCCGGCAAAGGGAGGAGGAATTCCTAGAGAATCAGACTTTGAAGTCTAGTGGGAATTGATTGCAGGACTGTGACAGGACTGGGGGAAACAGAGACCCCACTCTTGGAGGGCACACACAAAGTAATGTGTGCATCGGGACCCAGGGGAAGGAGCAGTGACCCTGGGGGAGACTGAACCAGACGTACCTGCTGGTGTTGGGGGGTCTCCTGCAGAGGCGAGTGGTGGCTCTGTTTCACCGTGGGGATAAGGACACTGGCAGCAGAGGTCCTGGGAAGTTCTCCTTGGTGTGAGCCCTTCCAGAGTCTGCCATTAACCCCACCAAAGAGCACAGGTAGGCTCCAGTGTTGGGTTGCCTCAGGCAAAACAACCAACAGGGAGGGAACCCAGCCCCACCCATCAACAGTCAAGTGGATTAAGGTTTTACTGAGCTCTGATCGCCACAGCAACAGGGAGGGAACCCAGCCCCACCCATCAACAGTCAAGTGGATTAAGGTTTTACTGAGCTCTGACCGCCACAGCAACAGTCAGCTCTACCCACCACCAGAGACTCCCATCAAGCCTCTTAGATAGCCTCAACCACCAGAGGGCAGACAACAGAAGCAAGAAAAACTACAATCCTGCAGCCTGTGGACCAAAAACCACAGTTACAGAAAGACAGAGAAGATGAAAAGGCAGAGGGCTATGTACCAGATGAAGGAACAAGAAAAAACCCCAGAAAAACAACTAGATGAAGTGGAGATAGGCAACCTTCCAGAAAAAGAATTCAGAATAATGATAGTGAAGATGATCCAGGACCTCGGAATAAGAATGGAGGCAAAGATTGAGAAGATGCAAGAAATGATTAACAAAGACCTAGAAGAATTAAAGAACAAACAAACAGAGATGACCAATACAATAACTGAAATGAAAACTACACTAGAAGGAATCAATAGCAGAATAACTGAGGCAGAAGAACGGATAAGTGACCTGGAAGACAGAATGGTGAAATTCACTGCTGCGGAACAGACTAAAGAAAAAAGAATGAAAAGAAATGAAGACAGCCTAAGAGACCTCTGGGACAACATTAAACGCAACAACATTCGCATTATAGGGGTCCCAGAAGGAGAAGAGAGAGAGAAAGGACCAGAGAAAATATTTGAAGAGATTATAGTCGAAAACTTCCCTAACATGGGAAAGGAAATAGCCACCCAAGTCCAGGAAGCGCAGAGAGTCCCATACAGAATAAACCCAAGGAGAAACACACCGAGACACATAGTAATCAAAGTGGCAAAAATTAAAGACAAAGAAAAATTACTGAAAGCAGCAAGGGAAAAACGACAAATAACATACAAGGGAACTCCCATAAGGTTAACAGCTGATTTCTCAGCAGAAACTCTGCAAGCCAGAAGGGAGTGGCATGAAATACTTAAAGTGATGAAAGGGAAGAACCTACAACCAAGATTACTCTACCCAGCAAGGATCTCATTTAGATTTGATGGAGAAATCAAAAGCTTTACAGACAAGCAAAAGCTAAGAGAATTCAGCACCACCAAACCAGCTCTACAACAAATGCTAAAGGAACTTCTCTAAGTGGGAAACACAAGAGAAGAAAAGGACCTACAAAAACAAACCCAAAACAATTAAGAAAATGGTCATAGGAACATACATATCGATAATTACCTTAAACGTGAATGGATTAAATGCCCCAACCAAAAGACATAGACTGGCTGAATGGATACAAAAACAAGACCCATATATATGCTGTCTACAAGAGACCCACTTCAGACCTAGGGATACATACAGACTGAAAGTGAGGGGATGGAAAAAGATATTCCATGCAAATGGAAATCAAAAGAAAGCTGGAGTAGCTATACTCATATCAGATAAAATAGACTTTAAAATAAAGAATGTTACAAGAGACAAGGAAGGACACTACATAATGATCCAGGGATCAATCCAAGAAGAAGATATAACAATTATAAATATATATGCACCCAACATAGGAGCACCTCAATACATAAGGCATCTGCTAACAGCTATAAAAGAGGAAATCGACAGTAACACAATAATAGTGGGGGACTTTAACACCTCACTTACACCAATGGACAGATCATCCAAAATGAAAATAAATAAGGAAACAGAAGCTTTAAATGACACAATAGACCAGATAGATTTAATTGATATATATAGGACATTCCATCCAAAAACGGCAGATTACACGTTCTTCTCAAGTGCACACGGAACATTCTCCAGGATAGATCACTTCTTGGGTCACAAATCAAGCCTCAGTAAATTTAAGAAAATTGAAATCATATCAAGCATCTTTTCTGACCACAACGCTATGAGATTAGAAATGAATTACAGGGAAAAAAACGTAAAAAAGACAAACACATGGAGGCTAAACAATACGTTACTAAATAACCAAGAGATCACTGAAGAAATCAAACAGGAAATAAAAAAATACCTTGAGACAAATGACAATGAAAACACGACGACCCAAAACCTATGGGATGCAGCAAAAGCGGTTCTAAGAGGGAAGTTTATAGCTATACAAGCCTACCTAAAGAAACAAGAAAAATCTCAAGTAAACAATCTAACATTACACCTAAAGAAACTAGAGAAAGAAGAACAAACAAAACCCAAAGTTAGCAGAAGGAAAGAAATCATAAAGATCAGAGCAGAAATAAATGAAATAGAAACAAAGAAAACAATAGCAAAGATCAATAAAACTAAAAGTTGGTTCTTTGAGAAGATAAACAAAATTGATAAGCCATTAGCCAGACTCATCAAGAAAAAGAGGGAGAGGACTCAAATCAATAAAATCAGAAATGAAAAAGGAGAAGTTACAACAGACACCACAGAAATACAAAACATCCTAAGAGACTACTACAAGCAACTTTATGCCAATAAAATGGACAACCTGGAAGAAATGGACAAATTCTTAGAAAGGTATAACCTTCCAAGACTGAATCAGGAAGAAACAGAAAATATCAACAGACCAATCACAAGTAATGAAATTGAAACTGTGATTAAAAATCTTCCAACAAACAAAAGTCCAGGACCAGATGGCTTCACAGGTGAATTCTATCAAACATTTAGAGAAGAGCTAACACCCATCCTTCTCAAACTCTTCCAAAAAATTGCAGAGGAAGGAACTCTCCCAAACGCATTCTATGAGGCCACCATCACCCTGATACCAAAACCAGACAAAGACACTACAAAAAAAGAAAATTACAGACCAATATCACTGATGAATATAGATGCAAAAATCCTCAACAAAATACTAGCAAACAGAATCCAACAACACATTAAAAGGATCATACACCACGATCAAGTGGGATTTATCCCAGGGATGCAAGGATTCTTCAATATACGCAAATCAATCAATGTGATACACCATATTAACAAATTGAAGAAGAAAAACCATATGATCATCTCAATAGATGCAGAAAAAGCTTTTGACAAAATTCAACACCCATTTATGATAAAAACTCTCCAGAAAGTGGGCATAGAGGGAACCTACCTCAACATAATAAAGGCCATATATGACAAACCCACAGCAAACATCATTCTCAATGGTGAAAAACTGAAAGCATTTCCTCTAAGATCAGGAACGAGACAAGGATGTCCACTCTCACCACTATTATTCAACATAGTTCTGGAAGTCCTAGCCACGGCAATCAGAGAAGAAAAAGAAATAAAAGGAATACAAATTGGAAAAGAAGAAGTAAAACTGTCACTGTTTGTGGATGACATGATACTATACATAGAGAATCCTAAAACTGCCACCAGAAAACTGCTAGAGCTAATTAATGAATATGGTAAAGTTGCAGGTTACAAAATTAATGCACAAAAATCTCTTGCATTCCTATACACTAATGATGAAAAATCTGAAAGAGAAATTATGGAAACACTCCCATTTACCATTGCAACAAAAAGAATAAAATACCTAGGAATAAACCTACCTAGGGAGACAAAAGACCTGTATGCAGAAAACTATAAGACACTGATGAAAGAAATTAAAGATGATACCAACAGATGGAGAGATATACCATGTTCTTGGATTGGAAGAATCAACATTGTGAAAATGAGTATACTACCCAAAGCAATCTACAGATTCAATGCAATCCCTATCAAATTACCAATGGCATTTTTTACGGAGCTAGAACAAATCATCTTAAAATTTGTATGGAGACACAAAAGACCCCGAATAGACAAAGCAGTCTTGAGGCAAAAAAATGGAGCTGGAGGAATCAGACTCCCTGACTTCAGACTATACTACAAAGCTACAGTAATCAAGACAATATGGTACTGGCACAAAAACAGAAACATAGATCAATGGAACAAGATAGAAAGCCCAGAGATTAACCCACGCACCTATGGTCAACTAATCTATGACAAAGGAGGCAAAGATATACAATGGAGAAAAGACAGTCTCTTCAATAAGTGGTGTTGGGAAAACTGGACAGCCACATGTAAAAGAATGAAATTAGAATACTCCCTAACACCATACACAAAAATAAACTCAAAATGGATTAGAGACCTAAATATAAGATTGGCCACTATAAAACTCTTAGAGGAAAACATAGGAAGAACACTCTTTGACATAAATCACAGCAAGATCTTTTTCGATCCACCTACTAGAGTAATGGAAATAAAAACAAAAATAAACAAGTGGGACCTAATGAAACTTCAAAGCTTTTGCACAGCAAAGGAAACCATAAACAAGACGAAAAGACAACCCTCAGAATGGGAGAAAATATTTGCAAATGAATCAACGGACAAAGGATTAATCTCCAAAATATATAAACAGCTCATTCAGCTCAATATCAAAGAAACAAACACCCCAATCCAAAAATGGGCAGAAGACCTAAATAGACATTTCTCCAAAGAAGACATACAGACGGCCACGAAGCACATGAAAAGATGCTCAACATCACTAATTATTAGAGAAATGCAAATCAAAACTACAATGAGGTATCACCTCACTCCTGTTAGAATGGGCATCATCATAAAATCTACAAACAACAAATGCTGGAGAGGGTGTGGAGAAAAGGGAACCCTCTTGCACTGTTGGTGGGAATGTAAATTGATACAGCCACTATGGAGAACAATATGGAGGTTCCTTAAAAAACTAAAAATAGAATTACCATATGACCCAGCAATCCCACTACTGGGCATATACCCAGAGAAAACCGTAATTCAAAAAGACACGTGCACCCGAATGTTCATTGCAGCACTATTTACAATAGCCAGGTCATGGAAGCAACCTAAATGCCCATCAACAGACGAATGGATAAAGAAGTTGTGGTACATATATACAATGGAATATTACTCAGCCATAAAAAGGAACGAAATTGAGTCATTTGTTGAGAAGTGGATGGATCTAGAGACTGTCATACAGAGTGAAGTAAGTCAGAAAGAGAAAAACAAATATCGTATATTAATGCATGTATGTGGAACCTAGAAAAATGGTACAGATGAGCCAGTTTGCAGGGCAGAAGTTGAGACACAGATGTAGAGAATGGACATATGGACACCAAGGGGGGAAAACTGCGATGAGGTGGGGATGGTGGTGTGCTGAATTGGGCGATTGGGATTGACATGTATACACTGATGTGTATAAAACTGATGCCTAATAAGTACCTGCAGTATAAAAAAACAAACAAAACAACTAATACTAAACTTTCATTGGGTTATTTGTATGGAAATATGTTAATATAAATGTTTCAGACATTACATGAAATTTCTAAAAATCTTATATTTGTATTTGTATGGAAATATGTATGGAAATATGTTAATATAAATGTTTCAGACATTACATGAAATTTCTAAAAATCTTATATTTGTATTTGTATGGAAATATGTATGGAAATATGTTAATATAAATGTTTCAGACATTACATGAAATTTCTAAAAATCTTATATTTGTATTTGTATGGAAATATGTATGGAAATATGTTAATATAAATGTTTCAGACATTACAGGAAACGTCTAAAAATCTTATATGTTCTGGTATAATGTTATAAGTAATAATCCTAGTTATTACTTTGAAATGTATATCTCAGAAATAACTAATTTTCTTGTCAACTGCATTATTATGAACTTTCATCAAATCTTTAACAATGGTCATTTTTAAGTCTTTTGTCATTTACAGACAGTTCTGGGTGTACTCTGATGATTTTGCAAATATGTTCCTATAAAAGGGTTTCATCTTCAAGAAATTCATGGAAAAGACTCTGACAAGTACAGGTTTCTGGTAACTGACTGTACTGCTGAACTGAATGAATAAGCATTTTCAGAACTCTAATGAAAAACTGATGAACTCATAAAAGTGCTAACAAAAGATCAAGATGAAAAAAAAAGAAATTAATTACATGGGACTGAGTGAACTGATGAGGATGAGTATAATTTTTGTGACTTTCTGTCTGAATTAAAAAAAAAAAAAATCCCACAAGGACTCAGAGGCAAAGAATATACAAATCAATTTTCACTGCAAAGTAAAGGAGCTGTTACAGTGGAGGATTACTGGACTGAATGTCAATATTATGACATAGTATAAGTGTGTTTCATGTTTGGTAATTGCAATCATTGTTGCTTTTGTTGTGGTCATCCATGTACAATGCTTGGTGTCAGTCTATTTATCTCTTGTAAAAATAAAATACAGGGTGTGTGTGTGGAAAAAAAAAAACAAAAAAACAATTCAATAAAACATGGGCAAAAGATGTGAACAGATGCTACAAAAATACTGACAAATATGTGTGTGTATATATCGTATGTCATATATGATACAACATATATGATATGTTCAGGATAAGTTTCTCAATATCATTAATCATTAGAAAAATAAAGTTCTCAAGTGTGATATAGTTTCACACCTACTAGAATGACAATAAAAAAGATAGTAATAAATGTCAAAAAGTGTGTGGTGGGGATGTAATGCACAGCGTGGTGATAGTTAACAATTCTGTATTGAATGTTTGAAAGTTCCTAAGAGAGTAGGTATTTAAAAAAATGTTTAAGAGAGTAGATCTTAAAAGTTCTCATCACATGTCAGTTTGTAAATTTGTAAAGTGATGGATTTTAACTAAAAAAAAAAAAAAAAAAAAAAAAAAAAAGAAGTAGCAATACAAACATGTTACTTACGGATATGGAAGTGAATTCTGAAGAAATACAATAGAAATGTTGGAGGTAGTTGCCTTTAGGAAAAGGGAAATGAGATGAAGGGTAGAATCAGGGCTGGTCATTCTTAATATTTTGGAATTAGATGTTTGAAACTATTGTTGGTATAACTATACTACATATAATCTGCATTGTATATAAATGCATTGTATTTAGGAGAGCAAGTTAGAAAATCCGAAGTTTAGTCTGTAGAAAATAACCAAATTTCACGACATTCGATAATGTCTTGAAAGAATTCTTAATAAGCTATGCTATCATTCTATCAACAACAAAATACATGGTCTGTATAATATAACTTCCGTTTGAAATTTATATAGAATTTACATCTAACACAGTACATGTTTTTAGGTCTCATGTGCATTTTAGCAGTCAGTTAGCCCTGACGATGCAGAAAAGCATGTGAGCCAGGCTCTTCAAACTTGGTTTTACTAGCACAATGGAATCATAATTTTCTGAATGAAATATATACAAAGAAACACCTTGAGGTTTTAACAGTAGCAAACCATAACACAAGATCTAATTTAATTAAAATCACTTAATATTATAAAGTTCATAATTTCCATTTGATGTACATTCCAAATGCTGCATTTATGCATTTAATTCAAAAACCAGACTGGGGACCGTTCATCAAGTACTCATCACATGGGCATTCAGAGATGAATGATGTAACCAAGGTGTCTGCCTCATGAGTCTGCTCATTCAGTAAGTACGATATTCTAAAATTCTCAGAAAAATGCTAAAATTCCCTTATTTATATTTTTATGTTCCTTAGACAAACCATGTTCTCAAGTTAAGATCACTAGATCAGTCTCTTTAATTAAAGGTAAGAGATCTCCTTCAATTTAGGTGCAGTTGATTAGAGTGAGAATAGGATGAAAATGGACAGCTCTATATTCATGAAAAGACTTTTCCAAAGTATTCTTAATACATCTTACTTGGAACCTAGAATTCCTTTTCCTCTGGGAATAATACCAAAACGGGAGCAGCTAATATATTAAGAGTGTGTTTGGTGTTCCTGGGAACCTATAGCTTATTTATTTTCTATTGGCTATAATCACACATGTGTATTTGGATATGCAAATATATTCAGATCATGTTTTGTGTCTAAAAGAATTAGTAGTGTTGTCAATTGGTGTAGTTAGAAGTTTTTCTTTCCTTACTCCTTTCTGAAGGCACATAGAGCACTAAAATACAGACGTGTGCCCAGATGTTTCAGGCAGCCTATGTTTCAGCATGAAATTCGATATTGGATGGTATATTATTTTCTCATTCCCATCAACATTTTTTGCGTGGACTGCATTATGCATAGCCTAGGATTTTGGGGAGGAGGTATACAAATTAATTCTCATTGCTATGAACAATTTGCTTCCAGGTATAACGCCAAGAAAAAGAAGAAAAAGGACTTTTGCAGTAAAGTCATTTCAATATGAATCTATTAAAATCTATTCAAATAAAGAGCTTTGAGAAAATAAACTTTTTAAAAACATTATTTTGAAACAAATATAATTTCAAAATAGACAAACATGGACAAGCTCTGTCTTGGGCATGTTACTGTATATGTATGACTTTCTCATTTCAAAAGAAAGGGACCTTTTTGTAAATACCCTTTTCTAAAATGTGGGGGAACAATTTCCATTGCAAAGTAGGTTTTGCACAGTCTCTGCAATCATACCTAAATTATTAATTTTGTTAATCAGTATATTCCCTTTACAGATATTGTAGAGGGAGATTGGTCCCACTCCCTGTCCAAACTTTCACACAATATTAGTTAGCAAATTTTTATTTTTTAAACGAAGACAGTATTAAACCCAGTCAATGCTCCCTTGTCTTATATAAGATCTATGATGCAAACTACTTATAACAAAAAAATTGGTATATTTCATTACAGTTTACACAAAGGAATTTGGTCTATAGTTCCACTACACATACGATTTGCATTTCATAACTGAACAGTTCCCCTCCCCAAACCCACTACAAATAATTTTTTAGATGTATAATTAGAACACCTGCCTCAAATCCTTTGAAGGGTTTTTAGTTCATTTCTTGGAGAAGCGTTCTGGCTGTTTCTTTTCTAATCAAAGTTACTTTGGTAAATTGCTTTTCAACCAGACCTCGGAATATTAGCTAAGGCTGGCTATGGCCTTGTCGCAATTTGAATATTAACAGTCATAGTTTTACAGCCGCTCCGTGTTGAGTAATGCGCTGTAACTCCCACAATTCAGCCGTCGTCGTTTCTTCCCTTCCGCAGCTGGCCCTGGCCCTTGGAATGTTTGCGGGGTGTCACCGTGGATGTGCTCAGAGCAGAGGTATATGGCATCATTTGGAGAAACATTGCGTTAATAACCAGAGTTCAAGGGCAAAGGATATAAACGGAGCAAATTACAAGTCTGAACAGATATATAGCTTTTGCTAAAAGGGACATGGGCTGCTACTTTATTTACTGGGCACTGGTGCACTTGCAGAAGGTGCCGGAATGCATGAAGGCATTTTTAAACAATCACATCACAGTTTAAGAAAACAACACAAATTTTCAGGCTAGAAAGAAAGGCAGTACAAAGATCAATGAGCCTGGGTTTCCTAATGAGAGGATACTATTTGCTATAAAGTACCTAAAGTTTCCGGGGCAATTTCACAGATGATAATATCATTTTACGTGCCACCATGAAGGGATAGCAGAAGCCTGCTGGAAACCTAAATTCAATAGATCATGTCAAACTGCACCCTGGCCCAATTTTGTCCAGGATTTCTTGCTGTGATTATTGTGCTATGATTATCTTAACCAGGGGTTACCACCTTAGTTCAAAATTAACATCATGAAAGAGTGATTTATAAAAATGTTATATTTTATTTTTATATGTGAAGGGCTTCAGGGCTACCTCAATAATGAAATAAAAAGGGAACCAAAAATTCAAAAGAAGGGAAGCAAAAATAATTTTTTAAAAAGGAACAAAAGGACTTTATTAATAATCAAAAAAGAAATAATTTTCATCTATTAATTACCAAATATTTAAATTAATATTCTCAGTAACACTGAGTATACTGTAAAATATGTGACCTAATATTTTCCTATTGGTAGGATGGAAGGCTATAACTTTTTTTTTTTTTTTTTTTTGGTAAAGTAGCTTGGAAACTATTACAAAACTATCAAAATGTCCATAAAGCATGGTCTATTTGTTCCATTTAAAAATTTATTTGAAATCAATAATTTCAAACATGTAAATTTTGCCTTAAGATGTCCCTTACTGTAGTATTTACTTTACTGAAATGTAGAAGCAACCTGAATATCCAACAATGGGGAAATGTTTAAGCAAATTTTATATACACTCCATGAAATATTATGTTATTATTAAAATTGATGAATAGGGCTATTCTCTACTAATATTAAAAATTATTTTGACATAATATTATATGAAACAATCCCACAGGATTCAAACGTACTTCCTCCTTTATAAAAGTATTTAAGCATCCAAAAAGAATTCAAAAAAGAAACATGCATGAATTTATGTGTGTACTTATTTATTTGCTTCTTTTCTTTTTTTGTATATGCTATCAGTATTAGCCTGATGATTTATTATGTTCCTTTAAATTTTTCTGTTTTCTAAACTTATAGTATTAAAATATAGTACTTAAAAGAGAAATGCATGTGGCTAAGTTCTTTCTCCCCCTGCTCACTTTTCAACACAATGAGATAAAGCACATCTTTCTGACATGATTCAGTCTCACTTACTGCTATTTTAAACGTGGCTTTCATTTTCTTGGTGGTGATAGTGGCGAAGCAGAGGGGGGTGGTTTATATTCTAAAGCACAATTAGACAAGAATAATATTTCCCTCACATATTAAAAAAAAAAAAAAAAAGCCACTATATTCTCCAAACTCTCCAACTATATTGTTCTCAGAAGTGACTGCATCAGCGTTCAGCCGGGACTGCCTTATTCCCTGACATGAGATGTATTACCTTCGGCTCGGCAGCTTGTACAGGACGAAATACTCACGGTGAACCGACACGTCGTCCTTCAGTTGCCAAAGAAGAGCCTGGATGATACAATAGCTCTCTACCAGCCCCATTTCCATGATGCTTCAGGACATATTTTTTTTTCCTGTTATCCGTCTGCCTGCTTCAATCCCTGCTCTTAGCCTAATAAGTTTTAAAAAGGACACTTCTTAAATCAAATTACCAAAACCACGCTCTGTCATCTTTTTGCAAGGATAAACAAAACATTCAAATTGCTCATGACTTTTAAACACGTAAGAGCCAGTCAAATTATGAAAATTTTACACATTCTAATGTGGAAACGATATCTCTAGAACACATCTTTCTATCTCATTTTATTCTTTTTGAAATAAAGTTTTGTTAAGCATATAATATCCAATTGTCATATTTGTATGCTGCAGAGAGCATCTAAAGTACATTGCCCCCCCCCCCATGTTTTTAAACCTATTTTCAATGATTTTAATATTTCCTGAGATAAGAGGATGCAACTGTTCAGGTCTGATTTCATACTGTTCCTCAGATCCTGATAGGGCATCATTCACATACCACAAAAACAGGACTTGGAAACCGTTTGCAGTTTGGGAAGGGGAGGTTTAGGGATGTTTTGATGGCGAAATGATTTGTCAAACATCAGTCCTAAATTATGCGAGGTTCTTCGCCCTCCACTTTGCCAGAGTGCGTTTTGCTTTCTCCCACAGAGATAGAATAGAAACTCATCTTCAAAACCTAAACATTCCAAGCCGGGTCCTTTTGTGCCTGCGTCTTGCTCTCCCGGCTCGGTGCCGGCCGGCGCGGAGAGCGCGCGTATTTACATTCCCGGCGCCCCGCCGCTCGGACCCCGGCTGGGAGACAGGCCGTCCATCATCCACCCCCCTGCCGCCGAGCTTGCCGCCTCGGCCAATCAGGCAGCAGGTGGGGCCGCACCTGCGGGACCGCCCGCCGCATCCCTCCTCATCCCTCCGCTCTCCTCCTCGAGCCTTGCGGGGCTGGAGGTGCCTTTGCGAGCCCTTGCTTTCTCCAAGGCCAGAACCGGACAGGTACGCTCAGGTGACATGGACGGTGTGTGCTCTGAGCCCGCCGCTGGCGGCCAGGGGGGCGGCAGGATCGCTGGGGGATTCGTTTTCCCTTAATGCACACGCTGCTTTGGATTGTGTTTGTGGACCCACGGGCCCTCACTGGGTTTAGTCTCTAAAAACTGGAAGAATTATGATGCTTAACTTTGGGAGGCAAGTGTAAGTGAAGAACACATTTAAGTGATAGAATTCGTTGCCTCTGGTCTGTTTCTGTGATAGTATGAAGTTTGCCAGTCAAGTCTGAACTCGACATGGTCTCTTGCACGCTTCAGGCAATATTCCCCCAAGACCTAAGTGAACAGTATTAACAAAGCACTAATAACTAGTCTCCATAGGGTGCAAAAACTACCCCAAACAAAACCTAACCTAGATCTTAAGGGCCATGAGAACAGATTGCAACAATTCAGAAAAAGAGCTGAACCTCAAATCACAGGAAATCTTTTCCAAATACTCAAACTAATTGTATTGCAAGCACCTTGCCTTTGTAGTTCTGAGTTCCTAGGCTGTTCTGTGAAGGCAGCTTCCGACACCCTCCCCTCCCTTATATGTTCCAAGAGTGTCTATACAGTTGTCAGTTACGCCCAGACAAGGCCTTGGAACAAAACAGACAGTGCTGCTGGTGGCTTCAAGGCTTCGAGGTTTCTCAGAAAAAGCATATTTCCTAAAAAAAACAAAAACAAAAAATCCCAGCAACCACAGCAGCAAGCATCATCCCCCAACCCTCCACCCCTGTCTTGTTTCTGAATCATAAATCACAAAAAAGAGAGAGAGCAGTGACTCCAGCTTTCCTGCCTTTAACAACTGGAACTGATAATGCCAAAAAGGAAGAGAAACAAACGTTTGAGCCATATCGCTGCAGGGGGAAGGTGCACATGGGTAGTTCCAGGTTTGCCATTTGTTAGAGACCTCCCAGGGCTAGGAAGGGTCTCTCCTCAAAGTTAGTGCTTCTCAAATCTGGCTTCTCAGGAGACTCACCTGGGGGGGTTTAAGAAAATAACAGTGCCCAGAGCAACATTCTGATTCTCTTGGTCTAGGGTGGGGTCTGGACAGAAGTACTTTGGAAAATCTTTCCAGTCATTGGAATGCACAGTCCTCCAGCTGCACATTCCAATTTTGTTCTGTTTTACGGGATATATGAATGGGATTCATGGGGTATTATTCTGTTCTGTTTCATGGGATACAAGTGTCCCCTCTCCTTCATCCTTTACTCTCCCCCCCAAACACAGCACAGAACCCACATTGGGTAAACAAAGTCTCTGTCTCTTGTCTTTGTGAATTTAAAAAAATTTTTATTGAAATATAGTTGATTTACAATATTGTGTTAGTTTCAGGCATACAGTAAAGTCATTCAGTTGTGTATATATATATATATATATTCTTTTTTACATTCTCTTCCATTATAGGTTATTACAAGATACTGAGTATAGTTTTTCCTTATCCATCACTCACTCCTATTCACATTCTGGTCTGTTCATTCTAGGTACTAAAAATGTATCATTCCTCATTTTAATACCTTGAGAGCAGGGGGTTTTTGCTATTGATATTTTTATGTTTTCATTATTATATAAAATACTGGCTGGGGTGGAGAGGGATGGAGGGCATGTGATAGACTTGCTGAGGAATTCTGAAGTCTAAAATATTTTTCCCAGAAAGTTGCACCTGCAGTTTGTGGCTTTTATTCATCTGCTTTAGGACCACCTTGAGCCACCCTAGATCGCCCTCCAACGTCTAGATCCACATTCTGTATGATCAGAGAATCCTTACTGTTCACCAAAGTGGAACTAGAGTTTCTCTTTCCCTGGACTTTTTGTGCTCTCCGTGGCCAGCAGTGCAGCATTGCTGGATTATGTTGTACACTTTTCCTTGAGAGATAGATGATCTGTTCTTTGATTAGACACACTGACCTTTTACAGGTGTTGATCATTGATCTTGATCTGGGCTGGATAGAAAGCTCTTGACTCCGAAAAGTTCCTCTGCTGCCAACAGCAGAGTGAAATTCAATTTCTGCGTCCACACAGCCACTGCAGCAGGATTTCTCCTCAATTAGGATTTCTCTCGTTATTCTTTTACTTTTATTAAGCAAGCTGCAGCCTCTGCTTTCCAGCTCTGGCTTTTAGTTACGGTAATCAATTTTTCAGTGTAACTGGCTGTAATTGTTGGCTTGGATATTGAGCTTTCATGAGGCTTAGACATAGTGTGTTCCCATGAAGGGTCTTTTCCATACCTCGTAGACAGATGGGTAATAATACCATACATTAATACCTCCACATTGGTTTATGTGTGTTTGACCATAGTGCAAGCATAATTATTTTTGCCCAGTAAAAGCTATTAGAGATCTATTTGGTAGGTTTTACGATCAATAGCTCCTGTGATATTTGTGTAGCAGCCACAGAATAATCAATTGAAGGTCATATAAAGTAAATTAGCATCCTCCTATAATGATTCTTTTTTCTAGATGGGAATTGGGTTTTATTATTTCATCAGGAGCCTCTCACAACGCATGCTCTGTCTGTTTGAGAAAGAGAGAGATGAAAGTTGTGGGTGTGTTTTGAACATAGTATTAATATCCATTACTCGAATTTATGTTATCGGATTATTGAATTAGCGGATTCACACTGGAATTCCTTCAAAACCCTTTCTTATGGACTCAGTGCCACAGTTAATAACAGGTGGGAGCACACGGACATCTTTTGACGCACGGTGGAGTGAGTCACTTTGCAAAAGTCAATCTTCATATCTGTCTCTTTAAAGCAAATTTAGAGTTGGTTAAGTGTGTTCTATTGACAGTGTGACTGAGTTTCTCTCTTCAAACCCTTTTGGAGAGTGACTAGTGAACTAAGCAGGGGATGGAGGCCAGAATGCTGAATACACTAATGCCCACCGGGAGCTCAAGGTGCAACCGAGGTCAAGGTGGAGTGGGGAAGGGCTCTGCACCTGCTTTCCTGGGGGGCTTCTCCCTCAACCGAGATGCCTAACCTGGATTTCAGATTTGCGGTGTGAGCCAGAGCGATGGCCGTGCCTCTATAAAAGATTGCAATTTGCCAACCAGAGGCACGCAATCCCCCAACTGTCTTAAAGGGACCCATTTTCAGAGTTTAGCCTTTCTTTTCGTGGGTGCAATCAGTTGTGCACTGAAAAACTGCAGCCACAGTTGGATAACTGCAGGCACAACAGGCCACGAGAGGCCTCTTTGCTCCAAATTTTGTACCTGCAACTAATTGCACTTACAGAAAATGGGAGTGTGGTAGGAACTTTTTTAAAAATTTGGGCCAGTAAATTCTCCATGGAGGGACTAGGCAAGGAGAGAGACAATTACTCACTTTCTTAAAGACAAAGGCAAATAGAGACATCCTTTTCTTCACACACTCCATCTAGTCCGGAGAGCAGGGTTTAGGAACCAAATACCAGGTACCGCAAGTGCCCTGATCATTTGGGACACGACCTGGGAATCTGTGACATTTTGCAAATGTACCAGAAATCATCTGTTGAAAAGTACAGTAGAAAAGATATTGGTGAGTTTAAGACTACAACTTTGGTGATAAATTAGTGTTTTAGAATAAATGGCAAAAGGCTCTTGTTTTTCCTTTAAAGAAATGGGTATTATGGATATTACTTTTCATTTGCTTTGGGGACAGTTAATGCAGAAGTTAAGATAGGTAGTGCCTCTAAACTTTAATCAAATGGTAAATCAAGAGGCATTTTAAATTTATATAAATATAATATGTATGAATGTATTTATATATATTGTATATTCATATATATTCATGTACTTATACATATATATGCATTTATACAAATTATAGCTGCATGTCTCTATACACATATATATACATGCATGCACATATACAAACACACATATTTCACATACACGTGCATATTTTATTTACTTTTTTTACGATCCCCAGGAAAAGGCGATCTGCAGCCTGGGTCCCTTCCATGTCCCTGTGACTTTGTGTGGAGGGGCTTGTGGATTTGTGTCACAGGGAGCTCGTCCTACCATCTCTTCTGTACAACGTGGTGACAGTCAACCTGAGCTTGTAACCAAGAACTTGTTTTCCACCTTTTGCAGAAGACCATCAGTTAAGCACACGTTCTGGAAATTAGCAGTTTTGATACAAAATCACATTGGAAATTTGAGATACTCTTCCAACAGAAATAGTTTGAAATATAATTGTATCCCAATGACAGAAATGATAACCAAACAAACCAGCAACAGGTTTCAGTAGTTCTTACCGTTCCCAGGAAATTGATGAGGAAGAGTATAGTAGTAGCAGTAGTTAAAACAGAAAGAAGTCCAAGATACCATGGCAGACCACTCTTGGAATAAGGTGATTAAGGGCCAGGAATTGTCCCCTGTCCCTTTCAGTTTACCTACTGTCTTCATATTACAACTTGAGTGTAAGTCACGTTTAGATAGTTTTTTCCATTGAATAATGTCAAAGGGAATTGTTAAGTTCTCCCAGAAGTTTACTTTTAACCTTGGTTCTTAATGTAAATCTAAAATCCAACAACGCAGCACTGAGTGTATTTTGGTACCAATAATGGCATTTTCATCTAGGTGTGTTGGCCTGGGAATTTAGTCTCCTAGGAAAATGCCTTCAAGAGCAGAGTTGCCACTGGAAACACAAATTAACCCTCAAGCAGCTTGTTAAGGGCCACCCAACCTGCACCAAGACTGGAACATGCCAGATTTCAGAGCAGCCTTTTCACTTTCTCCATCTTTCTTTTCATGACACCTTATAAAATGAAACCTCCACCATGGCCCTTTGGAGAGTCAAACCTCTGCATTTGCCTTTGGTCCTACATTTCAAAAGGGGATGGAGAACTTGGAGAGGGTTCAGATAAAAGGAATCCAAATGATTTATGTGATGGAACATTGAGACATGTTTAGAGAATCGTTTGTTCTACAAAGGAGGAAGGTCGAAGATGAGGAGAGTATAAAATGATCTATGAGGAAATTGCAGGACTGTTTTTCCTCAGAGGTAATAGTAATAACAATTTGGGAAATGGACTTAAACTAGGAACAATTCCATACATACAGAAAACATCCTCTGAACCATTGAAAGTTAAAAAAAAATAGTTTTTATGAAAAACACAGAGATGCTACAAAATATCAATCCTTATAATTAAAAGTGCTCTATGCAAATTAGGCATTAAATAAATAAATAGCTGTTATTGGACCTGATTGATGATGATAATGCTGATGATCATTAGAATCACTTCCTTCCAAGTTTCTGTAACAACTTCCCGCTCTCTAACCTCTTAGTACTTGCCTTGCCAAACCCCCACCTTGTATTAATCTGCCTTCTCCACACCTGTGCCAGCAGCTTCACTTGGCTAATGTGGTCTGACCCTGCCTAGCTCACCTTGGTTTTACTCTAAGAATAAAATCCCAAGCCTCAGATGGGCTCTTACCGCTGCCCTGAGGCTCTATTGAGTCTGCCTGCTAAGTTAGATCTCAAAGGCAGGAAACAATTCCATGCCTTCTCTTCTCTCCTGAAACTTCCAGTTTAAGCTGACCTTGCTTCAAATGTCACCTGGAAAGTAGATGCCATCAGTAAGGAATTTCTCATCTTTTACATAATTTTCAGTATTAAAACTCACCTACATCTGCACTGTCTCATCTTTTCCCTTCAAAATTGCAACCAATGAAAGGTGCCTTCTGTTTTCAAAGGCCAGCATTTTGACCTGGGTTCTGAATCCTATCCCCTCATCCCTTTCAAGGATTTTGTGGTCCTTGGTCCATTGATCTGCATCCAGCACTCCTTTACTGGATCAGTTTACAAACTAAACAGTTGTTGACCTGAAACAAATAGACCACCAGATATTTCTCCAGCAAAGATTGGGTTTATTGGGATCAGCGGAGAATTGCAATTCAGGCTCTGCAACCATGGCGAGCTACATCCCCTACACAGTAAGAGAAGGAGAAGGCTTTCCTAGAGAGGAGAACGAAGTTGAGAGGGCTATAATAAAGAGTGTCCATGACTTTTCATTGGTGGAGCCCTTGCCAGGAAGAAGAGAAGTCTTTCTTTCTTTTCTGTTGGGCTCTGCTATTACCACAGGGCATGAAAGCTCCCCCTTCTGGTCTTCCAACTCTATTTAATTGAGGTTTCTGTTTATTAATTTTTTACACAGTTATAAACACCTAAACAAAAAAAAGCAAGCAAACAAACTAACAAAAATTAAACCATATCTCTGGTAAAGGATGATAGCTGATCTTCAATATCCACTGTCCCCTTCTCCCTTGAGTAAAGAACTTATGCTTTTAGCTGAGCCCATAAACACCTGAAACAGACATCCCCCAGACTCTTGCACTTAGGTGTGGCCATTTAAATGAGTAAGCAGATGCAAGAAACATCCTCAGAATGGGAGGACCTGAGGATTTCCTCACTCCCTCCCATGCTGATGTTGACATAGCTATATGGTAGAAGGATCTGGACCCCTGACGTTTGAGGAGACACCAGAGCAGCCCAGAGCTTCTTACTGCCTAATTTAATGAGGGAGAAAAATAGACATCTAGTTTAAGTGGTTGTTTTGGGGCTTTCTAACATTTGGAGCCAAAAGTAAACTTAACAGGTATACTAACATTCCCTTGATCTGCATTTCCTTAAAAGGAATGTCATATCCTTATCTCCCATTCATGTCCAAGTATTTTGAATCATCTACGTATACAACCCCCACATCCTCACTCCCTTCAGGTCTCAACTGATTCTGGTATGGCTTCTACCATCATCTCTACAGAGACTGCTTTTGTTAGGCTCATGGACCTCCACTTTGCCCATACTCATAGTACCCAACATTGTTGTCTGCTCTTGCTTTCTCAAAAGTCTCCCTTTCATAAGATTCTGTGATATCACACCTGCCGAGTATTCTTTGGCCTCTCTGGTCACCACACTTCAGTCTCCTTTGCAAACCTATATTTCGGTTGCCTTCTCCACCACTCCTCCTGTGTTCAGAAGCACTTTAAACATAATGCGTCCAAAATGGAACTCTTGATTCTCTGCCTCCCAAATCTGTTCCTACCTCCAACTTTCTCATTTTAGTAAGTTGATAGTGAATTCTCTAACTAGAATGTGGGCGTCATCTTTGATTCCTCTCTCTACCTCACTCTTCAAAACCCAAATTTTAAAGCAACTACGGTTGGATCTACCTCAAGCATACAAATAACATGCATCTATTTCTGTCCATCTTCATCTTCATCCAAGACATGATTGTTTCCCTACTGGCCTATGGAACAGCATCTGATCTGATTTTCCCACTTTCTCTCTTACCCTATTCAATCTCAGGTTAATCTAAAAAAAAAAAAAAAAAATGAAGCATACTGCTCTGTTCTCCAGACTCTGCAGGGGGTTGAAATTACACTAAGAATAGAATCTAGGCTTATAACATGGATCTCATGGCCCTGTACAACATTGTTCCCACCCACATGAACTTCAGACCAAAGTTTTTCCCACCCCAGGACCTTGGTACAAGCTGTTCCTTCTCACTAGGAGTCTCTCCAATCAGTGTTTCTTGTGGTTGGCTCCTTCTCACTCTTCAGATTTCCCATTAAATATTGTTACCTCAGCAAAACCCACACTGGCCACCTTATTTAAGGAGAAACATATGTATGCACAGTATTTATTTATCACTCTCCCTTCCTTAATTCCTTTAGAGCAATAATAATTATTTTTAACTAATCATTTCTGGAGTTTATTGGCCCAATTAATTTTTAAACATTTTTAAACAGCTTTATTGAGGTATTATTTATATACCAAGGAATTCACCTATTTTAAGCATATGTTCAATGTTTTCTATTTTAAATAAACTTAGAGAGTTGTACAACCATCACCACAATTCAATTTTAGGATATTTCTCTCATGCCCACCTGGAGTCATTCCTCATCCCCATCCTCACCCCCACCGCCCCAGGCTCAAACAACCACTAATCTACTTACTGTCTCTATAGACCCTTTGTGGACATTTCATATAAATGGATTCATATAATATGTGGTTCTTTATGTTTAGTTTCTTTCATTTAGCATAATGTTTTCAAAGTCCATCCATATGTGTTATGACTTCATCCTTTTTTATTGCCAAATACTATTTCATTGTATGGATCTACCACAGTTTGATTTTCTATTCACCAGTTGATAATAATTTAGATTGTTTCCCATTTTTGGCTATTATGTATAATGCTGTATAGTGCTTATTATATTTAATGAAACATTTAAAAATATGTTAACTGTATATCTCCTTCTTAAGGAACAAGAGCAAGGCTCTGCCTGCTGTTACCATCATGTGCCTGGTACCTAGATCATGCCTGTCAGAGTAGATGCCCAATATATATCTGTTTAAATGAATGAATTAACTCCATGTTGATTTCCAAAAATCTCTTTTAAAGTTCAGAAGCCAATTCAGATGACTGCAGAAGATGTGAGAAGGGTGATTTTCTAATTTTTGGGTAACATCAGCTCTGGGGGACAAAATCTTCAAATCTGCCTCCACTTCTCCTGGTCATATCTATTGAGGAAATATTAGTCTGGGGTGGGAGGAACCTACATTCCCTCAAGGGTAGTCTGCAGTCTGCCCATCCCTGACTCTGCAAAGTCTTGAAGTTTGAAAAAAAAAAAAAAAAAGAATGTTATTGTATATTTATCTGGAGCTCAGGAGGAGAATCTTTGAAGGCTGTAGGGAAGTGCCTTCCATATAGTGAAATCAGAGTACATGATCTAGGAATTGGCTCCTGAATAGAAAATTAGGACCGTTTCTAGATAGAAATATGTATGAATCTTGCCAGACCTAGAATTCTGTTTTAGGCTTGGGTCCAGGTAGTTTAATTCAGCAAGTAACATGCCTGTTTAGGCAGACTTTATTCCCCAGGCCAGAACTAAGGAGACTTGACTTCCAGAAACTAAGATTTACAATACCATGTGAACAAAACAACTCTCTACCATCTAAGAAAGAGGTGAAACTTGTGGTAGCTCTTATGAAGATGCTATATATCTGTTTAATGGAAACAAGATGTTCTAAACATATTGTAAACATGCCCTGGGTGTCAACTTTTGCAAAGAAGTGCAATCCTCATTGCTTCTTCATGAAACCATTAAATAAAAGTAGAGAATCTAGAAGTCCACTGAGAGAGATGTGGTGATTGTATCCTGCTCTTCAGGGAAGAAAAGAGTCCAAGAGAAAGAGAAGCTGAGGAAAGCAGGAGCTAAATACCCGGGGCTTGTGAGAAGCCAGAATTAGGCACTTGAGGCCAATCTAACAGAGACTCTGAAGGTCCAGGCTCTCAATAGCCAAGAGGCTTAGAGAGGGAAGGTTAAGCAATTTTCTTCCCTTGTAGACAGAATAATTTAACCAAAACTGTAAGAAGAACGTGGCAAATAAATACATCACCCTCCCCTGCATGTTCTATATTTATTGGAGGAAAACAAAACAAAGCAACCCCAAGCAATATAAGCGAACTAAATTTTGAAAGGGTAATTGGAAGAGCTTTTGATGCGTGCATCTTGTAGCCAGGAGTTGGCTGGAAGCTGCCTGATTAAACAGGGTAGGAATAAGAATGAAGAGCAAGAAAAAAGCTTTTCCTAGAGCTAGAGGTGACAGCAGGATGATCTTCTTCGGGGCTTCAGGGACAATATGGAGAGCATCAAGTGCTCAGGGATGAGTCAGTTAGAAATGACTGGGAAATAAGGAGGAGGCACTTAGAATCTGTCACTGTAGGAAAGACAAAAAAAAAAAAAAAAAAGGTCTTGATAATGAGGTCCAGGGAAGAAGAATCCAGTTGAAGGAGAGAATAGACTCATTGGGAATAGGTAAGTTAAGTTGTGGAGAAAAGGATTCTGACCTAGAAAGGAAGGCAGGCTGATGGCCAGAAAACACTTAGCAAACCCGAAGGCTATAAATAAATGAATGATGTTACAGACTTTACAAATAAATTTGGAAATATGCAGTAACCAAAGCAGTCTTTTTCTTTGAGGTGTGTCTTCATGCTAAGTCACGTAAGACCCAACATCCACGATTCCTCAAAGTACGCTTGCTGCAATGTGTTTCTTCCTCTTTTTAAAAATTTTTTTAACATCTTTATTGGAGTATAATTGTTTTACAATGGTGTTAATTTCTGCTTTATAACAAAGTGAAACAACTAGACATATACATATGTCCCCATAGCTCCTCCCTCTTATGTTTCCCTCCCACCCTCCCTGTCCGTCCCCTCTAAGTGGCCAAAAAGCACTGAGCTGATCTCCCTGTGCTATGCGGCTGCTTCCCACTAGCTATCTATTTTACTTTTGGTAGTATATATAAGTCCATGCCACTCTCTCACTTCGCCACAACTTACCATTCCCCTCCCCATGTCCTCAAATCCACAAGTCCATTCTCTACGTCTGGATCTTTATTCTTGTCCTGCTCCTAGGTTCTTCAGAACCATTTTTTTTTTTTTTTAGATTCCATATATATATGTTAGCATAATGTATTTGTTTTCCTCTTTCTGACTTCACTCTGTATGACAGACTCTAGGTTCATCCACCTCACTACAAATAATTCAATTTCATTTCTTTTCATGGCTGAGTAATATTCCATTGTATATATGTGCCACATCTTCTTTATCCATTCATCTGTCGATGGACACATAGGTTGTTTCCTGCTTATTGTAAATAGAGCTGCGATGCACATTGTGGTACGACTCTTTTTGAATTATGGTTTTCTCAGGGTATATGCCCAGTAGTGGGATTGCTGGGTTGTATGGTAGTTCTATTTTCATTTTTTAGGGAACCTCCATACTGTTCTCCATAGTGACTGTATCAATTTACATTCTCACCAACAGTGCAAAAGGGTTCCCTTTCCTCCACACCCTCTCCAGCATTTATTGTTTGTAGAATTTTTGATGATGGCCATTCTGACTGCTGTGATGTGATAGCTCATTATAATTTTGATTTGTATTTCTCTAATGATTAGTGATGTTGAGAATTCTTTCATGTGTGTGTTGGCAATCTGTATATCTTCTTTGGAGAAATATCTATTCAGGTTTTCAGCCCATTTTTGGATTGGGTTGTTTGTTTTTTTGATATTGAGCTGCATGAGCTACTTGTTAATTTTGGAGATCATCCTTTGTCGGTTTCTTCATTTGCAAATATTTTCTCCCATTCTGAGGGTTGTCTTTTCATCTTGTTTATGGTTTCCTTTGTTGCACAAAAGCTTTCAAGTTTCATTAGGCCCCATTTGTTTATTTTTATTTTTATTTCCATTTCTCTAGGAGGTGGGTCAAAAAGGATCCTGCTGTGATTTACACCATAGACTGTTCTTCCTATGTTTTCCTCTAGGAATTTTTTAGTGTCTGGTCTTACATTTAGGTCTTTAACCCATTTTGAGTTTATTTTTGTGTATGGTGTTAGAGAGTATTCTAATTTCATTATTTTACATGTAGCTGTCCAGTTTTCCCAGTACCACTTATTGAAGAGGCTGTCTTTACTCCAGTGTATATTCTTGCCTCCTTTATCAAAAATAAGGTGACCATTTGTCCGTGGGTTTATCTCTGGGCTTTCTATCCTGTTCCATTGATCTATATTTCTGTTTTTCTGCCAGTACCATACTGTCTTGATGACTGTAGCTTTGTAATATAGTCTGAAGTCAGGGAGCCTGATTCCCCCAGCTCCATTTTTCGTTCTCAAGATTGCTTTGGCTATTCGGGGTCTTTTGTGTTTCCATACAAATTGTGAAATTTTTTGTTCTAGTTCTGTGAAAAATGCCATTTGTAGTTTCATAGGGATTGCATTGAATCAGTAGATTGCTTTCGGTAGTATAGTCATTTTCACAATGTT
The DNA here is from genome assembly GCF_949987535.1 of Balaenoptera acutorostrata. Classification (NCBI taxonomy): domain Eukaryota; kingdom Metazoa; phylum Chordata; class Mammalia; order Artiodactyla; family Balaenopteridae; genus Balaenoptera; species Balaenoptera acutorostrata. The sequence continues at coordinate 48,153,003 of NC_080066.1, read as the reverse complement.
GATTCTTCCAACCCAAGAACATGGTATATCTCTCCATCTATTTGTATCATCTTTAATTTCTTTCATCGGTGTCTTATAGTTTTCTACATACAGGTCTTTTGTCTCCTTAGGTAGGTTTATTCCTAGGTATTTTATTCTTTTGTTGCAATGGTAAATGGGAGTGTTTCCTTAATTTCTCTATCAGATTTTTCATCATTAGTGTATAGGAATGCAAGAGATTTCTGTGCATTAATTTTGTATCCTACTACTTTACCAAATTCTTTGATTAGCTCTAGTAGTTTTCTGGTAGCATCTTTAGGATTCTCTATGTATAGTATCATGTCATCTGCAAACAGTGACAGCTTTACTTCTTCTTTTCCGATTTGGATTCCTTTTATTTCTTTTTCTTCTCTGATTGCTGTGGCTAAGACTTCCAAAACTATGTTGAATTATAGTGGTGAGAGTGGACAACCTTGTCTTGTTCCTGATCTTAGTGGAAATGGTTTCAGTTTTTCACCATTGAGAACAATGTTGGCTGTGGGCTTTTCGTATATGGTCTTTATTATGTTGAGGTAAGTTCAACATATGCTTACTATGCCTACTTTCTGGAGGGTTTTTATCATGAATGGGTGTTGAATTTTGTCAAAAGCTTTTTCTGCATCTATTGAGATGATCATATGGTTTTTCTCCTTCAATTTGTTAATATGGTGTATCACATTGATTGATTTGAGTATATTGAAGAATCCTTGCCTTCATGAGATAAACCCCACTTGATCATGTTGTATGATCATTTTAATGTGCTATTGGACTCTGTTTGCTAGTATTTTGTTGAAGATTTTTGCCTCTATGCTCATCAGTGATATTGGCCTGTAGTTTTCTTTCTTGGTGACATCTTTGGTTTTGGTATCAGGGTGATGGTGGCCTTGTAAAATGAGTTTGGGAGTGTTCCTCCCTCTGCTATATTTTGGAAGAGTTTGAGAAGGATAGGTGTTAGCTCTTCTCTAAATGTTTGATGGAATTTGCCTGTGAAGCCATCTGGTCCTGGGCTTTTGTTTGTTGGAAGATTTTCAATCACAGTCTCAATTTCAGTGCTTGTGATTGGTCTGTTCATATTTTCTATTTCTTCCTGGTTCAGTCTCGGAAGGTTGTGCTTTTCTAAGAATTTGTTCGTTTCTTCCAGGTTGTCCATTTTATTGGCATATAGTTGCTTGTAGCAATCTCTCATGATCCTTTGTATATCTGCAGTGTCATATGATACTTCTCCTTTTTCGTTTCTAATTCTATTGATTTGAGTCTTCTCCCTTTTTTTCTTGATGAGTCTGCATAATGGATTATCCATTTTGTTTATCTTCTCAAAGAACCAGCTTTTAGTTTCATTGATTTTTGCTATTGTGTCCTTCATTTCTTTTTCATTTATTTCTGATCTGATCTTTATGATTTCTTTCCTTCTGCTAACTTTGGGGATTTTTGTTCTTCTTTCTCTAATTGCTTTAGGTGTAAGGTTAGGTTGTTTATTTGAGATATTTCTTGTTTCTTGAGGTAGGATTGTATTGCTATAAACTTCTCTATTAGAACTGCTTTTGCTGCATCCCATAGGTTTTGGGTAACTGGGTTTTCATTGTCATTTGTTTATAGTTATTTTTGATTTCTTCTTTGATTTCTTCAGTGATCTCTTGGTTATTAAATAGTGTATTGTTTAGCCTCCATGTGTTTGTATTTTTTACAGATCTTTTCCTGTAATTGATATCTAGTCTCATAGCATTGTGGTCGGAAAAGATACTTGATACAATTTTAATTTTCTGAAATTTAACAAGGCTTGATTTGAGACCCAAGATATGATCTATCCTGGAGAATGTTCCAGGAGCACTTGAGAAGAAAGTGTATTCTGTTGCTTTTGGATGGAATGTCCTATAAATATCAATTAAGTCCATCTTGTTTAATGTATCATTTAAAGCTTGTGTTTCCTTATCTATTTTCATTTTGGATGATCTGTCCATTGGTGAAAGTGCAGAGTTAAAGTCCCCTACTGTTAATGTGTTACTGTTGATTTTCCCTTTTATGGCTCTTAGCATTTCCCTTATGTATTGAGGTGCTCCTACGTTGGGTGCATAAATATTTACAATTGTTATATACCTTCTTCTTGCATTGATCCCTTGATCATTATGTAGTGTCCTTCTTTATCTCTTGTAATAGTCTTTGTTTTAAAGTCTGTTTTGTCTGATATGAGAATTGCTACTCCAGCTTTCTTTTGATTTCCATTTGCATGGAATACCTTTTTCCATCCCCTTACCTTCAGTCTGTATAGTCCCTAGGTCTGAAGTGGGTCTCTTGTAGACAGCATATATACGGGTGGTGTTTTTGTTTCCATTCAGTCAGTCTCTGTCTTTTGGTTGGAGCATTTAATCCAGTTACATTTAAGGTAGTTATCGATATGTATGTTCCTATTACCATTTTCTTAATTGTTTTTGGTTTGTTATTGTAGATCTTTTCCTTCTCTTGTGTTTCCTGCCTAGAGAAGTTCCTTTAGCATATGTTGTAAAGTTCGTTTGGTTGTGCTGAATTCTCTTAGCTTTTGCTTGTCTGTAAAGGTTTTAATTTCTCTGTTGTATCTGAATGAGATCCTTGCTGGGTAGAGTAATCTTGGTTGTAGGTTTTTCCCTTTCATCACTTTAAATATGTCCTGCCACTCCCTTCTGGCTTGTAGAGTTTCTGCTGAAAGATCAGCTTTTAACCTTATGGGGATTCCCTTGTATGTCATTTGTTGTTTTTCCCTTGCTGCTTTTAATATTTTTTCCTTGTATTTAATTTTTGATAGTTTGATTAATATGTGTCTTGGCATGTTTCTCCTTGGATTTATCCTGTATGGGACTCTCTATGCTTCCTGGACTTGATTGAGCATTTCCTTTCCCATATTAGGGAAGTTTTCAACTATAATCTCTTCAAATATTTTCTCAGTCCCTTTCTTTTTCTGTTTTTCTTCTGGGACTCCTATAATTTGAATGTTGATGCATTAATGTTGTCCCAGATGTCTCTGAGACTCTCCTCAATTCTTTTCATTCTTTTTTCTTTATTCTGCTCTGCACTAGTTATTTCCACTGTTTTATCTTCCATTTCACTTATCCGTTCTTCTGCCTCATTATTCTGCTATTGATTCCTTCTAGAGAATTTTTAATTTCATTTATTCTGTTGTTCATCATTGTTTGTTTGCTCTTTAGTTCTTCTAGGTCTTTGTTAAATGTTTCTTGTATTTTCTACATTCTATTTCCAAGATTTTGGATCGCCTTTACTATCATTACTCTGAATTCTTTTTCAGGTAGACTGCCTATTTCCTCTTCATTTTTTTGGTCTGGTGTGTTTTTACCTTGCTCCTTCATCTGCTGTGTGTTTCTCTGTCTTCTCATTGTGTTTAACTTACTGTGCTTTGGATCTCCTTTTAGCAGGCTGCAGGTTCTTAGTTCCCATTATTTTTGTTGTCTTCCCCCAGTGGGTACAGTTGGTTCAGTGGGTTGTGAAGACTTCCTGGTGGATGGGGCTAGTACCTGTGTTCTGGTGGATGAGGCTGGATCTTGTCTTTCTTGTGTGCAGGACCATGTCCGGGGGTGTGTTTTGGTGTGTCTGTGACCTTATTATGATTTTAGGCAGCTTCTCTGCTAATGGGTGGGGTTGTGTTCCTGTGTTGCTAGTTGTTTGGCATAGGGTGTCCAGTACTGGAGCTTGCTGGTCGTTGAGCGAAGCTGGCTCTTAGCGTTGAGATCCAGATCTCTGGAAGAGCTTTCTCCATTTGATATAACATGGAGGCAGGAGGTCTCTGGTGGACCAGTGTCCTGAACTCAGCTCTCCCACCTCAGAGACACAGGCCTGACTTCCACCTGGAGCACCAAGACCCTATTAGCTACATGGTTCAGAAGAAAATGGAGAAAGAAAGAAAGAAAGAAAGGGAGAGAGAAAGAAAGAGAGAGAGGGAGAGAGAAAGAAAGAAAGAGAGGTTATTAAAATAAAAAATAATTATTAAAAAAAGTATGTTGAATAGTAATAAAAAGAAGAAGAAAAACATAGAAAGAAAGAAGAGAGCAACCAAACCAAAAAACAAATCCTCCAATGAAAACAAGTGCTAAAAAGTGTACTAAAAAAAGCAAGCAAACAAAAAAACAGAACGCCCCCCCCCAAAAAAATGGACAGACAGGACCCTAGGACAAATGGTAAAAGGAAAGCTATACAGACAAAGTCACTCAAAGAAGCATACACATACACACTCACAAAAAGAGAAAAAGGAAATATATATATATATATTAAAAATAAAAGAGGAAGAGAGCAACCAAATCAATAAACAAATCTACCAATGATAATAAACCCTAAATACTAAACTAAGATAAACATAAAACCAGAAACAAATTAGATGCAGAAAGCAAACCCAAGTCTACAGTTGCTCCCAAAGTCCACTGCCTCAATTTTGGGATGATTCGTTGTCTATTCAGGTATTCCACAGAGGCAGGGTACATCAAGTTGATTGTGGAGATTTAATACGCTGCTCCTGAGGCTGTTGGGAGAAATTTCCCTTTCTCTTCTTTGTACACACAGCTCCTGGAGCTCAGCTTTGGATTTGGCCCTGTCTCTGCGTGTAGGTCACCTGAGGGCATCTGTTCCCACCCAGACAGGACAGGGTTAAAGTAGCAGCTGATTAGGGGGCTCTGACTCACTCAGGCTGGGGGGACAGAGGGGTACAGAATGCGGGGTGAGCCTGCGGCGGCAGAGGCTGGCATGACATTGCACCAGCCTGAGGCATGCTGTGTGTTCTCCTGGGGAAGTTGTCCCTGGATCACGGGACCCTGGCAGTGGTGGGCTGCACAGGCTCCCGGGAGGTGAGGTATGGATAGTGAATTGTGCTTGCACACAGGCTTCTTGGTGGCTGCAGTAGCAGCCTTAGCATTTCATACCCGTCTCTAGTGTCCTCACTGATAGCCACGGCTCACGCCCATCTCTGAAGCTCGTTTAGGTGGTGATCTGAATCCCCTCTCCTTCCACATCCCGGAACAACAGTCTCTTGCCTCTTAGGCAGTTCCAGACTTTTTCCCGGACTTCCTCCCGGCTAGCCGTGGTCCACTAGCCCCCCTTCAGGCTGTCTTCACACATCCAACCCCAGTCCTCTCCCTGGGATCTGAACTCCGAAGCCTGAGCCTCTGCTCCCAGCCCCCACCCTTCCCGGCGGGTGAGCAGACAAGCCTCTCAGGCTGGTGAGTGCTGTTCAGCACTGATCCTCTGTGCAGGAATCTCTCTGCTTCGCCCTCTGCACTCCTGTTGCTGTGCTCTCCTCTGTGGTTCCAAAGCTTCCCCCCACCACCACCACCATCCATCTCCTCCAGTGAAGGGGCTTCCTAGTGTGTGGAAACTTCCTCCTTCACTGCTCCCTCCCAAAGGTGCAGGTCCTGTCCCTATTCTTTTGTCTTTGTTTTTTCTTTTTTCTTTTGCCCTGCCCAGGTACGTGGGGGAGTTTCTTGCCTTTTGGGAAGTCTGAGGTCTTCTGCCAGAGTTCAGTAGGTGTTCTGTAGGAGTTGTTCCATGTGTAGATGTATTTCTGATGTATTTTTGGGGAGGAAGGTGATCTCCACGTCTTACTCTTCCACCATCTTGAAGGTCGGTGTTTCTTCCCCTTGATCTTCCATCTCCCCTTCCTCCTCAGTCCTTTCTTGTCTCCTACAAGAGAAAGAAACTGTGAGAACTTTTGTTTAAAATGTCGTCTGAATAGTAGCCCTCATCCCTATGAAGACACAGAAAAAGATAAAAATTAACACAACCATTGACAGATGACTCTTAACAAAATTGAGACTAATTCCCACTAACTGGAAGGATGGCCAAAAAAGGAAAACTCATCACACATGCTACGCCATCAAGACATATATCAAAAGCTCCTTTCTTTGCACTCCCTTTCTCCTTCTCATTTCCCCATACCTTCTGCTCCCCTGAGAATCACCATTTAGCTCTTTAGCAATATGATACAGCTTTCTGGAGGCTCTCAGAATTCAGTTTCTCTCTTTTATTTCCTCCCGATTAACACTTAACTTTGTAATGTTGATAGGAATTATTTATCTCCCAGAAAAAAGATAAGGCGCCACACTTGGTGACTTCTTGCGATGGGAGAGCTGTTAGTGGCAGTAAAGTGGGGAATGGCCAGAATGAGTGTCACTGCAGGTCGTGTGTTGCCTATAAGATGGGTCCTTCAGAGAAGTGGTTACTTCTACAAGGTGTAGTTTTTATATCCGTTTAATATACCACATGCCAGGCAGTAAGATTTTGATAAGATCCAATTTTTGCCTAGTGGAGTAACTGGTATGGGAATTGGGGTGGGGCCTTTAGCATGGAAATGACTCCAGCTAAAGCTCTTGGAAGAGATTTCTAGTCAGTGCGAAGTGGGCAGTGAGTGGGGTTTAGGGTGCATCACTTAGAACTAGTCCTGGATGGAGGGTGCTTTGGTTAAGTATGAATTTGAAAAGGAAACAACAGCAACAATAACTTGGAGAACCAAGAAAATATTATGGCCAAAGTGATAAATGACATGTGATCTATTGCCAGGACCTGGAAAAAAAAAAAATTCCTAGGAACAGTTTGACTTGATCAGTAAAACACAAGAAGACCTGGTGTAGGAAGGATTCATTCACCTACCCCTTTGTCCTGCACCTTGGCCGTCACACAATTACCACACTTACAGTGATCCTGACACCAGATGTTTGGGGTTTTTCCTACACTAAGTATTCTCTGTGACACCAGCTGCACACCCTACAATTTAACTATTACATTATCTGCATGGCAATAGCTTCAGATCCCACAGATGAAGGGCTCAATCCTACAAGGCTACCCTCTTCTCCCACTTCAGATGCCTCTGCAAGTTCAGGCTGTCACCTGTTTCTGACCCACCAGTTATCAATCCAAGTTTCCAATAATCCCCTCCTCTGGTTTGATTTATTTGCTAGAGGGGCTCATAGAACTCAGGAAAGCAGTTTACTTATTATTTACCTGTTTATTATAAAAGGAGGTGATAAAGATCCAGCCACCCTTTCTGTTAAATCAAGTAACTTGGAAGGGGAAATTAGAAGAAAAGGTCTAGTGGGCATTTGTAAATTTGCCAGTGACTGAGAAAATCATATATGAATTTAATTATAGTAGGCTGAATAATGGCCTCCCAAAGATGTCCATGTCCTAATTCTACAAACTCATAGACATGGTACTTTACATGGCAAAAGGTAACTTTGCAAATGTGAATAAGGTTCTTGAGATGGGGAGATTATTCTGAATTATCCAATGTAATCACAAGGGTTAAGAGGGAGGCAGGAGGGTCAGAGTTAGAGAAAGATATGTGGCTGAAACAGAGGCTGGAGTGATGTGTGGTCACAAGCCCAGGGAAGCAGGTGGTTTCCAGAAGCTGGAAAAAAGCAAGGAAACAGATTGTCCCCTAGAGTCTTCAGAAGGAACACAACCCTGCCAATCTATTTTAGACTTCAGACCTCCTGAACCCTAAGGTAATAAATTAGTGTTGTTTTAACACACTAAATTTGTTACAGCTGGAATAGTGTATACATACATATATATATAACTATATATATACTTTTAGGTATATATCAATATATCTTAAAGAGTTATTGGAAATAATAATATTATGTATTTTGGCATCTGTGGAAATGAGACCTGTTTGAGAGAAATTAAGCTAGCTTACATAATTAAGAAATTTCCAATTCTGAGCCTTTGCATAATATCTTAAGTGTGATGTATCATACCAGTTACACAGACTAAACGAAAAATGCAATTGCAGAATTAAAGCAAGAATTGATAGAAGAAAAGGGTAGAAATCATATTGAAAGAAAGAAAACACTAGTGATATCAGGAACAGATTTCAGCATTCAAAGAAAAACATATTTGTGAGAATATAGTAGATATTGATAACAAAATGGAGGTGGAATCTAAGAAGTTATGAGTTCTGTAAGAAGACAGGACAACTGGAACAGAAACAAAGCTCAAAGACAACATTAAAGAAAACTTTACGGTGTTTGTTAGAAAAACTAGTATATGCATATCAAATGGTTTCATAACAGTACAAGTAACCTCAGTGGAAAAATTAACAGGCTGGCAAGATAATTAAATTATTAAAGTAAACATCATATAAGCACAGGGGACTAAAAAAGGAAACAAACAATAAAATTACCTAAAAAATAACACAAACTGGTCTGACCTCAGACTTTTCTGCTGAAAACGCTGAAGGTAATGGAAAAGCATCTGCTAAGTTCTAAGGGAAATAGACTGTGATTCATCTTTATTGTCACTAATCAAGTTTCCTCTAGGATATAAAAGCTTCATAGGTACAATTTCAAATATTTTGAAAATTGATCATCTATGTATTATGATTTTTGAAAATAAATTCACACTTATATACTGGCCAACAGAGAGATGAATCAAAATGAATAAATCAGGAATGGGAATTTCATAGCATTAAACAGCCTCATCTTCAGTTTTAGAAACACAAATTAGGAAACCAGTTTAGAGGATGATCGTGTGCTGAGAGGTATATCTTGCAACCAGAGGCAAGTATGGTTCTGCATTGCTCTCTTTAGCTACTCCTTTCTAAGACACCTTCCTAGAACTGGGAAATGAGTTTTGTGTGTGTAACTTGGTTACTTGTGTTTGATTACTACTCAAAACAATAACTGATGAAGTTCTGTTTTGCTACTTATTACAGGTGACACCACTATTTACATTTTTAGGTCATGATGCTGAACTATGAACCATCCTCTCCTTACTACCTCTGCTTCCTAGAACCAGAGATACACAGAACAGCAAAATGATAGCTATTTCATTTACAAGGAAATTGCCAAATGAATTTTTTGCATCATCAAAACTCATATTGAATGATGAGTTACTTTTTTTTTTTTAATTGGGCAAAGTATAATTATAATCCCAAGAGTGGCAGGCAGTATCTCTCATGAAGCCTCATTTTTTTCCATGTTTTTAGTTATAAAAGGTACTATATTTTGGTTTTATCTTTCAAAATAAATTTATTTATATGTATACTGGCATATAGAAAACAGCAATGCAAAAAATACATTTCATTTTTGGTTCTTTTTTTTTTTTTCTTCTTCTTTTCAACTTGTAAACTCACTTCCCCCTCTTCTCTCTCTACCCACATCAGCCTATTTCTCCACAGGGAAATGATGTGAATTACCTAGTAATAAACCTTCCATATGTCTTCAGGAACATACATTCTTATACAAACATAATCCTAGGATATTCTGTGGGTGATATAGAGGGTATGTGTGTCCATGTTTCGTGTGTGTGTGTGTGAGTGATTACTTGTTTTTCCAAAATGGGCTACACTTCCTACACAAGGATTTTCCTACTCAGCAATTCTTCATGGAATTTCATCTAAGTCATCTGACATGGTTCTAATTTTTTTCTTTTTAGTGGTTGCATCATAGTCCCTGGCAAGAATGTACAAAGCTTAGTTTTTTTTTCTTTTATGGCACTATGTAGCAAACATTCATTATGTACACATATATATGAATATGTATATGTGGATATATATATCCTATATATTCATATATATCTGTGGATATATATATATATATGTCCTATATGTGGATATATATATATCCTATATATCCATATATATATATATATATATATATATATATATATATATATATATCCTATTTATCCATCCATATCCTACATACTGCCTAAAAGAGGAAGAGGGGGTTTCGTTTCATTTCTTGGGGTAGATTTTTAAGGATGGGACCAGAGAGTGGAAGAATATATGTACTTTTACTTCCCTGGTGGTGCAGTGGTTAAAAATCTGCCTGCCAATGCAGGGGACACAAGCTTTATCCCTGGTCAGGGAAGATCCCACATGCCGTGGAGCAACTAAGCCCGTGCGCCACAACTACTTAGCCTGTGCTCTAGATCCTGCAAGCCACAAATACTGAGCCCACGTGCCACAACTACTGAGCCCACGTGCTGCAACTATTGAAGCCCCCGTGCCTAGAGCCCTGCTCTGCAACAAGAGGAGCCACCACAATGAGAAGCCTGTGTACTGCAACGAAGAGTAGCCCCTGCTCACCGCAACTAGAAAAAGCCCGTGTGCAGCAACGAAGACCCAATGAAGCCAAAGAAATAAAATAAAATAAAATAATAAAATAAAAAAAAGAAACAAAATAAATTAAAAAATAAAGTATTCCAACAGATTGCTTTTCTAAAATGCAAAAAGTCTTCACATTTTTACAAACTGTGTAGGAATGCACCCTTTACGGCATATTTCTGTCCTCAATAGGTGATATAACATTTTTAAAAAGTTGCCAGCTTGATGAATATAAAGTGCTATTTTGCTATTTTGTTATTTTCATTTTCCTGCTGCTAAGTGACTTTAACCATCTTTTTCTTTGTTCGGGGGCCACCTGGATTCACTCTGCCTCTGTCTTCTCACCACTCCTTCTTTTGGGCAGTTTGTCTCCATCTTGACAGTTTGTAAGAGCTCTTGGTGTGTATTCCTATTAACCCTTTTTCTCCATTACCTTTGTAATTAAAAGAAGCTTTGTTTTAGAAAAAGAGACAGAAGATAAAAGGATCTGAATTTCATTCAAAGATGAAAATGCTTAAAACATTCTCTCTTGGAAAGATTTGCATTTTAATTGGTCTCAAGCCTGAAAAGAATGAAGATCCTAGAGATACTTCTAATCATCAAGGAAAGGGTATAAATCAAACCTCTTTGATGGGTTGATTTGCACTTCTCTCACTGATATTTAGTCTGTACACACTATAGTATCTGGATACTCCATCATGCTGAAAAGCTAAGTATGTTTTAAGTTCAGACTTACAGTGGAGAAGGAGTAGGGGCACAATGGCAGGGGAAGCAGTTTGCAGAGACTTAAACTTTCAGGTCTTAGGTGACTGTAGTGGAACATTTGTTTTGCTCTTATTTTTTTATTGTGGTAAACTGCATATAACATGAAATTTTAAGTACAGAATTCAGTTCAATGGTATTATGTACATTCATAATGTTGTGCAATCATCACCACCATCTATCTCCAGAACATTTTCATCTTCCCAAACTGAAACTCTGTACCCATTAAACACTAACTCCCCCTTCCTTCCTCTCCCTGCTCCTGGCAACCACCATTCTACTGTCTGTTTCCATCGGTTTGACTACTCTAAGTACATAATATAAATGGAATCATACAGTATATGTCTTCCGTGACTGGCTTATTTCACTTAGCATGATGTCCTCAAAGTTCATCCATGATGTAACATGTGTCAGAAACCCCTTCTTTTTTAAGGCTGAATAATATTCCATTATATGTAAATACCACATTCTATTTATCCTTTCATGCATGCATTGATGGACACTTGCGTTGCTTCCACACTTTAGCTATTGTGAATAATATTGCCATGAACATGGGTGTACAAATATTTCTTTAAGAACTTGTTTTCAGTTTTCTTGAGTATATTCCTAGAAATGGAATTACTAGATCATGTGACAATTCTATTTTTAATTTTTTGAGGAACTGCCATAATGTTTTCCACTGTGGCTCTGCCATTTTACATCCCTATCAAGGGTGCACAAGGGCCCCAATTACTCCACATCCTTGTCAACTCTTGTCATTTTCTGTATTTTTTAAAAATATGTTAGCCATCTTAATGGGTGTGAGTTAGTATCCTATTGTAGGTTTGATTTTCTTTTCCCTAATGATTAGGGATGTTGAGTATCTTTGCATGTACTTATTGGCCATTTGTGTATCTTCTTTGGAAGGACCTTTTGTTTTGAGGTTGCCGCAGGCTTGATTCCATAAAGGGAGCTGACATGCAGACCTCCTGGGCATATAGAAAACAAACTCTCCAGTATTTCCAGAGCACCTAGAATGTCTGGAAGAAGAGAGCTGATGTTTGCCTGAACAATTTAGAGGCAATAGAAGCAGGCTGACATAGTGCAGCACCCTCCCACCACTCCATTGGATAAAAAAGACAAGGACAACAACAGAGGTCCTTGGGCAAATACTCTCCTCAGTCTCTGTATCATGTGGCCATAGATTCCCAATGTGGGTACCAGTATGGGCTCCACCACTTACTACTTGTATAAACTTGGACAACTTAGGTATGTTACTTCCCTTATAGGATGAACCTTGACTTGCTTTTCTGTAAAATTAGGAAAATACCTCCAGGACATGTTCAAGCATTATAGGATCAAGAGTTGAATGTATATGAAGTTGCCTTCCAATTGATTTAAAACATTCTAGAAATGTGACTGCTTTGGCAACTTTCCAGAGAGAGGCTAATTTCATTCTGTGAGCTGGTAAGCCCTGAAGAGTTACCATTAAATATCTTTTTAGAGTGAGAATAAGATGGCGATTTAAGTTTGGTCCTTCATAAATGTTTGTATATTATTAAAACCTCCTCTTCAGTAAAGATGTCAGAGGGAAGAGACTTCACCATGGTAGGACATCCTACTCAAAGTTATGATTCATAACAGAAGGTGCTAGGCCATGGAATCTGCTTCCCCCTTCCCCCATTCAAAATTTCAAAAAGTGCAGATGAGCTACTGGCCAGTGAATGCATGCCTACGTGCATGAAGATCGGCCTTTTATAGATGAGAATTGAGGTCCTGGGGGTGTGGACGAGCAGGCAGAGCCCACGCCAGACCTGCTAAATAGGGCCCATGTTGTTCTCTTTACCGCCTCCTCATGGCAGCCAGGTGCTTTGCGAACCCAGAAACATTATTTCTGCCATTTACATAATATTTTTTAAAAGTTTGGAAAATATAAGTAGAAAGAAAATCTGCTGGTAGGCAAAGTGTTATGAATCACAGCATCTCTCTGAAGAATTTGAGCCAAGACGATATTTTGATTTAAACAAGTCATATAATTCAGGCCAAAATGGCTTCCAGATTTGAACTTCCCAAAACAGTCACATTTCGCCATGTCATTTGGCTGACATAGATAGGGTAATCCCCATTCCTAAGATGAAATGAAAATTCTAGGAAAAATCAAAATCGGCTAGTACCTTTTACATCTGGAGGGCATGGGAGGAAGAGAGACAAAACAGGGAGCATTACAATATTATAATCTGTTAGTCATCAAAGAAATCTTTCTCTATGTTCTATAAATCCAGCTGCATAAACTGCACTAGACTCAAGGACAGCCTACACACACACACACACACACACACACACACACACACACACACACACAAAGAATTGAACTAGGGACCACTTTAACAGCAAAGTGGTCGTAAACCAGTGTGTTGGAATTTTTCATCAATATGACATCATTCCCAATGTGACATCGGAGCGCCTACCCTCCATTTCCTCTCCCTCTATCCCTCACACTCGCCCCCTTTCCTCTTAAAGGGATGATGAAGCTGCCTGGGCAGCACAGAAGGATAATAAAAACCTGTATCCCTTAAGCTGAATTCAGCCCACTGAACTGCACAAACAGCAATAACCAAAACAAAGCTAGCAGGAAACGTTTGCACACAGCATCTGTTATGATCACATAACCACGAGACAGCTGTTTAATCCCAACTGTTAACATAAGATCATTTGTGTGTTTGAAGAGCAATCCCATTTGGATTTCCCCCTTTATTTATTTATTTTCTAGCTTTTCCAAGAGAGAGGCTTTCTCAGCTGTAGGATGCAATTTGTGTTTCTGGCTTTTTCCACTTTCACCCTCAGCTTCCGAAGGAGAAGGGTGGTATGGTTTTCTAACTATAAATACTCAGAGGGGAGAGAGGACGGCTGTGTGGTCTCCTAGCTGAGCAGGGCATGGCCCTTTCTCAGCCTTTGGGACCTGCTTTTTGATCCCCAGAACATTTATAAACCATTCTGGTCAGATTATGGGAAAAGGCCCTCACATGAAACGCGTCTGGTGGTCTCAGCCAAATTCTGGTGAGACTTGAGTTTTCTCAGCACCACCCAGGATTGGAACCAATTCCTGTAAAGTTCAGTTCCAAAACCCAATCATTAGGCTCACAATTGCTTTGAAAGGGTCAAGGAAGGATGTCAGCAGTTTGGGTGGCCTGTCTGAGTCCCCACATTGGAACAGTGAGCAGGACACCTAGATGGCTTATGATGGTGAGTTTTAAGGTCATACTTTTTTCTGTTTTTCCATTTACATCATACTTCACTGCCTGCAGGCTCCCTAAATGCTCAGTAAAGAATATGCATGCTTCACTGTTGAATTGTAGCCAGCATACCATAGAAGTGGTTGATGCCAGTGGCAAGCAGGCCAGAGCTGACCACGTGGTCCTGGGGTGAGGGGAGCTGGCCATGCAAATGTGGACAAGCATTAACTTTGAAAACTGCCTGAAATTAGCATTACATAAATCTTTCTTCACCTCCTGCTTTAAATATTTCATTCCATCGAATCCTCCAATTTGATCCCAACATGGTGATAGTATTTGTGACACTAAGTTTATCTTTCTGGGAAATTTGAAAGTCTAAGTCCTTCTAAAACTTTTAATATATGTCTTAAACCAGATTCTTAGGACAAGTTCATTTCTAGGTCATACAAACCTTGGGAATGGAAGGGACTTTTCACTCCTCTCTCATTTTCTTTTCCTTTTTTCTATTTTGTTATGCCTGATGTTTAATTTAAATTAATTTCCAGCTTATTAAAAATTATAATTGACAAGTTAAAGTTGCATATATTTAAGGTAGCCTACTTCATATTTTGATATACATATCCATTTTAACCACCTAATCAAATTAATTAACTTTTTTGATTTTAACTTTTGAAAAATATAAGTTAAGAGGAATTTATGTCTCTTTTAAATGAAAAATATCACAGCAACAATTTTTGAATGACTGATGAATTTCTCCTGATTTCTTCTCTCTTGTGGCTCCACATTCTCACAATTATTGCTTTATTCTCCATCTCTGTCCCCTCAAAGAAAAGTTACTCAGGCTTCTACAGAGGTCAGTTTTATGAGATTCAGTAGGAAAAACAAAAGTAGTCAGTGATGGCTGCAGTCAAAAGAGAGTGACTATCAATGTTAGAAAAAATTAAACATTTAGATCAGTCTAGGTGGTGATTTATTATCATACTTAGGTAAAAATGCATTTACCTTTAGCTTGACATTCTTTATCACACATACAAAAGGTTGCATCCAGCTGCAGGGGTGGGGGAGCTACTGTGATCTCTACAGATTTTGAACATCCATCTTAATGGTCCACTTCCCCTGCATGGGACAAAATCACCAACATCGTTAATGGGAGAAAATCCTTTATCGACTGATTCATTTCCGTGTTTTGTTTCTGCAGCGAGACGGGATATCCTGTAAGGTGGCAAAAAGGGAGGGAAAATTAGTACTATCCGTTTCTGATTTGCCGTTATTATTATTGTTATTTCTCCTCTCAAGATGGTATTTTATTTATCTACTGATTTTCATATATAACATGTATTTTTGGCGATGTTTTTCTCCTCTCCTTTCCCATTTTACCCCAGTTAAAAAATTACTCTTGGCAGGATTTGGAAGGGAGTTTGTCTTTGCTACATAAAGAAGTCATATCATTTAATATTTGCTACTTTTAATAAAACTAAATAATGAAATAGTTATTAGGTACCCCAGTTTACTGAATAAAAGCCCTGGTTTATTTTATTTGTTTTGCTTAAGTATGGGACTAGTTGAGGAAATAGTTTTGATTGATTTTAACTACAAGAGTGGAGAGAGAAACTCCACTGTCTGAGCAAGCACACAAAAGTTACAAGTATCTCTCAGATGCTCATTAGTCAGCTAAAACCAGGAAATAAATATCCTACTGTTTTGTGATCACTTCCAGTTACTGCTGTCACAGGAAACATAAACAAGAGGGAGATGACCTGAGAAAAACTGGGTCCCAATTGGACCCTGACCAATTCACATACTACACACACCTCACCAGAACACTTAGCCCTGGTGAAAAGAACCAGATGAATCTGCTGCTGCCCCAGTAATGTTTGAAACTGGCCACATATATTTCTGAAACTTTAGCCAAACACTCAAAGTTTCAGAAAAGTATTTTTCTGGATAAGTTTTGTTGTTTTGTTGTCAAGTACAAAATGCTACATTTCAAAGCAGTATATATCTTTGAAACAAAGCTTGAGGATTTTCCCATTCAATAGACTTGTGTTCTGCGAAACATAAGACAGATCTTGGCAAACAACTATTCATGAGATCGTGGTTTTACAAATAAGCATATTTGAAATGAGGACAGGTAGGTAGTATATTGCTTGATATCAGAGGGAGGAAAACAGAAATAAACCAATTCTAAATTAACCAATTAAGATTTCATTTTGCAAAGTGGATCCTTCCTACATTATATCTTCTTCCTTTTTGCATAATGTGACCTCTGAAGTAGCAGCCCTTTCTCAAGCTGTTCATCTTGAATATAAGAAACAAATAAACCAAAAAATGAGTAAACAGACAATGGAGGTGAAGTGTTAAGAATGTGGACGGTATGCCAGTAGGAAGTTGTCCTCAGCAGTCCAATGCATCATTTCCTACAGTTTCTGTTTCCACCTCACCTTTCTCCTGTCCATATATCCCCCTGTTTTTCCATGGTCTATGCCCCATGGCCTGTATGGATGTGTCATGCTGAGTTCCAGCTTTGCTTTTTCTAATCTACATTTCCCTTCAAGGTTAGACCAGAGGTCAAAGAGAATTTCTGCTTACCCATTATCTATTCCTCTGATTATTTCATATTACATCAGCTTTCCTCATGATTCTTAATAATGAGCTCTACTTGAGAACTTATTCAATATTTTTTAATATAAGACACAGGGCAAAAGTTAGAAGCACTCCCAAATTTACCTGTCACACATCCTCTGGAAAGTTTGTATCTCAGTTAAGTCTTGGGGGGAAAAAATGTTTGCAATTGCTTCTAAATTGTTGGACTGTAGCCACTCTTTACTCCCTCTTCAGATCACCTCCTATGTCCCTCCCAACAATCTGCACATACTATGGAGGAAATGGAAATTCTGTCCAAGACGGCTCAGTCCCATTGTCCTTGTAAATCTGATCAGACATAACTCAGCACAATACAAAGCATAGATTTCAATTTACTTGTTAGAAATATTCCTGAGAACATTTTATACTTTGAAATATGTGTTTTAAATTTGTTAACTCGCTTGCTTGCTGCTGTTTGGTTTTCTTTTCTTTTTTCTTTGTTTTTTAGAAAAAAACTAAATTGATAGAATTGATTGGTAATTTGAGCATTGAAAACAGAAAGATTCTTTTGACAATTGAGTCAAAGGATGTTTAATATAAGAAAGGCTTTTCACTGAGAAGAAATACTTTGAGAAAAATAGTCTGATTAAGCATTTTATACATTCAGAAAAGAAAACTATACAAACCAATTCCCGATACTTCATTCCCTCAAACAACTGAAGTGGTAAATTGAGACAATTATCCCAAACACCTTTCCTTAATTATAGGGATTGTCTAGGTAAGCAGGTTCTGGGCCTAAATTTTTGCAATAATTATCTTAATTTGCACTTTGTTTTGCATGTGAAGACACAGCCTTAGCATCATGGTCACTTATAATTTTGTATCTGAACTCTGTGACTAAACACATTAGGTATTTTAATACCACTGCTAACTTTATTTTTTTAATCTTACATTCTTGAGCATGCATTACATTTATAATTTGAAACAAATGAGCATATCAAAAATTATATTAAAATAAAATACATTGAATTAATTTGCAGAGTTTCTCAATGTGTGTTCTGGGACGGGAGATTGTGGCAGCCATCTTTGGAAAATACAACCTGTCACAGAGCCCTTCAGGTTATATGTGGTACCTGACCACTTCCTCTCTTTAAAAACCACATGATGGATATTAGGAACATTTTCTAGTTCAATACATTCAATGATCTTATTCAAACATGTAGGGCTGGTTTCTATGAACAGGATGTTCACTTAAAGTGAACTCTCATCCTTGGTCTGTCCCATGGGATTTGTTCTCTCCACCTACAAGGCCACCCTGGTTCTCTTTCCTTTGTCCTGCCTCACACTTCTTTAATGATGCAAGGAAAATAAAAGCAAGAAGAGCAGCTACTTCAAATTATTGTTATTAAGGCAGGTCCTCAACTCCATCTAGCTCTGGGTTAGGCATTATCTTACATTATTTACAGTCCAAACTCAAATCCAAGAGACGAAAATCATGATTCTCATTTTGCCAGTGAGTAAAACTGAGGCTTGAACAAGGTATCTTATGCCCAAGGTCACGTAATCCAAGGTCACGAAGCCAAGAAATGCAGACATGACATTTGAATATA
Source organism: Balaenoptera acutorostrata (assembly GCF_949987535.1). Taxonomy (NCBI): domain Eukaryota; kingdom Metazoa; phylum Chordata; class Mammalia; order Artiodactyla; family Balaenopteridae; genus Balaenoptera; species Balaenoptera acutorostrata. The sequence continues at coordinate 48,134,740 of NC_080066.1, read as the reverse complement.
GGTCTGCCTGACTCCCAGAACGTCACATTTCCTGCTTTTATCATATAAAATTGCTGATGCCATTGGAATTGCAATCAGAAAGATCCCAATGGGAACTAAACTTTTCTGCAGTCCCTAGAAACAGTAAGACTGAAGTTAAACAAACTCTGTTTTATTATTTGAAAACAAACAACCAAACTTTGAACTAAGGCGAGGCCAAAGAAAAATATAATCACTTCAAAAATTATTTTCTTCTAGAACTCACTTTGAGGTGGAATCTTATATTGTAATTTGTTGTTAGGGGAAGGGAAGGAAAACTTAATTACAGAACTTATTTTTGGCCAGATATTTTACATACACTCTTTAGTATACTTCTCACACCAAACCTTTGAGGTCAGTTCCCACTTCAAAGATAAGGATCAGGTTAAGTGACTTACTCCAGGTCCCAGCTAAGAAGCCACAGACTGGATTCCAACCCAAGTCCTTCAGACTCCATAATCCATGCCTTCACTCTTCAGTACAGAGTTTCCTGACTTAGCACTGTTGTTATTTGAGGCAGGATAATTCTTTGTTGAACGGGGGTGGGGATGTTGAATGAAGGCTGTCTGCACTGTGGGATATTTGACAGCATCCCTGGCCTCTACCCACCAGATGCCATCATCACCCTTCCACCAAATTATGACAACTCAAAATAACTAAAAATGTCTCCAGATACTGTCAAATGTCCCTTGGCAGCCAAAAATCACCCCTAACTGAGGATCACTGTTCTAGTATTTACATACATCTCAGTTGATCTATGAAGAGAAAAAGAGTTAAGTGGGTTGGTCTTTGAAATAGATTATGTTTCAGGATGATTTTCTGTTGTTATTGTACTTGGAGTGAGTTCTGAACGATAAAAACCTGAATTTTAAGAGAACACGACAGTCTCTTCAGTTAAGAGCTACACCAGCATATCTCCTAGAATGAGGGAGAAAAATAGTAGTTAGAAGACTTCTAGTTAGGTTAAATCAGATAGGAGTTCATGAAAATTCAGAATTTTTTTCCTGGTTAT